>NC_140944.1:4780561-5478061 GCF_014529385.1 Adiantum capillus-veneris | reverse complement strand
ACTACAGAGACCTAGTATGGACCCTTGCTACCTGTAGATACGGTTGTTTTGGTAATGTCTATTCATGTATGGAAAAATATGTTCAGCTTCTAACTACTTATATGTAATTGTCAACTTTTACAGAGGTTGATTATCTTGGACGTCAATGGATTGCTGCTGATGCGCATGCCTCTCGGTGACACAGAACCCTTTGAGGATTTGCAAACGTTTCGGATGGGAACTTGTCGAGTCGTGGTTCGTCCAGGAACCAAGGAATTTATTCAGTTTCTTCTTCTGCACTTCAGAGTTGCCGTATGGTCTTCAATACAAAGGCAAAACTTGTCGCCACTAGTTACAATAGTTTGCAGTGTATGCGGCGCTCACACATCAGATTTTGCCTTTTTGTATGATTAAAGAAAATGCGTTACCGTTGAGGGCCACTGCCACCCTAAAAAACCACACTTACCTCTTTTGTACAAACCGTTTAGCCAAATCGGTGTACCCTTTGATGCAACTAATACACTACTGATTGATGATACTCCTGAAAAGGGAGAACTAAATCCGCCGGGAACAACTATCTCACCACCTTCTTTCAAGGGGCATTCCTTCGATTTTTACCTTGAAGACATTCTGACTCCATACTTACAGAAATTGTATCTCAGTCCATTGTTCACGGACGAGTTTGTACTTTCTAATGAATTAAGATGACTCTTCTATCATGTCTTTGTCTTGTCTAACATTGAGAGAGAGAGAGAGAGAGAGAGAGAGAGAGAGAGAGAGAGAGAAAGAGAGATTTGACATGGTAAAGAAATGTATTTCAAGCACACTTTTTCACAGGGCACAATTGACAAATGAGCTCAATAAACTTCATGTATTGAAAGTCATTTGTATACACTTGGGTTCACAAGAATATCTGTTACATTGACACTACTTCAACCCAACCATCCAACTCTTTGCACAAAATATCTTTTTCCCTTCGCCGCATCACCTTACGGCCAGCTAGGAAAAAGGAAAAATCTGATAGATCCCTGTCCATTGACTCTTCAATTATGTCATGCTGCAAATGTTGAAGACTGCATAGCTCCCTTATTGTAACCACCAACAGTAGGCCATGCTCTTTATCAATCACTTCCACATCCACAACAGGATTATCTTCCAAACCTGCAGAAACCTGGTCCATAGGAATGTACTCACCATTGAGAATTTGTGATCGCATATACCAAAACGAGAGTAACAGTGATTGGCTTGCAATCATGTACTTGACAACTAGAGTATCAAGCGCAACCTCGCACCGTAAATCAATCTCTTCCTTTACATACCATCCTCTGTCAAGAAGTTTGTCACAGGATGACTGCTGAAATGACTTGCACATGAACATAGTTTTCGTAACACGGATGTTGTACTATGAAACAACTCTATGAAGAGTGCAACAGGACAAAAGTTTGCAATTCTAACCAATTTGGTGGGAATAGAGCTACGTAGAGACCTCTGTATATCCTTGTAGAGCTTACTTCGCATTGCCTCCACCATTGTTTCCTCGGGAACTGGCCAGTCCACAGTGTTCCAATCGGTTGGTAGAGGCACTTTCACCAACATGCCATTCTTATTCCCTGAGCTGAGTTGGTAGAAGTGGTCATAAAAAAATATTCCCTCATCAGCCAGGCTTTTGCTGCTCCTCCCTGAATACTGTAGAGAACCAATGTGGGCATGAACAACATGGAAGAGGCCTATTATGCACTCCACAGGCTCCCATTGCTCATAAGAAGAGGGATAAACATCTGCAATATATATAAGAAGAGTTAAACTAAGAGTATCAATAAGTAAAAATGACAAATCTAATGTAATTGAGCTGTGAAGAATGGAGACATTGCTCATAAGAAGCGGGAGAAACATTGCAAAATATATAATAAATGTTATAATGAGAGTATCAGTAAGTTCACATGTCAAGAGTACTTACAATTGCAACGTGGTTGATGTATATCTGATACATTTCCACCGTTTGCTATCACCTCTGGATGGGTAAACACATGCTGAACAAGAACTTCCTTTACAGATCTTTTGCCGATTTCAACTTTGAAATCCAACACTCTGGCCTTCCATGCTGAGCGGTAAAGGTTGATACCACTAGACCTCTTGGGTCTTCTTGGTTGCATGAGGACCCATGAACCTTTGTTTATCCTTTGTCCAACCCATTGGTTCTCTGCACTTATTGAAGTTGATATTGTAATTGAGGATATGCTACTACTTGGCCTTCTAGGCAAAGTGCAGCTGTTGGTTGTTGGTGTGAGAGACAGTAAACACCTGGAGCTTCTTGGGCGAGAAGACGTGGAAGCCATAGCTCTCAGAGAAAAGCTTTAGTGGAGGGAGATTCACTTTGAAAGCATTCTAATGGAGGGAAAGTGTTTTAGAATTCCAATATCTTGTGCGGGCTTAATGGTCACCCTCCAGTACGTTAATGACCATAAGAGAATATCAGAAGTGGGACCACATGCAAGCACCTAAAAGCTCGGTAAAAGGAAGGAAATTACGATGCTACAATCCTAGATTCGTGAAAGTTTTATGCTATTTTCCTATTTTTTGAGTCTTTCCACGTACTTTCCTATGTAACGTAGCCTTCGTGCTCATTGGACGCGCTCTATTTTTCTCTCTCTTCATATGGCCCTCCAAATGACCTCTGAAATTTCCTAATGTACTT
Organism: Adiantum capillus-veneris; assembly: GCF_014529385.1. Classification (NCBI taxonomy): domain Eukaryota; kingdom Viridiplantae; phylum Streptophyta; class Polypodiopsida; order Polypodiales; family Pteridaceae; genus Adiantum; species Adiantum capillus-veneris. The sequence goes on along the minus strand of NC_140944.1, from coordinate 5,475,387 downwards.
GATGAGCAGTAAAAGCAACACAGGAGCCACGATCCTATTGATCAGAGTAAAGCCACGTTCAGAAAACTCCCAAATGTTCACAGACTTCAGTGGAGCGGTATTACAAGCTCAAAGATAAAGTACAGATAGAAGTGCAAGAAATTGACCCAAGTGGTTATCCAAAAATCTGCATAAGCCAGCAAAACATACATTTAGTGCATATGCAATCAGGGTCATTGTACATGGATTACAGTGGTCAGATCTATAGTCGAGAACCAAAAATGCAAGATCCAACAAATCAACCAATAGAAGCCAATCTAATTGGGAAACCAAGCCAAAGGCAGTACAAAGGTCGAGATGGAGCAGTCTACAGCTTGATGCTTAGTGTTTAAAAAGAAGATGTCAACAACTTGGCTAGCACAGAAGCTAAAACTTCTCAGCTAGATCTTGACATGACAGAGCCAGTTGAAATACCACCAGTCATGGCGTATTGCTCAGATTGTGGACGAAAAGGTGGACTTTTTCTGAAGATTGTCCAAGAAATCTAGACAACAGAGAAATATCAACTGCCAAGCAAGGTACAAATAAAATTGGAAACATGAATCTCGATGTAAGTGCATCTAACTTGTCACTTTTAATGCAATCGGATGATTCTCAGACCAAAAAGGGAAACTATACAAAAAGGATCAACCAGTGTTTGGACGGTCCATATACCATCTCATAGAAGTGCGTCTAGTGATAGATAAAAAAGGATGGTTCATTTCAGAGAAAAGAATCTATTATAGCCCATCCTCTCTAGAACTGAAGGATACTTATCCGAGTGAACCCAAAAATCTGTTCTAAGCCAAACTCTCCTCCATTGGAAATCAAGCTTCTATGTTGTGACAAAACGAGCACATACTTTAACCAAAACAATCGTAGATATAGACGAGAGTCTAGCATCTATGATACATTGGGTCTTGAAACTGCAGAAGCTCATATCATAGGAGACCCATGGGATAGACAATATCAGGGCAAAGATAATGCTATCTACAGCTTGACTTGGGGAATAATTTGTCATGTTTCATGGAGATACATAGGAAACTATGCAGAAGGTTTACGAATGTCAAACATCAACAGTGCTACCCAAAGTGTACCTTCGCAGTCCCAAAAGGTAAGACTAAAACAGAGCCAAACAATTTTGAACTCAATGCCTGCCCCTTCTCCATATTGAAATGCTTGATCACTTTAGCAATGTACTCAGATTGAGACAAATAGACCAATTCCAATTTCTTGCATTTGTCTCGCTTAATGTGCATGCCAAGGATATGGCTTTCTTCACCCATGTCTTTCATTTCAAAGTTTGCATGTAACTCTGACTTCAAGGCTGAAATCTCATCCCTGCATTTCCTGGCAATTAACATATCATCCACATAAAGGACCAAAATCAGTAAACTACCATCGTTAGCTCACTTAGTGTAGAGGCAATGGTCCATATTGCTACGTTTGTAGCCTTGAGAGAGCATGAATGAGTAGAATTTACGATACCACTCCCTTGATGACTATTTTAGACCATAAAGAGTCTTTTCTAACTGACACACCAAGTCTTCATTGCCCTTCTCAACAAAACCTTCTGGTTGCTGCATATAAACTTCTTCTTGAAGATCACCATGCAAGAACGTCATCTTGACATCCATCTGGTCAAGTTCCATGTCGTCTTGAGCAACCAACGCAAGTACACACTGCAGAGTAGTCATCTTGACAACCGGAGAAAAGATCTCATCAAAGTCAATACCCTGCTGCTGCTTAAATCCTTTAGCAACAAGTCGTGCCTTGTACTTGGGTTTATTATCATGAGGTGTAATTTTTTTCTTGTACACCCATTTGCATGGTAATGCTTTTTTACCTTTAGGCAACCGAAACAACTGCCAAGTTTGATTCTTATGCAACGAGTCCATCTCTGATTGCATAGATTTCTCCCACTTTGCCTTGTCATGCATTGACATGGCTTCCTTATAGCACGAAGGCTCTCCGCAATCTGTCAACATAATGTAGTCCAATGAGGGAGTAAATCTATCAGGAGGCCTTGAAACTCTTGTAGACCTTCTAATAACGGCTTGAGCCGGTTGTCCCTCAGCAACATCTTGTACTGCAGGAGGATTCTGTACTTGTTGTCTGACATTAGGCACTTCAGCCCTATTGTGGACAATTCCATCTTCTTGGAAGATAAATCTCCTGACCTCCACTATATGCACAGGCTTCTTATGCATCTTTTCTTCATTGAAGTATACGTCATTACTGCGAACTATCTTTTTAGCTTCAGGATCCCATAACCGAAATCCCATCTTGCCAGGATTGCCATAGCCAAGAAATATGCATTTCTTTGACTTAGGAGCCAACTTGCTTCGAAACTCCTTTGAAACATGACAATACGCTTCACAGCCAAAGACTCTAAGATGCTTGTAAGAAGGTGGCTTCCCAGACCAAAGCTCTTTAGGTACCTTCTCATCTAAAGCTTTGTTAGGAGATCTATTAATAAGATGGACAGCAGTTGCTAATGCTTCCGCCCAAAATCCATTAGGCAACTCTGCATTAGATAACATGCAATGTAACTTCTCTTGTATGGTACGGTTCATCCTCTCAGCAACACCATATTGTGGAGGGTTATATGGAGTAGTCAACTTTCTTTTGATGCCTTTGGAATCACAAAAATTCTGAAAGGCTTTAGTGACATACTCACCACCATTGTCTGACCTCAAGCACTTTAATTTCTTGCCAGACTGATTCTCCACTAATGCCACAAAATTTTGAAAGAACTTCATCCTTCTTCCTAAGAGGATATACCCACACTTTCCTTGAGAAGTCATCAATGAATGTAACATAGTACAATGAACCTTTAACCTAGCCCCATCCTTGACCTCTTTACCTTGTGCTAAAATTCAAGTGCTACGCACGCTTGACATATTTTTACCATTAAAGAACAAGGGGAGGGAGTCGTTGACACCTGCCTCTGGCTTGTGTTTCTTGAATAGTGACAGGTAAGAGACTCTTTCCTTGGGATTACAACGAGAACTGTAGCAATAAAATTAGATCGTCCACTATTCGGTTATTTTGTTCGGCTATAGGTCACAAACACTAGCAATCAAGCTAAGCATTTGCTCATACTCAGTATCATCAGCTCAATGATGGTTTGTTTTAATCTCACAGATTTGCTCAATGATAATGCTTTCTTTAAGAGTTTAGCCGTGTCCCCTATGGCTTCATCATTTCTACCTACAAATCGGCACACACATAAAGACATAATGGTCACTGGTTGACTTACAAAATGTGTTGTATCTTTAAATTGGATCTAACCAGATATTTTGATGCCACGGGTACATGACCTAGCCACCCTACCTACACATGCTTTAAATGATGTCCCAATAGCCTGCTTCATACATAACCATGTGTGGGTGAGTTATGATCCCTTAATTCCAGTTAGACATTTGTAATAATAGAAAATTCCCCTTCTTAACCCCCAGCATAAAAAACACCACTAGCTTTTTTCTCTCTTATCTCTCTTTCTCTACTTGTATGAACTTTTTTGTGGTTGTCCTCTGCAACTATAGCATGAACTTACCTCAACACAGACTTCTCAGGGATGTATTATCCCTCCTCCCTCCCTTCGACTTCATGTACAGATAGACCTAGCTCTCTCGTACACATACACACACACACACACACACTCACACACACATATGCACATGCGGACACACATTGCCCTTCGTCTTTGATGCATTGATAACGTGATGCATACCACACACACACATCCATGAGGACAATGTTGGAAGTTCAGCTACTAAGGATCTTTCATGGGAGGAGTGTCAAGATGATCCTCCTATTTGTACATGCAGTCCACATTCACTTTGCTACAACACAAGAAAATCTGGAAACTAACATGAGGCTACAATCAATAGCCACATTTTGACATCATCATAACAGGTAGGTGCTTGTGCACCTACTCAAGATGAAAAACATTACTTAGAAGCTGTGCAAATTTGCAGTGTTTGCAGGCTCATTAGATGTATAATAGTTGAATAACTTGTTTTGACTGATGAGGCATAGTCCTAATACTGATGTGTATTTCCTCTAAGCTGGCAATGGTACAAGATAATGATAAAGCTTACTTATTTGTACTTTTTTATGCTCTTTTTGGATCCTATAATACAATTTTTGATGCACTTTTTGGGTCCTATAATGCAATTCCATGATGATTTACTGTTTTTTTTTTTGGAAAAAATGATCAGAAACACAAGCAATTTGTTGGTACCTAAGTTTATTCTTTGACATTTAAGTAAAGCATTCTCAGTTAATAAGTAATAAAAATTGGTTTTCTAATTGCTCTTTTGGATTTTTATTTACTCCGGTTTATACAGGAGGACCTATGGGGGTGTCGTAAGAGATCATAATTTTATGGGAATTTTTTTCATAATTGTTGGAATGCAAAGAAGATGTTGTCCAAATTTTTGAAATCTGACACACAATCACACTGTTGAACGATTTGAGAGCTTAAGGTTGGCCTAGAGTTACACAAGGCTTGATAAATCTGTTAGAGAATTTTTTGAATACAAGCAGTTTTTTGTTTTGATAAATATACTAACATACTCTAAACCCCCCTTGCATGTTTTGGACTAAAATTTGTTGATTTTCTTGTGGGATGAGAAATCATTGACCTAGGCCGCTCTAATGACCTAGTGCTACACAATATATGGCAGCTTGGCTGGTGATTTTTGGTGAACACGAGCATTTCTAGTTTTGATACATTGAGCAACTTTTTAAAAATTCCCTTATATGTTTTGGGACGACAACTATCTTGGTATTATCGAGCTCTATACTGAGTAGTCATACAATTGGGTATTGTTGATGATCTTTGGATAGAATTTTGTAATATTGAGGTGCTTTTTATCCAGTGTTGGTACTTGTTGGTTGAGTATCACCTCTAGGTGGATATGACACATGAATTGCAGGCTTTTCGGACATGAATAATAACTATTTATAATACTGAGGTGATTTTTATCAACGGTAGGTACTTGGAGGTTGAGTATCAGCTCTAGGTTGATATGACACATGAATCCAAGATTTTTAGATATGAATAAAAACATTATTTTTTTAAATGTGGACTGAACAAGCGAATTACTGCCATATTTTTGCAGAATTTTGGGTGGAAATTCATCGCTTGTTACTTAAGCTGTAGATATAGTATGTCTTACGTTTGTTAAGTAACACTTAAAACATGTGATAATGATCATACATGAGATTAAAAGGAGTGGCAACACTCATATCTGGTAAGGTTATTGTAATTGGATTTTATGAGGTTCGACTTGCTGATTTTAAGGTGACTAAGAACTTGATCAGCATCCTAAAGCTGCTTTTGTATACAGGGATCGAGACCCTGAACCTTAAAGAAAACTCTGAAATTCATTTTACTGAATGAGGTTTAAAAGCATGGCGTGAACTTATACTTTTTGTGGTTGACTGTACTTAGTTGATGGAATGATGGGCCTTTTTTTCCTATGACTCTTAATTGCATCTCCATGGGAATGAAACCATTGTTGGTGGTAAAAGAAATAGAAAATGCTTTTTGTTGAATAGAAGCATAACTTTTGAAATTAGTGTTAGTGTTGTACCTTGAAAACACGCCAATGCTTCAAAAAGGGCCTTACTCCTCACGTGACGGTCTTGCATGAGATGGCATTTGACTGAAATTTTGAGAATTGATTCAAATTACAAAGGATATACTGTCCGATTTTTTTTGGAATTAAATGATGTGAACATTATTGTAAATAAATGGTTCATTCTTTAAACTTAATATTTGATCTATGTTATGGTGTTAGTTTCTATTGTAGATTTTGACACCAATAACAAGGGGAGGAAGTCGTTGTTTGACAGCTGTCTTCCCAAGTAATGCCAGTTCTGATAGGCTTGTATTTCTTGGATGGTGACACGCAAGAGATTTTTTCCTTGGGATTACAACGACAACTGCAGCAATAACAGAAGATCGTCCACTGTTTGGTTATTTTTATTAGTGATAGATAACCCTTGTATATGATTCTTTGATATCAAGTTTAAATGTCAGTTGTAGTCTTAATTGTAGGGATCACACACACATTCTTATTTAGAAAAAAGAGTTTATTTTTACCCTCCATTGGCTATAGGTCGCAAACACTAGCAATCAGGCTCAAGCATCTTCTCATACTAAGTATCATAAGCTCAATGATGGTTTGTTTTAATCTCACACATTTTCTCAATGATGTCATAAAAACTAATATCTAACCAATCCAAATGATTTTCTCATATTAAACTAATCACTTAATGTGGGAGAATAAACGAGAACAAGGGTTAAGATATTAAGATGTGCTTATAGATCTACCTCAACATGGGGCCAATAGAAAAGGGGCCCAAATGAGAGATGGTCTATCAAAGAGCAAGGCTAACCAATATAGAATAAGACCTTAGGGTTACCTTCATTGAAGACCTCCAATAATGTGTGTAAAAGTCCTTTGACCTTAGGTAAGCTAGGGCTGAGCTTGAGGCGGGAACCTGACCCAGCGCGAGGTGCTTGTCCTGCTTTTCATGCTTAATGAATAAGGTGCTTGAGGTGCTTGAGATGCTTGAGGTGCTTGACATGCTAGGGCTATACTTGGGGTGAGAACCCAGCCCAAGCTTAAAGTAATTAAGGGCCAAGCTTGTGGTGGGAACTGGGCCTATGTATGAGAAGCTTGAGGTGTTAAAAAGTCAAATATTCAATCCTTACAAGGAGGGGGCGATCCGTACATGAGGGGGGATGAGAGAGAACACCCACACACTCACACAAGGCATGCATGGTACAAAGAAAGCAAAAGGGACACTTGTCAAGTTCCTTCTCATGTTGCCCTCATGGTGTGCCTGAAGCCTATTGGTCGGCCACCCAAGGGGTCCAATGATAATTTAGGAGATTTAATTAATTGATTTTGAATTTATCAAGTCCTCTCTCTTAAAGGTGAAAGGGGGACACTTGTCCCAAGGCTACCCTTGCTGCTTGTAATGCCTCCTCCTTGTGATTGGCTAGGCCTGGAGGGGTCCAATGAGCTTCAAGCATGAGCTACAAGGAGGGGTCAACCCAAGCAAGCTAGGGGGTTGCTTAGGTGGTATACTCACCCACACACACTCACAAACACTCTCATGGTGTTCTATGCAAGGTGCAAGAGCTCCATCTCCTTCTCCAAGCTCCTTGAGAAGTTGAGAGCCTACACCAACACTCTTGGCTATGGAAAGCAAATCCAACCAAGAGCTATGCTTCAATGCTTAAGCTTTCCATCTTCTCCATCTTCATTACTATGCTATTATGTATGCTAAGCAAAAAGAGTGATGATAAGTGAGGAACTATTTCTTTCTCCTATGGAATACTTCTTCTTCCTCTTCCATACCCTCATTCCCTGCTAGCTTTCTCCACCTTCGAAGGTGTTTGAGGTCCTGGGATTGAGGCTTGGGATAGTCAATTCTTTCCACAAGTTTATGTTATGCTTATTTCAAGAAGGCTAATGGTTTATTGCAAGTAGATTAATTACTTCATTCAAGTAGATTAATTTTATTGCAAGGTAGATTAATTGTTGCTTTAAACCCAAGTGGATGCATAAAAGTTCACATCTTCATGCACCCAAATGATTTAGGGAACACAAGGAATGCTCACAAGTTCTTGATTGTTTTCAAACTAAGATTGATGTTGCTATTAAGCAAAAGCTTGGTGTATGTAGCTTTTATCTTCATACCGCCAAAGAGGTCTCAAGGAACACAAAGATTGTATTGTACCAAGTCTCTCTTAATGAGAGAATATATAATACAAATGCCTTTTGGAGGGGGGACCGGCTCCACATAAATCTGGTCCTCAATTGTTGTCATATTCTCTACACTCTCTCTCTTGCAAAATTATTACTCATGCCTAGTTAATTAAGTGCTATGATTAAGTTGCTACTACCAATTAAGCTCACCCTCTATGCTCTCAAAGTTGCTCACTCTAATTCTCTTAATTCTGCTATTCTCTAAGTTCATAGGCCATTTCCATTACATTGGTATCAGAGCATTTGGTTTCTCTTTTCTTGCTTAAGAAGAGAGGTCTTTAAGTAGCCTATAAATGGTTGATGTTGTTAATTAATTTTAGGGTAAGTGGAACTGGGATCTATTATCAGTTTTGTTGAGCCCAATATGTGGGATATGGTGCACACCTCGGGATCTTTGGACTTAATAATGGAGTCTTTTTAGACTTGCCTATGGCTTTACCATTATTGAGCCATAAGAAGTCCAAAAGGAGCTAACCCTCGGCAGCTCTGCTATGTTAGACTTACTCCTCTACTCTCTATAATTAACCACTTTGAGCCGTGGGTGGGTGTAGATACTTAAGAGCAAATTTTCAAAGGCTAAGAGGAGTGGCAACTAAGGTTTTGAATTGCCAAAGTATACACTAAGTACATACATAAATTTTGTTAACATGGCTGAAAATAATCAAGAGAGTAGAATGAACATTGATAACTTTGATTTTGCACATGAAGATGCTAATGATGATGCTCCCATGTTTATCAATTGTCTTGTTTCTAAGCTGCAACAAGCTATGGGAAACCCAGCCCTACAAGGTGAAGTTTTCCAACAAATTCATAGTCATGGGATTCTCCAAACTCCCCCAAAAGAGAGAGCACCTGAGAAGTCTCTTCGAGAGATTTCCAAGAGAGGGCTCTCTACGGTGAGAGAAGAGGAGAACCCATACAAAGTGCTTAATTCTTTACTAGCAGGCTTACCTCCATCAGGCAAAGTCTCTACTTTAGAGCCTTCACCAAGGGAAGGAGAAAGAAGTGAGTCTCCCAATACTTCCAAAGATGTGGCTTCAAGAAGACGGCGGCCTCAACAATCTCCAACTCCCCCAAGAGGGAAAGATCGCCCACAAAGTCCTCCTCCTTGTTATCACAAAAGGGAAGAGAGGTACCAAAAGAAAGGAAAAGGAGAGAAAGAGGTCACCCTCTTCTTCGTCTTCATCACCTTCCTCATATTCCAATGAAGGTATCGGCTCTTCTCTCAAAGAGCCCAAGAGGAAAGGCCATCGCAAGTCCTATCTGGTATGGAGAAGGTCCAAGAAGCTGAAGAAGTTCGAGGGAGGGAAGAACACCACTTTCCTTACCTATAATGGCACCTTTGGTGCTACGGACAAGATCTTGGCCTTCATCCAATAGTTTGATGTGGCCTTTGGTGATGAGGGCTTCACGGAGTCCTCTAAATTGTGTCAAGTATCTATGCATTTCCAAAGCTCTGCTCGTCAATGGTGAGTTGGCTAGCCTATGAGCCCAAAGAAAATCTCCAAGGACATGGAAGGCTTTATGAGCCTCCATCACGAAACAGTTTCTGGCAAGCAATGCTAAAGACAATGTCCTCACGGAATGGCAAAGCTTGAAACTCTCTCCCTACAAGTCTATCAAGAAGTATGTAGATATGTTTTGGGATTTACTTCTCAAAGGCATTGTCTACAAAAAGATAGACTTTGGGGAGAAAAAGCAACAATTCTATGCAAGTCTTTCCGAAGAGATGGCCAAGTATATTAACTTGCAAAGTCTTAGTACCATAGTGGCGGTCATACACCATACTATGGTCGCCTCTCAAATCAATTTCCAACAAGGGGTTAAGAAAAACTCTAAGCCCATGGAAGTGAAGGATCAAAATAAGCCTAGAGGGGGAATAATGCTCAAGCTTCCTCCAAAGGCAACTCTAGCAACAACGATAACAAAGCTAAGGAGAAAGGAGTCTACAAAGGTAAGAATAGACTCTCTCCAACAGAGCTAGAGTGTTATCATAAGGATAACAAATGCTACAAGTGTGGACATCAAGGGCATGTCTATCGGGCTTGTCCCCAAAGAAAATCACGCAATATGCCGCCTTGAGTTTCTATGCTGGAAACTCCACAAGAGGATGCTCATAGCAACAAAAGTCTATCCAAAGATCATTAACAATACCCTATTGTATGATTACTCAGTACAGAGCTCAATAATACCAAAATAATTGCAGTCCCAAAACATATAAGGGAATTGAAAAAAAGATGATCGATGTATCAAAACTAGAACTGTTTGTGTTCACCAAAACTCACCAGCCAAGCTGCCATATATTGTGTAGCACTAGGTCATTAGAGCTTCCTAGGTCAATGATATCTCATCCCACAAGAAAATCAACAAATTTTAGTCCAAAACATGCAAGGGGGTTTAGAGTATGTTAGTATATTTATCAAAACAAAAAACTACATGTATTCACAAAATTCTCCAATAGATTTGTCAAGCCTTGTGTAACTCGAGGCCAACCTTAAGCTATCAAATCTTTCAAGAGTGTGATTGTGTGTCAGATTATCAAAAGTTTGGACAGCATCTCCTTTCCATCCCAATAATTATGAAAAAAATCCCGTAGATTACAATCTCTTATGACACTCCCATAGGTCCTCTTGTATAAACCGGAGTAAATAAAAATCCAAAAGAGCAGTGAAAGGACCATTTTTATTACTTTATAGATGTGAATACTTTACTTAGATGTCAAAGAATAAACTTAGGAACCAATAAATGGCTTGTGTTTCTGATCATTTTTTCAAAAAAAAAAGTAAACCATCATCAAATTGCATTATAGGACCCAAAAAGTGCATCAAAAATTGCATTTATAAGACTCAAAAAGTGCATCAAAAAGTGAAAATAAGTAAGCTTTATCATTATCCTATACCATTGCCAGCTTAGAGGGAATACACATCAGTATTAGGACTATGCCTCATCAGTCAAAATAAAGTTATTCAACTACTATACATCTAATGAGCCTGCAAACACTGCAAATGTGCACAACTTCCAAGTCATGTTATTCATCTTGAGTAGGTGCAGGAGCACCTACATGTTATGATGATGTGGAAATGTGGCTATTGGTTGCAGCCTCATGTTATTTTCTAGATTTGCTTCCATTGTAGCATAGTGAATGTAGACTGCATGTACAAATAGGAGGGTCATCTCGGCACTCCTCCCCATGGAAGATCCTCAGTAACCGAACTTCCGACACCGTCCTCGTCGATGTGTGTGTGTGTGTGTGTGTGTGTGTGTGTGGTATGCATCACACATAAAGAAGCTTCCTATGCAAAAGACCCTCTTGCCAAACTTCCAACACCGTCCTCGTGGATGTGTGTGTGTGTGGTATGCATCACGCATAAAGAAGCTTAGTATGTAAAAGACCCTCCTGCAGTGTTATCAATGCGTCGAAGAGCAAGGGTAGTGTGTGTCCACATGCGCATGAGTGTGTGTGTGTGTGTGTGTGTGTGTGTGTGTGTGTGTGTGTGTGTGTGTGTGTGTGTGTGTGTACGAGAGAGCTAGATCTATTTGTACATGAAGTCGAAGGGAGAGAGGAGGGACAATAACATACCCTAAGAAGTGTGTCGAGGCAAGTTCATGCTATAGTTGCAGGACGACAACCACAAAAAAGTTCATCCAAGAGAGAGAAAGAGAGATAAGAGAGAAAAAACCAGTGGTGTTTTCTATGTTGGGGGTTAAGAAGGGAATTTTTCTATTTTTGCAAATATCTAACTGGAATTAAGGGATCATAACTCACCCACACATGGTTAGGTATGAAGCATGCTAAAAGCATGTGTAGGTAGGGTGGGTAGGTCAGGTACCTGGCATCAAAATGTCGGGTTAGATCCAATTTAAAGATAAACCACATTTTGTAAGTCAACCAGCACAAAAGTATGTCTTTAAGTGTGTGTCGATTTTTAGGTAGAAATAATCAAGCCATTGGGGACACGGCTAAGGTCTTAAAGAAAGCACTATCATTGAGCAAATGTACGAGATTAAAATAAACCATCATTGAGCTTATAATACTGAGTATAAGAAATGACTTGAGCCTGATTGCTCGTGTTTGTGACCTATAGCCAATGGAGGATAAAAATAAATTCTTTTTTCTAGATAAGAATGTGTGTGTGATCCCTACAGTTGGACAATGTGGCAAGGGTACGGTCTACATGGTGGGAAACCTATCCTTGTCAAAGATGCTCATAATGAAAATATAGGATAGGGATTCCGAACAAGATTATGGACTGAGACAAAAAGCTCTCATCTACTAAGGGTAAAAACTAACTATCATGTTTAAGTGTGTGTGTGAGTGTGTGTGTGTGTGGCCCACCCCCATCCTTGAGGAGATGATCCACATGGCAGGAGGTAGGGCCCACCATGTGGAACCCTACCCCCAACCAAATATGAACAATTTAACGACAAAGATATCCAAATAATCAATACGAAGTGTCCAAAGAAGCATTTATCATATGGAAAGAGGTTACCATTTTGGTAAAAGTGGTGCCATTAAGGCTAAATTATATACCCGTCACATTCCTAAATGACCATCTGACTAAGTATACTTTGTCAGTGTCAAAGAGAATCTAACAGTCTAAGGTAATAGAACTATATAGATTGTGTGTGTGTGTGTGTGTGTGTGTGTGTGTGTGTGGCCCCTCCCCATCCCTGAGGAGAGGATCCATATGGTGGGAGGTAGGGCCCAGCATGTGGAACCCTACCCCCAACAAAATAAGAACAATTTAGCGACAAAAATATCCAAATAATCAGTATAAAGTGCCCAAATAGGCATTTATCATATTGAAAAATGTTACCAATTTGGTAAAGTGGTGCCAATAGGGCTAAATTATATATACAGCACATTCCTAAAACGACTATCTGATTAAGTATACTTAATCAAGTATAGAATCAAAGAGACTCTACCAGTCTAAGGTAATCGAACTATGATATATGTGCTTGACCAGATTAGGAGCCAAGGCCCCAACTCATCCCTTTGGATTAGGTGGGTCAAGTCAAAAACATTATAGTAGGTCTAGAGACCCATTGTATGGTGCTAACTTGACCAAAGGCTAGCTAGGAACACGTGTGTGTGTGTGTGTGTGTGTGTGTGTGTGTGTGTGTGTGTGTGTGTGTGTGTGTGTGTGTGTTTGTTTAAGAAAGATTATCTAACAATAGTTTGATTTCACAAACTATTGAACTATATAATGGGACTAGAGACTAGTCAACATGTAAATAATCAACCTTTTGTATACATTAGATAACAAGTAGATAAAGTTAAAACTACAATTGACATTTAAACTTGATACTGAAATGTAGTGTACTACATCTTTTTATCAAAGAATCATATTCAAGGGTCATCTATCACTAATAAAAATAACCGAACAGTGGATGATCTATTATTATCCCAAGTAAAGAGTTTCTTACCTATCACCATCCAAGAAACACAAGCCTGTCAGAACTAGCATTACTTAGAAAGACAGGTATCAACGACTCCCTCCCCTTGTTATTGGTGTAAAAAATTACAACAAAAACTAACACCATAACATAGATCAAATATTGAGTTTAAAGAATGAGCCATTTATTTACGATAGGGTTTACATCATTTAATTCCAAAAAAATTCAGACAGCATCTACTTTGTAATTTTAATCAATTTTCAACAGTGCAGTCAAATGCCATCTCATCCAAGACCCTCACGTGAGTATTAAGGCCCTTTTTGAAGCATTGGGATGTTTTCAAGGTACAACACCCGAACCTCATAAAATCCAATTACAATAACCATAACCAGATATGAGTGTTTCCACTCCTTTTAATCTCATCTATGATCGTTATCGCATGTTTTAAGTGTTACTTTAACAAACAGAAGACATACTATATCTACAGCTTAAGTAACAAGAGATGAATTTCCACCTAAAATTCTGCAAAAATATGGCAGTAATTCGCTTGTTCAGTCTACATTTTCAAAAAAAAATCTGTTTTTATTTATATATGAAAAGCTTGCAATTCATGTGTCATATCCACCTAGAGCTGATACTCAACCTCCATGTACCAACCCTGGATAAAAAGCACCTCAATATTACAAAAGTCTATCCAAAGATCCGCGTAGGTCAATGATATCTCATCCCACAAGAATATCAGCAAATTTTAGTCCAAAACATGCAAGGGGGGTTTAGAGTATGTTAGTATATTTATCAAAACAAAAAACTACTTGTATTCACAAAATTCTCCAATAGATTTGTCAAGCCTTGTGTAACTCTAAGCCAACCTTAAGCTATCAAATATTTCAAGAGCGTGATCGTGTGTCAGATTCTCAAAACTTTGGGCAGCATCTCCTTTGCATTCCAACAATTAAGAAAAAACTTCCCATAGTTTATCATCTCTTACAACACCCCCATAGGTCCTCCTGCATAAACCGGAGTAAATAAAAATCCAAAAGAGCAGTTAATAAACCAATTTTTATTACTTTATAGCTAAGAATGCTTTACTTAGATGTCAAAGAATAAACTTAGATACCAACAAATTGCTTGTGTTTCTAATCATTTTTTTTGAGAAAAAAAACCATCATCAAATTGCATTTTAGGACCCAAAAAGTGCATCAAAAATTGCATTATAGGACCCTGAAAATGCATCAAAAAGTACAAATAAGTAAGCTTTATCATTATTATGTACCATTGACGGCTTAGAAGGAATACACATCATTATTAGGACTACGCCTCATTAGTCAAAATAAAGTTATTCAACTACTATATATCTAATGAGCCTGCAAACACTGCAAATTTGCACAGCTTCTAAGTCATGTTATTCATCTTGACTAGGTGCATGGGCACCTGCCTATTATGATGATGTCAAAATGCGGCTATTGGTTGCAGCCTCATGTTATTTTCTAGATTTACTTCCCTTGTATCATAGTGAATGTGGACTGCATGTACAAATAGGAGGGTCATCTCAGCACTCCTCCCCATGGAAGATCCTAAGTAGCTGAAGTTCCAACACCGCCCTCATGGATGTGTGTGTGTGTGTGTGTGTGTGTGTGTGTGTGTGTGTGTGTGTGTGTGTGTGTGTGTGTGTGTGTGTGTGTGTGTGTGTGTGTGTGTGTGTGTGTGTTATACATCACACATAAAGAAGCTTAGTATGTAAAAGTCCCTCCTGCAACGTTATCAATGCGTCAAAGAGGAAGGCCAGTGTGTGTCTGCATGCGCATGAGTGTGTGTGTGTGTGTGTGTGTGTGTGTAGGTCTCTGTACGAGAGAGCTAGATCTATTTGTACATGAAGTTGAAGGGAGGGAGGAGGGATGATACATACCCTGAGAAGTGTGTGTCAAGGCAAGTTCATGCTATAGTTGCAGACGACAACCACAGCAAAGTTCATACAAGCGAGAGAAAGAGAGATAAGAGAGAAAAAAACCAGTGGTGTTTTTTCTGTTGGGGGTTAAGAAGGGGATTTTTCTATTTTTGCAAATGTCTAACTGGCATTAAGGGATCATAACTCACCCACACATGGTTAGGTATGAAGTAGGCTATTGGGACATCATTTAAAGCATGTATAGGTAGGGTGGGTAAATCAGGTACCCGACATCAAAATATCTTGTTAAATCCAATTTAAAGATACACCACATTTTGTAAGTCAACCAGCTACTAGTTTGTCTTTATGTGTCTGCCGATTTTAAGGCAGAAATGATCAAGCCATTAGGGACACAGCTAAACTCTTAAAGAAAGCATTATCATTGAGCAAATGTGCGAGATTAAAAAAAACCATCATTGAGCTTATGGTACTGAGTATGAGCAAATGCTTAAGCTTCATTGCTAGTGTTTGTGACCTATAGCCAATGGAGGGTAAAAAGAAACTCTTTTTTCTAGATAAGAATGTGTGTGTGATCCCTACAATTGGACAGTGTGGCAAGGGTAGGGTCTAAATGGTGAGAAACCAATCCTTGTCAAAGATGCTCATAATGAAAATACAGGATAGGGATTCCGAACAAGAATATGGACTAAGACAAAAAGCTCTCATCTACTAAGGGTAAAAACAAACTGTCATGTTTAAATGTGTGTGTGTGTGTGTGTGTGTGTGTGTGGCCCACCCCCATCACTGAGGAGATGATCCACATGGCAGGTATTAGGGCCCACCATGTGGAACCCTACCCCCAACCATATATGAACAATTTAATGACAAAGATATCCAAATAATCAGTATGAAGTGTCCAAAGAAGCATTCATCGTATGGAAAGAGGTTACCATTTTGGTAAAAGTGGTGCCATTAAGGCTAAATTATATACGCTGATATCACATTCCTAAACAGCCATCTGACTAAGTATACTTTGTCAGAGTCAAAGAGAATCTGACAGTCTAAGGTAATAGAACTATATAGATTGTGTGTGTGTGTGTGTGTGTGTGTGTGTGTGTGTGTGTGTGTGTGTGTGCGTGTGCGTGTGGCCTTGCTTCATCCGTGAGGAGTGGATCCACATGGTGGGAGGTAGGACCCACCATGTGAAACCCTACCCCTAGCCAAATAAGAACAATTTAGTGACAAAAATATACAAATAATCAATATGAAGTGTCCAAATAGGCATTTATCATATTGAAAAAGGTTACCAATTTGGTAAGTGGTGCCAATAGGGGTAAATTATAATGCATCATGTTCCTAAAATGACCATCTAATTAAGTATACTTAGTCAAGTATAGAATCAAAGAGACTATGCCAGTCTAAGGTAATTGAACATATGTGCTTGTTCACATTATTAGGAGCCGAGGCCCCAACCTATCCCTTTAAATTAGGTGGGTCAAGTCAAAAACATTATAGCAAGTTTAGGCCCATTGTATGGTGCTAACCCTACCAAAGGCTAGCTAGAAACAAGTGTGTGTGTGTGTGTGTGTGTGTGTGTGTGTGTGTGTTAAAGAAAGATTATTCAACAATAGTTTGATTTCACAAACTATTGAACCATACAATGGGACTAGAGACCAGTCAACATGTAAATAATCAAACCTTATGTATACATTAGAACAAACAGATAAAGTTAAGACTACAATTGACATTTAAACTTGATACTAACATATAGTGTATTACATGTTTTTATCAAAGAATCATATACAAGTCATCTATCACTAATAAAAATAACCAAACAGTGGATGATCTTCTGTTACTGCTACAGCATTTGTCGTTGTAATCCCAAGGAAAGAATTTTTTACCTATCACCATCCAAGAAACACAAGCGTGTCAGAACTGGCATTACTTGAAAAGACAGGTGTCAACGACTCCCTCCCCTTGTTATTGGTGTCAAAAATTACAACAAAAACTAACACCATAACATACATCAAATATTAAGTTTAAGGAATGAGACATTTATTTACAATAATGTTTACATCGTTTAATTCCAAAAGAAATCAGACAGTATATCCTTTGTAATTTGAATCAATTTTCAAAAGTTCAGTCAAATGCCATTTCATGCAAGACCCTCACGTGAGGATTAAGGCCCTTTTTGAAGCATTGGGGTGTTTTCAAGGTACAACACTAACACTAATTTCAAAAGTTATGCTTCTATTCAACAAAAAGCATTTTATGTTTCTTTTACCACCAACAATGGTGTCATTCCCATGGAGATGCAGTTAGGAGTCATAGAAAAAAAAGGCCTAGCATTCCATCAACGAAGTACTGTCAACCACAAAAAGTATAAGTTCACACCATGCTTTTAAACCTCATTCAATAAAATGAATTTTAGAGTTTTCTTTAAGGTTTAGGGTCTCGATCCGTGTATACAAAAGTAACTTTAGGATGTTGGTCAGGTTCTTAATCAGCTTGAAGCCAGCAAGCTGAACCTCATAAAATCAAATTACAATAACCATAACTAGATATGAGTGTTTCCACTCCTTTTTATCTCATGTATGATCGTTACCGCATGTTTTAAGTGCTACTTAACAAACAGAAGACATGCTATTTCTACAGTTTAAGTAGCAAGCAATGAATTTCCATCCAAAATTCTGTAAAAAAATGGCAATAACTCGATTGTTCAGTCCACATTTATTAAAAGAAACCATTTTAATTCATATCCAAAAAGCCTGCAATTCATGTGTTATTTCAACCTAAAGCTAATACTCAACCTCCAAGTACCAACCCAAAATTGCCTCAGTATTATAAATAGTTTTTATTCATGTCCAAAAAGCCTGCAGTTCATGTGTCATATACACCTAGAGCTAATACTCAACCTCCAAGTACCAACACTGGATAAAAAGCACCTCAATATTATAAAAGTCTATCCAACGGTCATCAACAATACCCAATTGTATGATTACTCAGTACAGAGCTTGATAATACCAAGATAATTGCAGTCCCAAAACATATAAGTGAATTTTTAAAAAGTCGATCAATGTATCAAAACTAGAAATGTTCGTGTTCACCAAAATTCACTAGCCAAGCTGCCATATAAAGTGTAGCACTAAGTCATTAGAACCACCTAGGTCAATGATATCTCATCCCACAAGCAAATCAGAAAATTTTAGTCCAAAACATGCAAGGGGGTTTAGAGTATGTTAGTTATCAAAACAAAAAACTTCTTGTATTCACAAAATTCTCCAACAAATTTGGTAAGCCTTGTGTAACTCTAGGTCAACCTTAAGCAATCATATCTTTCAAGAGTGTGATTGTGTGTATGATTTTCAAAAATTTGGACACTAACTCCTTTGCATTCGAACCAATGTGAAAAAAATTCCCATAGATTATCATCTCTTACGACACCCCCATAGGTCCTCCTGTATAAACCGGAGTAAATAAAAATCCAAAAGAGAAGTTTAAAAACCAATTTTTTTTACTTTATTAGCTGAGAATGCTATACTTAGATGTCAAAGAATAAACTTAGGAACCAACAAATTGCTTGTGTTTCTGATCATTTTTTTCAAAAAAAAAAAAAAAGAACAATAAACCATCATCAAATTGCGATATAGGACCCAAAAAGTGCATCAAAAATTGCATTACAGAACCCAGAAAGTGCATCAAAAGTAAAAATAAGTAAGCTTTATCATTATCCTATACCATTGCCGGCTTAGAGGGAATATACATCAGTATTAGGACTACGCCTCATAAGTCAAAACAAAGTTATTCAACTACTATACATCTAATGAGCCTGCAAACACTGCAAATATGCACAGCTTCTAAGTCATGCTATTCATCTTGATGAGTAGGTGCACGGGCACCTACTTGTTATGATGATGTGGAAATGTGGCTATTGGTTGCAGCCTCATGTTATTTTCTAGATTTGCTTCCGTTGTAGCATAGTGAGTGTGGAATGTATGTACAAATAGGAGGGCCATCTAGGCACTCCTCCCCATGGAAGATCCTTAGTAGCCGAACTTCTAACACCATCCTCGTGGTTGTGTGTGTGTGTGTGTGTGTGTGTGTGTGTGTGTGTTTGTGTACCAGAGAGCTAGATCTATTCGTACATGAAGTCGAAGGGAGGGAGGAGGGATGATACATACCGTAAGAAGTGTGTGTCAAGGCAAGTTCATCCTATAGTTGCAGACGACAACCACAAAAAAGTTCATACAAGCGAGAGAAAGAGAGATAAGAGAGAAAAAATCAGTGGATTTTTTTATGTTGGGGGTTAAGAAGGGGATTTTTCTATTTTTGCAAATGTCTAACTGGAATTAAGGGATCATAACTCACGCACACATGGTTAGGTATGAAGCAGGATATTGGGACATCATTTAAAGCATGTGTAGGTATGGTGGGTAGTTCAGGTATGGCCGGCTTAATAAGAATACACATCAGTATTACGACTATGCCTCATCAGTCAAAACAAAGTTATTTCAACTACTATACATCTAATGAGCCTACAAACACTACAAATCTACACAGCTTCTAAGTCATGTTATTCATCCTAAGTAGGTGCACGGGCACCTGCCTGTTATGATGATGTCAAAATGTGGCTACTGGTTGCAGCCTCATGTTATTTTCTAGATGCGCTTCCATTGTAGCATAGTGAATGTGGACTGCATGTACAAATAGGAGGGTGATCTCGGCACTCCGCCCCATGGAAGATCCTCAATAGCCAAACTTCCAACATCGTCCTCATGGTTGTGTGTGTGTGTGTGTACAGTATGCATCACGCATAAAGAAGCTTAGTATGTAAAAGACCCTCCTACAGTGTTATCAATGCCTCAAAGAGGAAGGGTAGTGTGTGTCCACATTCACTATGCTTCCATTGTAGCATAGTGAATGTGGACTGCATGTACAAATAGGAGGGTGATCTCGGCACTCCGCCCCATGGAAGATCCTCAGTAGCCAAACTTCCAACATCGTCCTCGTGGTTGTGTGTGTGTGTGTGTGTGTGTGTGTACAGTATGCATCACGCATAAAGAAGCTTAGTATGTAAAAGACCCTCCTACAGTGTTATCAATGCCTCAAAGAGGAAGGGTAGTGTGTGTCCACATGAATATGTGTGTGTGTGTGTGTGTGTGTGTGTGTGTGTGTGTGTAGGTTTGTGTACGAGAGAGTTATATCTATCTGTACATGAAATCAAAAGGAGGGAGGAATGATGATATATACCCTGAGAAGTGTGTGTCGAGGCAAGTTCATGCTATCTTCAAGAATGTGTCGCAAATAGTTGCAGATGACAACCACAAAAAAGTTCATACGAGCGAGAGAAAGAGAGATAAGAGAGAGAAAAAACCAGTGGTGTTTTTTATATTGGGGGTTAATAAGGGGATTTTTCTATTTTTGCAAATGTCTAACTGGCATTAAGGGATCATAACTCACCCACACATGGTTAGGTATGAAGCAGGCTATTGGGACATCAATTTAAAGCATGTGTAGCTAGGGTGGGTAGGTCAGGTACCCAACATCAAAATATCTGGTTAGAAACATTGTGTGTGTGTGTGTGTGTGTGTGTGTGTGTGTGTTTTTAAGAAAGATTATCTAACAATAGTTTGATTTCACAAACTATTGAACCATACAATGGGACTAGAGACAAGTCAACATGTAAATAATCAAACCTTTTGTATACATTAGATAACAAGTAGATAAAGTTAAAACTACAATTGACATTTAAACTTGATACTAACATATAGTGTATTACATGTTTTTATCAAAGAATCATCTATCACTAATAAAAGTAACCGAACATTGGACGATCTTTTGTTATTGCTGTAGGTGTCGTTGTAAACCCAACAAAAGAATTTTTTACCTATCATCATCCAAGAAACACAAGCCCGTCAGAACTATCATTACTTGGAAAGACATGTGTCAACGACTCCCTCCCCTTGTTATTGGTGTCAAAAATTACAACAAAAACTAAGACCATAACATAGATCAAATAATAAGTTTAAAGAATGAGCCATTTATTTACCATAATGTTTACATCATTAAATTCCAAAAAAAATCGAAAAGCATCTCCTTTGTAATTTGAATCAATTTTCAAAAGTTCAATCAAATGACATCTCATATGAGACCCTCACATGAGGATTAAGGCCCTTTTTGAAGCATTGGGGTGTTTTCAAAGTACAACACTAACACTAATTTCAAAAGTTATGCTTCTATTCAAGAAAAAGACTTTTATGTTTCTTTTACCACCAACAATGGTGTCATTCCCATGGAGATGCAGTTAAGTCCTAGAAAAAAAAGGCCCACCATTCCATCAACTAAGTATTGTCAACCAACCACAAAAACTATAAGTTCACGCCATACTTTTAAACCTCATTCAATAAAATGAATTTTAGAGTTTTCTTTAAGGTTCAGGGTCTCGATCTGTGTATACAAAAGTAACTTGGTTCTTAGTCATCTTGAAGTCAACAAGCCAAACCTCATAAAATCCAATTACAATAATTATAACCAGATATGAGTGTTGCCGCTCCTTTTAATCTCATGTACGATTGTTACCCCATGTTTTAAGTGTTATTTAACATACAGAAGGCATAAATATCTACAACTTATGTAACAATCATTTAATTTCCACTCAAAATTCTACAAAAATATGGTAGTAATTTGCTTGTTCAGTCCACATTTTCAACAAAAAAGAAACCGTTTTTATTCATGTCCGAAAAGCCTGTAATTCATGTGTCATATCAACCTAGAGATGATACTCAACCTCCAAGTACCAACCCTGGATAAAAAGCACCTCAATATTATAAACAATTTTTATTCATGCTGGAAAATCCTGCAATTTATGTGTCATATCCACCTCGAGCTGATACTCAACCTCCAAGTATCAACCTTGGATTAAAAGCACCAAAATATTACAAAAGTCTATCCGAAGATCATTAGCAATACCCAATTGTATGATTACTCAGTACAGAGCTCGATAATACCAAGATATTTGAGCTGACACTCAACCTCCAAGTACCAACCCAGGATAAAAAGCACCAAAATATTACAAAAGTCTATCCGAAGATCATTAACAGTATCCAATTGTATGATTACTCAGTATAGAGCTTGATAATACCAAGATAATTGCAGTCCCAAAACATATAAGAGAATTCAAAAAATGTCGTTCAATGTATCAAAACATGAACTATTGGCATTCACCAAAAATCACCAACCAAGCTGCCAAATATTGTGTAGCACTAGGTCATCAGAGCTGCCTAGGTCAATGATATCTCATCCCAAAAGAAAATCAACAAGATTTAGTCCAAAACATGCAAGGGGGTTTAGAGTATGTTAGTATATTTATCTAAACAAAAAACTGCTTGTATTCACAAAATTCTCCAACAAATTGCTTGTGTTTCTAATCATTTTTAAAAAAAACAGTAAGCCATTATCAAAATGCATCATAGGACCCAAAAACTGCATCAAAAATTGCATTATTGGACCCCATAAAGTGCGTTAAAAAGTACAAATAAGTAAGCTTTATCATTATCATGTACCATTGCCAGCTTAATGGGAATACACATCAGTATTACGACTATGCCTCATTAGTCAAAACAAAGTTATTCAACTACTATACATCTAATGAGCCTGCAAACACTGCAAATCTGCACAGCTTCTAAGTCATGTTATTCATCCTAAGTAGGTGCAAGGGCACCTGCCTATCATGATGATGTCAAAATGTGGCTACTTGTTGCAGCCTCATGTTATTTTCTAGATTTGCTTCCGTTGTAGCATAGTGAATGTGGACTGCATGTACATATAGGAAGGTGATCTCGACACTCCGCCCCATGGAAGATCCTCAGTAGCCAAACTTCCAACACCGTCCTCGTGGTTGTGTGTGTGTGTGTGTACAGTATGCATCACACATAAAGAAGCTTAGTATGTAAAAGGCCCTCCCCTGCAGTGTTATCAATGCGTCCAAGAGGAAGGGCAGTGTGTGTCCACATGAATATGTGTGTGTGTGCGCGCGCGTGCGCGCGTAGGTTTGTGTACGAGAGAGCTAAATCTATCTGTACATGACATCAAAGAGAGAAAGGAGGGATGATACATACCCTGAGAAGTGTGTGTCGAGGCAAGTTCATGCTATCTTCAAGGATGTGTCGCAAATAGTTGCAGATGACAACCACAAAAAAGTTCACACGAGCAAGAGAAAGAGAGATAAGAGAGAGAAAAAACCAATGGTGTTTTTTATATTGGGGGTTAATAAGGGGATTTTTCTATTTTTGCAAATTTCTAACTGGCATTAAGGGATCATAACTCACCCACACATAGCTAGGTATGAAGCAGGCTATTAGGACATCAATTTGAATCATGTGTAGCTAGGGTCAGAAGGTCAGGTACCCGGCATCAAAATATCTGGTTAGATCCAATTTAAAGATACACCACATTTTGTAAGTCAATTAGCTACCAGTATGTCTTTATGTGTGTGTTGATTTTTACGTAGAAACGATCAAGCCATTGGGGACATAGCTAACCTCTTAAAGAAAGCATTATCATTGAGCAATTGAGCAAGATTAAAACAAACCATCATTGATCTTATGATGCTAAGTATGAGCAAATGCTTGAGCCCGATTGCCAGTGTTGGTGACCTATAGCCAATGGAGGGTAAAAATAAACCCTTTTTTCTAAATAATTATGTGTGTGTGATCCCTACAGTCGGACAGTGTGACAAGGGTAGGGTCTACATGGTTGAGAAACCAATCCTTGTTGAGAAAGATCATAATGAAAATACAGGATAGGGATTTTGAACAAGAATATGGATTGAAATAGAAACCTCTTATCTACTAAGGGTAAAAACAAACTATCATGTTTAAATGTGTGTGTGTGTGTGTGTGTGTGTGTGTGTGTGTGTGTGTGTGTGTGTGTGTAGACGTCTGTCTGTGTGGCCCTCCCCCATCCGTGAGGAGATGATCCACATGGCAAGAGGTAGGGCCCACCATGTGGAACCCTACCCCCAACCAAATATGAACAATTTAACGACAAAGATATCCAAATAATAGTATGAAGTGTCCAAAGAAGCATTTATCATATGGAAAGAGATTACCATTTGGTAAAAGTGGTGCCATTAAGGCTAAATTATATACGCATCACATTCCTAAAACACCCAGTTGACTAAGTATACTTTGTCAAAGTCAAAGAGAATCTGCTAGTCTAAGGTAATAGAACTATATAGATTGGGTGTGTGTGTGTGTGTGTATGGGGTCCTTCCCGATCCCTGAAGAGTGGATCCACATGGTGGGAGGTAGGGCCCACCATGTGGAACCTTACCCCCAACCAAATAAGAACAATTTAGCTACAAAAATATCCAAATAATCAGTATGAAGTTTCCAAATAGGCATTTATCATATGGAAAAAGGTTACCAATTTGGTAAAGTGGTGTCAATAGGGCTACATTATATACGCATCACATTCCTAAAACGGCCATCTCATTAAGAATACATAGTCAAGTATAGAATCAAAGACACTCAGCCAGTCTAAGGTAATTGAACTATGATATATATGCTTGACCATATTAGGAGCCAAGGCCCCAACCCATCCCTTTGGATTTGGTGGGTCAAGTCAAAAACATTATCACAGGTCTAGACCCATTGTATGGTGCTAACCCGACCAAAGGCTAGCTAGAAACAAGTGTGTGTGTGTGTGTGTGTGTGTGTGTGTGTGTGTGTGTGTGTGTGTTTTTAAAGAAAGATTATCTAACAATAGTTTGATTTCACAAACTATTGAACCATACAATGGGACTAGAGACCATTCAACATGTAAATAATCAAACCTTATGTATAAATTAGATATCAAGTAGATAAAGTTAAGACTACACTTGATATTTAAACTAGATACTGAAGTATAGTGTATTACATGATTTTATCAAAGAATCATATACAAAGGTCATCTATCACTAATAAAAATAGTCGAACAGTGGACGATCTTTTGTTATTGCTGCAGTTGTCATTGTAATCCCAAGGAAAGAATCTCTTACCTGTCACCATCCAAGAAACACAAGCGTATCAGAAGTGGCATTACTTGGAAAGACAGGTGTCAGCGACTCCCTTCTCTTGCTATTGGTATGAAAAATTACAACAAAAACTAACACCATAACATAGATCAAATATTAAGTTTAAAGAATGAACCATTTATTTATGATAATGTTTACATCATTTAATTCCAAAAAAATCAGACAGCATCTCCTTTGTAATTTGAATCAATTCAAAAGCTCAGTCAAATGACATCTCATCCAAGACCCTCACGTGAGGATTAAGGCCCTTTTTGAAGCATTGGAGTGTTTTCAAGGTACAACACCAACACTCATTTCAAATGTTATGCTTCTATTCAACAGAAGGAATTTTGTGTTTCTTTTACCACCAACAATGGTGTCATTCCCATAGAGATACAGTTAAGAGTCATAGAAAAAAAAGGCCCAGCGTTCCATCAACTAAGTGCTGTCAACCGCAAAAATTATAATTTCACGCCATGCTTCTAAAACTTATTCAGTATATTGAATTTTATAGTTTTCTTTAAGGTTCAGGGTCATGATCCGTGTATACAAAAGTAACTTTATGATGTTGATCAGGTCTTAGTCAGCTTGAAGTTCAGCAAGCCGAACCTCTTAAAATCCAATTACAATAACCATAAATAGATATGAGTGTTGCCATTCCTTTAATCTCATGTGTGATTGTTATCGCATGTTTTATGTGTTATAGAAGGCATACTATATCTACAGCTTAAGTAACAAGCGATGAATTTCCACCCAAAATTCTGCAAAAATATGACAGTAATTCGCTTGTTCAATCCACATATTCAAAACAAAAACCGTTTTATTCATGTCCGAAAAGCCTGCAATTCATGTGTAATATCAACCTAGAGCTGATACTCAACCTCCAAGGCCAACTTTGGATAGAAAGCACCTCAGTATTATAAATAATTTTTATTCATGTCCAAAAAGCCTACAATTCATGTGTCATATCCACCTAGAGTTGATACTCAACCTTCAAGTACCAACCTTGGATAAAAAGCACCTCAATATTATAAAAGTCTATCCAAAGATCATTAACAATACCCAATTGTATGATTACTCGATACACAGCTTTATAATACCAAGATAATTGTAGTCCCAAAACATGTAAGGGAATTTAAAAAATGTCGGTTAATGTATCAAAACTAGAAGTGTTGGTGTTCACCAAAAATCACCAACCAACCTGCCAAATATTGTGTAACGCTAGGTCATTAGAACCACCTAGGTCAATGATATCTCATCCCAAAAGCAAATTAGCAAATTTTAGTCCAAAACATGCAATGGGGTTTAAAGTATGTTAGTATATTTCTTAAAACAAAAAACTTCTTGTATTCACAAAATTCTCCAATAGATTTGTCAAGCCTTGTGTAACTCTAGGCCAACCTTAAGCTATCAAATCTTTCAAGAGTGTGATTGTGTGTCAGATTTTCAAAAATTTGGACAGCATCTCCTTTGCATTCCAACAATTATAAAAAGAGATTCCCATAGATTATCATCTCTTACGACACACCCTTAGGTCCTGTTGTATAAATCGGAGTAAATAAAGATCCAAAAGAGCAATTAAAAAATCAGTTTTTATTACTTTATAGCTAAGAATGCTTTACTTAGATGTCAAAGAACAAACTTAGGTGCTAGCAAATTGCTTGTGTTTCTGATCATTTTTCTTTAAAAAAAACAGTAAACCATTATCAAATTGTATTATAGAACCCAAAAATTGCATTATATGACCCAAAAAGTGCATCAAAAAGTACAAATAAGTAAACTTTATCATGATCCTATACCATTTTTGGCTTAGAGGGAATACACATCTGTATTAGGACTATGCCTCATCAGTTAAAACAAAGTTATTCAACTACTATACATCTAATGAGCCTGCAAACAATGCAAATGTGCACAACTTCTAATTCATGTTATTCATCATGAGTAGGTACACAGGCACATACCTGTTATGATGATGTCAAAATGTGGCTATTGGTTGTAGCCTCATGTTATTTTCTAGATTTGCTTCCTTTGTAGCATAGTGAATGTGGACTGCATGTACAAATAGGAGGGTCATCTCGACACTCCTCCCCAATGAAGGTCCTCAGTAGTAAAACTTCCAACACCATCCTCGTGGTTGTGTGTGTGTGTGTGTGTGTGTGTGTGTGTGTGTGTGTGTGTGTGTAGTATGCATCAGACATAAACAAGCTTTGTATGTAAAAGACCCTCCTGCAGTGTTATCAATGCGTCAAAGAGGAAGGGCAGTGTGTGTCCACATGCGCATGAGTATGTGAGTGTGTGTCTGTGTATGTTTGTGTACGAGAGAGCTAGATCTATATGTACATGAAGTCAAAAGGAGGGAGGAGGGACAATAAATACCCTAAGAAGTGTGTGTCGAGGCAAGTTCATGCTATCTTCAAGGATGTGTCGCAAAGAGTTGCAAATGACAACCACAAAAAAGTTCATACAAGCGAGAGAAAGAGAGATAAGAGAGAGAAAAAACCACTGGTGTTTTTTATGTTGGGGGTTAAGAAGGGGATTTCTCTATTTTTGCAAATGTGTAACTGGCATTAAGGGATCATAACTCACCCATACATGGTTAAGTATGAAGCAGGCTATTGGGACACCATTTAAATCATGTGTAGGTACGGTGGGTAGGTCAGGTACTCGGCATCAAAATATCTGGTTAGATCAAATTTAAAGATACACCACATTTTGTAAGTCAACCAGCTACCAGTATGTCTTTATGTGTGTATCAATTTTTAGGTAGCAATGATCAAGCCATTGGGGACACAGCTAAACTCTTAAAGAAAGCATTATCATTGAGCAATTGTGCGAGATTAAAACAAACCATCATTGAGCTTATGATACTGAGTATGAGCAGATGCTTGAGCCTGATTGTTAGCGTTTGTAACCTATAGCCAATGCAAGGTAAAAATAAACTCTTTTTTTAAGATAAAAATGTGTGTGTGATCCCTACACTCGGACAGTGTGGCAAGGGTTGTGTCTACATGGTGGGAAACCAATCCTTATCAAGGACGCTCATAATGAAAATACAGGATAGGGATTTCGAACAAGAATATGGACTGAGACAAAAAGCTCTCATCTACTAAGGATAAAATCCAACTGTCATGTTTAAATGTGTTTGTGTGTGTCTGTGTGTGTGTGTGTGTGTGTGTGTGTGTACCACCCCCATCCTTGAGGAGTTGATCCTCATGGCAGGAGGTAGGTCCCACCATGTGGAACCTTACCCCAAACCAAATATGAACACTTTAGCAACAAATCAGTATAAAGTGTCCAAAGAATCATTTATCATATGGAAAGAGGTTACCATTTTGGTAAAAGTGGTGCCATTAAAGCTAAATTATATACGCATCACATTCCTAAAACAACCATCTGACTAAGTATACTTTGTCAGAGTCAAAGAGAATCTGCCAGTCTTAGGTAATAGAACAATATAGATTGTGTGTGTGTGTGTGTGTGTGTGTGTGTGTGTGTGTGTGTGTGTGTGTGTGTGTGGCCCTTCCCCATCCCTGAGGAGCGGATCCCCATGGTGGGAGGTATGGCCCACCATGTGCAACCCTACCCCCAACCAAACAAGAACAATTTAGCGATAATAATATCCAAATAATCAGTATGAAGTGTCCAAATAGGCATTTATCATATTGAAAAAGGTTACCAATTTGGTAAAGTGGTGCCAATAGGGTTGCAGTTGTCATTGTAATCCAAGAAACACAAGCCTGTCAGAATTGGCATTACTTGGGAAGACAAGTGTCAACGACTCCCTTCCCTTGTTATTGGTGTCAAAAATTACAACAAAAACTAACACCACCATAACATAGATCAAATATGAAGTTTAAAGAATGAGCCATTTATTTACGATAATGTTTACGTCATTTAATTCCAAAAAAATTTGGACAGCATCTCCTTTGTAATTTGAATCAATTTTCAAAAGTTCAGTCAAATGCCATCTCATCCAAGACCCTCACATTAGAATTGAGGCCCTTTTTGAAGCATTGGGGCGTTTTCAAGGTTGGTACAACAATAACACTAATTTCAAAAGTTATGCTTCTATTCAATAAAGAATTTTATGTTTCTTTTACCACCGACAATGGTGTCATTCCCATGGAGATGCAGTTAAGAGTCATAGAAAAAAAAGGCCCAGCATTCCATCAACTAAGTACTATCAACCACAAAAAGCATAACTTCACGGCATGCTTTTAAACTGCATTCGATAAAATGAATTTTAGAGTTTTCTTTAAGGTTCAGGGTCTCAATCCGTGTATACAAAAGGTTCTTAGTCAGCTTGAAGTCAGCAAGCCAAACCTCATAATATCCAATTACAATAACCATAACCAGATATGAGTGTTGCCACTCCTTTTATCTCATAAGCAATGAATTTCCACCCAGAATTCTACAAAAATATGGCAGTAATTCGCTTGTTCGGTCCACATTTTTTTTTACAAAACCGTTTTTATTCATATCCGAAAAGCTTGCAATTCATGTGTCATATCAACCTAGAGCTAATACTCAACCTTCAAGTACCAACCTTGGATAAAAATCACCTCACTATTATAAATAGTTTTTATTCATGTTTGAAAAGCCTGCAATTCATGTGTCATATCCACCTAGAGCTGATACTCAACCTCAAAGTACCAACCCTGGATAAAAAGCACCTCAATATTACAAAAGTATATCCAAATATCATTAACAATATCAAATTGTATGATTACTCAGTACATAGCTCAATAATACCAAGATAATTGCAGTCCCAAAACATGTAAGGGAATGTAAAAGAAATTTGTCAATGTATCAAAATTAGAACTGTTCGTGTTCACCGAAAATCACCAGCTAAGCTGCCAAATATTGTGTAGCACTAGGTCATCACAGCCGCCTAGGTCAATGATATCTCATGCCACAAGAAAATCAGCATATTTTAGTCCAAAACATGCAATAGGGTTTAGAGTATGTTAGTATATTTATCAAAAGAGAAAACTGCTTGTATTCACAAAATTCTCCAGCAGATTTTTCAAGACTTGTGTAACTCTAGGCCAACCTTAAGCTATCAAATCTTTTAAGAGTGCGATTGTGTGTTAGATTTTCAAAAATTTGGATAGCATCTCCTTCGCATTCCGACAATTATGAAAAAATTCCCATAGATTATCATCTCTTTACAACATCGCCATAGGTCCTCCTCTATAAACCGGAGTATATAAAGATCCAAAAGAGCAGTTAAAAAACCAGTTTTTATTACTTTATAGCTGAGAATGCTTTACTTAGATGTCAAATAGTAAACTTAGGTGTGCTAGCAAATTTCTTGTGTTTCTCATTTTTTTTCAAAAGAAACAGTAAACCATCCATTATACAACCAAAAAAGTGCATCAAAATTTGCATTATAGGACCCAAAAAGTGGATCAAAAAGTACAAATAAGTAAGCTTTATCATTATCCTAAACCATTTTCGGCTTAGAGGGAATACACATAAGTATTAGGACTATGTCTCATCATTCAAAACAAAGTTATTCAAGTGCTATACATCTAATGAGCCTTCAAACATTGCAACTCTGCACATCCTTTAAGTCATGTTATTCATCCTAAGTAGGTGCATGAGCACCTACCTGCGATGATGATGTCGAAATGTGTCTATTGGTTGCAACCCCCAGTTATTTTCCAGATTTGCTTCCATTGCAGCATAGTGAATGTGAACTGTATGTACAAATAGGAGGGTCATCTCGGCACTCCTCCCTGTGGAAGATCCTCAGTAAGCCGAACTTCCAACACCACCCTCGTGTGTGTGTGTGTGTGTGTGTGTGTGTGTGTGTGTGTGTGTGTGTGTGTGTGTGTGTGTGTGTGTGTGTGTGTGTGTGTGTGTGTGTGTGTGTGTGTGTGTGTGTGTGTGTGTGTGTGAGAGAGAGAGAGAGAGAGAGAGAGAGAGAGCTAGATCTATTTGTACATGAAGTCAAAGGAAGGGAGGAGGGATGATACATACCCTGAGAAGTGTGTGTCGAGGCAAGTTCATGCTATCTTCAAGGATGTGTCGCAAATAGTTGTAGATGACAACCACTAAGAAGTTCATACAAGCAAGAGAAAGAGAGATAAAAGAGAAAAAAAACCAGTGGTGTTTTTTATGTTGGGGGTTAAGAAGGGAATTTTTCTATTTTTGCAAATGTCTAACTGGCATTAAAGGATCATAACTCACCCACACATGGTTAAGTATGAAGCAGGCTATTGGGGCATCATTTAAAGCATGTTTAGGTACGGTGGGTCGGTCAGGTACCCGGGATCAAAATATCTTGTTAGATCAAATTTAAAGATACACCACATTTTGTAAGTCAGCCAGCTACCAGTATCTTTATGTGTGTGTCAATTTTTAGGTAGAAATTATCAAGCCATTGGGGACACAACTAAACTCTTAAAGAAAGCATTATCATTTAGCAAATGTCCGAGATTAAAACAAACCATCATTGAGCTTATGATACTGAGTATGAGCAGATGCTTGAGCCTGATTGTCAGTGTTTGTGACCTATAGCCAATGGAGGGTAAAAATAAACTCTTTTTTATACATAAGAATGTGTGTGTGTGTGTGTGTGTGTGTGTGTGTGTGTGTGTGTGTGTGTGTGTGTGTGTGTGTGTGTGTGTGTGTGTGTGTGTGTGTGTGTGTGTGTGTGTGTGTGTGTGTGTGTGATCCCTACAGTCAGACAGTATGGCAAGGGTAGGGTCTACATGGTGGGAAACCATTCCTTGTCAAGAATGTTCATAATGAAAATACAAGATAGGGATTCCGAACAAGAATATGGCATGAGACAGAAATCTCTCATCTACTAAGGGTTAAAAAAAAAATTCATGTTTAAATGTGTGTGTGTGTGTGTGTGTGTGTGTGTGTGTGTGTGTGTGTGTGTGTGTGTGTGTGTGTGTGTGTGTGTGTGTGTGTGTGTGTGTGGGTGGGTGTGTGTGTGGGTGTGCGCATGTGTGTGTGCGTGTGTGTGTGTGTGTGTAGCTGTTTTATCATAATCAAAAGACAATTGGCTCTAGAATAAAGGAAATGATAAGTACAAAAACAACTCAGTCTTAGAATTATGTTTGTACAATGTTTGTAAGAATGAAGCCTCATTCCAATAAGTAGGTCAAAAACCCCTTTATATTCACTTAGCCAACCCAAACGGTGGGCCTTACCAGGCTATATGTGATAGTGATCAATATACCATGCTCAAGCAAAAGAACCAAGTCAATCCCAAAGCTTTAAAAAAGCAAGAAACTACACCCGCCCATGTGTGCAAATAATGTATTTCATTTTCTCATCCAAACAACCAAGTACAGCATCGGTATGCAACCGAGGAAAACTCCCCTACAAACCCTAGCAAAAAACACCCAACATTAGTGCGCAATAGGTCAAAACCCCTTTATATTCACTTAGCCAACCCAAACGGTGGGCCTTACCAGGCTTTATGTGAAAGTGATCAATATACCATGCTTAAGCAATAGTACCAAGTCAATCCCAAAGATTTTTTATGAACAATAAGCACCATCAGTTTGTCATGTCATTATCAACAGAGTACTACCTTGCCAAGCCAAGCGGTAGCAACCCCAATTTTTTCCAAAATACCAGTGAACATTTAACGTAAAGCTACCAAGAATCAAAGTTTTACTGAGTTGAAGTGACAACAACTAATATGTCTTACCTCAAATTCTAAAGATCACCTATAATTAAAACCACAGAATTGTATTACGCAAAGCTTACTGCAAACTGAAACCCATTAGTGGGATCAAAGCTTTGCCAAAAAAAACCATCAACCATATGCCATGTACTTACCAGCCAACCAATTTTAAACAAGTTCTACTACGCTGAGTCAAAACCACACAATGTGCCATACCATCAAACTGATAGAGCAGCACCATAACAGTTATATTGCCCTAAAAAATAGGTTTGCAGCGAAACTCATGATAACAAGCAAATTAGCCAATCTGTGTTGTTTGTGTTGCAAGCTCCATATTTCGGCGCAGTAGAGAAAATATACATAGTCCTTTACAATTTATACAAGCAAAAAACTTATACAAAGCTAAGTGAGGGGCAAAGTTGCGTCCTCACTCCTTAAATAGAAGAAGGAGGAAGGCCGCCATCACTGTGTAGCATGCAGAGAGTAATGAGTGGAGTGATCCCCTCATGGGGATACAAGACTGCAAGGCCGCCTGTGATGCAGTATGCCAAAGCGAAAAACCACCATAGTACCTTCACGGTCAGGTTTACAAAAGGCGGTATATTGCTTTTTAGGTTTTTAGTATCACTTACGATATATAAGGGCCATATCCCATGGTGGATACCCTATATAGTGAAACTAGGAAGCGTTAGTAGAATCCAGGTTGTCAATTATGCTAGAGAATCTTATAGGCAAGTAATACAGTGTGTGTGTGTGTGTGTGTGTGTGTGTGTGTGTGTGTGTGTGTAGATGTTCTAACATAGATAATAAGACATAATTGAACTTTTTACATTCAAAAGACAGCTTGGCTTTAGAACAAAGGAAATGATAAGTACAAAACAATTTAGTCTTAGAATTAATTTTGTCCAATGATTGTAGGAATGAAGCACCATTCCAATATACAATTTAACAAAAGAACTTCCCAAGCAGTAGGTACATGTGCAATCCAGTGTTGGACAGCTTGCTAGCCAAAAAAAAACTTTCCAAGATAAGATAGAGTCCTTACCTGCATCCATCCAAACTAAACAACAAATATGTTAGCCTTGGATGTGTTTTACAGGTATCAATGGACTATACCAGTTGTTATCCATGTCCACCTTAGAAACTTTTTTCTAACTTACGAGCTTAGTCCATAGTATTCTTGTCATTAGTGTTTTTCTACCTCTTTTTTTTTTAACCCAAAGTTTTTAGTAAAATAATATCATTTTGATTAGTAGGCCATCACCCCTTCTAATCCAAGTGTCAGTTTTTGTCAGTTTTATGAAAGCTCCACAAAATGAAATTTTATAAAAAGTTCCATTTTCAGTTCCTATAAAGTAACACGCTAGTTTTTGTTTGTTTTTTTTAAGTTACATATCATCATGGTAGATGTACTCCAAATCATCCTAGATTTTTCCAATCTCTTACCATAAACTTCTCTTCAAGCATTTCAAGTGACAAAGATCCCTGACCGAACCGTGAATTTTTTCTAAA
Organism: Adiantum capillus-veneris; assembly: GCF_014529385.1. Classification (NCBI taxonomy): domain Eukaryota; kingdom Viridiplantae; phylum Streptophyta; class Polypodiopsida; order Polypodiales; family Pteridaceae; genus Adiantum; species Adiantum capillus-veneris. Next base: position 5,441,074 of record NC_140944.1, on the reverse strand, counting down.
AAAGATATAACATGCTTTAAAGCGCTAGTACAACAGCAATATTCAAAGCTATAACGAGGAGCAACAACCGCCCAATAAGCATGCGAAGCTGTAGTGTGTAACCTATCTTAATTAAGAAAAGACCAAGTATTGCAACAGCGTGCAATTGGGCATAACATCCCTAAGAACCAGTGCGCAGTAGGAAAGGAAACCATCACTACCCATGTAAATACCTATAGCCAATCAAATTCAGTGCACAGTGCATTACAAAACCAGTGCGCAGTAGGAAAGGAAACCATCACTACCCATGTAAATACCTATACCCAACCAAATTCAGTGCACAGTAGGGTCAAAAAAACCCACCCATGTAAGTACCAATGGTCGTCCAATGTACAAGGCCCATCAAGGTTTCTTATTGATATTGCTACAAACCTTATGACAAAATGACAGTATCAAGCAAATCCCGAGGAGTTATGCTGCTCAGTAAGCCATCCAAGTATGATGGGTTATTGTCGACTAAGCATTGTAATGCTAAGTAAAAGGCAGCAACCAAATCCCTTAAAGGATCTAATGTTTCCTGTAGAGCAACCACCCCCAAGAAAATAGTTTATACAAAGATTATATACCGCAACAGTTGGTACCATGTGTCCAAACCAACTTAGAACAGTAATCTTGCAGTATAACACCAACCCGAAACACCCAATAGAAGGGTAAACAAGTCATGGCAAAAATATCAACATCATATACCCTCATCGATCAAGCAGGACCATAACCAGGATTCATTTATGCAAAGCAAAAAATTACATCAAGCATCACCATATCAAAAACAAGCTACAGCGTTATTTGCACAAAGAAATAACACCCTTCTTTTAATACAAAAATCTGTGTGCAAACAATATGCAAGGACGGAGAAGCCAACCCAACCTGAGAGACCTGCATTGCAAGCTCCATATTTCTAAGTAACACAGCTACTCAAGTTGTACTTAATGTAATCAGAACAACAACCAAAGCTAAGTGAGGGGCAGGGATGCGCCCTCACCTCTTTAAATAGAGGAAGGACGACGGCAGTCGGGTCAGTGTGATGAGCAGAGCGCCATGAATGGAGAGACCCCCCACAGCTAGTGTGAGGCCGCATAAAGGCAGACTGAGAGAGCTATACAAGTAATATTAGAGGCAGTAAACCGCCCTGTTTTGTTAAAAACCACCTTGTCCCCTAGAAGGGTTAATACCCATTGTAGACTCCTAGTGTGATGAAGCTAAAAGGTGTCCAATTAAGCTAATGATCCTAAGGTAATACAATGTGTGTGTGTGTGTGTGTGTGTGTGTGTGTGTGTGTGTGTGTGTGTGTGTGTGTGTGTGTGTGTGTGTGTGTGTGTGAGAGAGAGAGAGAGAGAGAGAGAGAGAGAGACCATCGCATTGTCTATATGTGTGTGCATACATGTACAAGTGTGTATGAGATAGAGCAAGAAATATATATTTTTTATTATCGAGCTCATTGGGACTCTGTCTCACCAAGGACACCCTGTCCTTCAAATTTCCAAATTATTGTGATTTTCATGGCATTGTACTATATCTTTTAAAGGATACGTAATGTTTTTACCCTTAGAAAAGTAGAGAAAAATGTTTATGTTTATATTTGTATTTATCTCATCGATTATTTATGTTTATATTTATATTCATTTTTTAAATGTATATATATGTCTAGAGAGAGAGAGAGAGAGAGTTTGACATCATAAGAACAACCATAACTACTCTCAAATATCTATCCATAGAGTCTTGGAACTCGAGCGCACTTTGTCTGTGTGTGCATGCGTGCGCGTGCGTGTGTGTGTGCGTGTGTGTGTGTGTGTGTGTGTGTGTGTGTGTGTGTGTGTGTGAGAGAGAGAGAGAGAGAGAGAGAGAGAGAGAGAGAGAGAGAGAGAGGTCTCAACTTATGCATGTCATCTCTGTATCATTCCAATTTTATTAGATGTTTCAAACCTTTAAAATAATTTGGGTCCACACATATCCCTGTATTTCTACCCTTGCATAGTTCCAACAAAAGAGGATGCTTGCAAACCAACGTATCAACAAAGAGCGGCAGTATTGTGTGTGTCTCCCTCTTCTCTCTCTCTCTCTCTCTCTCTCTCAAAGCCCTAGAGACCCTTCTTGCACCCGCTCTTTGTAGCCAAAATGGCCTTCACTTTGTTTATGTATCTACAATGCACATTTTCTTCCCATTAGGATGCATACCAAAAGTACTATTAGAATTACAATTTTAGAGCATTTTTTGACTATGTCACCCACTTTACTTCGTAATCACCCAGTTTGCCAGATAATCTAAACTCCCAAATGTTAAGCTTAGAAAAACCTTCTTTGATCAACAATGTTGGTAAGGAGTCATCCTATTGTATAGCTTAAGTAAAGCACGCACACGGACCCCCCCCCCCCTCCCCCCCCAACACACACGCACGCACACACACACAACATTTAATGTCCCCAAAATAAATAATTGAGTGACAAGTACTATCTAATGAGTTTTGAGAGAGTCCCACTTACCCTAATATAATTAACAAAATCAACCATTTATAGGCTACTTAAGGACCTCTCTTCTTAAGCAAGAAAACAGAACCAAATGATCTGATACCAATGTAATGGAAATGGCCTATTAACTTTGAGAGTAGAAAGGTAGCATGCTTGAAGACTGTGGATATAATTGTGGCAATTGACAAATAAATCTATGAAGTTTTTGACAGAGAAAGAAATGTAGGCCATGGTCTAGGCTAAAATGTAAGAAAAGCAAGTTTTTTATGTGATCAAAAGTTGAGCACTCAAGTAGGCTATGATGCTCATACTCTCAAATTTTCAAGGGCTAAACAAAATGGCTAGTATGGTATAGATTGTGCGAAAGGAAACGGGTTCAAGCCTGTAAATGGTTGAATACAATCTTCTCTCTCAAAGAGAAAGCATGCTTTTGTAATCTGGGGAGAGAGAGAGAGAGAGAGAGAGAGAGAGAGAGAGAGAGATCAATGACGTGCATAATTTCAAGTCAGAGTCTCAATTTCATATCACATCCTTCAATTTAGCATAATGGCCAAAAATCTTGCGTAGATAAACAATAGGCTATCTGGTTTTTCTTTAATTTCCATCACATTTTAAGGTGCAAATGGTGTGAAAGTGTAAATGAACAAATAGTGTGCACCTTATTGTACTAAGCTGCTTATGCATTGTTGTGATTAGGTGATGTTATAAACTATCACCATGCTTCTGCACAAAACATAGATAGAGATGCAAGCAAGTTAGGCATCTAGAGATCAGTATAGATGGAAGGGTCAATCAAATTCTTAATATCAAAAGAAAGCCAATTTATCTCTTTGAAGCTTGAAGCTCTCCTGGTACATTGGAAACTATGATGCTATAAACTATCACCATGCTTGTGCACAAAACATAGATAGAGATGCAAGCAAGTTAGGCATCTAGAGATCAGTATAGATGGAAGGGTCAATCAAATTCTTAATATCAAAAAAAAGCCAATTTATCTCTTTGAAACTTGAAGCTCTCCTGGTACATTGGAAACTATGAGCCCTGATCTTTTTGCGACTCCACTCTTAGACATGAAAAGTTTTATGATTACGTAGTATAGCAATTAAGGGTCTTCATCTTTCAAAACTTGCTAACTTAGCCAGATTTTGCCCCGGTAGCACTTTTGCCAATCCTAAGTAGACCAAGGAAAAGACATCCTTTCTACTATATAGGAGGTTATAATGTGCACTACTATATTACCATGTCTTTCTCACAAAAAAGACGCAATGGTAGAAGCAAGTAAGAGGGGAGTAAGAGGGTGAAGCAGAGACATTGAATCTAATTGTGCTCCCATTGTTGAAACCAATTCTAGAACCCACTCCATTTTCAAACAAACTTTTATGATTACATTGATTTCTCTTAGCTTTCGTCTCTTTACACCATGTTAGCTTATCTAATCAATATAATCAAGCTTGGTAGCATTGCTAGACGAAAATAGACCAAAAGGAGGACTCTCTCTCTCTCTCTCTCTCTCTCTCTCTCAATAGAAGTAGAGCGTTCCTAATTTTGTTGAACAAGGGCTAGCACCTTATGAAAATTTTGTTTATAAGAAGCTTCCAATATTGGTATCAAAGAATGCTTTGGTGCATCTTACATATATTCATGTTTGCTAGAATTTTTCAAGAGGTTGTTTCATGCATCACTTTTAGAAATCAATAGACTATACATGTAGAAAGAGTATTTGATATTGTTCCACGTAGAAGAGAAGATAGCACTATGAGAATAGAGGTGAAGTTTCTTTGGCTACAGCGACACGCAGGTCACATACTAGTATATGTTAATTATCTTTAAATTTGTTAAGTGTTTGTAGAAACAAATCCTCTTAATCAAAAATCTTAGGAGGAAAAAAACATAGGTTGATTTGACCTTTAAAAATCCCATGTTGCAAAAAGTTAGGTCTTTTTAAGTTTTTAATTGCACCCAATCTTTTATGGGTTCGAGTCTCCACCAAGTATGCAAAGTGTTAATATGTATGACCGTTAGGTCTTTTTAAGTTTTTGATTTCACTCAATATTTTGTGGGTTCGAGTCACCACCAAGTATGCAAAGTGTTAATAGGTGTATGACCGTTAGCCGGCAATTGCAGTCGACCGTGTCAATATTGTCATGCCATTTCAAATCATTGTGCCATTCAACTATTGCAACTACATTACTCCATGGAATTCTTTATAAGATACAAAGTTCTATCAAGTTCTTATGTGCCACTCATGTCTATTTTATTCATTCCATTGCAATCATGAGAGAGGTCCACCACACTCACTCACACAGAGCTTCATGGGAAATGCACCATTGCATTGTATTGTCCCAAGTTACTATAAATCTTTCAAAACATTTACTACTTCCCTTTACCACGTTATGTAGAGAGAGAGTCCAAAATAGGGTGGCCAAAGAGGAGAGAGAGGGTGGGAAGGAATTTTTTTGCAAATTAAATATTACTACATGTATTCTAGTGCTTTGTATCGTTTGTTATTATCGTGTGTATTATCAATAGAATTATCACTAATATTATTGCTCCCTAGTTGTTGCTAAAATATTCAAATTTGGGAATTTCTTTCTATTTTACTTTTAAAAAAAATTAAAGAACATGATATTTTTCATAAAAATGGACAAAAGAAATGGTATTGAGGCATCAATAAATGGTTTTTTGGATAGATTAGCTTACGCAAGGCATCTTCCACTCTGTCACAAATGATGGCCCGCAAGTAGGACACATATTGTGGTCCGATGTGGGAAATCCTGCACGAAAAAGAAGAGGCTCGTACTCTTCTCCCAAAGACGACATGCATTTCACCTGAGTGATTGCATCATTACATTCATTGCATGTTCTAAAAGGCTGGCTTTACACACTAGTGGCAGCAAGCTTTCTTGCTGTGAAGAGATGTTGAGCAAGGAGCACAATAAAGGAACTCTTCTTTAAAGCAGTCTTCAGTATAGCGGGAGCACTCTTGCATTGCCCACAATACAAAACACTAGCTCCACTTGCAGCCATAACTCTTCAAAACAACAACAAAAGGGAATGTGTGAAGGTGGATATGTGTACATGTATTAGAGAGAGAAAGGGAGAGAGATTATAACCATCGTTATTACCTCTAGCATTATCGCGCAATGCTTTGGAGCTAAGATATTCAAATTTGAGTACTTCTTTCTATTTTCTAGAAAATAATATGAAGCAATTGATATTCTTTTTTATAAAAATTATACTTGATCAAATGAATGAGAGAGAGAGAGAGAGAGAGAGAGAGAGAGAGAGAGAGAGAGATGAATAAGCAAATGGCAAAACTTTTCATAGGATAAAATATACAAAAGGTTTATGAGTCATCTTCAAAAAGATCTCTACAAGTAGCATCATCTATATCTAAACCCATGGCTCCTAAATCAACAAAGAGAGAAAGTGAATCATCATTTAAAGATGTGTTGGCTTCATCATCTTTGAATTTTTCATCTTCCATCTCATCATCATCATCATCATACAATTATCCTCCTCGCTAAATTGGCAACCGTGCACTTGATTCATCGATCTCTCTATCCTCGGTCTCCTCCTCATCCAAAGTAGTAGGTGTGAGAGGATCAAAGATGGTCTCTACTTTGTTAGTGGCAAAAATTGTTCTTCCTCGAGGAATTACTAGAGCTATAAATTAAAGTTTTGGTTGGTGGATTGATGGGATATAGATGAACTGTAGAACAGAAGTTCAAAGTCAGTGACATTGGTATTATGGTAGGTACAAATAAAGGTAAAGAAGGTAATCACTCACATGCTCACAATTGCATTGAAAAAGTAAGCTGTCTTACCTCCTTGTGTGATGTCCACCATGTAGATTCCATTCTCATCCATCTAGACACATTCACAAACCACTTGCACTCAAAGATGAAGGTATGAAAGGTTCTAAAATTCACCTTTAAGATTCTTTCAATAGTCCCACAATACCTCACCTCGTCACTATCTGTGTCAAAGTTGCCCATGATGCGACAATCCATGGTGGTTTGATCAAGCATAGAGTTAAAGAAAAAACACTATAAAATAGAAAAATTATACAATCAATTACAAAGTAAAATTAAGAAAAAACTATACAATACGGTTTAGGCATATGAGTACTCTATTTTTGGCATACAACCTCGTGCATACTCCCATTCTTTATTGGTGATGTCCTCTCGGCATGCCTTTGCTTCAATTATTCTCTCATGGATCCACTTGGGGCTAATGAGATATGGAAACCATGCAAGGTGTAGAGGAACCGGGGGTGCCCTCCTACCTCCATGAACATGCTTTTAAGATTCCCTCTCTTGCAAACGCAGTGCCTTTGCCATTTTCCACAAGCCCACCCACTTGGTCATAACCATTGCATTGAGGATACAAAAGTTATTGACCACTCAGCGTAGCTCCATATCCATGTTAATTAATTTTTACTTTCCACTTGGCAAGTGTGAGGTAATCCTTGCATCCTCCTCATCTGACCACATGGAAGGCATAGAGGGATCAATAGAAGCAAGATAACAAGAAATATATACAAATGCCTCTTGAACGATCCATCCTTCAACCATGCATGTCTTTGGTTGATCCCGTAGTTGCATAAAATCTTTAAGAGTGTTTAAAAGCCTCTCTAAAAAGAGCATCTATCATGCATGCACTACTCCACATATAGCAATCTCCTCAACCACGTAAACCAAGAGGTGGATCAAGGAAATGCATCTTCAATGGAACACATTGTTTCCACAAAAAGTGTTTGAGCAACAGGGTTGGCATCTATTTAAATTTATTTGGAGCTCATGTATTCCGTTGGTATGCAAATAGAGGCAATGGAACACTTCACTCGATCAAGCTCATCTTTGGTTAGAATCCATGGGGCTTTAGGAAGCACAATCTTCCCATTGGGGCCTCGATGTGGAGTGGCGGATGTGGGGAGATAATTCAAGACCCGTCCTTTTGCCCGTAATGTGGTCCCGGGAATAAGGTGTAAATAACATTCTTGAATATGTGCATGGGATCCAAGAGGTGTTGTATACTTAAGTTCTTCTAATATGGCAGCCTTAAAAATATGGAGTACCTTGACATACCTTTTGGTGGAGTAGACAGGGGTGAATCACTACAGTATTGCTCTTCTTAAATGCTTTCCCAATTTGCCGTTGTGTGCTTTAGAGGTTTCTTTCCATTTGTTGGACCCTTGTATTTGCTATGACTTTGGGATAGGAAATGATGGTTGTTTGGATAGATTACCTTGTGCAAGGCATCTAGCTACTCTGTTTACCAGTTGATGGTCCGCAAGTGTGGACATGCAATGTGGTCCGATGTGGACAATCCTACGCTCATATCATTAGAGTAAAGCTTGAAACTTCAAATGCTGAAGAGCGAGAAGAATGAACACAACATACCAAAAATCTCTCCAAGGCCAGGATAGTGGTGCATAGTCCATATAAGGATATCCTTCACAATGGCTTCTCTCCTTTCCTTTGGAAGTAAGCATTGACAATGGAGATGCCCTTCCATAACTCCTTTATCACTATTTGTCACTTTGTACTTCCCTGACACAAGCAAAGAAAGAAGTATATCGCCCTTCTTGGTTGTCTCCTATGGTGGAATATTGTAGTTGATGATCACTACTGGCAAAGAGCTCCATGATGTAGACTTGGTGCCAAAGGGATTGATACCATTACTTTCCAACCCAAGCCTCAAGTATCAAATCTCTAGCCAAACTCTGGCTACTGAGTCTCAATGTGTCTCCATGCAAGTGAATCGGTAGGGGCACACATCACTCAGATATTTGAACGATGATTCGCATGTCATGTGAGGAAATCCACCATAGACCTCCTTTTAACATGTGTTGAATCGAAGGATAAGTGAAAAATGTCTTAGTACCTTATGGGGTAAGTAAACCCTAGTCATGCCATCTTGTAGCATGCTTGAGGCACACGGGATAGGAGGTGGCATGTTCATGTTGGTTGTGGTAAAGTATGCAATCGTTGATGTATGCATGCAATCGTTGATGTATGCATGGATGTATTCATACTCCATGCCCAGTGTAGTGACATACAATCTCGCCCATTGACAATCCGAAGGCATGTGGTGATCTCTAGGAAGCATTTTGTCCATCAATCTACAACCAAACAAATAATTAATAAAAATTCAAGGAGAGACCAAGAAGACATTGAGTAAAAATAGAACTTACTTGAGGAGTGCATCTACACTGGCATTGCTCCAAACAAATGTTGCAAGTTGAGGACTTGCAATGATGCTCGGAGCACCGAATACTGTGCACCATCGTAAAGAGGTGTAGACGCACTCGATAGCGACCGTCCTACATTGCTTGTGCCCATTTAGTGCATGATCTACAATCCTCTGCACACATGTTGGCTTCATGTGCCAACAACTCATCAACCATGTCAAACATGTGCTCATCCTTGAACTCAAAGTGCCTGAGAGGCGTGTGGAGGAGTTGCCGCCATGCCTTCACTCATCCACACTTGCCATTGTTTTTTATTCTTGAGTGCCCTCCCACCACCACCGATAACAAACCAATGGGGAGCATCCTCAAGCAAGGGGGGAATGGTGCTCCCATCTACTCGAGTGCTTTCTTGAGGGATCCAAAGCCTCTCGTTCTCCACATGCTCCAAGGCAATGCGCCACAAGCAAGTGATTGCAATTGTGCACTTAGTGCAAGGGCAACGGAGTTTTTCCTTGAGCCATCGCTCGCACTTGGGGCTATTTGAAGGGTCACAATCATCCCAATCGCCTTGCACGCGCATGAAACAGAGTTAGATCAGTTCAAGAATCTTGCAAAAATTGCATGTGCACTAAAAAATGAATAGTTAGTAGATTAAGAGTGAGATAAATTTTGAATAGTGAGAGAAAAAAAAAAGACTAAAGACATAATAAAAATGCAATAAGTAGGAAAAGAAAGAAAAGCTTTTCAATGCTTATTAGAGAGGGGGTTGTAAAATCCATAGCCCTACAACATCGAATACTTTGTTGAACAAGCGACAATAAACACGGTAAAGTACACGATAGCATACGTGATAATATCAAAAAACATAGGTATGCCACGTTTTTGGCATACCTTGCTCTCTTCATCTCCCCGCCATTGTACCAAATAGCCAAAAACAGTCCCATCTCTCCCTCTCAAGGCTCCTCTCTCTCTCTCTCTCTCTCTCTCTCTCTCTCTCTCTCTCTCTTCACACACACACACACACACAAGCTCTATTTGGAAGAGAACTCTCTATTGGCGTTCGTTGGAGCTCAACCGCAACGAAAGAAAGAGGCTCTACCATTGGGAAAGCTCGACCGCAAGGAACTCCACGAGAGAGGAAGCAAAGAGGTAAGCCCCCCCCCCCCCCCCAAAAAAAAAAAAATTAAAAGAGAGAAGAAGAAAAAAACATGTGTGATTATTTTGATTAGAGAGAGAGAGAGAGAGAGAGAGAGAGAGAGAGAGAAGAAGAAGAAGAAGAAACAATTTTTTTATTAATGTATGCTAATGTTTAATGATGAGAGAGAGAGAGAGAGAGAGAGAGAGAGAGAGAGAGAAATAGAGGGAGAAAAAGATTAATTGATTAATGCAAATCAATATTTAATTTAGTGAAAATTTGCTAAGTTTGAAAATAATTAAATGAGTAGAAAAATTAACTAAGTGGGTTTAAAGAAAAAATCAAACATTAAAAAGAAAAAAGAGAGGTTAAAGGAAAAAAAAGTTAAAATGAAATTTTTGAGTAGATTATAGGGAGAAAAGTGTAGAAATAGTAGAAAAGGGTAATGTAAGGAGATAGAGAGATTATTGGAGGCAAGAGAGAGAGAGAGAGAGAGAGAGAGAGAGAGAGAGAGAGAGGTGTAGAAAGAGAAGTGGATAGATAGATAAAAATATATCTACCTCTCTACACCTATTCCACCTCTTTCTACATTCTCTCAATCTACTTTAATTAGGTACAAAAGTAGAGATGTATAGATTAGGTATAGTTAAGATATAGATAGGGACGTGTAGATTAGATAAAGATTAGGTGTAGAGAGAGAGAAAGAGAGAGAGTGTGTGTGTATAGAGATATAGATATCACATACATATATATACATATGTATATGTACATATATCTATATATGTGTATATATCTATGTATACATTTATCTATCTATGTTGTGTGTGTGTGTGTGTGCGCGCTGATGTATTAAACTTAATACATATACACAAAAGGAAATAACGTTCAAATGACAACTGGGCAAAGATTTCTACAAAAACGATTCAATCTAACATTCATTTTTGTACAACATAATAAGAACGAGCTATTATTCCAATGATCCTATACAAAAATATATATATAGAGATGTGGAGGTCATCCAAGTTAAATCGACAGGGATCTTAAAAGCCGGACAACAGCTAACCCAAAATACTTTTAAGTAAAGATAGCACTCTCACATGCATCCTTGTAAACAAGACAGCACATTTGTTAGCTTTGAATACATATTAAAGGTGTCGACTAACCTCTCAATTGTTATCATTATCCTACTAAAAAATATTTTAATTTAAACTACTATCTGAAAGATATTTTTTTTTAACTGTATGCGGATCAGAAGGCCATCACCCCCTTCTAATTCAAGTGGCATAACCAAAGTTATCAATAGTTTTTCTTCAAATTTAATCAAGTTGGGTTTACCTATTAATTATTTTTTTTAACAAACTTTCATAATGATCTTGGAATATCCATATAAGCTATGCACTTGTCTTAGAGCATGACAAATATTTTTTTAATTGTTATTTGGATCAGAAGGCCATCACCCCCTTCTAGTTAAAGTAGCATAACCAAAGTTATCAAAAGTTTTTCTTTCAAATTTATTCAAGTTAGGTTACCTATTGAAGTTTTTATTGAACAATCTTTATGGTCTTAGAAGTTATTTACAGCATCCTCTTAAAGCAATATGTTACTTTGTCATGAGAAAAAACCATGCTCCCAAAGTCAATGTATAAGTCATTCACATTTCAATTTTTTCAAGGCAAAGCATCGACAACAGTTTACAATATGTTTGTCAATGGCTCAAACATGTATTTTTAAGCCTTGAAGGAATATCATCAATGCCAAATCATTTATCATGTCAAACCATTTATCAACGAGAGCATGCTCATTTGCCATAAAGTCCACAAATATATAGGTTTACAAATTCCATCTAGAACTACCGACATAGAGCAAAAAGTTAGCTTACTATATGTCTTATAATTCAAAGCTAAGCATCATCATAAGAGTTACAAAATCTTATCACAACAATAAACTAGCAATTAAGTGTCATATATAAGATTCAAGACTCAGCAACTAACTATCGTGTGTTTTCAAAAAAAACTAGATAAACAATATTACGTTCCTAAATCAACTAATTTAGACAACTTTCCTGTTCAAAAACCGGACATGTGATCTTATGTTGTTATCATATGATGAGAAAGATTTTTGGAAATGCATCGAGGCATAAAGTTCATATCCGCTTTTGATTAGTCAACTTAAGCCAGCCAAACAGTATTACCCAAGGAGTTTGGTAAGCAACAATCATTCCCCAAAAGAAGTTGGTTTACATTCCTAATCATGCCATTATCACAATAAGCCAACAAATAAAGGCTTTTATTAATTTCAAAAGGCTAGTAGAATCTCCATAATATGCCAATTTTGTTGAATGCAAAAGGCACTAGTAATTATCCAAGGTTTTAGTCGTTTTAGCAAGGTAAACCGCAAAATAGCAACAACATAATGCAGATTAAACCTCCACAAACTTATGGTGCATTAAATAGGATCAATCCCAGGTATACATTCTATTTCAACAGGTATAATTTATGTCAACTAAACATGCAACTAAGAAAACCCATTTAGAGCAGCATACATGTACATACATACATACATATATATATATATATATATATATATATATATATATATATATATATATATATATATATATATATATATATATAGCTGTGTGTGCGCGCACGCACGCGTGCGTGCGTGTGCGCTCATTCTGTAAGAGCCAAGGAGGCAAAATAATTTAGTACGGGCTGACAATGATGGTAGAAAACTACAATGTTGGCAAAAAGCTGCTCCGCACTTTGCAGACCTTGGTGCTTAAGGATAAAGCTATACTCGCAAGAAATAATAAGAGGTGATGAGGCTATTTTTAAAATACAATGTCAACTATGGCTTACACATAGCTGATGCTTCAATTGTTTATCATGGTCTCTCTCTCTCTCTCTCTCTCTCTCTCTCTCTCTCTCTCTCTCTCTCTCTCTCTAACCAAAAAAAGGGACAAAAAAAGATGCTAAGCACAAAACTCCTGAATTTAAGCCCTAATAACAAAATCATCATAATTTTTGCAATTCTAAAATAGTCTCACTCTTTGATAAGACAAAAATTCACCAAAAACCGACGGACTACTTGAGTTCTGGTGCGTTTTTGCAAAAATTTTCATGCAAGTTCCATTGCTTACAGTGGTAGCAGCTTCAGAAATTTCTGAGCTTAATCAGTCATCAAACAATCATGCAGCGTTTTGAAGCATCCAGCCATATTTCTTATGCTCTTTTCTCTCATTAGACACTACCAAGAATTTCAACACAGTACTTACAATCATCACCTCGGATAGCTTGTATATTTAATCACTATATGTTAAGAAACAGGGCACTCAACGAAGTGCCTTCCTGCTAGCCAGTTAGTATGCATTCTCATGTCGGAGCACTCATCCTGGATACACAATAACTAGCCAGTTTGTTGCAGAATCTTTTATATACATAAACATCAGTTTCTCAAATTGACACAAGCAAGAAGACATGACCAGCTGTTATTGATAGATTCAGGACAAGCAGGAAGACACGTTGCCTTTGTTATTGATAGATTCAGGACAAAGTGTTCATGAACCACCATAAGCTGTCAAAAACATACCACCATTCTGAAATGCAACAAAACAATGAATGATGTAAGTCATCAAAAATAGTCAGAATCGTGGTATGTTCGCTCTTGAGACTACTTCAAGGAGTAAAGTATTAATTTGCAAATGTTGCCTGCATTTCAATTTTGATCAGTCTCTTGTAAAACAATCCGAGAAAATCTATTTTATTTCTTGAGCCTGAAAGTTCACTCTTCATCCATGTTCCAACACACTAGATCAAACTCTTGTAGCCCAGCTTCGTCATGATTGATCCTTCATAAGATACCCTACAATCACCTTTAAAAACAGAGTCAGTAATGATTCCATCACATTCAGCACATGTAAGGTTTCACCTACCTTCCTACCCAAGGTTCAAGTATGTGTTTCTTTCTAGATCTTTTACCAAATTCCTTTACAGTAGATGCAGCATTTATTTCACTCTATTGCAACAAAAGTTCTGGCTTGGATGAGATAGACTAGATGTGTGGTCTTGGCACATCAAGGCATCTGTGATAGATCGGTGAGATCTGGATGTGATGATTGAGAAAGATCACGAACATTCTATTGGCACCCACTACCATTTACTGGAAGCTACATTTGAAGGGCATGAATCTAGTCCTTGATGTAAAACTCTAGGGAGAGTCAATCCCTTTTGTATCGGCCTTTGCCATTTCAAAATTAATGAAATCGAGTGTTTTTGCTTAGTTGATCTTTATTGAACCTTTGATTGAATCTGAGGATTCAAATCTGCAGAGTTTGAGTCAGAAAGTCTTGACTTTCTCAAGTCTCACAGAGAATGTTTCTCAGAAGGTATACCTCGCGAGTGACCTCTAGAGCAGCCACAGGATCACACCATTGACTTGATACCAAGGAGTACAGAGTGAGAAGAGCAGAGTGCAACACAAGCATCGATGCGACTTGCAATTAAAGGAAGGTGATTGCGTTCTTAAGTCTGAGAAGGCACAATTTAGAAAGGTGTAGCTTTATCCAAAGCTAAGTATGCAATACTATGGGCCCTTCCGAGTCTCAAAAAAGATCCATGAGGTATCCTTTACACTGAAGTTGCCAAATACTTATAGGATTCACAACGCATTTCATCGAGTCTTCTATGACCTTTTAGGGGTGAGGGGTTGTCACCAAGAGGTGTATTTTTCCTATTGCCTTCTTTAAATAAGTACTACATATTTTTATTTATTTTATTTTTACTTGTTTTCCCCAAAACCCTTGAAAAGGTGCAAGTGAACATTGCATGGCCAATGTGAAACAGCTGTGGCGAAACGGGTTTCTCACATCGGGAATGGTCGGTCGGTCAAGAACTGGTAGGGCCAATTAGCATTGAGTCTCTGTGCGCCAAAATGGAATTTGGGCCACTCCGCAAGTCAGAACTTTATAAGTTGGTGGGTACTAGGAGGCTGATTTTGACCTCAGCGTGCATCTACAATGTCTGTGTGAGTAGTGGGGTGCAGGTTCACAGCTTTACTGGAAAGCTTGCCTTCTCCTTTGTCTTGTGTAGCGCGATGATTTGCTCTCGTGCATCTCTCTCTCCCTTTTGCACATATGGTAATGCCCCACTAGTTGGGCTACTCAGATGATCATGTACAGTTCTGCGGATTTTATGCGCGTTTGCCAAGGCAAGAAGCCTTCTGAACAGGAACCCGATTAGCGAATAGCTAACTCCCCACAGGTACGCATAGTTCCATCACAAAAGATTGCAAATTTGGAGAGTTTTCTTGCATAAAACTCGTCAAAATCACAAGGGGACTGTCCCATTGCGTGCGGGAGCTCTTGGGACACACATAGACGTGTTCGCTCCACCCAAATCCAAAACAGAGAATTACAGCCTGCTGTGTTTTTCTGCAGGTTTAGAGTTTTCGCACCTTAACTGCAAGAAAACACCAAAGGGAGCCTCAGGAAGGCCTTGGGATGCTTAGACAGGGCTTTGAGCACCTGGCAGTGGCAAAACAGAGAATTATAGCACGCTGAAATTGAGCTGCAGCTCACGGGAAAGCTTCAAAATGCAAGGGAAAGTGTCCTAGACGTGTACTTTTGACCTACAGGGATTTTGGCGCCATTATGCTACCGAAATCAGGTTGAAAACCTGCGATTTCAGCCCTTGACAGGTTTGGACAGATCCGTGAGAGCTTGATCTAAGTGTTCGGATCGTCTATTTTCAATTGAATAAAGAAATATTGAAAGGGGCACCAGTGTTTGGGGCCTACAAGGTGTCGGTCTTCGTGTGTGCAGTGACAATCTAGTCACTGGACACATCTATGCTCTCTTTTCTTCTCAGTGCTATGTTAAAGTTAACAATTAATTGAATTAGTACCGCCCTCTACTCTATAGAGGCCAATTATATGGTTCCATAGCCAGGGTATCCACTTTTTCTTCAAAAAGCGCAACTTGGATTGTTCTGGGTGAAAGCAACACAGAGCTTGTCAATATGGCAGAGAAGAGAAACCAAGTACCTGAAGCGGGATCTTCCTCACATGGCACAGAGAAAGTTTCTTCAACTCTTCAAGAAGAAGACATGTTGTTTAGAGCTCAACTACGTAGCTGCATGGAAATGTTTCAAAAACTAGCCAACAATCCAAGGATGCAAGAGTTCTTATAGGCTCCTACACAGGAATTTCAGGCTCTGACATAGGGTTTTCAAGCTCCGACACAAGGCATGAATGAAAAGGAGATTTCCAATGCACAGACGTCTCGTGATGCTCGAGGGAAAGCCCATGTAATTGAGCAACCAGCGGTGTCCATTGATCCCAAGCAATTTGCTTTACCTAGACTAGGGAACCATTTATGAATGGTCAAGGGAGTCAACAGGCTACGTGTCAAACCCTTCTGTTATATCCTGGTTATTTTAAAGGTGGTTCAGCGTGTCAAGCTATGGCTAGACCTTCCACAGGTTATATGCCAGGGAATCTGTTTGGGACAATGCAACCGGGCCCCTATGTACGAGAACATGGGTGTCCAACCAGGTTTTCAGGGTGCCTATGGTCAATTTCGAATGCCTGGAACACAGTTTGGTATGGCTGGTTTTTCGCAGCCATATGCCCAAAATGCAGATATGACAGGTAAAACAGGTGACACGAGAGCTGGAATGGTCAATTCTAGAGCACCTTTGAGTTTGCCTAAGGATTACAAGGAAGGTGGGCAAGGAGTGGAGTTTGAAACTTTCAGGAAGAACTAAGGATCAACTTCAAGGCTTTGACCTTCATACAGCAGTTTGATGCAGCTTATGCTGGAGGAAACTTCACAGAGTCTTTGAAGATACACAAGGCTACCACTTTCTTGAAAGAGAATGCGCTTCAATGGGGGACCGCATTGTTGAATCAAGGTCAAGGCCCTACAACGTGGGTCGAGTTCAAACAGATTTTTGCACCTGCATGGCTTACAAACACTTTTGAAGTGGATGTGATGACAGAATAGCACGAGTTGAATGCTAAACAATGTGCGACTCTTGAAGAGTACAATAAACAGTTATGGGCCGTACTGTTGCCAGTAACCTCCTATAGATTTGTGCCATTGTTAGAACAGATTGAGAAGTACTGTTGCAAATTGCCCAAGAAAATCAAGGACTACTGCACAAAACTACTGCCATGAATATGGCGCAGTTGATTGAGAATGCAAGAGTGGCCAACAATCTGTCGAACGGAGATTTCAATGGATTTAATAGCAGCAAGAGAGGGTCTCATGGCAAACAGTTTCAGCCAAGGGCAATGCTGCGGCAAAGTCTTCAATGCCTCTGTTATGTCCCGCTCATAGGAGAGGGGATCTAGCCCAGACGCCGTCGGGATGGGTGTCCAATGTCCGGGCGGACGTAGTGTGAACCTGGCCAGTGTGGCTGGCCATTATTATAAAAGGGAGGCCAAGGCCTCATTTGCAGTTGTCGACCCCACTGGCAGAGAGCCAGTGGTTAGCCCGCGGGGCTAGGAGTGCGCGAGGTCACCTCGAGGAGGTGAGGCCGGGTGGTATTGGACGCTCGGTCTTTCAGGTGCACGCCTACGTCCTCGGACGCTGGCCCCAGCACGGGGGAGCTGCCAGATGGTGGCTATGGTCGGGTGTTCGTTCGAGGCATGTCTGTAGGCGGTCCGTGTAGCCGGGAGATCCACTCCCTTTGATCGTTTCATGGTATCCGAGCCGGCTTGGCTACGGAATGGACTGTGTGCACACCTACAGGCTGGTTAGAGTCAGATAATTACCATTTCATGCAATTTTTGATGAAATAACTGTTTAATTAATTATTTTCTTCTCATGAGTATGTTTACAGGTGAAAATTAATCCTCGACTGCTGATTTTTGGTAAAAACCAGCATATTTGCAGGTGGAAATGCTGAGAATTGGAGTTTTCCTATTGGTTTAGCTGGTTTTCGAAGGAAATCAGTAAATTTCTTATCAAATTTGCTGAATTTAGACTAAATTCAGCACATAGGAGTTTATGTGTAACTCTCCTCTCTTCTGTGCAAAGTAGAGAGAGAGAGAGAGAGAGAGAGAGAGAGAGAGAGAGAGAGAGAGAAGAGAGAAGCTCTCTACCTGTTTCGCTGGTGGCTTTCCTCAGCACTAGAGAGAGAGAGGGAATTTTTGTCAGCGTGGAGTTTCCCTGCAATCAGCGTGGAGTTTTTTTTCTCTGTTGGCTCCTTGCTGGCACCCCTTTCGCGTGATGGCCACGGGTATCCACATGCCTCATGCAATTTTCTCAATGTCTCCACACGTTTGCAGGTCCAGTTGCGTTGAGTTTTTTTTACTCACCTTTTATTAAGTGGTTTTAAAAGTGGCCAGGACATTTTAGTTTTTTTATTATTAAGTCTGAAACCTGCAGTGTATTAAAACTCACTTACAGAGACTTGTAAGTTTGCAGAGAATTGAGTTTTTGGGCTCTGCTGCTTCTCTCCCACTGCCTCTCTCTCCCACCTACTCGCACTCCCGCGCTCCCGCCATCACCTACTTGCCTTTGGACGCGAACCCCGACGCGTGACGCTCTTCGGAGTTCAACTTTTTGCGATCGAAAAGTGCAAAAAAGGCCCAATTTCGCGTGAAACTTCCAGTTTTTCACGCACTTTGCCATGGATTCCTCCAGCTCAGATGTGCAAAGTGACGACGCATCAGGTAATGTTCAAATTCTATTCACGCACACATGGATTACAAGTACTTTCCAGAGCTTCGACCAGCGTGTTACCGCTCTGTAAAACGCGAACATTCGCTTGGCCTCTCTCGAAGGGGTCGTGCAAGGGCTTAGTTCCCAACTTATCGCTCTGGAAAATACAGCTCACTCGACGACTACGCGAATTTCCGAGGGCGAAACCTATCTCCAACAATTGCGGACGCAGATTGCTGCTTTTGGGCGTTCACAGGGTGGTCCAATTGCCATGATTCCATACAAAACTACAGATTTCTCAAGGGAGGAGAAAGAATGTACGAAATTGGTTGTAAATAACTAGCTGCATCAGTGGAATACGTATTTTGATCTCCATGGGGAGCATGATGAATGGAGGATTCAGACGATTCCTCTCTATCTGCGCAGTAAGGCGCTTACCTGGTGGCGCGACATGGCAGAGAAGCCTACAACGTGGGCTGACTTCTGTGTGAAATTCAAGAGAGATTTCGCCAAAATGGATCCTTTGAAAGCTTACGCCAAATTGCAAAGTCTTTCGATGAAAGCTCTATCTTTTGATGAGTATACGACCGTTTTCAAAGAAGCGCTCACCTTTTGCAAGGTGGATTCTACGCACACTGTGCACATGTACCTGCTGGGTTTACATGAAGATTACCGTTGGGCCTTAATCAAGGACAAAGCCCCGACTGATGTCGAGGATGCAGTGGCAAAGGCCAAGACATTCCATTTGATAAATGGAGCGAATTATGAGAAGAAAAGAACAACAAACCATCAATCCCGTGAGGGCGCTTCGAGGAAGCGACCCCGATTCCAGCATAAGTCCAAATCACCGCCAAGATCTTCTCAGGAGAAGAAGAAAGCCAAAAATGCTTCAATTGCTGATACAGTGAAGAAGGGGGCTTGCTTCGGATGTGGCCAGACGGGTCACCAAATCAAGGACTGCCCCAAGAGGAAGAAGACACAGAAACCGCAAGGTCGTCCTTCGGTTCAAATTCACGAGATCTCAGGTAACTCTGATGTCATTCAAGTTGAAATCCATCATTTAGCGCACAGTTCATACACTAATTGTGCTTTTAGCACCAAAGTGTTTGGTAAGCACGATCTTCTCCGTTTCCCCGGGAAGATCAATGGTCACAACGTGACCGTACTCCTTGATAATGGAAGCTCACACAATTTTGTGGATGCAAAATTGGTGCAGAAACTGAACCTGCGGACGCGGGACAGTGACCATGAGTATCGCTGAAGATGGCTCGTGGCGAGGATACGGATGTATGAAATCGGATGGTTCCAGATTTGTCGCTCGAGCTGGCTAATTACAAAGAGAACCTGGATTTCCACATCATGCGCCTGGATAGAGCAGATGTTATTTTAGGAATTCCATGGTTTTATGATAAACAAGACTCATTGTATATAGACTATGTACATAACTCTCTTGTTTTTGTTAAGCAGGACATACCTCATGTATCTGTGTCGCTTTGTAATCAGAAGTCTGTAAATAATGGTTTTGCAATAACACTTGTTACTGTTGTAGAAATGTATAAAGATACAAAGTCTTCTGATGTTGACTTTTATCGATGTGTACCATCTGCTTGGTTTGATTCATTAGTGCTTGATACTTCTGTCACTGAATTTCGTAAAAATGTTTCATGTTCTTCTGTTGAACTTTGGGATTCGGACGAATCCAACCTTATCCGAGAAATCATGACTGATTTCAAGGATGTTTTTCCTGATGATCTACCTCTTGGCTTGCCGCCTTCAAGAGGAGTAGATCATGGCATTGAGTTGGTGGCTAAGTGGTAGTCAGCCCTTCTCAAAGCAACCCTATCGGTTTAGTAAAACCGAAGAGGACGAGATTCAGCGGCAGCTGAAAGATTATCTCGACAGGGGTTTTGTTCGGCCAAGTAAATCCCTGTGGGGAGGGCCAGTGTTACTTTCTCGAAAGAAGGATAACACTATGCGCTTCTGCGTGGATTACAAAGGGTTGAATAAGCTCACTATCAAGAATAAGTATCCGCTCCCACGCATGGACGATCTGATAGATCGGCTCCATGGAGCATTGTACTTTATGAAGATAGACCTGCGAGCAGGCTATCACCAGATACGGATCAAACTGGAAGATATTACTAAGACAAGTTTCTATACGCGTTATGGTCACTATGAGTTTTTGGTCTTACCTTTTGGTCTGACCAATGCTCCAGCTACGTTTCAACAAATGATGAATGATCTGCTAAGACCGTTTCTAGGCAACTTCGTTGTTGTATTTCTCGATGACATCTTGATCTACAGCTGAAGTTTGTTTGAGAACTTAGCGCATATACGCGCTGTTCTCGAAAAACTGAGAACTGAGAAGCTTTATGCTAAGGTTTCTAAGTGTGAATTCTTTAGGAAAGAGCTTCTTTACTTGGGTCACATCATTACTCGCGATGGAATTCGCGTCGACCCTGAAAAATTAGATAAAGTGCGAAACTGGCCCATTCTGAAGAATGTGTGCTAAGTAAAGTCCTCTCTTCACAACCTCTCCAAGGCTTTTCTAACAACGTTTCCATCTGCTTGGAGGAATAATTGAGATGGTTCATTATCACTATGTCAAAGAGAGACTCTCAACAGGAAATATCAGCTTGGCTTATGTGCTGACATAGGACAACCTTGCAGATCTATTCACAAAGGCATTGCCTCGCAAGAAGCTCAAAGGTTTTTGTAAAGCTTTGGGCTTGCCTCCCCTTGTGGATTGATCATGTCCTCAAGGCATGGCACTTTCCTATACATTATGTGACATCTCTTGTTCATCACATCACTCCCAAGGGGCCTTGCTACAATGTATGTGGTAGTGATGTGTGTAACCACTTAGGATTTCCAGGGCACTTCTTCCCTCACTAGGAGGTTTTCCTCCTATGCATTGTATATATGCCCATCACTCGAGGGCTAACTTAAAGGACCGTAAAAACGAGGAGCAAGTTTAACAAAAACATTAGTATCAACACTTTTGATCCTTTGTTTTCAATGCAAAGCATAACATAGTCACCTTCTTTGAATTGGTGTGCCTTGCAGTGCGTGTTAACATGCTTAGTGTAAAGTTCTTGTGAGTGTTTAATGGCAGAATGCACACTTGCATAAATATCATAAAAATTAGCAATAAAATCATCAGCGGCGGCAGGCACAATATTGGAAAGACGAGAAGCAGGAGTAGGCAGAGAATGACCATTGTGGTTGAAACAGATGCTAGTGATTATGCCATTGGTGCGGCATTATACCAGGATGGACGTCCTGTTGCGTTTGAAAGTAAGAAACTTTCTGACGTTGAGATGCGTTATCCGACGTATGAGAAGGAGCTTTACGTCGTAGTTCACGCCTTGAGGAAATTGGCGACACTACCTGTATGGCTCTACATTTGTTGCATGGACAAATCATCATTCTTTGCGCTATCTTTGTGATCAGGGTGATCTCAGAGGCCGGAAGGCTAGATGGGTTGAGCTTATGCAAGAGTTTGACTTTGAGATCCGTTATAGAAAAGGATCCAGCAATCGAGTTGCCGATGCACTCAACAGGATTCTTGAGGTTAATGCCTTGTCTATGGCTGAAATCTCGACGGATTTCTATCTCTCTCTCCGAGGGCTATGTCGTTCTGATGGCCATTTTGGTAAGATATGGAACGAGGTCGAAGCGGGGCATGACTTGCGTACACGCTTGGGTGATCCGGAGACCCAAGTGAATCGTGTTGGAGAGACGAGACAGCGACAATATTCCATTAGAGGTGGACTATTGTTAAGAATCGAAAAATCTGCGTGTCGAAAATCTATGAGGTTTGACAAAAAAATTTGTGCAAATGCCACGATGTTCCTAGAGTTGGGCACCCAGGCATTCAAAGAACTTTGGCCTTGGTCAAGCGATATTTCTATTGGCCAAGGATGCGCCCTTACATAGAGAGCTTCTCTCTCTCTCTCTCTCTCTCTCTCTCTCTCTCTCTCTCTCTCTCTCTCTCTCTCTCTCTCTCTCTCTCTCTCTCTCTCTCTCTCTCTCTCTCTCTCTCTGTGTGTGTGAAGAGATGCACTTAGTGTCAGGTCAATAAGGCAGAGCGTCTTAGGACAACTGGCCTGCTACATCCATTGGAAATCCCAGATGCCAAGTGGCAAAGTATTTCCATGGACTTCATCGTTGGTTTGCCAAATACTAGTCGGGGCAATGACGCTATTTGGGTTGTGGTCAATAGACTCACAAAAATGGCGAAGTTTATACCAACGAAGTCGACAGTAAAAAGCCATGAGTTGACAGTTTTATTTGTCGATCAGCTTTATAAGCCGTATGGTCTGCCAGAAGATATCGTCAGTGATCGAGATACTAAGTTCACTGGCCGATTTTGGCGAGATGTGTTTGCTCGTCTTCAGACGAAGCTAAGTATGTCGTCTTCTGACCATCCCGAATCCAACGGACAAACTGAGAGGATGAATCAGACGTTAGAGGACATGTTGAGAGCCTATGTCTCTCACGGGCAATCTCATTGGGAAAGGTATCTTCCACAGTTAGAGTTTGCCTATAATAGTAGCAAGCATTCTGCTACTGGATTTAGCCCGTTCATGCTGATGTATGGATTTGAGCCTAAATCCCCAATTGCTATTGGCTTAGAAAAAGTCAAGGAACGCCAAGCTCGTGACTTCTTGTATGACATGCAAGAAATGCTCAAATTGGCTAAGGATAGTATAAGAACGGCTCGAGATTGAATCACTACTTTAATCAAAGGAGGTCTCCCAGGACTCTAGAGGTGGAACAATGGGTTTATCCAAAGATTCCAAGACTATGCAAACAGGAAAGCATTATAAGCTTTTAGCTAGATATTGTGGTCCATTCTTGATCACAAAGAAAATTGGCCAAGTTGCCTATAAACTGGCTCTTCCTTCGGATGTTAGTGTACATCGAGTGTTCCATGTCAGCCGCCTTAAAGAAAAATTGGGCGAAGCCAACGTTGTTGTGCCTATCGAGGGCAAGATATGCAAACTGAGTATATTCCTCAAGAATCAGAGGCAATTTTAGATCATCGTACCCGTCAATCGTGCCAAAAGGCTTATGACGACTACTTAATTAAATGGAAGGGTCAATCTGAAAGGTTTGCTACTGGGAACCAGTTAGAGCTCTGAAAGCTCAGTACCCCCACTTCATTGATGAGGACATCAATGGTTCTTAAGGAGGGAAGTATGTTATGTCCCGCTCATAGGAGAGAAGATCTAGCCCAGACGCCGTCGGGATGGGCGTCCAACGTCCGGGCGAAGATAGTGTGAACCCGGCCAGTGTAGCCGCCCATAATTATAAAAGGGAGGCCAAGGTCTCATTTGCAGTTGCCCACTGGCAGAGAGCCAGTGGTTAGCTCGCGAGGCTAGGAGTGCGCGAGGTCACCTCGAGGAGGTGAGGCCGGGTGGTATGAGACGCTCCGTCTTACAGGTGCACGCATACATCCTCGGACGCTGGCCCCAGCACAGCTACCGGATGGTGGCTATGGTCGGGTGGTTCGTCCGACGCATGTCTGTAGGCAGTCCGTGTAGTCGGGAGATCCACTCCCTTCGATCGTTTCAGCCTCCACTGATCAAGCTGACACGTCCAAGAAGCAATCTAAACCTTCTTTTGGGCGAGGACAAGGACAGAAAGGCATTTTTCTAGCAGATCTTTTGAAGAAAGAAAGCTCTAAGAGAGGCCAAGAAATGCTTCATTTGTGAAGAGGAGGGACATTTTGCGAATGAATGTCCACAAAAGAAGTCAGAGGATAAGGATGACAAGTGTCACGTGACACATCCAACCCTATGCGTCCGTGGACAAGCTGCAGCATAACCACGGTTCAGTTAGTCAAGAATAGGAAGTGATCTGGCACTTTTGTGAGTCTGTTCGCAGACCGTGCATGACCAGTCACGTAGAGTAGATGCATTTCCTTCGGTTGTACACAGCATGACCATCAGCATTCCCATCAGAATCCATCAAGGGAATTTTCCAGTGCATTAATACCTATTTTTGACATTTTTCACTTATTTATTGAGTGACTTTTGTTGGGAACTAGGTAGAGCAATTTTGCTAAGATAATATAAAAGCAAACCAGAGTTAGCACTTTCTGGCAGAAGAGGCGGAGGGTATGTCACGTGGACATGGCAACTGCTAACCTTAGTTGTTGGTTTCTTTCCAATGATTTTTGTTTAATTTTTGAGACCCTCTTTTTGAAGTTGCAAATGGTCGGACATTGTATGGCCAATGTGAACCGTAGTTTCACCCGCAGACAGAAAGTTGGTCGGCACTGGAACTCGTAAAGTAAAAGGATGTCTAGGCTCAGTTCAAGATCATGTAGCTCCCCCCGTCGCACTTAGCAAGTTGGTGGATACTAGGAAGTGAACTCAATAAAGGCATAAAGTCAAGGTGGGATCACCAACAGAAAGTATCCAACAGTTGGGCCACATTGCACTTTGGATGCGGTCCCAATGAGGAAAGATGGTCAGATGACCAGTGGGAGCCCAACGGAAGCATCTCCTAAAAATTAGGGAACTGTTATTTTGGGTCGTGAAATGTGTTCGCGTCATTACCTTCGGTATGACCAGGGGAACATTTTATTACTCTGCTGCAAAGTCAACTGATGCACCAGTCGAGAGATTTTTAAGCGGGAAGCCCAATGCGGGAAATTGCATGTATGAGTGCCAAGTGGCACTTTTTGGTCAATTTACCAAATCTGGGAGAACAGAACTCGTAACTGACTGTTTGGAGCAGTTTTGGAGGCTGTTAACGCTGATTCTCAACCATTTCTCTCCATTTTTGAGCTTCCCATGACTTTGCCTAGGTCCAAGGAGCTCATTTTCAGCATTGGAAGGCATCAAATGCGTGTTTACAGGGCTGTTTTGCTGCGTTTTAGCGATATGCATGTCTTGGCAGCCATGGAAATCTTCCCCTTTTTGCATCTATTCGTTCGCAGATGCATTACAAGTCAAGGGCAGAAGAGGGGGCGGTCGATTTATGATGGGAGGATGCTTCATTGAGAACCTGTCAAGGTTAAGAGCTATGGAGTGCATGATTTCCTCTCTATGTAGAGTGTGGTGCTAGGAGTGATGACCTGCACACTACACACTGCTCTCTCTCCCCCCTACGTGCAGTTATGTGATGGCCCACAAGAGGGCTCTTCATTTGACTGATGTACAACTGTGTGGTTTCATGTTTTTGTGCTAAGGCAAGAGCCTCCTTGAGCAGGAACAGGGGTAGCTAACTGCTACTCCAAAGCAGGCACCGGTGAGGGTCATAACCTCACCGTACAGATGCGTTTTCACCGTACAACTGTGTGGTTTCATGCTTTTGTGCTGAGGCAAGAGCCTCCTTGAGCAGGAACAGGGGTAGCTAACTACTACTCCAAAGCAGGCACCGATGAGGGTCATAACCTCACCGTACAGGTGTGTTGTGTATGCGCGGTAAATTGACTGTTTTTCAGCCATACGCACGCCAGAACCATTGGGAATAGTGCCCCACTGGCAGAGAGAGTTCTAGCAGGGGAATTGGTTTCGCACAAGTTTTGGGGCTGTTATGCTGCCGAAATTTGGCCAAAACAAGTGATATCTAGCTCAATACAGATAAAGGATTCCCAAAACTCTTCTTTGTAATTTACCCTCCTAAAGAATAAAGAAATACCGAAAGGGGCGCCAGTCTTTGGGGCCAACAGGGTGTCGTTGTCTGCTTGGTAGCGCTATAGTTGTCAGGCCGTGGTTTGTCTTGAAGTGTTGAATTCCAGTCACAGGCTTATTCGTGAAGTTCCTTTGTGTCGTAAAGTCTAAAGTAAAGAATTTCGGGTGAAAGCCAACGCCTACCGCCCCCCCACGGGCCGGTTTCATGGTTCCATTGCCGGGATATCAATCACTTTTTCCTCAAGAAGTGAGCCTCGGTTGCTTTGGGTAAAGACACAGAGTACAGGAACTTGGAATTACACTATGGCTGACAGGATGAATGACACCAAGGAAGAGGGTTTCTCTTCACAGAACAGACAGGAAATTCCACATGTTCTCCCTGCCAAAAAGTGGTCAAATTAGGGCTAATTTTCTGCTGCGTTTTAGGGTTTGCAAGTATGAACCAAGATGAGATAGGGAGAGGTCTCACGGTGGTAGATTGGCCACTAGATCTCCTGCGGAAGTCATGTGGGTTTGCCACGTGACACGCTGCTTGCCAACTCTCTGAGGCGATTGCTTGGATTCTTTGACGCATCGGTAAATCATCTTGAAATTTGAGCTTACTTGGTCGTGGGTGGTACGTCACAGGTTGTGGAATTATGCTCGTTTAGCAACAGGTTGCAAAGAGGCTACTTGGTGAAGTTCAAGAACTATCCACCTATGGATGCAAAGTGGATGGAAGAGCATGAACTGTCAGAGTCACCAAATGTACTGCAGCTTTACCTTGAGCCCTTTGGGTTACAGCCTATGTATGCCCCAAACCAACGTATGCAAAGGAGGAGTAATGATAGAGCTAGCACATCAAATGTACTTATAGATTCAGTGCAATATCAGTGTATAGTTCGATAAAAGTATGAAGGTCTCATTAAGTCATTTATACACATGTTTTGACAGTCTTTCTTGCGGATACATGCGATGATAAAAGAGTGCTAACAATACAAGATCATCAGTGGCATGTATTTATGGTATGCAATCGAGGACGTTTGCGATTTCAAGAGGGGGGGTATGTCACGAGGACGTGGCAACTGCTAACCTTATTTGTTGGATGATTTTTGTTTAATTTGAGACCCTCTTTTTGAAGTTGCAAATGGTCGGACATTGTATGGCCAATGTGAACCGTAGTTTCACCCGCAGACGGAAAGTTGGTCGGCACTGGAACTCGTAAAGTAAAAGGATGTCTAGGCTCAGTTCAAGATCATGTAGCTCCCCCCATCGCACTTAGCAAGTTGGTGGATACTAGGAAGTGAACTCAATAAAGGCATAAAGTCAAGGTGAGATCACCAACAGAAAGTATCCGACAGTTGGGCCACATTGCACTTTTGGATGCGGTCCCAATGAGGATAGATGGTCAGATGACCAGTGGGAGCCCAACGGAAGCATCTCCTAAAAATTAGGGAATTGCTATTTTGGGCCGTGAAATGTATTCGCGTCATTACCTTCGGTATGACCAGGGGAACATTTTATTACTCTGCTGCAAAGTCAACTGATGCACCAGTTGAGAGATTTTTAAGCGGGAAGCCCAATGCGGGAAATTGCATGTATAGGTGCCAAGTGGCACTTTTTGGTCAATTTACCAAATCTGGGAGAACAGAACTCGTAACTGACTTTTTGGAGCAGTTTTGGAGGCTGTTAACGCTGATTCTCAGCCATTTCTCTCCATTTTTTAGCTTCCCATGACTTTGCCCAAGTCCAAAGAGCTCATTTTCAGCATTGGAAGGCATCATATGCGTGTTTACAGGGCTGTTTTTAGCGATACGCATGTCTTGGCAGCCATGGAAATCTTCCCCTTTTTGCATCTATTTGTTCACAGATGCATTACACGTCAAGGGCAAAAGAGGGGACGCTCGATTTATGTTGGGAGAATGCTTCATTGAGATCCTGTCTCACAGGTTAAGAGCTATGGAGTGCATGCTTTCCTCTCTATGTACAGTGTGGTGCTAGGAGTGATGACCTGCACACTACACACTGCTCTCTCTCTCCCCTACGTGCAGTTATGTGATGCCCCACAAGAGGGCTCTTCATTTGATTGATGTACAGGTGTGTGGTTTCATGCTTTTGTGTTAAGGCAAGAGCCTCCTTGAGCAGGAACAAGGGTAGCTAACTGCTACTCCAAAGCAAGCACCAGTGAGGGTCATAACCTCACCGTACAGGTGCGTTTTCAGCGTTGTATATGCGCTGTAAATTGACTGTTTTTCAGCCATACGGACACAAGAACCATTGGGAATAGTGCCTCACTAGCAGAGGACAAGTAGGGGACTGTTTGGGGCTGAAAACAGGGCAAAAACCAGTAAATACAGTGTGCTGAATTTACCGTTTTTGGGCAGGAATCAGAGGGTTTATACCAGTGGAAGAGAGTTCCAACAAGGGAATTGGTTTCGCGCAAGTTTTGGGGCTGTTATGCTGCTGAAATTTGGCCAAAACAAGTGGTATCTAGCTCGATATAGGTAAAGGATTCCATGGACTCTTCTTTGTAATTTACCCTCCTAAAGAATAAAGAAATACCGAAAGGGGCGCCAATTTTGGGGCCTACAGGTTGTCGGCGTCTGCTCGGGGCATTCTAGCTTCCGAGCCATGTGTGTATTCAACTGTTAATTCCCGTAGCACGTTCCCTTTGCAAAGTGCTCTGTGTGTGTGCCTAGAGTAAAGTAAAGAATTTCGGGTGAAAGCCAAAGCCTACCGCCCCACCACGGCCGGTTTCAGCAGGAGCATTGCTCAACAAGCCAATCCTCAAGCAAGACCAACATAAGAACCCTGGCGTTTCCAGCCCTAAAGGCCAGTGTTTTCAACACCAGAACCTGGCGTTTTCAACCCCAGCAGTCCAGCGTTTTTCAGCCTTGGAGACTTGGTGATTTCAGCCAGCAGCATAGCGTTTCCACCAGCATTTAAGGACCAGCCACGTAGCGTTTTTCAGCCTCAGCAATTCAGCGTTTTTCAGCTATGCATTGGCGTTTCTGCAGCAGTACCACAGCCAGCAAGACAGCATTTTGCAGCAGCCTTTCAGCACCATAGAGACAGCGTTTATGGACAGCCAGATCCAGCGTTAAAAGGACAGCAACCTCAGCGTTTTTAGGCAACAAATTCAGCAGATAGAAGAGCAGCAGATCCAGCAATTCCAAGCTCGAAAGACGGCGCAGTAGCAGATAGTGTCGTCATCGTCGGCACCACCGTTGGCCTCGACGTAGCCCCATTAGATTTGCATCAACATCTTGTACCAGATTGTGCAATCAATAGTAGACCACTCTCGCCATCGAGAGTGGGGCCCTTGGAGGAGGGTTTTACAACGTCTCTGGTGTCGTATTCTCTTCTCTCTCTATCTCTCACTCTCAGCACCTTCACTCACAGTGTCCATTCACTTTGTGTCCATTGCACTCTCTCATTAAAGAACGAAAGGCTCTCCCTTCCCTAAGAAAAAGGAACCTTGAGCACAGTTCGGAGCACTCATCTTGAGCAAAGTTCAACATTCACTTCCGTTGCACCTTACATTGGTATCAAAGCTTTGGCAGTGTTCTGTATCACTCAAGGAAAGAACCACAGGATTTTTTTTGCTTGTTGCGGTCGCACGTAACCCAAGTCCTCTTCGGCGTGTCGATTCCTAATCATGTTTTTTGAAGAGTGACGGGAAACCCAAGAAAAAAGGGCTTGTCCAGCCTCCCTATGTGCCTCTTGCCACTCATTGAGAGCAGACCGTGCACTTAGCAGCCGGCCAATCGACGTGAGGTGGAAAAAAAGCAACCTTGGTGTGAGCGCAAGGCCGTCAAGGGGTGCGCCTGCGGAAAAGAGTAGAACTCGGGTGAATAGAAGATCCTTCTCTAACACAGATTGGAAGCGAAAGAAGAACCTCAAGAGCCCAAGATCCCAAGATCCCAAGACCCACAAGAACCCAAGTTAAGAACCAAAGAACCAAAGATCACAGTGTATGGTCATCACCCGAAGCGGAATGGATACTTCACATGGAGGTGATGGGCATGAAAGTAGTGAAGAAGAATTTCCTCACCATGGAGGTTTTCCTCACCCTTTCCCTTCGCCATCTACGCCAGGGATTGCACCAAATCCTATGGAGACTTTGGTGAAATCGATGATGGACATGATGGCACAACAAGAAGCGACTCACATTACTTTGGAACGCGAGCGCGATACACGAAAAGAAAGAAAAGCACAAAGAAAGGAGGCAGCTAAAGAAAGACGAGCGGCCTTGGAGGCCAATCGTGAGGTTCAAAGAGACGTACGCACGCAAGAATTGGTTCGACACATTCTCGCCTCGAAGTCCGAGCTAGCCAAAGATGTTGGTAGTTCATCAAGTGGCGCAAGCCGAGATTTGGACTCCAACAACCCAATCACAGAGAAGATCCAGTTCAGTAAATATGATGGTAAGATGGATGCTACGGTTATTCATTCTTGGTTCCATCAATTTAATGCTTATTTTGCGACCACTAAGAAGACAGGAAATAGCAAAGTTTTGACGGCAGCTATGTACCTTGCCGGTGATGCCATCAATTGGTACCACGCATGGCAAGAGGCACAGTTAGCCGCGCACCTAGAGGAAGCCGATGAATTCACGCCCCTTTCCTTCAATTGGGCCGATTTCCAAGACAAGCTCAAGACGCGGTTTATGCCACCTCAGTATCTCGCACGATTGAAGGACGATTGGCGCGGTCTCAAGCAAAATGGTAAGCAAATTATGTCTTTCTCTTAGCATCAAAGACTTGCAGTATTTCTGGGAAGAAGGGTCACCTTCCGTCCAAGTGTTTCAGAAAGGACAGATGCAACATACATCAAGTATGATGTTGAGGTGCTCGATCCAATCGATCTCAACAAGGCGGTAGCGATTGCTCTCGCACAGGAGATGAAGCACAACAAGTGAAAGCCTCTCAGGCAATATGCATGATGTGATTAGTCCCTCTCTTGTTGAGAGAGCTCGCCTAGAGGTTAGTCAGAAATCTCCTCTTGAGGTCTTTGGCTTCGCTCTCGGTATGGACTCTCTCATCACGAAAGAGTGCCTTGATGTGTTGTTTATAATTCAACAAGCTACTTTCCGTAGAAAATTTTTAGCCTCTCCTCTCTCAAGATGTGATATGATTTTGGGCATTTGATGGTTTCGTGAGTATAACCCTCTCATTGATTAGGCAAAAAATATGATCACTTTCAATGTCAAAAGTGACTCTCCCATTGTCATTCATGGAGAGCGAGTTGTTCATTCTCCGTCTCTCATTTCTAATGTGCACGTGAAGATTGAAAGGATTCAGGAAAAGGAGACTCTCTCAGTCTCTTCTTTGTAGGATTTGCATGATGATAAGCATGATGATTTGAATGATAATGATGAGCATGATGAATTGAATGACATTGACAAGCATGATGATTTGCATGATCAAGATGTGAATTCTCACGAGCATGATGATTTGTATGATCAAGACGTGATTGTTCACAAGGATGATGGTTTAGTTGATGCTTTTTCTAGCGAAGCTAGCCTCGTTGCAGATTTGATCAATCACGAAGAATCGATCTTGGCTTTCAAGTCGAGGTCCACAGCACCCCCCAAGGCAGATTAGATCAAACACGAGGAACCGATCTTGGCTCTCGAGCCTAGGTCCAAAGAACCCCCACAGGAAGTACTATGAGTTCGAATGATTAGTAAGCACGCATTGTTTGAGTGTTTGTTCGTGATCGTTTCCTGTATTTTAGTCACCGTCCTTATGTGATCCCTTTTCATAGGCATGACATATTGTACGTTGAGCACGATTCACTCATGGATGAGCACGGATGTATGTGGATTTCTCATGAAAAGATGAAATGTTTGCATTCAAAGAAGTCACATTCAATGTCTCTTCCTTGGCAGACACAGTCGTAGAAAGAGCACAAGAAAGATTGCGCATCAAGCATAGGCATGTCCATTGTGATTTGCCACAGTTGATTGATTTAGATTAAAAAAACACAAGATTCGATATCATTGTTTACCTGTGTGGTGAACGGGTTGGCATTCCGTCTATTTGTTCATTTACATTGCATGCACAGTCTTTCGAGACGACCAGATTTTTTCCAGTCACTTTACATAGAATAGGTATGTTCATGTTTTTGTGTCTGAAGTGGTTTCAGGAATTTTCAGCCTCGGCGATTATTGAAGACGGTAGACGCATGACTATGGACAAAGATGAAGCATTGAAGGAACTACACATGACTTTGTGTCGCTTTCGGCGCGGCCCAAAGAAGCAAGCATTGCAGACCTTTATGAAGTTCAAGTATCGCACGACCCACACATCAGAGTGGGCCGGCAAAGAGTCCTTTCCAGGATTCCGGATGTTATTGGCGATCTCCCTCGATGCCATACAGTTCAGTACCATTACCTCACTTTGAAAAGGAGGGGATGTCACGTGACACATCCAACCCTATGTGTCCGTGGACAAGCTGCAGCATAACCAAGGTTCAGTCAATCAAGTCAGTCTAGAATAGAAAGTGATCTCGCACTTTTGTGAGTCTGTTCGCAGACCGTGCATGACCAGTCACGTAGAGTAGATGCATATCCTCTAGTTGCACACAGCATGACCATCAGCATTCCCATCAGAATCCATTAGGGGAATTTTCCAATGCATTAAAACCTATTTTCTCTATTTTTGACATTTTTCACTTATTTATCAAGTGACTTTCGTTGGAAACTAGGTAGGGCAATTTTGCTAAGATAATATAAAAGCAAACCAAAGTTAGCACTTTCTGGCAGAAGAGGCAGCAGGAGCATTGCTCAACAGGCCAATTCTCAAGCAAGACCAACATAAGAACCCTGGCCTTTCCAACCCTAAAGGCCAGCGTTTTCAACACTAGAACCTTGGGTTTTCAACCCCAGCAGTACAGTGTTTTTCAGCCTTGGAGACTTGGTGATTTCAGCCAGCAGCATAGCGTTTCCACCAACATTTAAGGACCAGCCACTTAGCGTTTTTCAGCCTCTGCAATTCAGCGTTTTTCAGCTATGCATTGGCGTTTCTGCAGCAGTACCACAGCCAGCAAGACAGCGTTTTGCAGCAGCCTTTCAGCACCATAGAGACAGTGTTTATGGACAGTCAGATCCAGCGTTAGAAGGACAGCAAGCTCAGCGTTTTTAGGCAACAAATTCAGCAGATAGAAGAGCAGCAGATCCAGCAATTCCAAGCTCGAAAGACAGCGTTTGTTGCACACCAAGTCACAGTAGCAGATAGTGTCGTCATCGTCGGCACCACCGTCGGCCTCGACATAGCCCCATTAGATTTGCATCAACATCTTGTACCAGATTGTGCAATCAATAGTAGACCACTCTCGCCATCGAGAGTGGGGCCCTTGAAGGAAGATTTTACGTCTCTGGTGTCGTATTCTCTTCTCTCTCTATCTCTCAGTCTCAGCACCTTCACTCACTGTGTCCATTCAATTTGTGTGTGTCCATTGCACTCTCTCATCAAAGAATGGAAGGCTCTCCCTTCCCTAAGAAAAAGGAACCTTGAGCACAGTTCGGAGCACTCATCTTGAGCAAAGTTCAACATTCACTTCCGCTGCACCTTACAACAAGTCGGAGCATAAAGGAAAGAAGCCAAAGCCCAATGCAGGACGAGTCCCAGATTTGGTTGGTGATGAGCAAAACATTGATGCCACGGAATTTGGGACAAAGTTAGAGACCAAGCAGTATTGGTTTTCCTTGATCAGATGCCCGTGCAAATTTCATATCACCATAATTGGCATCAAAGTTGGGCATTCGTGCAGAGGAGATGGGTATGACAAGTGAAGCAAGTTTGGCATGCCCAGGTCATTCAGAGCCTCTTACTCTCATTCTGGGAAAACTTCGTTTGCACATTCAGAGTTATGTGGATGCGGAAGAATTTCATATTATGCCACTTAAGGGCTGTGATGTGTTATCGGGTATCCCATGGTGTTACAAGTTGCATGCTATGGTGGATATTACAATGAAAAGATTACCCTTGTACATAGAGGAAAGACTCATGTCCTTGATGTAAAGCTTAAAGGTGAGCCTGTTCCAATTGTTTCTGATTCTGCTATTTCATCTGTAATAAAGAATCATCTTTCTACGTACTTGATCTTTGCAAAAGAAGTACTTGAAGCTGTATCTAATTTGTCTACCTTAGATAAAGATAGGCCAACTTTTCTGCGTGGTTTCCCTGATTGTTTTTTGGACTCTTTGCCAGGGGAGTTACCTCCTAAGAGGCCTGAGGATCATACCATAGATCTTGTGCCAGGTTCTAGTCCACCGAATATACCACCGTATAGGGTTAGTGCAGCCCAACAGAAAGAGACTATGAGTCAAGTCAACGAGCTTTTAGAGAAGGGGCTGATTCAACCCAATTCATCCCCTTTTCGTTTGCATGTACTCCTAGTGCACAAGAAGGATGGTTCATGGCACATGTGCATTGACTACCGCGCTTTGAATAAGAATACCATCAAGAAAAGGTTCCCCATACCGAGGATAGATGACATCCTTGATCGGCTTGAGGGAGTGTCATTGTTTACCAAGATAGACCTAAAGAGTGGGTACCACCAAATACGCATTAGGCCAGAATGCGTATAAGACAACATTTGGTCTCTATGAGCTCCTTGTCATGCCATTCGGTCTCACAAATGCTCCTGCCACGTTCGATAGAATTATGGATAGAATGTTTAGACCACATAGAAACTTCGTGGGTACATTCTTTGATGACGTGATTGTCTATTCAAAGTCTAGAGAGGAGCATAGGGATCACATGACTGCAGTTTTCAATGAGCTACGCAAGAACAGACTACTCATTAATGCGAAGAAGAGCGAATTGTTTTTGGTCCTTGGGCACATTGTTTCAGAGGATCGGGTACGTATGGATCCCACCAAAGTGGAAGCAATCAAGTCATGGCCAAACTTGAAGTCCGTACATGACACTCCAAGCTTTCTAGGCTTATGTTCCTATTACAGGAGATCCATTCAAAATTTTACTGAGATTGCTTCTCCACTCCATGCACTACAAGGGAAAGGAGTTACTTTCAAGTGGACAACCAAGGAAATTAGAGGGAAAATAGGTCTATGCACTGTAAAAATGCTCATGATGGGTTCTAATGGAAATCTGATGATCATGTTGTGTACAAGCAGAGGATATGCATCTAATCTAAGTGTCTGGACATGCACAGTACGAACAGACTCACAAAAGTGCCAGATCACTTCCTAAGCTAGGCTAACTGAACTGAACTCAACCCTTGTCATGAAGTAGCTTGTCCACGTACACATAGGGTTAGATGTGCACATGACATCCCCTCCTTTTCAAAGTGGGGTACTGGTACCGAACTGTATGGCATCGAGGGAGATCACCAACAACGTCTGGAATCCTCGAAAGGACTCTTCGCCGGCCACTCTGATGCATGGGTCATGCGATACTTGAACGGTTGAACCTCATAAAGCTCTACAACGCTTGCTTCTTTGGGCCGCGCCGAAAGCGACACAGTCATTTGTGGCTCCTTCAATGCTTCAACTTCGTCTATAGTCATGCGTCTACCTTCTTCAAGAATCTCGGAGGATGAAAATTCCTAAAACCACTTCCAACACAAAAACATGGACATACCCATTCCATGTAAAGTGGCTGGAAAAATTCTTGTCTTTCGAAAAGACTGTGCATGCAATGCAGATGAACAAAGTGACGGAGTGCCAAACCGTTCATCAAACACACGCAAACAATGGGGTCGAATCTTGATTTTCTGATCTAAATCAATCAACTCTGGCAAATCACAATGGAAATGCCGATGCTTGATGCTCAATCCTTCTTGTGCTCTTTCGGAAACTATGTCATGCCAAGGAAGAGACATGGAATGTGAATTCCTTGGGTGCAAACATTTCATCTTTTCATGAGAGATCCGCATACATCCGTGCTCATTCATGAGTGAATCGTGCTCATCGTACAATATGGCATGCCTGTGAAAAGGGATCACATAATGACGGTGACTAAAATACAGAAAAGCATCACGAATGAAACACTCGAACAATGCGTGCTTACTAATCATTCAAACACATAATACTTCCTATGGGGGTTCTGTGGACCTCGACTCGAGAGCCAAGATCAGTTCCTTGTGATCGATTGAATCTGCAATGAGGTTAGCTTCACTAGACAAAGTAGCAACTAAACCATCATCCTTGTGAACAATCACATCATTATCCTGCAAATCATCATGCTTGTAAATAATCACATCCTGATCATGCAAATCATCATGCTTATCCTTATCATCCAAATCATGTGTGTCACGCTTTGGAGAAGACGAGACTGAGAGAGTCTCCTTCTCCTGAATCCTTTCAATCTTCACCTACACATTAGAAATGAGAGATGAAGAATGAACTTGCTCCCCACGAATAACAATGGGAGAGTGTCACAAAGTGATGACGTGGCGGACAGCAGAAACCCTAATTTCTGCTAGAAACCCTAAAATTTCTGCAAACCCTAATTTCTGCCAGAAACCCTGATTTCCGGAAATCGCGGAAGCTATAAATAAATTAATTTAAAAAAAAAAAAAGAAAATGATGAGCGACGCGAATTTTGCTTTTTTTTATATAAAAAAGAGAAAAGACTCTCTAAGAGAGAGAGAGAACTGATGCTTTTTATTCTAAAAGCTTTTGGGGCTCTGCTTTTGGGCATCCCTTGTAATCTTTAAATTAGTGGTGAGGGCCTCACTTCTCAGAGCATCTGGACGCAGAGTCTGAGAGTGAAACCCTAACCGCTCTCTTGTACTTTGATGATTGATTAATACAAAAAGAAATACCGAAAGGGGCGCAAGTCTTTGGGGCCAATATCTCTAGGCACGGAACTCCACCGGGCCAGTGCAAATCTATTGTGATCTGTGAATTGTTTTGAAGTGGTTATTTGGTGCTGTCGCGGTTGATTCTTGACTTGGAGTATCCAAGTCTGTTACAGTGGTATCAGAGCACGGCCGATTTCTCTTCTACGGGAAATCCGATCCCCGAAATTTTATTTTTTTTCCGCGGCACCTATGGCTTCAAGCAATGATCAGTCGACTCCCTATGCATCTGGAGATGCGGGCTGGGATCACAACGAAGATTCAAACAGAGAGTATGGCCCGCCTCGGCCTACTCAGGCGGAGCAACGAGAGATGGAGCGTCGTCAATTGATTGGCGATGCAACAAAGATGATGCTCAATTTTTTCAAGGACCCGAAGATGGCAAAATATATGAACCAGACCTCTTTGGAAGAGGTACAGATGGAGTGGCAAAGAACCACAACACCACTCCCGAAACCCGCTCTCAAGAAACCTTCTGCCTCCAAGAAAATATACGGAGAAGGAGCTGGAGAACGTGGTTGATGCACGGATTGCTCAGCTTTTTGACGCGCAAAAGAAAGCCAAACAAAAAAAGCACGGCAAAAAGCAGAAGAAAAGCACTGACTTTCCAGGTTATTTGGGTCGTCAGTCGACTTTTGACAAGGCAAAGAAACAGAAGAAGTGTATTCGATTTGAAGGAGTACCCAGTTCTTCTTCTTCTTCTTCTTCTTCTGACAGTTCTTCTAGCTCTTCAGACTCGAGCCAAGAAGACAGAAAAAGCAAAAAGCAAAGCAAGAAACAAAGCTTCGGAAAGGGCAAGAAAAAGGCAAAGAAGGCTACATCTCGCCCAGAGACTGACAGTTCTACTGAGGACTCGTGTACAGAAAGCTCAGATTCCGATGACGAAAACTTTTATGCGAACAAGAAGATTTTTTTTTACAAAGCCAACCAATATGACTTTCTCGAAGATAAAAGCAAGAAAGTCCGAGAGTTTAAGGAAGGTGGCCACTCGATCAAGTTTGATACTTTTCAGGATACTCAGATGCTTCGAAGGCTTTGTCTTTTATACAGCAGTTTGACATCGCTTTCGCGGGAGGATGAGCGAGATACACGAGCTGCTTGGAACCATCTGCGGATGACCAAGAGCGATACACTGAATTCTTACTGTGAAAGATTCTGGAACTCTTTTCTACCCGCCTCTTCATTCAAGAAGATCTCGTTCAGAGAACAGATTGAGCGGTTTACCTTGGGTCTACCTACAGAGATCCGAGATCACTGCTTGGAACAGAAGTCACCTTCTATTCAGGAGTTGATGAGTCATGTGAAGTAACGCTTTGCCATTCACTCTGGCAGTCTGACCTACCCCACAGATGAGGCCATGACACAACGAGCCGAACAGACTTCTGGGAATGAAAGTAGAAAGAAAAAGAGAAACCCATAGAAAAAAGGATGCACGACCCAAGCTTACTCCTGAGGAGAGAGCTGGCTTCATCAGAGAGGGGATGTGCTTTGGATGCGGGGAACATGGACATATCTCCGCGAAGTGCCCTAAAAAGGCACAGAAAGAACAGAATGATAAAGACGACGACAGGCCTGAGAGTTCGAGAGCAGCTGAGGAACATGGCAGAAAAGGCAGATAGAAAAATAGAACCGGTCCCACATGGCGTGGAACCTACACCGAATCTAATGAATGAAAGTACAAACTTTGCCAGCTTTTGGGGCAAAGTGAAGGATCATGAAGCTCTTTTGAAGGAGCCAAGGCCAACTTCTTTTCACTTGGAATTGGCGGCTCGATTTGGAAATTACGCCCGACAGATTGACGCCACAGGCCCCACAGGCGGAGGTAGTTCGACTGGCACCCGGATGGGATGTTGCCATTACACCGAGCATTGGCAAACTTCGTTTGCAATGACAGGGGTGTTCAAGGCACGCGAGTGACGTTCTACTCAGGATCCCTTGGTACCACAAGAACTACGCCGTGGTTGACTACCGGGCCGAGAAAGCGACTTTGATAAATGAAGGGCTTAGAGATTGTACTTGATGAACTTCAGTTTCTTACTCACTCTTTTGGGAGAGAACTGAACGATGGATAAAGGTTGAATATGTTTTGACCTGATCAAAAGAACGCCAAGGTTTTTCTCCACACTCATGCCGATTGCTTTTCAGAGGGCCTGAAGATCAAACCATTGATCTGATACCTGGAAGCACGCCACCGAATCGGCCACCTTATCGTGTGAGCCGAGTACAGAATGAAAAGATTATGAACCCAGTGAAAGACCTCTTGGAAAAGGGTCTTGTCCAGCCTAGTACTTCACCCTATTGCTCTCCAATGTTGTTGGTTTTGAAGAAAGACGGATCTTGGAGAATGTGCATCGATTATAGCGCTCTCAACAAAATTACCATCAAGAACAGATTTCCGATTCCTAGGATCGATGATATACTTGACAGGTTACAGGGATCCTCGTGCTTTAGGAGGATTGACTTGAAGAGTGGACATCATCAGATCAGGATAGCGCCAGGAAATGTCTACAAGACAGCTTTTCGGACGACTTTTGGGTTATTTGAGTTTTTGGTGATGCCTTTTGGCTTAACCAATGCTCCTGCGACATTTACCCGGATGATGGACAGGATTTTTCGAGAGTACAGGCTATTTGTTGGCACTTTCTTTGAGGACATCATTGTTTCTCCAAGAATGAGGCAAAACACAGAGATCATCTGCTTCAAGTCTTTTAGGCATTACGAGATCACACGTTAGTGATTAATGCAAACCAGAGATACATTTTTTGGGACACATTGTGTCAGCAGCAGGAGTGCAAAGAGACCCGGCCAAGATAGAGACTATCCGTGATTGGCCCGATTTGAGGAATGTCCATGAAGTTAGAAGCTTCTTGGGATTGTGTTCGCACTACAGGCGGTTCATACGAAAGTTTGCAGAGGTTGCTTCCCCTTTGCATATCTTGACACAGAAAGAAAGGAGTACCTTTCTCATGGGGACCCACAGAGGTGACTGCCTTTCAGACATTGAAAGAGAAATTGACTACAGGACCAGTTTTGACTTTGCCGGACTTGCAGAAGTCATTTGAGGTATATTGTGATGCTTGTGGTCGTAGTCTGGGTGCGGTCTTAATGCAAGAAGGCCATGTCATAGCTTACGAGAGCCGTTTGTTCTCTAGGCCGGAGATGACAGTACAGATTTATAAGAAAGAGCTTTTGGCGGTTATCCATGCTCTTACTCAATGGCGGCATTACCTACTCGGAGCGGATTTTACTGTCTTTACACACCATCAGAGTTTGCGCTACTTCTTGTCACAGAAGCAGCTTTCGAAAAAGCAAATGCGGTGGGCGAACATCTTGTCACAGTCACTTCCAAATTGTCCATGTGCAGGGATAGAAGAATGTGGTGGCAGATGCTTTGTCTCGGAAGCCGTTGGTTCTGGCTATTTCCGCGATACATCATAGGAGCTTCGAGGATATGGTCGATCGGTATGCCACAGATACAGATTTTGCAGATATTTTTCACATGGATACGGGATGGGGAGACAGTAGCTCGATACTCCCTTCGGGAAAGCTACTTGATGAGAAAGACTATGTTGTGCGTTACACAGCCGTTGAGGGAAAAGGTTATAACTGAATGCCAGTGTCTACCTTTTATGGGTCACCGCGGCATTGCTACCACCATGAAGGGGGTAGAGAGATACTTCTTTTGGCTGACTCAAAAAGGATGTGGAAGAGTTGTGCGCAGTATGCCAAAAGGTCACGTTTGACAGGCATAAGGCACAGGGATTGTTACAGCCTTTACCCATACCCACCCGCCCCTGGGAAAATATTGAAATGGATTTCATTTTTGATCTCCCGAGAACACAGAATGATCACGATGATTTTCCGATTACATGGCACGTCTGAGACGATTGTCTCCGACAGAGACCCCAGATTTATGAGTTTGTTTTGGAAGGCAATTTGGGAGAACATTGGCACGCGGTTGCAGTTCTCGTCATCGTTCCACTTGCAGACTGACGGGCAATTTGAGATTGCCAATTCAGTGATTTTAGATTTATTGAAGTCTTGTATCTCGGATCAGAAGACTCAATGGGAAAAGAACTTACCTTTGGTGGAATTTGCCTACAATAACACGATACACTCTTCGACGGGGCCATGTGAGATTGTTGAAAGTGCTGTGAAGGTTCCATCCTTCCTGAGCATGAAAGATTAGATATTTGAAGCGGATGAATATTCGCGAGATTTGGATACGGCTTTTGCCAAGGTTCGCAAGACTTTGCAGAAGTCTCAAGAACGACAGAAAAAGGCAGCAGATCGCCATCGTCGCGACTTGAAACTGAAGGAGGATGATTGGGTGCTCTTACTTTTGAGAAGGCACACCTAAGAAAGAAAAAGGGAAAGGAGAGGCTTTTTCCAAAGCTTAGTATGCGATACTACGGACCTTTCCAGATCACTTACAAGATAAATGATGTCTCCTTCCGATTGAAACTGCCAAATACTTGGAGGATTCATAATGCATTGCATGTGAGTCTCTTGAACCCTGTTAAGGGTGATGCGTCTAATGCTGGAGAGCCTGATGAGCAACCCGAAGTGGAAGAAAAGGAGGAGATCCTTGTTCCTGAACAGATTTTGGCACATAACGATACGAAGAAAGGTAAAGTCCGAAGGCGGTTCTTGGTTAAGTTCAAGAACTTTCCTGCATTTGATGCGAAGTGGATGGAGGAGGAGGACCTAGCAGATACTCCTCGGATTGTGAAACTTTACCTCGATGTTTTGGTTTAGCATAGTCTACTCCAAACGGAACCCAGAATTCAGCTTGGCCGGAGATCTGGTGCAATGGGATGCACAAGAGGGGAGTCACTCCGCTCCCTTGTCAATAGATGCCTCGATTTTGATACTCAAGTCACTGATGTCTCTTTGAGCTTCAGGGATACTGAGAGCTGACAGTATTCTGCTGGGATGACTTTATGAAATGGAATTCCTGATTATGATATTGATTTGTTATTGACTTCTTGTGAGTGCAGGAACTGATAGCCGAAATGACTGCAACATTTTGGTCTGATTGATCTCGAATAGACATGGTTGCAATAGGGGTTAGACAATCGGACATCGTTGAGGTCCCGATTGGACCTAGATGTGATTGCTACCTACATTGCCGATAAATCATGGT
Organism: Adiantum capillus-veneris; assembly: GCF_014529385.1. Lineage (NCBI taxonomy): Eukaryota > Viridiplantae > Streptophyta > Polypodiopsida > Polypodiales > Pteridaceae > Adiantum > Adiantum capillus-veneris. Next base: position 5,398,966 of record NC_140944.1, on the reverse strand, counting down.
CTAAGATCCGAATAAATGTTGAATGTCATGTGATGTCCTGTGATGTCTAGTGATGTCCTGTGATGTTGTCTGATGTGACTGTCGATTTTGTACATGTGCTAGATGTGTGTTCCTAGTACGTAGGTACTAACAGTCAATGTCTGCTAAGACAGTTTATGGCTTTTGTCGGTTTTGCAGGCGTAATCGCAGTCGATTACAATGCTTTCAAGAGGGGGGAGTGTCACAAAGTGATGACGTGGCGGACAACAAAAACCCTAAAATTTCTGCAAACCCTAATTTCTGCCAGAAACCTTGATTTCCGAAAATCGCGGAGGCTATAAAAAATAATAATAATGATGATGAGCGACGCGAATTTTACTTTTTTTTTTATAAAAAAAAGAGAAAAGACTCTCTAAGAGAGAGAGAGAGAACTGATGCTTTTTATTCTAAAAGCTTTTGGGGCTCTGCTTTTGGGCATCCCTTGTAATCTTTAAATTAGTGGTGAGGGCCTCACTTCTCAGAGCATCTGGACGCAAAGTCTGAGAGTAAAACCCTAACCGCTCTCTTGTACTTTGATGATTGATTAATACAAAAAGAAATACCGAAAGGGGCGTCAGTCTTTCGGGCCAATATCTCTAGGCACGGAACTCCGCCGGGCCAGTGCAAATCTATTGTGATCTGTGAATTGTTTTGAAGTGGTTATTTGGTGCTGTCGCGGTTGATTCTTGACTTGGAGTGTCCAAATCTGTTACAGAGAGTCACTTTTAGCATTGAAAATGAACGTATAAGCTGCCCAATCAATGAGAGAGTTATGCTCACGAAACCATCGAATGCTTAAAAGCATATCACATCCTGAGAGAGGAGAGACTACAATTTTTTTGTGGAAGGACGCTTGTTGAGCAGTGAACAAAACATCAACACACTCTTTCATGATGAGAGAGTCCATACCGGGAGCGAAGCCTGACACCTCGAAAGGAGATGTCATGCTAACCTCCAAGCGGGCCCTTTCGACAAGAGAGTCACTAATCACATCATGCATACTGCCTAGGTCAAACAATATGACAAAACGTTGACCATTCACATGACCATAACACTTAATGAGAGACTCATCAATGGGAGGATCATGAGAAACTTGAGTCACACTCGTGTTCTCATTTATTGCATTGACAGAGGAAGTGGGTTCTGTGGGTTCTTTAGATTCATTCGATTCAAGCTTAGGACATGTTCTTTTTATGTGACCCTTAATGTGACAATGATAACAACGACCTTCCTTAGAATAAATGCTTTGCTCTTCTAACGTGATGTATCCTCCTAAAATTCCTTGTTCTACCTTTTCATCTGAAGTGAGCTTAGGTTTAGCAATTGTGTTAGCTTTACCCTTAGGTTCATTTGGACCTGAGGGAAGAGTTACCCTTCTTAGCATTCTTATCGTTCTTACCGTTTTGAGGGTTCTGAGAAGTCTGAGAGGTACTTGTTGAAGTCTTGTTTTCCTTAGGCTTTCCCTTGTTGTGCTTCATCTCTTGTGCGAGAGCAATCGCTACCGCCTTGTTGAGATCGATTGGGTCGAGGACTTCGATATCAACCTGATATAGTCGTCCAATCCGAAAATAAAAGCCTCCTTGCGCTCATCATCCGATTTGCGTAATTGGGTGCCGAGCTGCAAAACACGATTAGAGAAAAACATAATTGGCATACCATTTTGCTTGAGACTGCGCCAATCGTCTTTCAACCACCGTGCTAGGTATTGTGGGGGTATAAACCGTGCCTTGAGCTTGTCTTGGAAGTCGGCCCAATTTGAAGGAAAGGGGCGTGCCTTCCTCGGCTTCCTCTAGGTGCGCGGTCAACTGTGCCTCTTGCCATGCGTGATACCAATTAATGGCATCACCGGCAAGGTACATAGCTGCCGTCAAAACCTTGCTACTTCCTGTCTTCTTAGTTGTCGCAAAATAAGCATTAAATTGATGCAACCAAGAATGAATAATCGTAGCATCCATCTTACCATCATACTTACTGAACGTAATCTTCTTTGTGACGGGGTTGTTGGAGTCCGAATCTCGGCGTGCACCACTTGATGAACCACCAACATCTTTGTCTGGCTCGGGTCTCGAGGTGAGAGCCTGTCGGACCAACTCTTGCATACATAGGTCTCTCTGCACCTCACGCTCTGCCTCCAAAGCCGCTCGTCTGTCTTCGGCCGCCAAGCGCGCTTGCTCACACTCACGCTCATGCTCAATAGCTGCCTTTCTTTCTGCTTTTCTTTCTTTTCGTTCATCGCGCTCGGGTTCCAAGGCAGCACGAGTCGCTTCTTGTTGTGCCATCATGTCCATCATCGTCTTGACCAAAGCCTCCAAAGGATTTGGTGCAAGCCATGGCGTAGATGGGGAAGGGGGAGGGTCGGAAAAACCTCCTGGTGGGAAAAATTCTTCTTCACCTTCTTCATGCTCATCACCTCCATGCGAAGTATCCATTCCGCTTCGGGTGATGACCATCCACTGAAGTCATGGGTTCTTTAGTTCACGAGGAACTTGGGTTCTTGTGGGTCTTGGGTTCTTGGGTTCTTGAGTCTTGAGGTTTTTGAGGGTCTTGAGGTTCTTCTTTCACTTGCAATCTGTGTTAGAGAAGGATCTTCTCTTTCCCGAGCTCCTCTCTTTCCCACGAGCGCACCCCTTGGCGGCATTACGCTCACACCAAGGTTGCTTTTTCCCACCTCACGTCGATTGGCCGGCCGCTAAGTGCACGGTCCGCTCTCAATGAGTGAAAAGAGAGACAAGGGGAGGCTGGACAAGCCCTTCTTTCTTGGGATTCCTCTCACTCTTCAAAAACTCAATTAGGAATTGACACGCCCAAGAGGACTTGGGTTACGTGCGACAGCAAGAAGCAAAAAATTTATGTGGTTCTTGTGGTTCTTTCCTTGCGTGATACAGAACAATGCCAAAGCTCTGATACCAATGTAAGTGCAGCGGAAGTGAAAGTAGAACTTTGCTCAAGATGAGGGCTCCGAACTGTGCTCAAGGTTCCTTTTACTTACGAAAGGGAGAGCCTTCCGTTCCTTTAGTGAGAGTGCAAATGGTCACAAACAAAGTGAATGACACTCTGAATGAAGGTGCTGAGACTGAGAGATAGAGAGAGAAAAATACAACACCAGAATGTTGTCAAACCCTCCTCCGAAGGCCCCACTCTCTATGGCGAGAGCGGTCTACTACTGATTGCACAAATCTCTACAATGCTTTGGACTTGCCGACGATGAGGACAACGACGAGACGGGCTGAAATCTGAAAACGCTAATGGCTGAAATCTGCAAATCTTTATCTGCTGAATTCTGACTCTATGTCGATGATGATGTCGATGGCGACGACGCGATGACGACGCGATGAAAACGCAGATGCTGAAATCTGCGTTTCCCGGGCTGAAACTACAAACTTCGATGGATCTGACCATGCGGCGAGGATCTGATGCGGGAAAGTGAGATCTGCGAACTTCGGGACTTCTACTGCGATGTCGGACTACTGAAAACTGAAAACATTGGTCTAACTGCTGAGCCTGTCGCGGTGAATCTGCAAAACGCTAGGCTTGCTTGCTGATGCAAAAACGCTAGGGCTGGTTTTGAGTTCAGTTGCAAAAACGCTATGGTTTCTGCTGAGTACTGCTGTCGGGCTTGATCCGCAACTGCAAAACGCTGGCTGTTCTAGAAATGCTGAAAACGCTAGGCCTTCTGGATGGCTGAAAACACTATGTCTCACGCCCGGGGGTCTTGCTGAGAAGGTGCACTATCGAACTCTGTGTTCTTGCTGCCTCTTCTGCCAAAAAGTGCTAGCGCTAGCTTTACTTATATGCTTGGCTATCAGAATTGCCCGACCTAGTTCCCAACAAAAGTCACTTAAAAATAATAAGTGAAAATTGGCTAAAATAGGGAAAATAGGTCTATGCACTGTAAAAATGCTCCTGATGGGTTCTTATGGAAATCTGATGATCATGTTGTGTGCAACCAGAGAATATGCATCTAATCTAAGTGTCTGGACATGCACGGTCTGCGAACAGACTCACGAAAGTGCCAGATCAGTTCCTAAGCTAGGCTAGCTGAACTGAACTGAACCCTTGTCATGAAGTAGCTTGTCCACGTACACATAGGGTTAGATGTGCACGTGAGATAGAAGGATCTTTTTCTTGGAAAAAAAAATAGCTTTAGGTCTAAACCTGTGCCACTTATCAAACCTGTCTTTATTCTTCAACCTTACTTCTTTCAGATTGTGCTTATCCAAAATCAATATCTTCAAGCCTTCTTTCTAGTATAATGAAGAACAATTACTCTTGGGGGTATGTCACAAATTAGTGACGTGGCATGACAAGGTTACCAAGAGGGTAAGGAATTAAAACCCTAACCCTTGATAACTTGGGGTCACTAGCCAAGGGGCCTAAACCCTTTTAAAAAAGAAAAATGCGTATCCTGTTGACGTGGTTAGCCCTATGGACATCGGCAAATCGTGGGTAATCTGCTGATGTGGCACGTGTACAAAAATCCGCACATTACATAAGAGCTTTTAGGCGCCAGCTTTTGGTATGAAAGCTTTGGGAGCCACAAATTTTCGCGTATGATGCTTTTCGAGGCTGGGGGCCTTTAAATACGACCTTGGGGAGCTCACTCTGGCATTCTAGTTACGGAAGCAGAGCGAGAGCCCCTTCGGCTATTGTACCTTTGTAAAGCAAGAAAGTACTGAAAGGGATGTCAAACTTTGGGGCCAGTGCAAAACCATGCCGTTCTCTCTCTCTCTCTCTCTCTCTCTCTCTCTCTCTCTCTCTCTCTCCAAGTTCAATTGTTGCAATTTTCTCATGTGTGTTGCTTTAAAATTCTCTCTTGGAGTGTCCAAGCCTATCATAGAGTTCTAGGATGAGAGCCTTAGTTCTCGAGGATTCTGAGTAAGGAACGGAGGTTCCTGAGATTAGGGTTTTTCCCTAAGATTAGGAAGCAAAGGCGTCCTAGTTCCATCAAGTCTAAGATCTAGAACGGAATGTGGGAATACGTCCAATTCATGTTCTTGTATGATGACTTCTCCCCAGTAATAAAGATACTCTTTACAAGGGGACCAGCCCATCTTATAGTCCCCAATACTGTGTCGTTCTTCCTTTTCCCTCTCTATTTCTCTCTTTCTCAATTGACTTCAGTATTAAGTAATAAAGTCTATCTATCGGAGTATACTTGACATTGTTATGCGCCCAAAATGAAATGAAGCAGTTGGAGTCACATGTAGACAAAGAGATCAACCGAGCTAGCTAAACAAACTAAGGTAGAGATCGAGGAGAATGCAAAAGGGATTTAAGTGTGAAGCAACCTAAAGGTTGCTAGATAAAACACGGAGGTGATGAATGCCACCCTTGAAGACGACATGCTCACGCATTACATATACAAGTTATTGGTAGGGTGGAGAAAAACACCCCAAAAATAGATGTCGAGGATTTCAATGACAAAATGGCAATATTCAAACTCAGGATTGGGATGCAATGGAGGGTGGGCAAGAATAAGACAAAAAACGTGTGCCCTGATTTTACCATTGTAGGACACGGAGAAGAAGAGGAGCTTCTTATCCAAAGGAGCGCCCTCAAGGGAAAAAAAATTTACTTAAGACGAGGATCTTACACTTGCTCAAGTAGCACACGTAAGGAGAACATGCCAAAGCTATATGAGGCATGCTAACTGGGAAAATAAAGCAGTTTATAGAGATGGGAGGGTGGACATAACAGAACGTCTGACAACATGACGGTGCGTGGCCCATGGGACCCTAAAAATGGTATCAGATTGTGATGGAGCCTTAAGTCTTTAAGCAGGCTATTTTAGGACATTGAGGGACCCAGACATTGCTTTTACACGGAGACACACCAATGCACTTGAAGCCCTCTTACTGTATGGATATACAGACTTCCACATATGGATATACATGGGAGTCAGTTTATGGTTGGGAACTGCATATACCAAGCAACACTATCCAATAAGGATGGGTGGCTTTATTATCCAAAGGTGAGCTTCGAGATCATTAGAGTGGAGAACAAAGACAATGAGGCACGCCTGCAAGACAATTACATAGCAATATGCTATTTTTCTCTTATGCTTACTATGGATATGCATCATAGGATGTCATCATATTTGCCACTATATGAGCGGAGTTATCTAGAACTCTTGCATAACATGTGCCTGAGGATATGTTTACCCCTCAACCAAAAACCAAATTTACAAAGCGCAACCTTCTAGTCCTGGTCTTGTTGCCAAAACTAACCACAGCCTATCCTTACACAAAGGAGAAAGAACCCATGTTACAAATGTAACACACATCTACAAGGCGGCATTCTAACTCTAGTAATTTCTCATCTACCAGGTGGCATTCTAATTCTAGTAATTTCTGTTTGGCATTTGAAGAAACAGGTATACCTGGAAGGCTAATGACCGTGGCTCTTGCCATGCTTGGCCTGCTCTTCAATATGTGCAAGATGACGTCGCTCCTGGGGAAGGGCGAGCAGATAGGAGATGACACCCACACCGATAAGAACGTGATGCAGAGGCTTAATGCTGCTTGTTTCGATGTACTTGCGCTTGTAGTCCTCAAGAAACTCATGGACTGCCTTATTGGCCTTCTCGCGGCTCAGCAGCGGCTTGATGTGCTGTGGCACATCCTTCACCTTCACTCCCTTTAAATTATTCAGAAACTGCATCGCCATCGTGTGCTCTGCGTCCTCGCTCCTTTTCCAGAGCCTACGAGAAATTCAAACTCAAAGGGCTTATCTATTGAGCACATGAATAACATGCTGCAGTTTTTTAAGAAAAGTCTTACATTCCTGAAATTGGAAGGTGGAATGTAGCTAGAGTGCTGCGTTCGCATTGAATTGAGATCGAACAAAATACTGGAAAAAGAGAGAGGGAGAGAGAGATTTTTCATGAAAGCGTTTTAATTGTTTTTTACCTGAGAGTGTTTGGGAGTGCCTCCGCATAAATTGGATACCGATCATATTGCTTCTCAGGGGTACCTCGCCAAAAACCACAAGTGTTAAGAGTTTTTTCAAGCTCATTGTTCATGATCATACAAGATGTCAATGTTATTAATTATTTGTTGTTCCATTTTTATGTTTCAAAAAGAAAGAAAACATGCAAGTCTCCTTGCATGGGGGAGTTTGCACAGTCCTCCCCAATTTTTATAATACTAGGGAACGTGCCATTCCCACAGCAACGTGCAATTTTCAGTGTGTTCATTAACAGCGTTCTCAATGTCAAAAATCAAAAAATGATAATGCTTACTCACCACGTGATTGAATGTCTATCACCAATGCACTTCCTTGCATCAATGACGTTGGACATCTCCTGCACTTAACCTATTGCAAAAGACGACATCCTAGGGAGGATGCGCTTCAAGAAGATTTTGTGCTATTGTGAGGACACCACATTTGGTATACAAATTGATCAAATACTACCAAGCATGACATTGTACCCCCAACAAGACCTGACTAGAAATCTCATTGTAAATTCTGATACCCATATGAAAGTCTTCAAGGTACAAGTATAGGTGAAAATAGCCTACAACTTTTTGGCAATGCTGTTGTTGTGCGCATCCTGCAATCGATGCATTCCAATGCTTTGCATCCACTGAAAACAGCCTAGAGCTTTTTGGCCCTGCTCTTGTTGCTAAATGTAAGCATGACCTTCAAGACAAAAGTATAGGTGATTGAATTTATGGAGATACACTTGCTTTGCATCCGCTAAAAACAATCTCGAGCTTTTTGGCCCTGCTCTTGTTGCGCACGTCCCGCAACCAGTGCATTTCAAGAGGCAACATTTAGCATTCATATCGACCAAGACAATGCCAAAGACTACATCCTTTTTTAATAAAATCTAACTAACAATATAATTGTGAATTTTTGCCCATATCAACATGTTACGTAGAGCCACATACCTTCAAGATGAATACGTAGGTGATTGCATGTGGTGAAAACAAACTAGAGCTTTCTCCTATGGGGCAAATCCCACAATCAGTACATTCCAAGAGTCCACACTCCAGATAGGAAGCTAGAAATAGCCTAGAAGGTTCTGGCACTTCTCATGTTGTGTGTATCCTACGACCACATCATTACAATGCTTCGCATCCATTGAAAATAGCCTAGAGCTTTTTGGCCCTACTCCTATTGCACACATCCCACAATCAGTGATTTCCAAGAGGTGACATTTCGTGATAGTACCATGCATACATATCAACCAAGCACTACCAAGCATGACATCCCTTACCAACAACGTCAAACTAGGTATCTTCTCGTTAATATCTCACCCATGTCAACAGCTTGCATAAGGTCAATAGCCTTCAAGGTGCAAGCATAGGTGAATGCATTTGTAAAAACGCCTTCTGTTTGCATCTGTTTCATGTTGTGTGTATTATGGGACAAGTGCATTCCAATGCTTTGCATCCACTGAAAATATCCTAGAGCTTTCTGGCCCTGCTCTTGTTGCACACATCCCACAATCAGTGCATTCAAAGAGGCGACATTCCTGGCAAGAAGCTCCTCAAGGACTTTTTGTGCTTTGTCAAGCGCACGACATCTGGCATACATATCGCCCAAGGCATTGCCAAGCACCACGTGACTAACAAGATCAATCTCAATTGTTGTGTCCATAAGAGCATCTTGCATAGAGCTACATGCCTTCAAGATGCACGCATAGGTGATTGCATAGGTGATCAACAGACCGTGACTAACAATATCAGTCTCATTTTTTTTGTGTCCATAAGAGCATCTTGCGTAGAGCTATATGCCTTCAAGATGTACGCATACGCGATTGCAATTGGTGTAAACAGACTAGAGTTTTCTCATGTGGAAAATACTACAATCAGTGGATTCCAAGAGTCCACATTGTGCGTAGGAAGTGGAAAACATTCTAGAGCTTTGTGGACCTGCAACCAATGCATTTCGATGCTTTGCTTCTGTTGAAAAGAGCAACCTAGAGACTGCTCTTCTTGCGCACATCCCACAATCAGTGCATTCCAAGAGACAACATTCAGGACAGGAAGTTGCTCGAGCACTTTTTGTGCTTTCTCAATGACATCACATTTGGCATACATCTCGACCAAGACACTGCCAAGCATGACAGCCTCTGGGGCTGCTCTTCTTGCGCACATCCCACAATCAGTGTTGGACAGGAAGCTCATCAAGCACTCCACATTTGGCATACATATTGACCAAGATAGTGCCAAGCACGACATCTTTTTTCAACAGCCTCTGACTAACAATTTAATTGTGAATTTTTGTGCACATATCAACATCTTGTGTAGAGCCACATGCCTTCAAGATGCATGCGTAGGTGATTGCATCTGGAGAGAAGACCTCTCTTTGCATACATATTGAGCAAGACAGTGCTAAGCATGACACCTTTTATCAAGAGCCTCTGACTAACAACATAGTTGTGAATTCTTGTGCAACTGGAAAGAGGCCCTCGCGTCGCATCACCTGAAAACAGCCTAGAGCTTTCTGGCCTGCTCTCGTTTGCGTACATACCGCAATCAGTGCATTCCAATTGTTGTCTTTGCCTATTGCTCCAGAGATGTCGCATGCTTTCAAAAGAAAGGTGAAGGTGAGTCCATCTAGAGAGACTCCCTGCCGTTGCATGCCTTCAAAGCCACAATCTTCAAGATGCATGCATACGTGATTCCATCTGAAGAGAGGTGCAACTGGAAAGAGGCCCTCGCGGCGCATCAGCTGAAAACAGCCTAGAGCTTTTTGGCCTGCTCTTTTTTGCGCACATACCGCAATCAGTGCATTCCAATTGTTGTCTTTGCCTACTGCTGCTCTACATACGGAAACATGGTTGCCCTGCAAAATACCCGAGATAACACAATATCTAGCACAAACGGACAAATCTGCATACCTGGCGATTCCCATAGCACATAACCACGACGTATGCAAATAGAGAGGATAGAGAACGGGAGAGAGCGAGATAGCATGTGCAGACGCACCTTCTAGAGTGGAGTGCTACGCCAACACGGCGAGAGAAAAGAGAGGAGAGGAGAGAAGAATACACAGACACTGGGTGCAATCTCCCCCCGTGCAAGAGTGACCATTTTCCTCTTGCACGTATTTGTTTTATAGATTTCTTGAATGATCAAATGTGAGTACATACTGGCCGGCCAGTTATAAATGGCCAAAGCTCATAAAAGAGCACTTGAATAATAAGATATACAATATATATTGTCATAAAATCTAATATCTAACTAACCCAAATGATTTTCTCATATTAAATTGATCACTTAATGTGGGAGAATAAACGGGAACAAGTGTTAAGATATAGGTATGTGCTTTTAGATCTATCTCAACACGGGGCCAATGTAAAGGGGCCCAAAAGGGAGATGGTCTATCAAAGAGCAAGGCTAACCAATGGAGCATAAGACCTTAGGGTTAGCTTCATTGAAGACCTCCAATAAATGTGTGTAAAAGTCCTTTTGACCTTAAGTAAGCTAGGGCTGAGCTTGAGGTGGGAACCCGGCCCAAACTCGAGGTGCTTGTCCTGCTTGAGGTGCTTGTCATGCTTGAGGTGTTTTTCATGCTTGAGGTGCTTGATTAAGATGCTTGAGGTGCTTGACTGGCTCCATGCTTGAGGTGCTTGACTTGCTGCATGATTAAAGTACTTGAGGTGCCTTGAGAAGCTTGCCTGAGATGCTTGTGGGAACCCCCCCTAGTTCAAATGCTTTGTCATGCTTGGTGAGTAAGGTGCTTGATCACCTAAAAGTCAAAAGCATTCCTACAAGAGGGGGGGCGAGCCCTTTTCCTTAGGGCCTAGAGAGAGAACACCCACTCACACACACAAGGGAAGCCCATCTTGAAGAGGCAGCAAGGATACATGTCAGGCCCCTACCCATGTTACCTTCATGTGTTGCTTGAAGCCTATTGGCTAGGCTTCAAAGGGGTCCAATGATAAATTACATGAATTATCTAATTGTTTTAGCATTTATCAAGTCCTCTCTCTCAAAGGGGAAAGGGGGACACTTGTCCCAAGGCTACCCATGTTGCTTGTAATGGCTCCTGCTTGTGATTGGCTAGGCCTGGAGGGGTCCAATGAGCTTCAGGCATGAGCTACAAGGGGGGGTCGACCCAAGCAAGCTAGGGGGGTGCCTAGGGGGTATACTCACCCACACACACTCACAAGCACTCTCATTGTGTGATATGCAAAGTGCAAGAGCTCCCTCTCCAAGCAAGTAGAGGTTGAGAGCCTACACCAACACTCTTGGCTATGGAGTGCAAATCCAACCAAGAGCCATGCTTCAATGCTTAAGCTTGCCATCTCCTTCTTCTTCATTACTATGCTATTATGTATGCTAGCAACAAGAGTATGATAAGTGAGGAACTAATTCTTTCTCCTACGAAATGTTTCTTCTTCCTCTTCCCTACCCTCATTCCCTGCTAGCTCTCTCCACCTTCGAAGGTGTTTGAGGTCTTGGGACTGAGGCTTGGGATAGTTAAAGCTTTCTTCAAGTTTATGTTATGTTTGTGGTGCATGAAGCCTTCCATCTTCATGGCATCACCTAGGTCACAAGGAACATAAAGACTGTATTGTAACAAGTCTCTCTTTATGGGAGAAATCATAATACAAATGCCTATTGGAGGGGGGACCGGCTCCACATAAATCCGGTCCTCAATTGTTGTCATGTTCTCTAAACTCTCTCTCTTGCAAAAGTATTGTCTATGCCAAGTTAACTAATTGCTATGATTATGTTGCTATCTTCAATTATGTCTACCCGCTATGCTCACAAAATCATTTCTTGTGAGCATAGCGGGTAGACATAATTCGGTCCTCAATTGTTGTCATGTTCTCTAAACTCTCTCTCTTGCAAAAGTATTGTCTATGCCAAGTTAACTAATTGCTATGATTATGTTGCTATCTTCAATTATGTCTACCCGCTATGCTCACAAAATCATTTCTTGAAAGTACTCTCATTAAATTCCGTTATTCTCAAATTGAATAGGCAAATTCCATTACATTGGTATCAGAGCATTTGGTTTCTCTTTTCTTGCTTAAGAAGAGAGGTCCTTAAGTAGCCTATAAATGGTTGATGTTGTTAATTATAATAGAGTAAGTGGAACTGGGATCTAATACCGGTTTTGTTAAGCCCACTATGTGGGGGATGGTGCACACCTCGGGAGCTTTAGACTTAATAATGGAGTCTTTTTAGACTTGCTTACGGCTTTACCATTATTGAGCCATAAGAAGTCCGAAAGGAGCTAGCCCTTGGCAACTCTGCTATGTTAGACCTACTCCTCTACTCTCTATAATTAACCACTTTGAGCCGTGGGTGTAGATACTTAAGAGCCGATTTTCAAAGGCTAAGAGGAGTGGCAACTAAGGTTTTGAATTGCCAAAGCATACACTAAGTACATACATAAAATTTTGTTAACATGGCTGACAATAATCAAGAGAGTAGAATGAACATTGATAGCTTTGATTTTGCACATGAAGGTGCTAATGATGATGCTCCCATGTTTGTGAATTATCTTGTGACTAGGTTGCAACAAGCTATGGGCAACCCTACCTTGCAAGCCGAAGTTACTCAACAACTTCGTGCCTATGGAATTTCCCTTCCTCTCCAAGAGGAGAGAGAGCTTAGGAGGCCTCTTGAAGAGACCCCCAAAAGAAGACTCTATACCATTCGAGAGGAGGAATCCAAAGAGAAAGAAAGCAATGAAAGTCTAAGTTCTTCTGAAGATGTGGCTCCACGAAGAAGGCGGTCTAGACGATCGCCTACTCCTCCCAAGAGGAAAAGAGCAACCCATAGTCCTTCTCCTCATCACTCTCAAAGGCAAGAGAGGAAACAAAGGAAGAAAAGGGCTAGGAAGAGGTCACCCTCTTCTCCTTCTTCTTCACCTTCCTTCTCTTCCGATGAAAGTTATGGCTATTCTCCTAGAGAATACAAGAGGGGAGGGCATCGCAAATCATTTCCTGCATGGCGAAGGTCACAAAAGCTAAAGAAGTTCAAGGAGGGAGGAAAGAGTATCTCTTTTCTCACCTACGATGGCACCTTTGGTGCTACCGACAAAGTGTTGGCCTTCATCCAGCAATTTGATGCGGCCTTTGGGGACGAGGGCTTCACAGAGTCCTCCAAGCTACACCATGTAGCTATGCACTTCCAAAAATCAGCTCGTCAATGGTGGGCTAGGCTTCGTGGCAATGGAGAAGCCCCAAAGACATGGAAAACTCTACGAGTTTCCATCATGAAGCAATTTCTTCCAAGCGATACTAAAGATAAAGTTCTTACCGAATGGCGCGGCTTGAAGCTCCTCTCTCATGAGTCTATCAACAAGTATGTAGATAAGTTTTGGGATTTACATCTCAAAGCTACTGTCTTTCAAAAGATAGACTTTGCCGAGCAAAGACAACAATTCTGTGCGGGATTACCTGAAGAGATGGCCGAATATATCAACTCTCAACGGCCCGGTACTATTACCGAAGTAATCCACCACACCATGGTTGCTTCACGCATCAATTTCCATCAAGGGGCTAGACGTAATGTCAAGCCCATGGAAAACAAAGATAAAAATGATGCAAAGGGGAAATCCAATGCTCAAAATAATTCCCAAGGCACTTCCAACAACAACAACAACAATCGGTCCAAGGAGAAGGGAGTTTACAAAGGTAAAAACAAACTCTCTCCTGAAGATCTTGAAGCTTTTCGCAAGGACCATAAGTGTTTCAAGTGTGGGGAGCAAGGACATGGCTATCGTTCTTGCCCCAAGAAGAATACTCGCAATGAGACTCCTAGGGCTTCCACCATCAAAGCTCCAAAAGAGGATGCTCATTGCAAAGGATCATCACTCTCCTATGCTTGGGGAAAGGTAAGAGAGCATGATGCCTTCATCTTGTTTGACTCTGGCTCTACTCTCAACTTCATATCAATAGAGTTGGCCACCAAGTTGGGCATTCAAGCTTTTGAGATGGGAGATATAGTAACAGCTGATGCAGCTTTCAAGGGACAACAAGCCTCCGTTACTCCCTTGATTGGGAAGTTGAGGCTTCATGTCCAAAGCTATGTCGACAAAGAAGACTTCTTCATCTCTCCCCTCCAACATCAGGATGTTATCCTAGGGGCACCATGGTTTGATCGCATGGCTGCCAACATGAAGTTCCCTGAAAGGAGAATTTACTTCACCTACAAGGGAAAGAACATGTATATAGATGCTAATGAGCGTGGTCGCACTATTCCACTTGTAAATCCTCTTTCTTTTGATAAATCAATGAAGAGCTCAGTTTCTGCGTACATGATTTATGTCAAAGAGTCTCTAAAAGCTAATAATGTTTCATCAAATGAAAATGATAGGAATCAAGAAGAGTTAGACTTGTCTACTTTTCTAAAAGGATTCCAATATGTATTCATCGATGATATCCCTATGGACCTACCTCCAAAACGAGGGGATGATGACCATCGTATTGAGCTCCTTCCAGGAAGCTCACCGCCTAACAAACCTCCTTATCGAGTCTCACAAGCTCAACAAGAGGAGATCATGAGGCAAGTACAAGAGCTAGTAGACAAAGGGATGGTGAGGCCTAGTTCCTCTCCCTTTTGTTCTCCAGTCCTTTTAGTGCAAAAGAAAGATGGTACATACCGTATGTGTGTGGACTATCGAGCACTAAACCATATCACTATCAAAAACAGATTTCCCGTACCTCGGGTAGAAGATCTGTTTGATAAGCTACAAGGCTCTACCTACTTCAGTAGGATTGACCTTAAGAGTGGCTATCATCAAATAAGGATAGTGGATGAGGATATCTTAAAGACCGCGTTTCGCACAACATTTGGTCTTTATGAATATCTAGTCATGCCTTTTGGCTTGACTAATGCACCAGCTACGTTCAATCGTTTGATGGAGAAAATTTTTAGACCATATCGAAAATTCACTGGAGTGTTCTTCGATGATATCATCATCTACTCCAAGTCTTTGGAGGAACATAAGCAACATCTCCAAGTGATTTTTCAAGCCTTGAGGGAGAACAAACTTTTTCTCAACCAAAAGAAAAGTGAATTCTTCCTTCAAGAGATTCAATATCTAGGCCATATTATCTCTCACGATGGTATTCGTATGGATCCATCAAAGTTAGAGGTAATAAAATCATGGCCTAACCCAAGGAATCTACATGAGCTAAGAAGCTTTATTGGTATGTGTGCATACTATAGACGCTTCATAGCAAAATTCTCTCAAGTAGCAGGACCACTACACGACTTAACCAAGAAGAACGTTAAGTTTGTATGGACTGCTAAGGAGCAAAATGCTTTTGAAAAACTCAAAGAGAAGCTTACTTCCCAACCAGTACTCGTGCTTCCGGATCTCTCAAAGCCATTTGAGGTCCAATGTGATGCTTGTGGTGATTGCCTCGGAGCGGTTTTGCTTCAAGAAGGGCATGCCATAGCATATGAGAGTCGAAGGCTCAATGGTGATGAACGAGTCTTGGGCATTTATGAGAAAGAGCTTTTAGCTGTTCTACATGCCCTAGACACATGGAAGCACTACCTATTGGGGACTCCATTTATCCTACGAACCGACCACCAAAGTCTCAAGTATTTCATGACGCAAACCAAGCTTTCCGACAAACAAATGAGGTGGGCAAATTTTCTTTCGCAATTTAATTTCCATATTGCTCACATAGCTGGTAAGCACAATCAAGTTGCCGATGCACTTTCACGACGACCAAAAGTTAATGCGGTGTCTATAGCTACTCACAATGATCTATCCTCTATGATAGATGAGTATGCTACTGACCCTGACTTTAGAGACATAATGTCAGCCCTTGCTTTGGGGAAGAAAGAGGAACCATTCACCTTGCAGGATGGTTATCTTCTCCACGGCAATAGGCTATGTGTTACCCATTCCCTTCGTGAGAAGGTTATGTATGAATCCCATGCTCCTCCATATGCAGGGCATAGAGGTATTCAACCTACTCTCCGAGGAGTAGAGACGTATTTCTATTGGCCTACCATGAAAGTGGACATACAAGAGTATGTTTCAAAATGTGTAGTATGCCAAAAGACCAAGTATGATAGAGGGAAGCAACCTGGATTACTCCAGCCATTGCCTATTCCAAATTCACCATGGGAGAGTATATCCATGGATTTCATCTTTGGATTACCCAAGTCTATCCATGGGAATACAGGAATATGGACAATAGTCGACAGGTTTAGCAAGCAAGCACATTTTATTCCTGTCAAAAAGACTATTAAGGCACATCAAATGGCAACTCTCTTCATATCTCAGATTTTCAAACACCATGGATTACCCACATCCATCGTGTCAGATAGAGATCCTAGAATGACCAGTAATTTCTGGAAAGGTCTCTTTGAAAATCTAGGAACAAGATTGAATTTCTCTTCGGCCTATCACCCACAAACGGATGGCCAAAGTGAGATAGCCAATCTTACGATACTCGATCTACTCAAGACTTATGTTACCGAAGTAGATCAACGCTCACAATGGGAAAAGTATTTACCGCTAGTAGAGTATGCTTACAATAATACTGTACATACTTCTACGGGCAAAGCACCTTTTGAGATCATAGAAGGAAGACCTAAAAGTCCCTTGCTACTGAAAGTACATGGGAAGATCTTCGCCGCCGATGAGTATAGCCGTGACCTACAAGAATCTTTTCAAAAGATTAGGGAGGCTATAGCCATCTCTCAACAAAGGCAAAAAGCTGCTGCTGATAAGCACAGAAGAGCCTTAATGTTCAAAGAAAATGATTGGGTCTTACTCAAGTTTCCTAAGGCTCGATTAAGGCAAACGACGGGCAAAAATCCTACGGGCCATCAAAAGTATTATGCTAAACTAGCAAAAAGATACTATGGTCCTTTCCAAATCTTGAAGCCTATCAATGAGACGGCTTATCAACTCAAGTTGCCCAACCATTGGCTTATACACAATGCCTTTCATGTAAGCTTACTTAAGCCCTACAAAGGAGAGCCACCAATTGAACCAATTATTGAAGACCCTCCCGAAGTTGAAGACCAAGAAGAGGTGCTACAACCCGAAGCTATCCTTCGGCATGAAGACAAGGTACTACGACATGGTAAGATTATCCGACGGTATCTTATTAAGTTCAAAAATTATTCTTTTGAAGATGCTAAATGGATGCAAGGAGTACAACTTAAGGATAGTATGAACCTTGTCAATGCTTACAATGCTACATTAGAGTAAGCAAATGTACAAATTTCTTTTAAATAACTCATGTTTTTGTCTTATATGACTAGTCCTCTTTTTAATTGTGCACAAATTTAACTAGTATCCATGCTTAGAATCATGTTTGTGATGACGACGTCTCTCAAACACCAAGTAGAATTTGTCACTCTACTTTGGGAGAATGAAATGGACTAAAGAGCAGACATGCTTGCGGCAGCTATGTCTCCCAAGCACCAAATGGATTAGTCATCCATCTTGGAAAGATGTCGTAGGGTAAAAAGGGATCCTTTACCCGCTAAGTACGATTGACTAATGACTAAGACTTTATCTCTTCTACCTCATAGTCGAGGACGACTATGATTTCAAGAGAGAGGTAATGTCATAAAATCTAATATCTAACTAACCCAAATGATTTTCTCATATTAAATTGATCACTTAATGTGGGAGAATAAACGGGAACAAGTGTTAAGATATAGGTATGTGCTTTTAGATCTATCTCAACACGGGGCCAATGTAAAGGGGCCCAAAAGGGAGATGGTCTATCAAAGAGCAAGGCTAACCAATGGAGCATAAGACCTTAGGGTTAGCTTCATTGAAGACCTCCAATAAATGTGTGTAAAAGTCCTTTTGACCTTAAGTAAGCTAGGGCTGAGCTTGAGGTGGGAACCCGGCCCAAACTCGAGGTGCTTGTCCTGCTTGAGGTGCTTGTCATGCTTGAGGTGTTTTTCATGCTTGAGGTGCTTGATTAAGATGCTTGAGGTGCTTGACTGGCTCCATGCTTGAGGTGCTTGACTTGCTGCATGATTAAAGTACTTGAGGTGCCTTGAGAAGCTTGCCTGAGATGCTTGTGGGAACCCCCCCTAGTTCAAATGCTTTGTCATGCTTGGTGAGTAAGGTGCTTGATCACCTAAAAGTCAAAAACATTCCTACAAGAGGGGGGGCGAGCCCTTTTCCTAGGGCCTAGAGAGAGAACACCCACTCACACACACAAGGGAAGCCCATCTTGAAGAGGCAGCAATGTGAGTTCCTTATGATTGTTGTTCATAGCTCTCTTGCTAAATTTTGTCATTGCTTGTCAGTTGTTTTTGTATACCATTCTTCGACTCTTTAATGGAGCTTTGTTGTTGTCCTTGAATATAAGAGTTTCTTTTGACAAGCATGTGGAGACTTGCAATTGTTTCTCTCTTTGACAATTGGTATGGGTAGCAATTTTCTTATTGCTGATGGAGAAGGAATATATACAAGAGTATAGTGATGAGTGTTTCTAGATTAAGGTCTACCACCTGGATGACCAAAGTAACCGGTGGGAAAAAAAAGTGCCTTTGGTATAAGATCTTATTGGAGTTGAGCAATTCAACTTGAAGTACCTATTCATGCAAGGTTAGAGCTTGGGAGAAACAAAGGAAAAGTGCCTAATGCAAGTATCAATTATGGGGCACTCTATATGCATGCAAGAATGTTAAACCAAAGCATGCGGTGTGAAAGATGGAGTTGATGGATGCTTGAAGGAATATATGTAGCATAGGTGACATCAAAGGATGATGCAATAACTTCCACATTTCCAAGAAGGGTTTTCAATGTAGAAGCTTCTCAACTCATACCTCACTTTGCTTAGTGCCTGAGTGTCTTTTGTACTTCCTCCTTCTCTTCACCAGACTTAAAATACATAGACTTTGGCTCTTATGCTCACATATACCAGCTTTGAGCGACAGAAACTAAATATGCTCAACTCTTCCAGCTTGAGCAGTACCTAGAATAGCTAAGACTCTTAGACCACATAGAATATTACTTGAAGCTTTGGGACTAACGGCTTGCTCATTTAGTGGCTTAGCTGCTTGACTCTGACTCTTATGCCATGTATTTTTAATGGTGACTTGGACGTACGTGTTCAAGACCAAAAATCCAACTCCATAGGTTCTTGAGATTTAGGTCTCTTTCATTATTTTGGTCTTTGGATGCCACCATTTTTTCCAGTAGGTTGGCATACTTTGACTCCTCTTGATTTATTTGTCGTATGTTGACATTGCTTTGTGAAACAGGTTATATGCTTGTAGAAGGACTGATGGAGCCTTTGTTGTGTCTTCCATGAGAAGTGATTGTAGATGTTTGTGGATACTCTGAGACTGAGTTTTCAATAGCAATTTTGAAACTTACCTTGTTTTTGGTCTCTGTGTGATTGTCTTTTGCATTTGCCCCTTTTGCTCTATGATTTGACTATATTGCTGTTGTAAAAGCCCTGCTTTCATAGTAGGAGACGAGGTATCCATGTGGAGGTTGTATCACCTTTGGTTGTGATTGGCTTCTCTTGGCTCTTGGTTGTGATTGCTTGCCTTTGGGAGGAGCCTTGTGCTACATGACTGATCTTAGTTGTTCCAAGTTGAGCTACTACTTTTGGTAACCATATTTAAGTGATCTTCATAAAATCCTTGTGCTTCAAGTAGCTTGACTGTAATTATCTGCTGCTTTATATGTCTTTGTTGGGTAGCTTGGTAGAAGTATGATTGATATCCATACTTGTCGCATTGCTTGTTTCTTTGAAGGCCTTTCTTTTACTTTTGTGGTGGTTGTTCTTTCTCTTGATTGAGGTGTTTGTCTTCCGTTGATAGCTCGGCTTTCCCTTTGTAGAACTTTTTTCTTGAGGTGAGTAGGTCTAGGCTATTACCTTAGGCTCTTTGGTCCAAACAGTAGTGTTTCCTTGAAAGTAGCTTTGAGTAGTGATTGACTCATTTGATGCTACCTACCCTATTACCTTTGGTTGTTGAGGTTGAACTTGTGACATATCCAAACTGGATCTTTGACTTTGATGTGCTCTTTGGATACTAACACTTGATTGATTCTTTTTGGCTTATTTTTCTGGAGGCTTTGTTGTGATGGAAACTTTAGTCGATAAACTTTTTTCTTAGGTTTCCATTGCATTGTCAATGGCTTGGATTTTGGTGTAGAGGCTGTGTAGGAAGTTTGATGGAGACTTGTTGAAGGTAAATTTGACTTGTGAGGTTGATTTGCTTCAGCATTTGCCTTAGCTTTACCTTTTTTTGCTATGGTTGGTTGTTTCTTTTTTGCACGGATTTGAGATGCTTTTGGGACTATGACTATTGTTGTTATTGAAGCTTTTTGTTGTTGTCAAAAGAAGATGTTCATCCAGCTTTCTTTTAGGACCAAACTCTCTTTGATGCGATGGGAGTTGATTATGTAGAAATGTCCTTGACCTCCTTAGTACTCAGCTTGAGCACAACTTCTACCACGCCAAAGATAGGATTTGGCATTTTAGAACTTGTGTACACTATTTCTTCTAAATCTTTGATTGGTGGCTTTCCCATCATTATCTAAGTGCCATAAGACATTATATTCTTTGTAGCATAAGGATCTATCACAACTGAACATGTAATTTTGAGTCTTGTTTCTCCACATAAGTTGAATTTGATAATTGTAAGAGACAATCAATCTTCTACCTTATCCTTATTCTTCTCTTGATCTTGAGTTCGTTGAACATCTGATGTGGTACTTGGACACACTGCTTCTTCATTTGACTTTGGTTGTGCTTTTTCTAGAGTCATCTTCTTTGAAATAACTATTGTTGATTCTTCAGGTATGTCGATGATGATATATTCTTGTGATTGTTTTTCTTCCTTCACTTGCACTTTTGCATCATGATTTGTGACATAATTGTTTGTCTCACCTTTTTTGTTTTCATACTCACAATTTTCATTAACTTTCTTCAATTCCTTTATCATAAAAAAGGGAGCTATGTCATGGCCTTCTTCATCACAAAATTTCGTAGGTGTTGTTTCATTTATGCACACATCTAGAGTAGCCAGTATCTGATCCTAGCCAAAACGCTCAAACAAATCTTCTAGAAATGGCTCTAGAATGTAGTCTTTGTCCTCCACTGTCTCTCTAAAATGCAATTCTCTCTAAACAGGCTCTCACATTTGTATGCTCCACACATCCAAATATATGCTTTGGGTATGTAACCATGCAGGTATTTGTTTTTCATTGACTGTTGTTGATTCAAAACCCTCTACAAGAGTTTGACTAACATCTATGTAGCTATGGTCTTTGACACTAATCCTTGTCGTAACCCCTTTGTGTCTCAAGTAGATGTGGGCATAGCCCCAATCTTTTACCATTTTAAGTTGTCCCAAGAATGGACATCCCAAAGTGATATCAAAGTTTTTGCTCTTGCCAAAGTCCACTATTGTGAAGATATGTTCATACTCTATCCCGCAAGAGGTTATTATGATATGTTTCAACATACCTACAGGTCTCTCAACATAACCATCTACGAGTTGCAGTTTCATTCTTGTTTTTTTGAGAACTGGTCTTTCCCATTTCTCCCATATCTTTTGGTGGAAATGGCCACTCCATCCCTGCTATCAAGTATAACAATCGTTTTGACTCCTTTGTGCTCCATTGGTAAGGTGGTGTTTCCTTTTCTCCTTCAAAATAATCTCCCACCTTGTTTACATGTACTGGTTTTGCCTTCGGTTTATTGTGTCATTTTACCATTTGATCATCTAAGGGAATATCTTGAAGAGGAATTTTCAATCCCATCTTGTTATCACTATTACTACTTTTGGACCTGTTATCAATCTTATGTTTTATTTTCAAAAACGATTCAAAAGAGGCAATGTAAATAGAACTCTCCTTTACCTACTAGTCTTAGATTTTAAGTGAAAAGCAACCACTTTTATCACTATTACTACTTGGACATTTTATCACTTTTTCTTATGTTTTATTCTCAAAAACCATTCAAAAGAAGAATTGTATATAGAACTCTCCTTTACCTACTATTCTCAGAGTTTAAGTGAAAAAGCAACCACTTCTATTTTTGGGCGTATGCATGAAGAGAGAAAGAGAAACACAAAAACATGTCTGCATGCGCACTTCAATTTTTCGGCAGGAATCAACTTCTTGGCTCTTTACGAGGAAGACGAGTGCTCCGAGAGCATCCTGAGTAGGTGACCTAGAGTTTGACCCCCTTTTCAAACCTATGGAGCCTTCATAATTCTCATCCAAGCAAAGGTGCAGAAGATACACGTTTACTCTCTTTTATGCTAATTTTCTCACTTAATCATGGCATACAGTCTCTTAATTGTGTAGCTCTTGCTCTCTCATCTTTAATACATATTTATCTTATTGTAGTTTATGCTCCATGAGATGAATAAAGAGGCGGAAGGCAAGTACTTGATCATATTGATTGAGGGGGATGGCTGGTACCCTGTATGGTGTTTTGCATTTTGATTCTTGTTTATGTTATTCTCTTTGTATGTTGAATTATTCAAATCAACTGTTTTGTAAATTTATTTTGGTTTAATGAATCAAAGTTGTGTTGAAAGTGTTGGAAATATTTTTGAAACCCAACACGTATTCTCTAGATTTTTGTCCACTTCTCCCCGTAGATGTGGTTTGATTTTCAACAACTCTAAAAGAGTAATCGTGCATTCTATAGGAGTTGACATCGATTTGTGCAAACTTTTAGTGTCCATCACTTTTGGTGTGGCTTTCCATTGAGATGGTACCACTCTAATCTCAGAGTTGGCTTCATGTTCTCCCATATATGATGGTAAAGTCCATAGAGAGTGTGGTTTACTCTCTTTAGATGCTATAGACCCAACATCACCATATAGAGATTGTATATCTCCTTGATAAAACTCATGATTCACGTGGATGTCAATGATAGGTACACACTTGAAAGTTGCACACCATCCTTTTTACTTCGTATTGTTTCCCATAAGGCTTGTGGCCATGTCTCTTCCACTTTCTAAATTGGCATCATCACTTGTGACTTTGAGTCATTTGTGGTATTAGCCACTACCCTTGTATCCAATGGAGTTTCTGTCTTCGACTTCATTTGATTGTTTGTTTCTTTTATGCTCAATTTTTGCATCCCTTTTATGGATCAATACTTGTTTAGGGATGTTTAGTTTTTCTAGCTCCATTAGAGCTTGAGCTGTCTCTATGAGCCTTTTGCACATTTCAAGTCTTTATTTTTCAATCTCAGGATGTGGATATGTCAACCATCATTGCTCTAGAGTTTGGTTGGTATTCAATCTAACCTCAAATGCTTGCAACATAGCATCTAACAACTCTAGAACTTTGTCTGCTAGCACTAATCCTCTTAACAACATCTTATATGATTTTTCTTTCTCCATTGGTTCCCTGTTTTTCTTTTCTTGTTTCAACTTCTCTTTAGTTTGTTGCAACTCGATTTCTAAGGCGGTTTTCTCTTTTAGCCTTTTGTTTTTATCTTGTCACATTTAACCTTCCAAGTTTTTCTTTGAGTTCTCATCCACTGATATGCTCTCAATTTTTGTTTGAACGAGCAGTTTTTGTTCCTCCTCGATAAGTTTGTCTTTGGTAGCTTCTTGAGCTTGAGCTTGAGCTTGAGTCACCACATTTATAGGAACCATGGGTCTACCTTAGATCCGCTCGAAGAAGATAACACTCCTACAACATTCATTATTGCTTTCCCCTTATTATCAAGATTTTTGGGATAGACCGAAAGAACGTGAGTGATTGCACATTCATCACAAAATCCAAAAATTTCTTTACGTTCACCCTTGTGTGGACAACTCCTTGCCCAATGATCACCTCCAAATTTGTAGCATGGTCCTACTTGTTGTGTAATTGGTGGTGTGTCATAAAATCTAATATCTAACTTTACCAAATGATTTTCTCTTATTAAACTGATCATTTAATATGGGAAGATAAAAGGGAACAAGAGTTAGAATAGAGACATGTGCTTCTAAACCTATCTCAGCAGGGGACCAAAAGGAGAGATGGTTGCATCTCAATAGGGGTCCAAAAGGAGATGGTCTACCAAAGAGCAACGTGTAATAAGTGCTTCTAGACTTATATCAACAGTGGACCAAGAGGAGGGATGGTTACATCTCAGTAGGTGTCCAAAAGGAGAAAGCTTATCAAAGAGCAACGTGCATCTAATGGAGCTTAAAAGACCTTAGGGTTAGCTTCATTAAATACCTCCAAAGGTTGTTAAAAGTCCTTTGACCTTATGCAAGCTAGGACTGAGCTTGAGGTGGGAGCCAAAGACTACCCATGTGCTTGAAATGCATGGTCCATGTGATTGGCTAGGGGGAGAGGGGTCCAATGAGCTTCATGCTTGAGCAAAAAGGAGGGCTCGCCCAAAGCAAGCAAGGGGTATGCTGGGGGGGTATACACCTCTCACACACTCATTTTTTTTCAAGTATTCTCACTTGGTGAAAGTGGAGGAACTCCATCTCCTTCTCCAAGCTTGTTGAGAGGTTGAGTGCCTACACCAACACTCTTGGCTATGGAATGCAAATGCAACAAAGAGCCATGCTTCAATGCTTAAGCTTGCTATATTCTCCATCTTCATTACTATGCTATTATGTATGCTAGCAAAAAGAGTGATGATAAGCGAGTAACTATTTCTTTCTCCTATGAAATGTTTCTTCTTCCTCTTCACTACCCTCATTCCCCGCTAGCTCTCTCCACTTTTGAAGGTGTTTGAGGACTTGGGACCGAAGCTTGAAATAGTTAATGCTTTCTACAAAGTTTATGTTATGCTCGTGATGCATGAAGCTTTCCATCTTCATTGCATCACCTAGGTTACAAGGAACACAAAGATTGTATTCTACCAAGTCTTTCTTGATGGGAGAAACTATAATACAAATGGCTATTGGCGGGGGAACCGGCTCCGCATAAATCCGGTCCTCTACAGTTGTCATGTTCTCTAAATTCTCTCTCTTGCAAAAGTATTGTTCATGCCAAGTTAATTAAGGTTAATGGTTATGTTGCTACTGCTAATTAAGTTCACAAAGTAGTCTCATAAAAATGCTCACTCTAATTCTCTTAATTCCGCTATTCTCAAAGTTCATGGGCCATTTCCATTACATTGGTATCAAAGCTATTGGTTTCTCTTTTCTTGCTTAAGAAGAGAGGTCCTTCAGTTGTAGTCTCAAATGTTCTCAAAGTAGTCTCCACTCTAATTCTCTTAATTCCGCTATTCTCAAAGTTCATGGGCCATTTCCATTACATTGGTATCAAAGCTATTGGTTTCTCTTTTCTTGTTTAAGAAGAGAGGTCCTTCAGTTGTCCATGAAAGGTTGGGCCTGTTTATTGCGATAGGGTAAGTGGGACAGGGATCTATTATCTTGGTTGAGAAGGACTTAGTTCGAGGTACACCGTTGGGAACTATAGTCTTAATAATGCCTCTTGGGGCTTGCCTTTGGCTTAACCATTATTGAGCTACTAGCAAGCTCAACAGAAACTATAATCAACCGAGCAATGTTAGACCCTCTCCACTAGTCTTTGAATCAACAGTGTCTAAACCACTGGTGTGGCTGCTTGAGAACTAATTTTCAAAGGTAAAGAAGAATAGCGAGTAAGGTTTATGAGGGTACCAAAGCACAAAGTAACTTTATACATAAGTTTAATTAGCATGGCTGGCAATAACCAAGAGAGTAGAATGAACATTGATAACTTTGATTTTTCACATGAAGGTGCTAATGATGATGCCCCCATGTTTGTTAATTATCTTGTTACTAGGTTGCAACAAAAAGATATGGGCAACCCTGCTTTGCAAGCCGAAGTTACTCAACAACTTCGTTCTTATAGGATTTCCTTTCCTCTCTAAGAGAAGAGAGAGCTTATGGCGCCTCTTGATGAGACTCCAAAAAGAAGACTCTCTCCCATAAGAGAGGAGGAATCCAAAGAACAAGAAAGAAGCGAATCACTAAGTTCCTTTGAAGATGTGGCTCAATGAAGAGGGCGGTCTAGATGGTCACCAACTCCTCCCAAGAGGAAACTGTCAACCCATAGTCCTTCTCCTCATCATTTCGAAAGGAAAGAGAGGAAACAAAGGAGGAAAAGGGCAAGAAAGAGGTCACCCTCTTCTTCTGAACTTCACCTTCCTCCTCTTCCAATGAAAGCTATGGCTATTCTCCTAGAGATACAAGAGGGGGAGGACATCACAAATCTTACCCTGCATGGCGAAGGTCACAAAAGTTCAAAGAGGGAGGAAAGAGCATCTCTTTTCTCACCTATGATGGCACCTTTGGTGCTACCAAGAGACAAAGTATTGGCCTTCATCCAACAATTTGATGCGGCCTTTGGAGACGAGGGCTTCACGGAGTCCTCCAAGCTACGTCATGTAGCTATGCACTTCCAAAAATCTATTTGTCAATGGTGGGATAGCCTTCATGGCAACGGTGAAGCCCCAAAGACATGGAAACTCTACAAGTTTCCATCTGAAGCAATTCATTGCAAGTGATGCAAAGGAAAAAGTGCTTACCAAATGGCGGAGTTTGAAGCTTCTCCCCCATCAGTCTATCCACAAATATATGGACAAGTTTTGGGACTTACATCTCAAGGCTACTGTCTTTCAAAAAATAGACTTTGTCGAGCAAAATAAAATATTATGTGCGGGATTACCTCAAGAAATGGTCAAGTATGTCAACTCCCAATGGCCCGATTCTACCATGGAAGTAATCAACCACTCTATGGTTGCTTCACACATCAATTTCAACAAGGGGCTAAAAGGAATGCCAAGCCCTTGGAAAACAAAGATCAAAATAAAGCAAAGGGGAAGAACAATGCTCAAAATTCTTCCCAAGGCAACTCTATCAACAACAATAAAGCTAAGGAGAAAGGAGTCTACAAGGCAAGAATCGACTTTCTCCTGAGGAGCTAGAGCGTTATCACAAAGATAACCAGTGCTTCAAGTTCGGGGAGCAAGGATAGGCCTATCGTGCCTTCCCCCAAAGAAATGTGCGCATGAGTTTCCTAGAGCCTTTATGTCTGAAGCTCCAAAAAAGAGGATGCTCATTGCCAAGGATATCTCCTTTCCTATGCTTGGAAAAAGATGCAAGAGCATGATGTCTTTATTTTGTTTGACCCTGGTTCAACTCACAACTTCATATCCACGGAGTTGACCACCAAGCTAGTCATACAAGCCCATGAGATGGGAGATACATTGAAAGTCAATGGAGCTATCAAGGGACAAGACACCTCATTACTCCCTTAATTGGAAAATTGAGGCCTCATGTCCAAAGCTATGTGGACAAAGAGGATTTCTTCATCTCCCCTCTCAAACACGAGGATGTTATCATTGGGGCACCATGGTGTAACCGCATGGCTTCCAACATAAAGTTCCTTGAAAGGAGAATCTACTTCACCTACAAGGAAAAGTGCATGCACATAGATGCTAATGAGTTAGGGAACAACATATCCCTGGTAAATATGCTTGCTTTTGATAAGTCCATGAAAAGCTCCACTTCTGCGTATATGATTTTTGTTGGAGAATCTGTAAATGATTCCAATGGTTTCACAAGTAGCAATAAAGGGAATCAAGAGGAATTAGAGTTGTCGAATTTCCTAACTGGATTCCAAGATGTTTTCATTGATGACATCCCTAGTGAGCTACCTCCAAAACGAGGGATGATGACCATGCAATAGAGCTTCTACTAGGACGCTCACCGCCTAACAAGCCTCCTTATCAAGTTTCCTAAGCTCAACAAGAGGAGATCACGAGGCAAGTGCATGATTTGGTGGAAAAAGGGATGGTGAGGCCTAGCTCCTCTCCATTCTGTTCACCATTAGTTTTAGTGCAAAAGAAATACGGCACATATCACATGTGTATCAACTATAGAGAACTAAATAAGATCACTATCAAAAAAAGATTTCATGTGCCAGAGACCACTCAAATTCTTTTGAGGAGTACAAGCGACACCTCCTGGTTATCTCTCAAGATGTGGGAAAGAATAAGCTTTTCATTAATCAAAAGAAAAGTGCATATTTCCTACAAGAGATTCAATATTTAGGTCACATTATCTCTAAAGATGGCACCTGTATGGATCCAACAAAGTTAGAAGTAATAAAAGGATGGCCTAATCCGAGTAATCTACAGGAGATATGAAGCTTTATAGGTATGTGTGCATACTATAGATGCTTCATAGAAAAATTCTTGCTAATAGTACATGACTTAACGAAAAAGAACGTTAAGTATTCATGGACTACAAAAGTGCAAGAATCTTTTGAGAAGCTTATCTCTCAATGTCTGCTCACACTACTAGATCTCTCAAAGCCATTTGAGGTCCAATGTGATGCTTGTGGTGATTATCTTGGAGCTATTTTGCTTCAAGAAGAGCATGCCATAGCATATGAGAGTCAAAGACTCAACTCCGACAAGCGAGTATTGGGCAAATACGAAAAAAAGCTACTAGCTATTCTATATGTCCTAGACACGTGGAAACACTATATCTTGGGGACTCCATTCATCCTATGAATGGATCATAAAGCCTCAAGAACTTCATGATGCAAACCAAGCTCTCCGACAAACAAATGAGGTGGGCAAATTTTCTTTCGCAATCTATATCTCATATTGCTCACATTGCTGACAAGCACAATCAAGTGGCCGATGCACTTTCATGACAACCAAGGGTAAATCTGGTGTCAATATCAACTCACAATGATCTATATTTTTTGATAGGTGAGTATGCTACTGACCGAGACTTTAAGTACGTAATTACAGCCTTTGCAATAGGGAAGAAAAAAGAACCATTCACCTTGAAGGATGGTTATCTTCTAAATGGCAATAGGCTATGTGTTACTCACCCATACAATAAGAAAGTCATGTATGAATCCCATGCTTCTCCTTATGCGGGGCAAATAAGGATTCCATAATCTACTCTTTGAGAGTAGAAATGCATTTATTTTTGCCTATCATGAAAATTAAACATACCATGAAGAGTATGTTTCAAAACGTGTGGTATGCCAAAAGTCAAAATTTGACTGGGGGAAGCAACTTGGATTGTTTCAGTTGATAGGCTTAACAAGAAAACACACTCTATGCCTGTCAAAAAGACTATTAAGGCACATCAAACGACAACCCTCTTCAGATCTCAAAATTTTAACTATCATGGCTTGCCAAAATCCATAGTGTCGAACAAAGATCCTAGAATGACCAGTAATTTTTGGAAGGGTCTCTTTGAGAATCTAGGACGTAGATCAACATTCTCAATGCGAGAAGTACCTTCCTCTTGTAGAGTATGCGTACGATGTCATTGTACATACTTCTATGGGGAAAACTGTAAACACCTTTCGAGGTTAAAGAGGGAAGATCCAAAAGTCCCTTACTACTTAAAGTACATGGGAAGATATTCATTGCTACTGATGAATATAGCGAGACTCACATGAATCTTTTCCAAATATTAAAGAGATTATATCCATCTCATAGCAAAGGCAAAAAGGGCTGCTCTATAAGCACAGAAGAGTCTTAGTCTTTAATGAAAATGATTGGGTCTTGCTAAAATTTCTCAAGGCTCATCTAAGGCATACTACAGGCAAGAATCCTACGGGCCACCAAGAGTATTATGCTAAACTAGCAAAAAGATACTATGGTCCTTTTTAAATTCTTAAGCCAATCAATGAGATGGATTAGTAGTTAAAGTTTTCCAACCATTGGATCATGCACAATGTTTTCCATGAGAGCCTACGTAAGCCTTACAAAGGAGCACCACCAAAAGAAGCAATAGTTGCAGACCCTCCAAAAATTGAAGATCAAGAAGAAGTACTTCAATCTGAGTCCATCCTATGACATGAAGACAAGCTATTAAGAAACGATAAGATTATCTTATTAAGTTAAAGAACTATCCTTTTAAAGATGCTAAATGGATGCAAGGAACCTAGCTTAAGGATAATATGAACCTTGTCAATGCTTACAATGATGCCTTAAAGTAAGCATATGAAATTGCATTTTAAATGAATAATCTTTTTGTCTTATAAGACTAGTTCTCTTTTTATTGTGCACAAATTTAAATAGTATGCATGCTTAGGATCATGTTTGTGGTGATGACGTCTCCCAAATACCAAGTAGAACTAGTCACTCTACTTTGGAAGTACAATATGGACTAAAGAGAAGACATGCTTGCGGCAGCTAAGTCTCCCGAGCACCAAATGGATTAGTCGTCCATTCTGGAATGATGTCGTAGGGTGAAAAGGGATCCTCTACCCGCTAAGAAACATGGACTAATGACTAGGCTTTATCTTCTCTACCTCATAGTCGAGGACGACTATGATTTCAAGAGAGAGGTAATGTCATAAAATATAATATCTAAATTTACCAAATGATTTTCTCATCTTAAATTGATCATTTAATATTGGAAGATAAAAGGGAACAAGTGTTAGAATAGAGAGACATGTGCTTCTAGACTTATCTCAGCAGGGGACCAAAAGGAGAGATGGTTGCATCTCAATAGCAGTCCAAAAGGAGATGGTCTACCAAAGAGCAACGTGTAATAAGTGCTTCTAGACTTATCTCAAAAGGGGACCAAGAGGAGAGATGGTTACATCTCAATAAGTGTCCAAAAGGAGATAGTCTATCAAAGAGAAGCGTGCATCTAATGGAAAGACCTCCAAAGGTTAGCTTCATTAAAGACCTCCAAAGGTTAGTGCTAAAAGTCATTTGACCTTATGCAAGCTAGGGTTGAGCTTGAGGTGGGAACCCAACCTAAGCTTGAGGTGCTTGTCGTACTTGATGACTAAGGTGTTTGAGGTGTTTGTCGTGCTTCATGACTAAGGTGCTTGAGGTGCTTGTCGTGCTTGATGACTAAGGTGCTTGAGGTGCTTGTCATGCTTGATGAGGAAGGTGCTTGAGAAGCTTCCCATGCATGGGGGGTAAGGTGCTTGACTAAAAAAGAGACCCTACAAAGGAGGGGGAAAGCCCCAAAGTTAGGGGAATCTTTGACTTAACCTCCCACTCAACCAAAGGGCTTAGCCACATGGTGTGCTTGAATCCTATTGGCTGGGCTAAAGAGGGGTTCAATGAGCTTCTAGTTCAATTCAACAAATATCTAGATATTTTCAAGCTCTCTCTCTCAAAGGGGTAAGGAGGACACTTGTCCCAAAGACTACCCATGTGCTTGAAATGCATGGTGCATGTGATTGGTTAGGGGGAGAGGGGTCCAATGAGCTTCAGGATTGAGCAAAAAGGAGGGCTTGCCCAAAGCAAACAAGGGGTATGCTAAGAGAGGGGGGGGGGGGGGTATACACCTCTCACACACTCACATATTTTCAAGTATTCTCATTTGGTGAAAGTGGAGGAACTCCATCTCCTTCTCCAAGCTTGTTGAGAGGTTGAGTGCCTACAACAACACTCTTGGCTATGGAATGCAAATCCAACCAAGAGCCATGTTTCAATGCTTAAGCTTGCCATCTTTTCCATCTTCAAGACTATGCTGTTATGTATGCTAGCAAAAAGAGTGATGATAAGTGAGGAACTATTTTGTTCTCCTATGGAACATTTCCTTTTCCTCTTCCCTACCCTCATTCCCCACTAGCTCGCTCCACCTTCGAAGTTGTTTGAGGCCTTGGGACTGAGGCTTGGGATAGTTAATGCTTTCTACAAAGTTTATGTTATGCTCATGATGCATGAAGCTTTCCATCTTCATTGGATCACCTAGGTCACAAGGAACACAAAGATTGTATTGTACCAAGTCTCTCTTGATGGGAGAAATTATAATACAAAATGCCTATTGGAGGGGGGACCTGCTTCACATAAATCCGGTCCTCTACTGTTGTCATGTTATCTAAACTCTCTCTCTTGCAAAAGTATTGTTCATGCCATGTTAATTAAGTATAATGGTTATGTTGCTACCGCTAATTAAGTTCACCCTCTATGTTCTCAAAGTATTCTCATAAAAATGCTCACTCTAATTCTCTTAATTCTGCTATTCTCAAAGTTTATGGGCCATTTCCATTACATGGTGCAGACGATGGTTGTTCTTGTCTGGTAAGGATGGTTTTTGATCCATACTCTTGATTGGCTATGAACATTAAGGTGTTCTCATTTGTGGAATAGTGATTCCTCATGGGTTGTGGAATCCACATAGGATGGTTGCAGTCTCTAACGCCTGGAACAATCCTAGTTTGACCCATTGGGAATCTTGGAGGTGGCAATTGATTCCTTGCCTGAGGTCCATATGGTCTCTCTCGTACATAGTTCTGGCCAAAATCTAGTCTCAAACATCATGCTACTTCATCTACTAGATCATCTAGATTGGACATTGCTTGAGGTTGAGCAACTCGTATCATGTTGGTTTCACTAGAACACAAGGATACATTGCTTATCGTAGTTTTTGCATCCTCTATAACCTGACCACAAGCTTTGCAGTTGTCCACAAGGTACAAAGCTTCTTTTGTGACTTGCTCAAAGGTGTTTCTAGAGTTTCATTTTTTAAGCCCTCTATAAAGAGAATTGACAATTTTTCCTCCTATGGTAACTCTCGTGTGGGACATCTTTCAAGGTATTGTTTGAATCAAAGCAATGCTTCCTTCACCTTTTAATTGTCCTTTTGCTTGAAAGCATAGATCTATGACATCGTGTTGTGCTTGATCCCCCTTTAAGAAAACTCCTCTGCAAATTCTTGTAAGAGTTGTTCAACACTTGAAAAAACCTCTATATTCAATGGCTAGATCCAAGTCAATGCTATCCCTTGCAAGGTTAAGCCAAATCCCTCATATGTGTATGAAAATCAAATACTTGTTCAGTCCTTAACACTTGTTTAAATAGTGACACATGTGCATATGAATCCCTTGACCCATTGTACTTTGTCTTGACACATTTGGCCACTTGAGATGGTCCCAATTGTAGTGGTTCAACCACCAATCTGACCAATTTGTGGTCTCCTGCAAAGTCATGTCTCACTCTCTCTTCTCGTCTCGAAGAAAATCCTAGTGGAATCCTCTCTGATACATGCTTTGGCATCATTTTTGGAAATCTATGTTCAAATTTTAGTCCTATTGACCCCATACCTTTAGTCTCTAAAACATGATTATATTCAAGAGACTCATCAAATCCCATTCTTCCCATAGATTGGGTCTCAACTCCTCGTGTTTGGTTCTCAAAGATCATTGGTGCACTCACACTCGACTAAAAGTATGTAGATATTGGAGTACCCTTGTATATATATCTTTTTAGTTCAAGTGGATCAACAAGTTTGTACGCTTGTCCATACTTATCTACCATCGAAACTTGCACTCCTTGGGCATCGGTATAAGTGAATGCATAGAGGTTCTTATGGTCGATCAGCTCTCTGGCAGTGGATGCTACACACTTGTAAAAGTTATGTTGATCCCCGTTTGTGAACCTATACAAGTCCTCCTGAGTGTAATCCATTAGAGATCTCATGGCTTGTTGGTTTTGATGAATCTCACACTGGGTTTGTTGATCATAGGATGCTTCTCATCTAGGTCTTCATTAATTTTTTCTCTCATATTTCTAGGGACACACATTTGAGTTGAGGTGTATAATGACTGGTG
Organism: Adiantum capillus-veneris; assembly: GCF_014529385.1. Taxonomy (NCBI): domain Eukaryota; kingdom Viridiplantae; phylum Streptophyta; class Polypodiopsida; order Polypodiales; family Pteridaceae; genus Adiantum; species Adiantum capillus-veneris. The sequence continues at coordinate 5,365,510 of NC_140944.1, read as the reverse complement.
TGGTTTCCAATGAGGTGTATAATGACTTGGAAAAGATCCATGAGCCATTCCTTGTGGTGTGGTGTTGTATGTTTGATACATCTCCATATTTTCTCTCAATCCCACTATCTCCATCAACCATTCCTTGAGGTGTGGTGTTGTATGTTCGATACATCTCCATGTTTTCTTTCAATCTCATTATCAGAGGTACTGCAATATTTTTTGTGGTTTGCATATCTCTAAGTTGAGTAGAAAACCCTGGTGGTGGATGATTTGTCACGGTTAAAGCTCACTCAATACTCTCAAGATAGTCTTTGACAAACCTTCCTTGGCTTAGTGCAACTTATCTCTTTTTGTCCCTAGTCAGGTCTCTCAAAACTTAAAAACAACTGTTGTATTTCCTATTGCTCACAAACTTTTATCCTAGCTTTACCTGACTTAGTTTGGAGTTGTGTATCAAAAGTTAAAGCAATTTTGGTGAACTGCACTTGAAACAACACTCAAAACAGTCTCAAGACTAGGAAACAAGAACTTTTGCTTGTATCTTGGTCTCTAGAGGGACTTTTTAGCTCATGGATTGCAATCAATGACCCCCTGTCAAATTTTGATGGTAGGTAGACCAAGTCATTTATAGGCTCTATATCAATTTTCACCCATCTTGAGGTTAGGGGACATAGATCATGATTCATGTTCCACCACTCTTGGACTTGCTCTCTGGAGAGTTTGTTACACTCTATGACTCCATCTTGAGGTTGGGGGACATGGATCGTGATCCATGTTCCACCACTTCTGGACTTGATCTCTGGAGAGCTTGTTACACTCTATGTCTACAAGCTATATCTCAAGTCTTTTTGGATTTGGAATTTTTTTGATAGGTCAAAAGTCAAGCCTTAAGGTTTGCTCTACGATTTCGAGTTTGTCTTTTTCTTTCTGCCTTTTGACCCAGATGTTACCATATACATGTGGTAGTGATGTGTGTGAACACACTAGGACCGCCGGGGCATTTTTTCCCTCTTTAGGAGGTTTTCCCCCCCGTGCATTGTATATACGCCCATCACTCTATGGCTATCCATCTTTCCATTGCACACTAAGTAATACACTCTTTATTGTGTGCCTTGAGCTTCCTTCGTCTTCTCCAAGCTGTGTGCGTTTCTGTGCAACACTAACGCACGCACGAGCTTCAAAGGTTATGACACCCTTTATGGCTCTAGTTTTTTTGCAAAACTCAAAATGAGAGAACATATGAAAAAAATGCAACATATTTTGTTTTATAAGTCCTCAACATGCTTGGCTGCAACAAAAAACCCCTTGACAGCACATAGAGGACGCATCAATGACTAAGATGGAATTTTGAAGCTTTACTAACATGTTGGAGATGATGCTTGAATGCGGCTAAATTTCAATGAGATCAACGGCCACTTAATGCACAAGCCTTGCACTTGAGTAGTCTCATACAAAGAATGCTTCTTAGCCAACGAATATGATCACATGCCTTGCATGTATCCTAACAAAAGTAAAGTAACATGACCAAGCCTTGGAAATGTGGGTAAATATATTGTACAAATAGCCGTGCTAAATGTGGCAAGCGAGGCTGTTTCATTGCAAAACAAGCTCAAAATTGAGTTAAAAATAAAGAACTTCAATAACCCTCGACCTTGTTACCTGTAGCCTTGAAACTTCTTGCTCATAGCCATCAACCTGTTGTGCCTTCAACATGATGTGTACCCTTGTAGATACATCTTGATTGGAGCACTATGAATTCTCTAAGCACACTCTTTGCTAGAATTCCCTTGGCATGTAACCTTGAAACTCCAAGCTCAAGCCCTTGCTAAAGTCTATTGTGATGCCCAACTACCTTATTGTTTGGTGATGCACAAAAACCAAGCTTTGATAATCTCCATGCCAAACTAAATTCCCATAAGGTTGAATTTCCTACACTGAACTAAATACCCAATCTGACTTGCCTTGCCGATACCATGGTTTTTGCATTCGAGCTTCCATGAACCTCAAACTCTTCATCAAATCTTTCACCTCTATTTGCACAAATGTTGAGCCCGCAATGGGGCACTGTCCTAGGGAAGGGTGCCCAAAATAGGGCACCCTTTTTTTGGCTTGACATTGGCCCAAAGGAAGCTCATTAATGGCATGATATAGACTACTCATAGTGTGCAAGAGGAAGATGAGGCTTGCACAGACCGCGCTATTGTTTTCTTCCCCCCCCTCCAAAAATGTGAAATGGTCAGCACATTGGGGTGCTCCTATTTAGAGTAGGCCTTGTTCATTTTCATGCAAACCATCTCTTTCCCTTGATGTGTGCAATGACCTTGTCGCACATAGCTCCTTGCTTGCCATGGAAGCTTTGATTGAGAGCGGGTACATGCCCATGCAATTCCATGCAAAAATCATGCAAGCTCTCCACAACTCCCTTCTTGCCACATAAAGAAAATTGGCTACTGGTCTCCTTTCAACCATCTCCATATATAGGTTCTAGTCATGCCACCTACCTTCTTTAAGAAACCCTTAAACCTTGTAGCCGCTCCTTGGCCTTGCCTTTAGGATCCTCATTGTGTAACATTGATGGCCTCCTTAATGGTAGAGACTTAAAAAAATTCATTTGTTCAAAGATGGCATCTTCCCAAGGGGAATACGATGTTGAGGAACAAGGGAAGGGGAGTTTACAAATAGTAACAAGAGAACATTGCAATTACAGAGAGAAAACACCAAAAAAAATTTCAATGACTAGAATATAACACAACCATCCAACCTATGAAAGATAGCAATGAGAAGAGGAAGATGGAAACCAAAGAAATTTCATTGTATATCAAACATGAATTCTATTACTCATGCTATTTAAATGAGTGACTCTAGTGTTTAGTCTATTGAGTTGCACTTTTAAGGATGCAACTCCTTTGCAAACATAGCACTTGCTCCTTTAATTCAAAGAGTTGCACATCTATAACAATTTTTTTGTATTTGCTTCCTGATCGTTTTAATGCTTTCTATGGATCTATTGATGAATGTTCAAAGTGGTGAAGCATCTTGCCTATCGTCTCTACATCATTGGCACCACATTTACAAAAGTATCTCTTGAAGTCTCTCCATCATTGCATCCTTCTCTAAAGCCTGTGCTTCTGGGTGTTGTGTCTCTTTATTCTCGTGAGGAGTGGAGGACTCCATCAATGCTGCCAGCAATACAAAGGTTATTAGAAAAAGGAAGTGAAATGAAAGCATCACATTTTGAGTAAACGTTCATGGAGACTTATTTACATTGTTCTAACTAGAAATATTAGTAATTCATCTCCTAGTAAGGAGAGGAATGAAATTGGCGACTAATTCAATGTCATGTTCATCATCGCTATCCTATAACACAATTGTTTCCTTGCCCTTCATGACTACAAGGTCCCACCCACACTATTAGGTCCATTTAATGCTGAGCCAGCTGCATGCACATCTCCATTCGCAACATCCATAACAAACCCTTCATGTGCCACGTCAAAATCAAAGGGTCGGCGCCTTTGATTTTGACGTGGCAATGCAATCGATGTTCCTGCATTCTCTCCATGCTTCACTTGTTCCTTCCCTTTGCAGCCTTGCGCCCCTCCTCCTCTCTGATCACTCACAACACAGGCTCTTTTAGTGAAAAAAACCATAGCTTCCTATCGAACTCTGCTACTCTCCAATTACTGATACAACCACCTCCAATAGCAAACACCACACATTGTGAAGCTGGCCATGAGAAGCGGCATAGCACAAAAATGTAGGCCACATAAAGGGCCTACGTCTATCTCACTGGTGATCTCTATCACCGAGAGAGAGAGAGAGAGAGAGAGAGAGAGAGAGAGAGAGAGAGAGAGAGAGAGAGAGAGAGAGAGAGAGAGAGAGAGAGAGAGAGAGAATCTCTATCCAACTAGCCAAACCGTTTCAACTTCTACCATATTTCAACCATCCAAACTATCCAATTTGTCCATACAATTTATTTGAATGGATTTTTATTTTCTTGAGATTTGGGAGACCTACTTGCCTCAATAGAAGCAACAAACCAACAACTCTCTCTGCTCTCACACCATTCTTATGGTGCTATTGCAACCTCCCCTCCCTATCTTGTTACATACACCTACCCTCGCATAGTCTTGTAGCAAATAGCAACTTGCTCTCTCTTCTTGCTACGTAGAAGTACCCTCTCATAGTCTTCCAGTAGGCTGCTAGCACATTGCTCTTTCACAAAGCAAACATGACCGCTTACCTGCGTTCAACCACACACATAGCACTAGTGTGTGCTCAACCATGCACACTGTTGTTGTGACACTCAGTAGGCTAGCACATGTGCTCGCAACATGTCCTTGATGTTCACATTCAAAGAAATGCTACCCCATCTAAAAGTGCTGCCATGAAAACTCTAGGTAAGACATTTTCCAAAAAAAAAGCACCTCGCCGCACACAATCCAGCTTTTGACTAATCCTCATATTCCTACCTTAGTAATGAAGACGTGAGTTGGAGCACATGAAGCTTGGAACATATTGGCTCACCAGAATGACTAATGCTCTATTTTTTGAATTAATTTTGTTTGAGAATATCGTCATAGTATTAGCTCGTTTCAATTTTTATTAGCTAGAACCTTCTTAGGTTACTCCACCCACTCTACTCACAATAGCATAACCATGCTAAAATTCTATTAGAACAACCATGCTAAAATTGTACAAGAAACATCCCAAATTGAGCTCGAGCATGTGCACGCATGAAAGCTTTAAAACTTTTCATGTAACCATAACAGTGTGTTGCTTTCAATACACAACGGGCGACCCCTTGAGGTTGAACAAAAGCAGAGTCATGTCTGCTCCCATAATCTCTTTCCTTTATCCTCTTGGCAAGGCTAGCTATCTTCTCTCTCACCTAGTGGCATCATCCCATCACTTGTCAGCCCACATCTGCCCATGTTGCTTCGACCACCAACAACTGTCAAGCTCTCTCTTTTTCCTTTCATTTTGATTCCCTATTTGGCAGGGACCTGCGAATAAAAAAATTCCAGGATCGTTGGGACATACCCTGAATAGACCTATTAAAATTTTGACGACCATACAACCAAAAACATGCCTTAAGAATGGAAGATGTGGTCAATGGAATCGGACCCATAATGGATCTAATGATTTGGAATCCCAAGCTTTTAAAAAAATTCCATGTGGCATTTTTAAAGAAGCTATCAACCTACCAGCTAACCTCATCGTTTGTGTTGTCTAATGGCTCCACAAAATGAGTTGGTCACTTGAAAATTATTCCAGGTTGGTTAGACTTTAACGTCACATATTAGGTAAGATTAGATAGAATGAACAAATTCAAACTTTAGATGAACATAAAGAAACCAAATAAACAAATGAACTATAAGAGTAGAGTCACATATTGGACAACTAGATACTAAAAGTGATATGTTCAAATGGTGAAGTCAAAAGTACAACTAAATGAGCACTGAGCGCTAAATTACAATAGATCTTGATTACAATTAGAGCAGCAACTCAATGACTACAAAAGGACATAAAAAATGATCGACAAGTGATAGAGTCCCCAAAATGAAAGTAATGGGGTCCTATATGTAGGTGCCTAGGCGTACTGGGTTCTGTTTGTTAACTATGCATTGTTCAGTTATTGCCTGGTAACTACTACTGGTACTTGTAATCCAAATATGCATTGGTGCTTGTAAAAGGCGAGCTCCCACTATCTACATACTCCTCCCCTTTCTTTGAATTTTGGCATATTCCAAAATTATAGATCTTGCACTAACTAGTATGTGACCCGTTCACTGTTGTGGCCAAGAAAAGCATGTTTATTGGATCTCTCTCTCTCTCTCTCTCTAATACACACGCACACACACACACACACATGAAGTCATATATAGGTAAATGTGTGTGTGTGTGTGTGTGTGTGTGTGTGTGTGTATCTGTGTGTCCACGTTTGAGGAGAATGAAAATGTAGTCCTTGGAATCACTATAGGAAGATAAAATCTCTCTCTCTCTCTCTCTCTCTCTCTCTCTTTCTCTCTCTCTCTCTCTCTCTCTCTCTCTCACACACACACACACACACCAATGCCCCTTTTTGGATTGTTCCTATGTTGTTTAAAATTCTCCTCTCTCTCTCTCTCTCTCTCTCACACACACACACACACACACACACACGCCTTGGATGTAAAACATCTACAGCTTCTCCAAATATGTGAAGCTAAAGTAGTCAGCGGCAATGGCTTCTAGAAGCTAAAACAATATTGCTAGCCATAGAAGAAGCCCAACTACATCCAATGCTAATATGCTCTGCATCCTTGCATCCCCAATTAAGGTCTTTTTGTATTCACCATTGCAAGAAAAGGACCCATTTTAACTTTTTGCTTCAATTACTACATCACCATGATAACCTGTAGATAAATATCTCTCAATACGTCAGTCCCCATAGTGCTCTAATGTACAAGGAAGTGCCATCATTTTGCTGATATGGGGGTGAGAGAGCGCATGGAGAAGAATGTGTCCCCTAAGTTTGGACAATGAAATGGGCTCCTACATCTCTCTCACTCTCTCTCTCTCTCTCTCTCTCACACACACACACACACACACACACACACACACACACACACACACACACATACATACACAGAGTCTATATGAGTTGTGGCTACAATTGCTCCCACCTAAGCCATTAGCTACCAAACCAAACTCTTAGTGGCTCAAGCAAACCCATGCACACCTATTGCCTTTAGACCCATCTTCTACTACCAATCACTCCCCACCAATGGATAGTGCTTGTCTCCAGTTTATCTCTACATGATATTAGTAGCTATCCTGATCAAGGTCTTAGTCTTGGTTCTGATGACCCACCTCACTCTTTCTCTTTCTCTGTCTACTTGCTAGTGGTGGATCTCTCTCTCTCTCTCTCTCTCTCTCTCTCACACACACACACACACACACACACACACACACACACACACACACACACACACACACACAGGGGGGGGGGGGGGGGAGAGACTAAGGCACAGAAAGAAGGAGAGTGGATTGGGTGCCAAGAAAAGGGTCTCTCTCTCTCTCTCTCTCTCTCTCTCTCTCTCCCCCCCCCCCCCCCCCAAATCCATAGGAAGGGCCACATAGTCGTGATTTATCTCTAATTGTGAGTGTCTTTTATCAAGTAGGAGGAAGTGGCTTGCCGAGAAGAAAAAGATAGGACATTGATAGAAATATAGTGTACTTGTGAAAATGTTTGGGTATGTTTCTGGGTCACAGTGTGTATATGTTGTATTGGTTGGAGACTCCAGTGCAAAGGATATGCCAAGATTTGTATGTATTCTTTTTTACTTAATTCAAATCAAGCTCTTAAGATTATTTATAAAAAAAAAGGAACCTACAAAGGTTAGACAACAAAAAAGTAATGTTTAGAGAATGTACAAAGTGCGTAGAAGTTTAGTGCAAAAACCTTCAAATATAGTAAATTTGCCTATAAAATGTTTAAAAAAAGATATGGTATAGCCAAATGCTCGAAAATCCTCAATTTAGTGTAATACCACCTCCAAACTTTAAAATTTATCTCTAAATTATAGATTTGAAGGTGAAGAAGCCTATAAAGTATAGAGAAATTGAGTGTAAAAGCTTTCAAATATATTCAAGTTGCCCATAAAATTTTCCATATGTCCGTTTTCTAAGTTTTTAGGAAAAAACACTATGCTTCAACTTGATTTAATGTAACCCCATTTACAATTTTTTTTTTGACTCAAAATTTTTAATTTGTTTTTAAACATTCTAGAAAACCTAGATTGAGTGCAATCCCAGTTACAAATTTTGAGATTCACCTTTGAATTCCAAGTCAACCCAAAGGCAAGAGCATTAACAAAGCTCAAAGAAATTTAACGTAAAAACCTTCAAAAATAGCTGAGAATTGTTGAAGTTCCCTCCCATCATCCACCTTTGTCGTTTGTTGAGGTCTACTCCTACCTTGGGCTTGCACATCTTCTATCTTGGATTTGTTAGATTGAACTTTCCAAATTGCATCGACTCTCAATTTTGTCGATTCTCAATTTCGTAGATGTCGATGTAGATTTTTTATTTGTGATTCTCGATTGTGGATTTTGTTGATTATCGCTTTGTCGATTGCTGATTGTAAAACCAATGCTTATTCTCCCTCCCCCCTCTCTCTAGTGCTGGTGTGAGAGCCCTCTCACCCTCTCTCTCTCTCTCTCTCTCTCTCTCTCTCATAGACACACACACACACTCACTCACACAGCTTGTCGTGAATGGTGCTCTCTCTCTTACTCACTTACACATGCATTTTCTCTCTCTCTCTCTCTCTCTCTCTCTCTCTCACACACACACACACACACACACACACACACACACACACAATGCCTACAGGACATCCATAAATAATTGTTGGACTCCTATGTTGAATTGTCGAGCTCAATCCACTTCATTAATGCAATGCAAATGTGAAAAGCCTTCGTGCAATGTGCCAACACCTCTGGGAATGGCACATCAACTCTGTCTCTTATATGCGCACACGTCAAGAGAATGGGTCTCTCTCTCTCTCTCTCTCTCTCTCTCTCTCTCTCTCTCTCACACACACACACACACACACACACACACACACACACACACACACACACACAAACAAATACATGCATCTAGCTTTTGAACTTCGAGCATCGAGATCAAAGATCATTTACGACATAAAATTCTAGTGCAAACCTCAAAGGGAGGTTCATTGAGCAACACATAGAGAAAAATTCTTTATGGCCTTCAAAATGTAAAGGAAAACCACCCTTCAAATGATTTTCAAAAACAAAATTAGTTAGTGGTCAGCTTTGAAATTGAGGGCCGGAGTGAAATGGCCTCCCAAAAACTATAGGCTTAAGTATTATATATTTAGATAGAGTACTAAGGACTTTTGGACTTTCCACTGCCAAGACTCTCTCGGAATTCTTTTCATTTTCTACCATCCTAGTACGTACCCTTCACTTTTGCATTTTCAATTAAATGTTTTTTATTAGTTCCTTTTGAATGAAGTAGAATGTAACACATGGAGGGTCTCTCCTTCCTTGAAAATTTTAAGTGGCTTCATATATAGTATAGATGTTAGTGTTTGCTCTTTCATTTATGTAGAGCCTTCTTCAAAGTGGCCTCTTGAAGTGTCTATGGTGGTATCCAAAGGACTCATGAATAGACATGACCTAGAGCATTGGAAGCACTGTTCTCCTTTTGGATGACTTTACATATAGCTTTTTGCTCCAATTGCTCTCTGCATTCTATCAGTGTCTCAACTTCGTAGGGTGTAAGAGCATTCAAGGTCTTGGTGTCCAGGTCATACAAAGTTTTCTTTCGTTTTGTCAGCCTTGCTTGAGCCAACCTTTGACAAATTGAAGCCTTATGGATCCACCCTATTGGATCTGGTTGGTTGGCTATGCTCCAAAATTTGAAGAGAACTTCAACCATCGCTCTGAATTGTGGTTCAAAGCTAGCTTTATTGGCCAAATCTTTCTTAGGGATTTTGGGCAACGACTTTGCTTGTGATATTGTTGGTGCAGGTGACATACATTTTAGGTTTGTTAATGGTTCTCCATTTGTGCTCAACAAAGTCAGACACATGCCTACTCTTACAAGAGTTTGATTTCTTTTGTACAACTAGATGATTTTGGTTATCATACATGCTTTGGAAATGACACTTGGAATGTTCAAAAGGGATCTTTAGTCTTGGCTAGAGGAGAAAATGTGGTAATTGTTACCCTTTATATGTGCCTACAATCCAAGATAATGTTGTTAATATAATCGAGCAGCCAAGTATCTTTGTGGCACAACCACTTAGACCATTTGAGCCAAAATGAAATAAAGCTCTTTCTTCTTTGGGTTGTTTGCTTGTTTTCAACTTTCTAATCTAGACTTCAAATTGTGTGAGCATTGCATGTATGGTAAGCATGCTAGATCAATCCACTCTAGTCTATCAAACAAAAAGAAGCTTGAGAAGTTAGATCTAGTGCACCATTACAGAAATGACAAGTCTTCTTAGAGGTAGAAGATAGTAAGATTCAAGCCATGAATAATATGAAAAATAAAGAGCAATAAGTAGGTTTAGGAGCAAAAAAGTATTTTACCTTAAAAAGAATGAGGATAATGTGGCTTACATACCTAATTTTCCACTAACTAGCCATTATAGCATTTTTAATTGATTAAATTTTTTATAGCAAATTTCTACTCTCTCTCTCTCTCTCTCTCTCTCTCTCTCTCTCTCTCTCTCTCTTTGTGGTCCCCCTTTCCCTCCCCATTCCCTCGTTGCTATGGTCTTGGCCCCTCGTTTGTGCTTGTCTCACTTACTTGTGCTCCCACACTTGGCTTACACTCTCACACTCTCACTTGATCTCCTCCCTCGCTCTCTCACACCCTCACTTGATCTCACACTCTCACTTGCTCTCCCACTTTCTCCTTGCACCTTTGCACCCTCTCTCTCATTCCTCCTTGCACCTTTGTCCATTTTCCCACTCGCTCCTCATGCCTCTTGCACCCTCTCTCCCTGTCCCTTCATCTATTTTTGCACTCTCTCCCCACACCTCTTGCACCCTCTCCCCTTACCCTCTTAGAACCTTCATTCACACATTGTCCTGTCAATGTGTACTCACAATTAGTCAAAAGGTACCGAGTGTCTTGATAAAATCCCGCTCACCATGACCCACCAAGAGAGTGGGTTGTCTCCCAAGCTGCAAGCTCTTTAGATCATGTGGCCACTTCCATGTTCACATTGATTGTCGCCGGCGTTGCCCCCACTCCATTCATGGCATTAGCATCCAATGATATCATCTTCTCTCTAGTGGTACGAGTGGTACTAGCAATCCTATTAGTGAGCTTTTTGGGTCCATGGTGGATAGCCATATCTTGACAGGTTGGATTGATGCACACATAGTGCCATACAACTACGTTCTACCACACACCCCTAGGACTATGTCAACTCCACACACACAAATTTTGATTGCTCATTGAGTTAACAACCTTGATTGCTGAGAGACATTACAAGATTACTATGGATCATTTCATTGTAGATGATTCTAGAGCAGGAGTGCATAGAGTTTGATTGATGTGGTGTGTGCACATGGGAATGCATTTAGTTTGATTGATGTGATGTGTGCGCCATGGGAGCTATCCACTTCTACACAATTTGACGACGAGCTTCTAGCCATCCCCAAGCTATGCCACATGGAGGAGAAGATGTTCATTTTTTGGGATGGCAACCACCACTTGCAGGCTTGGAGGGAGTGGGCATTTACAGAGTGATTGGATGAGCATACCACACTACTAGTGGAGTGCACCTTGGTCAAGTTTGAGCCACAAGACATGGCAGAGTTTTTGTTGGTGCTTGGGATAATCAACAAGCGTTCTCTTGTGCTATGCTTTAGTTAGTCTCTTGAATATGAGCATAATGTATATTGAGATGTTATTCTTTTCATCACTATGCTACCAAAGTGACGCAGGTCCATACTACGGGTGTAATGCACCTTGATCAAGTTCAAGCCACAAGACATGGCATATTTTTTTTGGTGCTTGAACAAGTGTTCTCTTGAACTACAATTTATTTAGTCTCTTGATTATAAACATCATTCATATTGAGGTTTGTTTTGTTCATCATTATTCTACCAGCATGATGCGGTGTCAGAGTGTGCAACTCCCTAGGGGTGATCAGAAAGCCATGGGGCCTCTCGTTGAGAGAGAGAGAGAGAGAGAGAGAGAGAGAGAGAGAGAGAGAGCGCCACCGTTTCTTCTTCTCTCCTTCAATTTTCTAAGAGAGAGCTCCAAGATAGTCCACAAAAACTCTTCTTCCTCCTCCAATTCCCAGTGACAATCCAAAAGAAAATCAAAATAGAAAAAGTGAAATATTGTTTGAATGGTGCAGAATTTGACTTTGTGTAGCATGAGAGGTAAAAACAAACAAAACGCCCTTTTCCTTTCTCCTTTATTGTAGTTTGTCAAAAATGGGTTTTTAACAAAAATTTCCCTAATCAATTTTTTTTTGTGCATGAGAGATCCTTGTCCTTTCATGCAAAAAAGCTACCCACTCATTAGAATAGATTCCCCCCCTTATTTTTAGCTCTCTTCCTACTCCTTTTTGCTTGAGCATCTTCATCAACCATCGTAGCACATCTTACACACAACATAGGAATGTCCTGCAAGGAGATACTAAGCACTAAACTCTACCAAATATGAAAGATTGAAAGTTTATTGTCCAATTATATTTTTCTCATCGTGCGCGTAAAATGGCACAACATTCACCCCCTCTAAACTTGCACACCTTTGGGCATTTGCCAACTACATCGGGATCTACACACATAAAAACTATAAACCCCAATCATCTCCACATTGTGCACATGGTAGTAGTAAACACCATCCAATATTTGTATGCAAAAACACCTTGAGGATTGTATGGATAGCTCAAAAATATATTGCCAATAGAGCATAAGCACCCAATAACCAAGAAATATCCCTTCAACCTGTATGGCATCCCCCAAAGCATTATCCTTTCTGACCAGGTCTATTAGAAGAGATGCATCTTTCTCTACTTCTGGCTTTGCACAAAGTTTTCCCAAAGTTCCTCATAACTTGGTGCATTCTCATCTTTGTATCATATATCCTTAGCCATATACTCGTCACTTGCAAGCAAAATTTCTTGTTTAAGAGAATCCCAATAGTCTCCATATTTCCTAGCAGATCTTCTACCTATTTGGATAGATTTGGAATAACTAGCCACACAAATGACTCTATCATAATCTCCTCTAGAACTCCTCGCCTTTGCATCTCCATCTCGTAACATGTAAGGTACCCCATCAGCTCATAAATTCAAACATATTGTACTTGTTATGCAGCACAACATCTAACGCTGCTTCCACATCATCCTCCAATTTTTTTTTGCTTTGATTCCTGTACCTCTTTGTTGATTGACAAAGTACCAATCAAATGCATCAAATTTGCAAAATTTGTGTCTTTTGTACCTCTATGGAGAAGTACATCGTGCTATGAAGAAGTACATCGTGCTAATTTTTGAAAAGTTCTATAGAATGTATTGCATTTCTCTCTACGACTCTATTTGCAATCTCACCCCAATCAGGTTCACATTGGGTGTAATTTTAGATAATCTAGCACTAATTACAAAAAGAAGAAGAAATTTAGATTGATTTTAGAGAAATAGCAAAGAATTGATATGTAGGGTAATAATAATCATATTTCTTCTTTTTAGCTCTCTTCTTCCTTTTTGCTAGAGCATCTTCATCGACCTTCGCAACACATGTTATACACTGCACAGGAGTGCCGTGCAAGGAGATACTAAACACTAAATTGTACCAAATCTGCAAAATAATAAATTTTTGTCGAACTTGTGTTTCTGCTTATCGTGCCCGTAAAATGGCACGACATTCACCCCCACGGAACTTGCACATCCGTGGGCATGTGCCAATTACATGGGGATGTGCAAACATAAAATTTATAGATCCCAACCATCTCCACACTGTATACATGGTAGTAGTAAACACCCAATTGTAAACAAAAACACCTCCAAGATCATATGGATTGCTCAAATCTTTTTGTTAGTGAGCATAGGCACCCAATAACCAATAAATCTCCTACTCCTAGCTCATAAAGGTAACTTGCCACAGACCACAGGCATCATAGCACCCTTCTAGATCAAACAACATCTAGACCAATTGCCCAAACTCTTGAGCAACATCATACCCTTTTACATCAAATAAACATAAAGAAGCATGTGTGCTCTACTTCACTCAACATAATAGCATGTGTATTCTACACTCAACATAATAGCATAGCATGTCTTAATACTACGCAACCTTATTGAAAACTCTTCCTTAAACCTTTGGATCCACATGGTTCAAATGTCATAGCCAGCACATAGCATCAATGAGCCATGCAATGCAAGAGAACCTACCATGAATAAAAAGAAAGCATCCACCCTCCATCGATAATCAATAACATCCATAGTATCTTGCACAGTTTTCAAATATAGCAAGCATCTTCTATCAGACTCAAATGTTCTTCACACACTTGTAGACAATTGACACATATGGTATCCCTTTGTGAACCGATCATAGAACAATAGGAATCTTCATCAACATCATCACCTAGGTTGCCAATGGTACAACCATTAGCTTTAGAGATCTCTTCTAAAAAGCCTTCATTGCCTTCAATTTCAACTTATGATGGCCATGCAATATAACTTGTTTGAAATAATCCCAACAGTCTGCATAGTCCCTGGTAGAATCTTCTACTTGTTCAAATAGATTTTGAAACCTATCACAAATGCCCAGTGATTGTTTTTTGGAATAGTTTATGCGTTTTTGAGTTGAGTTTTGACTCCTCATAATAAGGAGATGTGCCGGACTTTTCCCACGAGTCCGTTTTATGCGTTCTTGGCACTTCTAGCTATTCTTACACAGTGATTGTACTACATTTTGGTTGAGTTTTCGCTCCTATTCTAGGGAAAACTCTGCTGAAATTGTCCCAAGAAATTCACCATAAAGTTTTTGGCTACATTATCTTAATCATGGCTACGAATAGTGCTTTCAAAAGAGAAGAGTACTACATCAAAAAGTTTGATGGCTCAAACTTTGTCATTTGGCGACAGCGTATGCAAGATGCTTTGATCAATAAAGGCTTGATCGCACCCTTGCGTGAAAGAAGAGAGAATGTCTATACTAATGATGAGTGGGATGGCTTGAATGAGCGTGCTATGGCGACCATTCACTTGCACCTTGGTGAATCCATTTACTTTACCATTATGGATAAGACCAATGGCAAAGATTTGTGGGATGCTCTATATCATGCTTGGGATGGCAACAATACCTAGAACAAGGTTTTCTTGATGAAGAAATTGATGCACATGAACATGAAAGAAGGCAGTAATGTTAGTTCTCATTTGAATGAGTTCAACAACGTGTTTTCATAGCTTACTTTAAAAGGTCTCAATTTTGATGATGAAATGAAGGCTATTTTCTTGCTATGTTTGCTACCATCATCATGGGATAGTTTCAACACAGCCATAAGTAATTTTGCACCCAATGGAAAGCTCGATTTTAGTAGTGTTGCTTGTGTGTTGCTCACTAAGGAGATTCGACGTAAATATCTTGATGCGAATGGGCATGGTGATGCATATGTGGCTAGTGGCAATCGTGACAAGCAAAAGAAGCGTGGTCGTAGCCGCAGTCATTTACAGGATCGCAGGTAAAGTCACGGCAAAGACATGCAAAATGTAGAGTATTACTACTGCCATGAAAAGAGACACTTGAAGAAAGATTGCCGCACAATGGAGCGTGATAAGGGCAAAGAGAAAGCAAAGTCTGACAAACCTAAAAGCAACAAGAAAATTGAAGAACTTAATGTGGGTGAGTCTCTAGCCATTGATTTTTTTTTTTGAAGTGTCAAATGATGTGTTGACTTTCACATTGGATTTGAGTCCTGATGCATTGTTAGCTCATGATGAGTGTTATGCGCAGAATTGAATTGTGAACTCAGGTGCTAGCTTCCATGTGACTCCTCACAAGGAGTGGTTTTCTACATACACTGTCACACATGGCACGGTGAAGCTAGGTAATTCTTATGAGCTTGATACATGTCGTGTGGGCAACGTCAAGTTTTCTATGCGTAATGGCACTGAGTTTATGCTGCACAATGTCAGACATGTACCCAAATTGACAAAGAGTTTGATGTCAGTTGGACAACTGGATGATTTGGGTTACACTACCATATTTGTTCATGGTTCTTGAATTATCAAGAAGGGAAATTTGGTCATTCTTAAAGGCCAAAAATTTGGCTCATTGTACTCACTTTATGTCTCTTCTGTGAAAGAGAATTCTATTTGTGTAGCCGAGCTGCCGTCTACAGAGTTGTGGCATAGCCGGCTAGGACATATGAGTCAAAAGGGAATGAAAGTCTTACAACGTTCTGGTTATATCCCTCTGTAGATTACTCTAACTTCTCTTTATGTGAGCATTGTATCTATGGGAAACAGATTAGGTTGACATCAACACCTTTGGAAAAAGAGTTAGGGAGTCCTCTAGATCTCATTCATAGCGACTTGTGCGGACCTATGCCAGTCGAGTCTCTATGGGGAGCGTTATACTTCCTAACATTCATAGACGACTCTACTAGAAAGGTGTGGGTTTATCTCTTGAAGCAGAAGAGCGACGTCTTTAAATGTCTTTCAAAAGTTCTTAGCAGTGGTAGAGAACTAATCGAGTAGAAAGCTTAAAGCTTTGCGCAATGACATTGGAGGCGAGTACATTTCCTTCGAGTTCAAGGACTTTTGCAGTAAAAGAGGCATTAGAAGACAGTTACCACTCCTTACACACCCGTCCAAAACGGTGTGGTTGAGAGAATGAATAGAACCATTCAGGAACGGGTCACTTCTATGTTGTCTACGGCCAAATTACCTCAAGAATTTTGGGGAGAAGCTGTTACGACGGCTGCTTACTTGATCAATCGATCACCTAGTACACCACTAAAATACAAGGTTTCTTAGGAGATGTGGACGGGCAAAGAACCTATTTATGACAGATTATGTGTATTTGGATGTGAGGCATTCTCACACGTGCCAAAAGTGCTTAGACAAAAGCTGGACCCAAAATCACACATGCATCTTCATTAGATATGGTGTAGACGGAGAGATGGGATATCATCTCTGACACCCGGAATCTAAGAAGGTCATATGTAGCTCACATGTAATATTATTCAATGAGTCTAAGATGCATAAAAAGCCATTGAAAGACATCATCAAAGAGTACGGTTTGAGGATGTCTCCTCACCGCTAGTTACACAGAATGTTGGACGTGCTAGTGATGTACCTTCCACTAGTACACACACACACACACACACACACACACACACACACACACACACACACACACACACACACACACACAAACACACATGTTGCTCCGGAGAGAGAGGAATCCAGCAGTTAGGCACTTCGGAAATCTGCTCGTACATCTCATGCACCTGAGCATTTTGAGCCAGGATTAGACTACTTGCTAGTCCTGATTGCGATAAACCCACTTGCTACAAAGAGTCCATTCAAATGGATAATAGCGTGAAGTGGGAAGAGGCTATGCAATCTGAGTATAACTTGATTTTAGCCAATGAAACTTGGAAATTGACAGAGTTACCTACGGGAAAACAGGCATTGTCATGCAAATGGGTGTACAAGAAGAAGTGTATCACATATGATCCCGAGCCTAAGTATAAGACAAGATTGGTTGCAAAAGGATTCAAGCAAACGAAAGGCATGGATTTCAATAAAATCTTTTCTCGAGTAGTCAAGATGACTACATTGCATCTTGTGCTTGGTCTAGTAGCCATCGAGGACTTGAATTGGTCCAAATGGATGTGAAGACATCGTTTCTTCATGGGGATCTTGAAGAGAGTGTTTACATGAAACAACCAGAGGGTTTTGCGATAAAACATGAGAAGCCAACACAAGCAGAACTGGTGTGTAGACTCAAGAAAACTTTGTATTAATTAAAGCAACTCAAGGCAATGGTACATCAAGTTTGACAAGTACATGTACATTCAGTCCCAAGGTTACATACGGAGCCGAGAGGATCACTGCTTGTACACAAAGAGGTTGAACGATGGTTCCTTCATCATTTCGATTTTGTACGTTGATGATATGCTCATAGCCGAGAAGTCAAAAGATGAGATTGCACTTCTCAAGGATGCCTTAAGCAAGCAGTTTTCTATGAAAGATTTGGACGATGCACATCACTTTCTTGGTATATGTATCAAGAGAGATTGCAAACGTGGTATACTTGAACTTTCATAGAACTTAAGTGAACCTTGCGGTTCATTAGATGCAAGCAAGGAAACAAACCTCTTTTGCATTGATTTCACAAAAACCCGCCAGAAAAAAAGCAGAAGTATTACCTGGGCTTGGCAAGTCAGTCTTTCCATTCTTTTGCTCTATAGGTTGCTTTTTCATGGTTTCGCTAAAGTCAAAGGAGCTAGTGCATTCTTTTGTTAAGTGCCCTTGGTCCTCTTTAAAAAGCAAGTGTCCACAAGGTCTTGCAATGTTTTAATATGCAAGGGGGGAAAAGCATTGAGTACCCCAATGACATCATACGAAAAACTTAGCAAGCATGATTATCCCAAATTGGATGCTGAAAAGGCAGAGATGGAAAAGGTGCCATATTCTTCGACAATTGGTAGTCTTATGTTCGCCATGGTTAGAGCACACGGCCAGACATTGCATATGCAGTGGGAGTAGTCAACACGTTTATGGAAAATCCAAGCGATTGGGAAGTAGTCAAGCACATCTTGAGATATGTCAAGGGCTCAGCTGGCAAGTTCTTACGCTTTGGGAACAGTGATGAAGCCTTAGTTGAATACACTGATTCGGATTATGCGGATTGTGTGGACACTAGGTGATCCACATCTGGCTACGTTTTCTTGTTCGCTGGAGCGGCAATTTCTTGGAGGTCATGTATCCAAAATTGCACTTCATCTTCCACCACTGAGGCAGAGTATGTTGCAGCTTCTGGTTCCAGTAAGGAACCAGAAGCTGTATCCAAAATTGGAGGTCATGTATCCAAAATTGCACTTCATCTTCCACCACTGAGGCAGAGTATGTTGCAGCTTCTGGTTCCAATAAGGAAGCTGTGTGGTGATCTCGTCTAGTGGGAGAGTTTGGTATACACCAGACTCTAGTGCTACATTGTGACAGTCAGAGTGCCAATGCGTTAGCAAAGAACCCCGTGTTTCACTCCAAGTCGAAACACATAGAGGTCAGGTATCATGTGGTACGGTAGCATGAGGCAGAGGCATAGCATGGTAAGTGTAGCTATAGAGTCTCTTTTAGATGATGGATGCAAACATGGTTCCACACATTGTTGCTAGAGTAGCTCTGTTTCACGTTACTATACATGGAATATTAACCATTCACGTTATGTGCTCGATGATTGGATGATCACACTTGAGTAAGTGTCTAATCTATGTTTCATGCTTAACACTAGTGTGCAAAGTTCATTGTAATGTTTCATACTTTGTAGGAGTCTACGAGATGTCTGCCGGTCTTTAATATCTCTATCTTACACTGGACTCATGTGTTTAGTATGGATGGACTTCTTGACTCAATGCAAATTATGGCATACCTGCATAAAAAATACTCCTCGGGACTTGTGGAGAGTATGTTCATCTTGGCAATGGAGTTTCTCTTTCTCAATGTCATCATTGTAGCATCCTGTCTATTTATTGTCACACAAGAGGCTCAAACATGTCACTCTCGACATCTAGGCACGACTTTTATGTGCATGCTTGAGCGCACATATGCCACTATTGGTGATTTCACTAATGTGGTATATATCCCAACCATACTCGTGTCCTGTTTTGTGCAGAATGTGTCTTACATTATGGCCTCATGATGTTTGTTTTAGCATGATGACTCTAGTACTTGCCATGGTCTTTCATGAATTTGATGGGCCTTAATAAGTGCCTTTTTATGATCGGGGAGCTAGAGAGGTTGCTGTACATGGGGAAGGATTCAACACCAATGATGACATGCTTGGAGAGCCACTTCAAGAGTCTCCATGGATAGTTGAAAGTGGCAAAGAAACATTCCATCTCGGAGTAGATAATAATGAGTTTCTTGCTTTGGTAAGTTTTCTTGTCATCCTACAAAACATCACACATTACAAATATTGATTGCATTCATTGTAATGTGCATGTCCTCATTTTGTAGGTGGATTCTTAAGAAGTTTATGAGAGTCGGTGACATGGTACTAGATTGCATTGCTAGTTACAATGGCTTGCTGGCGGATGTCTACGCTTCAAAGGCATTGCATCAACATCGAGCTTGATACCACGGTTTTCCATGGACTTATTGAGCCTTAGTAGTGTTTGCATAGAGAATTGGGTATGACACCATTCTTTGGTGAGTGTCATAGTCCATCAACATGGAAAGTAAGTGGATTTAGATACGTGCCTCTCAATCGTAGGTCCATCCATGCCTGTTGCTACTTGATTATCCACCATCGAGTGCACACCACTCTTTAGGGGCGTCATGGTCAATTTATGGCTCACCATAGCTGCCACATTGCATAATCATGGACCCACCTCCATTGATGGTGGAAATCTTACCCTTAGAGGCACATCATCCACTATTGCAAAGGCTACTTTTCCCCCTGACACCATAGCTATCGCCTCACTTTCCACGGCCAAAGCCTTGACCATGGTATATTTGATATTGTTATGGTTTATGAATTATTAGATGCATTTTGTCTCATTTATGATGCAAACTCTCTTGAGATGTTCAACCTATGACTCTTTTGTTGTTTTCAAATTATATGAAGATATTTTGTCACGGATTATTGGAATGTCATTCTCAATTTTCTATTTACTTTTTATTTTAGTGTCTTTCATTTGCTGTCTACAAATGCCACATCAGAGGTTTGCCTTCAATCTCTATACATCTCTCTCTCTACTGGCACCTTAATTGTCCCCCATGGCAGTTGCATCATGTGGGTAGAGATCATTCTTATTAGGTCTACGTTTGCGGATGCCTAGAGGTAGACCTTGTTTTTAATAGATGTAATGGCCATGATGCATTGGGCCTTTGTGGGTCATGGGCCTTTGAGGGTCCTCCTTGCAAATGCAAATATTTATTATGAATAAAGTGGTTTTAATACGTTTTCTTCTGTGTGCTTAATAATCTATATGTGTTGTCAATATGTAACCATATTCGACATTTCAGCTGTCGGCTCAAAAACAATATTTATTTTGAGAATAAATAAAGAAATAATGGATGCACCTACCAAGAATAAAGTAATAAATCACATTGGCAAGGAGTACTAACTAGCCAAACGATGTACCTTGCATATTTCTATGTAAAGCATAGTAGGTGCACCTTTAAAGCATGGCCATCCTCACACTTGATTTCTTGAGGCTGTCCAAGAGCCCTTTCTCACCCTGAACTTCTGCACATTCATTTTTCTAAACCAACATAATCAAGAGGAGGTAGATAATTGAATTGCACTTGCCTAAAACGCCATTCAAAATTGGGAGGAGATGTTATATTTTGACGCCTACAAGTGCAATGCACTTTGCATACATGTGGAGTGTTGGATTCAGGTGGTATGAAGGGAGTATTTTGTGTCCCAGCCGCAAGTGCATAATGTGACTGTCCTTGAGGAAGGTAACGATGGGGTCAACAAAATTAGTAACATCCTCTATGATTGTTTTTTTGTTGTTATAGTCTTTTCACACTATCGTTTGTTCGATGTATGCTTTCTTTTGTTATTGTAGATGTCTCCACCTCTCTTTGCAACAATAAAATGCTCTAATGGAGTACAAAAGGTTGAGCATCATAAATGTAAATGGTGCTTTACTCTATGATTAACAAAATGTTTTTGGCTATTCTGAAGTGTGCATTATGTGTAGTTTGTTATTATGTATTGACCTAAATAGAGTCAGTGGATCAAAAGAATCTTGGGGGGGATCTACTCGTCAGAGTCCAAGATAGCACTCATTGGAAAATTCTCGCTAAAGAACACGTCCTTTGGGCACTATACATCAATGCTCACCAATCTACTACAATTGGAAGACCAAGCAAGAGGCAGGAACACTCTACTACTCAGTGCCATGCTAATGGAAGTACCACTTGCTAATCGCTGAGCCTTACAACCGGCTACTCTTTTTATTGCCAAGCCATATGAGGGAATTTAGGTCCACTCAAGTACATTGGTAGTACCATTGCTACATTATTTATCGTGGGCCAAGAAACTCTGAAATTGGTATTCAAAGCCGCTCTATTTTGACAACCCTTTCATTGCTTTATCTTGACAACCCTTTCATCCAAAGTACTAGTGTATGCCCTGTTAGATCCATTTCAATGTGGGGGTCATTGTTATCCAATCCTCTCAATAATGTTCACATTGCACTAATAAATCTTGATGGAGTCATGTTTCTTGAGCCTAACAATTGCACCCTTACAAATTTTTGAGCTGCTGAAGGGGACCAATGCTCTTCGCATGTAACCTTTATCATTTAAAACTCCAAATTTTTCTATAATGACAAACAGTGAACTCAATGAGAACCCTAGGTATACATATCAATGTTAAGGAATCTCTTAGGGTATTTTTGGATTAGAAATTAGTATCTTGCTATAGAAAGCTACCATAAACAGAAGGGAGCTTTCCTCCTTGTACCTCCAGTGCTCTATGGGTTGTCCCTTCCACTTAGGCTATGAAGGTGCCAAACCCCCTACTTCTTCTTGTTGATCCTCTTGTAGAATACTTTGTTTGTGCATTATGAAGCTTAAATGTGTAAGTTTTGAGGTGTAGATTGCATTGCACACCTAAGGGATTAAGGAGATCATTTGCTTCCATTTGATGGAACTAGTTTGTTGATGTTTTCAAACGTACCTCAACAATTCAAGTGTTGACAATAAGGAAAATGGCTGGCTTGAGGTTTCTGCGCATGAATGAGTAGAAGTCTCTTAAAATTTCAAGTCACTCAAATGTCATTTGGCCATCTTCACCAACAAATAAGGTAAAGTGAATGGCTCTCTAGTGCATTTAGGATTTCTTGATTAAAAAAGAATAAACGATTAACACCTTCCACAAAACCTGATAAGCTTGTGTAGTTTCTGTGATCTAATTGAGTAGACTCTCCATGTCTTGACATTTATATGCTAGTGCTCACCAAGCTATCTATAGTTGTCCATTACAGTGCCTCACTTGCATTGGCACCATAATTGCGAAGGCTAATATAGATTAGTGAGAAGGACCATCCTTTGTAAGTAGAGATTGGTCCCTCTATGATGCTTCTAGAATATAATCAACTTAATCTCATTAAGATTAGAGCGATAATTTTTTGCAGTAATTTCTATAAAATGCACACTACATGCATTTGCTAATTTGCGCATGGATGGATATAGATAGCATGTGTGAACACTCGTCCATGATATGGAGTGTGAATGCTAGATACATTTATGGTTTTGTCATATTCTAGGTTGCTGTCATATTGGGCCAAATGTGCAATATATTCTTAAGATGGTGCATCAAGTGACAATGTGCAGATGTATGCTAGCGTGAGCTCAATCAATTCTAGATTGAATCTATGCACCAATTGTGAAAGTCCCTAGGGGTTCACCAAACTTGCACTCATGGTCAGTCTCTCTCTCTCTCTCTCTCTCTCTCTCTCTCTCTCTCTCTCTCTCACACACACACACACACACACACACACACACACACACACACACACACACACACACACAAAATACTCAAAGATTGAAAACAAACTACAAAGACTTTACATTTAAATTTGAAAAGGAGAGCACATTGATGCTCTTTATATATAGGTTGAGGGACAAATCCCTATTGATACCATCGGTGATAGCTTTGAGTGGCAACTAATGTGTAGATACATGGTAAATATATGTTCTATGAATAGACAATGACATGACTAATCTAGAGGGATTGCCCACTACTTGATAAGGAAGAACTTACCAACAATTCCTCCCCTTAACCTTTTCTTATTAAGCCTGAAACTTGATAGAGGATGTGAGAGCTACATGAACTGTCCCTCCCTTGGAATTGATGGGCTTACACAAGAAGATACCAACCTATTGAGCTAATATGAACTTCTATTTCTCGTGCGTCCCATGAAGTAGGGTGACTTAGACTCTGCTTTTACATTATGTCATCATATGACATACAAAAAGAGGAATTTTTTTGCTTAACTACATGTGCTTTACCTTTGTCCTTGTTTTTTGTTGGCTTCTCCTTCTTGTCCTTGAACCAACATTTGTCTGATTGATAGTTCTTTTTCCAACATTGAGTGCATCCTAAATGAGATTAAAGCAATTCTTAGAAAGTTGATTTGTGTTATCACAATAAATACACTTTGACCCTTGATTAAATTTTCGGCTTGACTTAGTTAACCTCATGGAGATTGTTGCAAATTTACGTACACTATGCTCCTCCTTTGGTGGGCCTTTGATCTTCTTCTTCAAGTCTCTCCTCTTGGAGAGAGTTATGAGATTCTGGAGGTCAAGAATTAGCTTCTTGTCCCTCAAAACAAGGACAATCTAATTTTTCTCCTTAGGTAGAGCTTCAAGTTGGATGTCTACCTTATCATCTTCATCCATTGGACCTTCAACATAGACTAACTATGTGCAAATGCTTTAAGGCCTATCGATTGCGCTTGAGAGCTCTTCACATCTCCTCCATGGTAAGACCATACAATTACATCTGGAGGGATATCTTGAGTGCTTGGCCTTTGCACTAAAGAGGTTCCCCAAGGTTTACCATGCTCGAAGGAAAATGTCATAAAGGGAGACAATAATTGTGCTCCAGGCTTGCTCATCCTTCACTTGGAATTCGGTAGCTTGGTTCCTTGTAGCCACGACATCTTGATTGTGGAGGAGGGTTGAAAATCCCCCCAAATTCTTCATTAGGCATGTTTGACCTTGGGCTTGCCATGCATGGAAGCCTACTCCCTAAATTTGGCAATGATCTCAATGAGAGAAATGTGTAGGGAGGAGAGGTACTAATAGTACATGGAGCATCTAGCTCCTTCACAATAGGATAATCACAACACCATCACCACATAATTACATACATGTTAGAGAGGGTGGCTATAATTGATAAATATATCACAACAATCAAGGATTTATATAAAGTTCGATTTCCTAAAACTATAAATAAGTTACCTTTGTTACAGACTCCCCCTTGGACCTTGAGTATGATAGGTTTAAGTGGAATGTGATGGAACCACCTAGAGCTTGAATGTCTTGAAAAAGTAAAAAAGAATACTTGAAAAATACTATAGTGTACCTCCTTTGTCCACCCTTTGAAGCTTTAAAATTATAACCTTCAAAAGATTGAATCAATCTCTTGAGATTTGTTGCTATGAAAGAAACAAGGTTTCAATGATTGAGTGCTAGTTCCTTATGGGTAGCTCTTAAATTCCTCAATCTTGGGGACTGATTAAGGACTTAGGAGAATGCTTTAACTAAGAGACCTTGCCTTAATTACTTGTGTGTGAGGACAACTTCCATAGCCACCACTCCCTTGCTATTGGCACTAGTCATCGAGCCTTAATGGGTCAAAATTGGGATAACGAGAGTTGAATTATAGCAACTGATGATGCAATTGGGTGTCCTAACCTAAGGGGCTTCTATCATATTTAGAGCTTATGGGGCCAAATCATAAGCTCTTAGCTTCCAATCTTATTGCTATGGCTCACAAGCTTTGACCTCATGTTTGTTGCAAGTGCTCAAAACTCAATGGCTTTAGAAGTGGTATTTTAGTTGGCCTCGTTTTGAACTTTGAACGCCCGTGCATACATTAAAAGAATTTGCACATTCGTTCAAAAGCCAATTGCCATGCCAATTGTGTGTGATGAAAAGCTAAATATTCAAGATGCACACAAGGACATATGTCATAACCCTAGTGAAATTAATGGATATGTACTAACTTGGTGAAGAATTCACACGTGAATGGCAAGGACCACCTATGCATGAATCACATGAGCACAAGTTACTTGAATACTAGTGAGCATGCTCAAAATGAAATGTGTAGTTTGTTGTATTGAGAAGCATAAATCCAAAGCAAGTTACAAGCAAGGTGTGCCATTTTTCATAGGAATGCAAAAGGACATAAGTTGACTTATCTATGTATGCAGAGGTGTCACATGCTCTATTTTAACAACGGGTAAACCTTTATAAGCCCATTGTACGTTTGTGGATAGCATTGTCTAATTGTCGGAGTAAACAACTGCGAAATTCTACAACTACAAAGGATTGTGGATTGTGATAAATTCAGCCCACAATCTTAACAAGCTTCCGTCCATCTTTCTCCACTTTTCAGCACTGCAATCTTAATAATAAGCGTGTCCCTATGAATGAAACATTCATATTCCTAATGTAGATTAGAGCAGGGTCCCCCTATGAGCTAAGGATTTTAGTGATTTCATTGTTAAATTGTATTATTGAATGGTAGCACTAGTATAAGAAAATCTACCTTGATTGGTTGCACGATGTTAGACTTTCTATTTTAAAAGACTGCACTTTTGTGAAGTGAAGGCCATGATGTGAAAGTCTCCATTTCAAGACACTACACGCTTTCTGTGAGTGAATTTTGAGTCGTTAGTATTCCACAAAAGGTGCTAGTACAAAGAAAACGCTTGATATTCTTCGTGAGTTCACTAGAATTAAGGAACTTGTCTCCTAAAAATGAGACCCGCCGGCTCTTACAGGCGTAAGAACGAACTTGTGCAAAATCCCTATTTTCCAAAGCCAAACCACTACACATTTTCGTCTGCTTTTGCAATTTTTGGTCTGAAAGAACGTCGTGTAGACATTTGTGTCCATTGCTTCGTCAGGGCTGCACAACAAAATGATACAAGAAGGGGTAAAATTCACGTGTCATAGGCTACATAAGTCAAAAAAAAAGTTTAAACCAAATCCGATGCTTGGTTTTCCACAGTAGACAATTTGTTCCCCCTGAGGTGGGGCCGAAGGATCGACTGCTTATGTAACACCTGCTTTCCACTTGTTTCATTGTTCCCCTCTAGTTGCAGATTAAGGAATGTGTACATTGCCATTCCACTCAATGCCATTGTAGCACCGCACAAGCTCTGAGCACCGGGGTTCGCCTCAAATAGCAGGAACCCACCCAGCAGAATGACACATGTTTTGAATTGACCTAGCACCACATGTGTGGTTGCACATGTTGCCCTGCATTTAAGGCAACACACGCTCTGTGAGGACCCAAATGCTTTCTTCTCTTCTGTGTGTCAAAAGTGGACGTGGGTGAGTCTGATATCAACCATCTGCTAATGCACAGGGTTCCAGATCGCTCAGCGAGTGATCCCGCGCTGTGAAATATGACTCAGTGACGTTTAGTGAGAGCGAGACTTGGAGTGCAAGTGAATGCAAAGTGAGTGTGAGACTGATGAGTGTGTGTGTGTGTGTGAGAGAGAGAGAGAGAGAGAGAGAGAGAGAGAGAGAGAGGTCAGACAGCTTCTAGTTGAACAGTTAGTATCTCACCCCAAGGCCAATGCACCAGACCATTGCAGCAAAAAGCCAAAGATGGCCGAGACGAATATAGCAATTGTATTCGTGAGACTCCAAGAGAATGAAAGGAGCCCAGGTGGGTCCAGGCATGGCATAAGGGCTACCAGTGACAACACAGTCAATGGAGTCGTGCGCCACATCAGCCTGACACCACGCCTTCTAATCATACATTTATACCTCACAAATCCAATGCAAACAACCTGATGAACAACAAGCATTTGACTTACGCAAGAGCAGTCCAGTTATCCCTTTGCTGCAATGTAGACCACAGAATCTTGTTGGCAGCACTAGGCACTATCCAAGCCAATGCAACCATGGCTCCAAATAGGTTGAACTCTACATCTGTGACTGTGGCAATAGCTACACCAAAAGAGACGACAGCTAGTGAAAGTGCCTGTATTGAGAAAATGTCTACATCAACCTTTGCAAGGAGGATAACAGTACGACGTAATAGTGAAAGTCACCTTCTGGAAAGATATGCGCTTCCTAAAACATGCCCACTCAGTAAAAACAATAGTTGGAGTTACTGAAAGCTTTGCCATCTGATAGAAACCTACACTGGGTCAATCCAACTCACAAGTACCATGTCAGCAAAACAAAACCAAAAGAAATAAAAAAAGGTATCTTGTATTTAAGCAGAAAACGGACCGAGTTGATATTTTACCTGTTATACTTCAGGCTTACATTAGCAAGGCCACTGGCAAATGACATGATAACTCCAAGAGCAACTAAGGAGGTAAGTGGGGTTTTTGAAGCTGGTGCTCCCGGTATCAAAGATAGAGCGTTGAGGATGGCCATGAAAATCCAGCTCACCACATAGTGTGCAAGTGTCAGCGCGATTGGAAAATTGAAACCCACCTTCCCTAGCAACTAAAAAGCAAACCTCTCTCTCTCTCTCTCTCTCTCTAAAAATGTTGGGCTTGCCAATTTACAAAGCATGGCTTAAGACAAAATTCGCTATGTAACCCTAGGTAAAAAAAAACCCTCAAGATCTTCAATGGAAACATAGCCGAGGAAAAACCCTCAGGATCAAGACAAGATAAAGATACATGTTGAGGGGGCAAAAATGGAACATCGAGCTGAAGATCCACAAGGTAACAAAAATCTTCCTGAAAACCTCTTCCAAGCGATGCAGCACTTTGAAGACCACCACGACCTGCTGAATTCCCGACTGACCAGTGGCTTAACCACCCTCCCTCCACAGACCAGACCCCGTCCATCCACCAGCCAACCCAGCTCTTTCAACAGATCCACAAACAGGTGAATTAGAAAGAGAAGCAAACAGTAGAATAGGCCAACACGCAAACACAAGCATGCACAAACATTCCACCATGCAAAGCAGACAACATGCAAAACAAAAACCACAAGCAAAAACAAACCAACCATGCAAAAAACCAAACAAAATTACCTGGGTGGAAACCAAAACTGCAGCGAACAAATAACATCGCAGGCAAGCCAAGCAGAAAACAGAAACACCAGGAAAAGAAGCGGGGATTAGTATGGACAGGCTGCCCCCTTTTCAGTATTCCCTGGATGCACCATCTCTCTATTCTCACACATTCAGAAATTAGCAAGATTATCAGACATGATCTCATTCAGCTGGATACTAGGAGGACTTGGCTGTCTCCGTCACATGAGTTGGGAACGGAGATGGCTTTTTCTCGAGATCATCTTCTCCGCACGACAGATGATGGGTTTATCTCACGCCCGAAGTACATGGACAGCCACCTATCTCATGGCATTAGATGTGTTATTGGTCAGCTACGCATCTCACCTCACCAATTGAGGATAGAGACTGGCTGATACAGAGGTATACCCCCAAAGGAGAGATTATGCCAGGTTTGCCAGAGAGAGCCAAAGACAGAGGAGCACTATGTCTGCCAATGCATAGCATACTATGAGATCTGCCGGTTTCATTGCTTAATCGTGGATTACTATAATCAGAGGTGCCTAGGTCTCGTCTTGCTAGAGATCCGTAGACTCAGAGAGACTACCCTTAGGAGCAGAGGACCTACACATAGAGGATCCATACAAAGGCAGATCACTACATTTTATAGAGGGCCATACTACAGAGAGCCATGAGAGAGTTCATGGGATGATCACTCTTGGCTACTTTCCCCACTGTGACTGTGCACCTCATTAGCCCTCATGTGATTGTACCCCTCCCATATGTTTAGAGCTTAAGTATTCTGTGATGAGGATGTGGATGATGATGATGATGATGTAAGTTAGGCTTACATACCTACCCACTCTAGGTACCCTCATTTGTTTTTATCTTTATGTTCCCTTGACACTGTACTAGAGTCACACATGGATGTAACCTTTTGGTCTCATAGGTCATTTTGGCACTTTGAAGACGTTAATATAACATTTCATTTCATTTCATCTCCCCCCCCCCCCACACACACACACATACACACACTTTTTTGTAAATCGATTTGATTAATTTACCAGTGGGAAACCTCAAAGCGAGGAAAATGCACCAAAAAGATCATGTACAAGGGAAGGAACAAAAAAGTGTTCGGCTGTATAGAAAAAGGCTAAAATCATTCATAGGAAAGCTGATGTATCTTTGGGGTGACATCACCAACTTCCAAGGCTAACTGCAAAGATTGCCTCAGAGAGAGCTTGAAAAATGGGAAGGGATCTGCATGAATGCAATGGAACATATAGCCATTACGCTGTCGCCATAGGGTCCAGTAAGCCCAAAATCTGACCCACATGAAGAAGACTGCGAAGCGTTGCAACGCCGGCAAGAAAATGCCAAATGCCCATAACCGTTTATGAAAGATAGTTGTGGGTAAACGGAGCTGCATGCACGCCAATACGCGGCGAAGGAAATCTCGAGTAATGCAGCAATCAACAAGTGACAAACATCCTCTTTCGTAGTCGAGCAACAGACACAAGATGAAGGGCGAATATGGCATGCTCTAAGAAAAGTGCCCACCGGAAGCACACCAAGCAAACAACCGCTCCTTCAAAGGCAAATGGCTTTTCCACAAAGCAGAAGAAGCTTTCTCCACCAGATGTCAGATTTATGCATGTGCCAAAGAGCATTACAAGGATCAACAAGCCAAGGCTGAGGGAGAAGAAGAGCATAAACTCAACCAGTAAAAATATCCTGAAAGGGCGTTTCCCGGAGATTCCAATCCGACATGCGATCGCCATCGAGCAAAGGCGAAACGGGTAAAAAATCAACCAGCATTTGCTGCAGTTGTCTCCAGAACAGACGGTAATGCATGCCCGATCCAAATCGGAGAGCGGCGAAGGGAAACTCGAAAGTGAATCCGGCTGCATCCACCGCATCCTCAACCACCCAAATGCCATGGCAAGAGAGAGAGAGAGTATGCCTGGCGAGGCGAGCGGTCAACCAAAGTAAGAGAGAAAGCCCGGCTCCAATGAAGGCTCTCCAAACGAAGCAAATTTCCTTTGTGCCGTGCATTCCACGAAAGATGAACTGTAACCTCTTTCCAAGCAGAGAGCAAAGTGGAAGCGAACAGGCATCCAGGGAATGTGTCCGTCCATCTTACCAAACAAAACCTCCCAAATAGTCAATTGCTAGTGACCAACTGAAGACGTAGCAACATGCTGGCTCAAGTATGCAAACATAAGAGTCCAGGCAATAACATAGCTTTCCGCGCAAGAACATGCCTCCGCGAGTCTAAAAAATTCAGACCACCAAAACGTTTAGGTGTACAAAGCTTCTCCATCGACATCAATTGCAACCCTTTTTTGTGTGCATGAGTTCGCCACAAATAAAATAGAATGGTTGACATAAGAGAATCAAGACAATGGCGAGGCCAATGCAACAGTGGCAGAAAGAACTGAACATATCCCATCAGAATACTTTGAACGATTCGCAGGCGAACATGCAACGTTGTTATGTCCCACTCACAGGAGAGGGGATCTAGCCCAGATGCCGTCGGGATGGGCGTCCAGTGTCCGGGCGGACGTAGTGTGAACCTGGCCAGTGTGGCCGGCCATTATTATAAAAGGGAGTCCAAGGCCTCATTTGCAGTTATCGACCCCCACTGACAGAGTGCCAGTGGTTAGCCCGCGAGGCTAGGAGTGCGCGAGGTCACCTCGAGGAGATGAGGCCGGGTGGTATGGGATGCCTGGTCTTACAGGTGCACGCCTACGTCCTCGGACGCTGGCCCCAGCACGGGGGAGCTGCTGGATGGTGGCTATGGTCGAGTGGTTCGTCAGACGCGTGTCTGTAGGCGGTCCGTGTGGCCGGGAGATCCTTTCTCCGCGTTCGTTTCATGGTATCAGAGCCGGCTTGGCTGCACGAAGGACTGTGTGCACACCTACAGACTGATTTAAGTCGGATAATTACCATTTCATGCAATTCTTGATGAATTAACCGTTTACTCGATTGTTTTCTTCTCATGAATATGTTTGCAGGTGAAATTTGATGTGCTTTTTGCTGATTTTTGATAAAATTCAGCAATTCGGCAAGCGGGAATGCTTAAAAATGGAATTTTTCAATGAATTCTATTGATTTTTGACAAAAATTGAAGGATTACTTATTAAATCGCTGGTTTTGGATTAAAAATCAGCATACTATATCCTTTTGAACTACCTCTCTCTCTCTAAGTCTTTCTGTGCGAAGCATATATATATATATATATCTATATATATATCTATATATATATATATATATATATATATCTATATCTATATATATATATATATATATATATATATATATATATATATATATATATATATATATATATAGAGAGAGAGAGAGAGAGAGAGATGCAGATACCTCTCTCTGTGGTGCGGCTTTCTCTGTAGGTACCCTTCTCTTGTAGCGTGAGTTTTTTTTCTGCAGGGAAGGAGTTGCTGGAGTGGAATTCACTTGCAACGCTGGCTCCTACCTGGCGCTCCTTGCGTATGCTAGCCACGGGCAACCACACGCCCCCTCTTTCCTTCGCAATTTCCACGCGGCAGCCTCAGCGCTGCACCTTTTTTTTTTACGCTGGGAAGGTTGTGTTGTTTTTTTTTTAAGAAGGGTGCCCATTAATTAATGTGACCAAGGCCACTTATATTAAAATATAGTCTGGACACTTTACTTTTTTAAGTTAAAGTGTTCATGAACCCTGCCCATTGTTAAAAAAGTCACTTAGAGAGACTTACAAGTTACGGAGAACTCATTTCTCAAGTCTCCTGCTTCTCTCTCGCGCCTCCTCTCTCTCACCTGCTCCCGCGCTCCCGCCATCACCTGCTTGCGTTCCGACGCTCACGCCTACGCATAGAGATCTTCAAAGTTCCACTTTTCGCGACCGAAAAGTGCAGAAAAGGCTTGGTTTTGCGTGAATTTTCCAGTTTTTCACGCACTTCGCCATGGATTCCTCCAACTCAGATGTGCAACGTGACGACGCGCCAGGTAACATCCAAGTTCCATTCACGCATGCTCTCTATACATGGATTACAACTACTTTCCAGAGTTTCGACCAGCGTGTTACCACTCTGGAAAACGCGAATGTTCAGACGAACCTTCGCTTCTCAGTTCTCGACTTTCTACTCTCGAAAATATGGATCAGTCGACGACTGCGCGTATTTCTGAGGGCGAAACCCATCTCCAACTACTTTCCAGAGTTTCGACTAGCGTGTTACCACTTTGGAAAACGGGAATGTTCAGACGAACCTTCGCTTGGCTTCTCAGTTCCCGACTTTCTACTCTCGAAAATATGGCTCAGTCGACGACTGCGCGTATTTCTGAGGACGAAACCCATCTCCAACATTTGCGGACACAGATTGCTGCTTTTGGGCGTTCGCAAGGTGGTCCGACTGCTACAATTCCGTGCAAAACTACAAATTTCTCAGGTGAAGAGGAGAATACGGAATTGGCCGTAAATAACTGGCTACACCAATGGACCACATACTTTGATCTCCATGGGGAGCATGATGAACGGAGGATTCAAACGATTCCTCTCTATCTGCGCAGCAAGGCGCTTACCTGGTGGCGTGACATGACAGAGAAGCCTACGACGTGGGCTGACTTTTGCGTGAAATTCAAGAGGGATTTCGCCAAAATGGACCCTTTGAAAGCTTACGCCAAACTGCAGAGTCTTTCGATGAAAACTCTATCTTTTGATAAGTATACAACAGCTTTCAAAGAGGTGCTCACCTTCTGCAAGGTGGATTCCACACACGCCGTGCACATGTACTTGCTGGGGTGATATGAAGATTATTGTTGGGCCTTAATCAAGGACAAAGCCCCGACTGATGTCGAGGATGCAATGGCCAAGGCCAGGACGTTCCATTTTTAAATGGAGCGAAGTATGAGAAGAAAAGACCATCAATCCGGTGAGGATGCTTCGAGGAAGCGACCCTGATTCCAGCATAAGTCCAAATCACCACCGAGATCTTCTCAGGAAAAGAAGAAAGCCAGAAATGCTTCAGTTGCTGATGCGGTGAAGAAGGGGGCTTGCTTCGGATGTGGCCAGACGGGTCACCAAATCAAGGATTGCCCTAAAAAGAAAAAGACGCAGAAACCGCAAGGCCGTCCTTCGGTTCAGATTTACGAGATCTCAGGTAACTCTGATGTTGTTCAAGTTGAAATCCATCATTTAGTGCACAATACATGCACTAATTGTACTTTTAGCACCAAAGTGTTTAGTAAGCACGATCTTTTCCGTTTCCCCGGGAAGATCAATGGTCACGACGTGACCGTACTCCTTGATAATGGAAGCTCACACAATTTTGTGGATGTAAAATTGGTGCAGAAACTGGATCTACGGACGCAGGACAGTGACCATGAGTATCGCGTGAAGATGGCTCGTGGCGTGGATACGGATGTATGGAATCGGATGGTTCCAGACTTGTCCCTCGAGCTGGCTGACTACAAAGAGAACCTGGATTTCCACATCATGCGCCTGGACAGAGCAGATGTTATTTTAGGAATTCCATGGTTTTATGATAAACAAGACTCATTGTATATAGACTATGTATATCACTCTCTTGTTTTTGTTAAGCAGAATATGCCTCATGTATCTGTGTCGCTTTGTAATCAGAACTCTGTAAATAATGGTTTTGCAATACCAGTTGTTACTGCTTTGGAAATGTATAAAGAAATAAAGTCTTCTGATGTTGACTTTTATCAATGTGTACCATCTGCTTGGTTTGATTCATTAGTGCTTGGTACTTCTATCACTGAATTTCGTAAAAATGTTTCATGTTCTTCTGTTGAACTTGGGGATTCCGGCGAATCCAATCTTATCCGAGAAATCATGACTGATTTCAAAGATGTTTTTCTTGATGATCTACCTCCTAGCTTGCCGCCTTCGAGAGGAGTAGATCATGGCATTGAGTTGGTGGCTGGTAGTCAGCCCTTCTCAAAGCAACCCTATCGGTTTAGTAAAACCGAGGAGGACGAGATTCAGTGACAGCTGGAGGATTATCTCGACAGGGGTTTTGTTCGGCCTAGCAAATCCCCGTGGGGAGTGCTAGTGCTACTTTCTCGAAAGAAGGATAACACTATGCGCTTCTGCGTGGATTACAAGGGGTTGAATAAGCTCACTGTCAAGAACAAGTATCCGCTCCCGCGTATGGACGATCTGATAGATCGGCTCCATAGAGCGTTGTATTTTATGAAGATAGACCTGCGATCAAGCTATCATCAGATACGATTCAAACTGGAAAACGTTCCTAAGACAGGCTTCCATACGCGTTATGGTCACTACGAGTTTTTGGTCTTGCCTTTTGGTTTGACCAATGCTCTAGCTACGTTCCAGCAGATGATGAATGATCTGCTGAGACCATTTTTGGGCAACTTCGTTGTTGTATTTCTCGATGATATCTTGGTCTACAGCCGAAGTTTGCCTGAGCACCTAGTGCATATACGCACCGTTCTCTGAGAACTGAGAAGCTTTATGCTAAGGCTTCTAAGTGTGAATTCTTTAAGAAAGAGCCTCTGTACTTGGGTCACATCATTACTCGCGATGGAATTCGCGTTGACCCTGAAAAGTTGGATAAAGTGCGAAATTGGCCCATTCTGAAGAATGTACGCCAAGTAAAGTTCTTTTTAGGCTTTACTAGATTCTTTCACAAGTTTATCAAGGATTACTCTAAAGTTGCTGCTCCGCTTACGCAACTTTTAAAAGGAGGGGTGACTTCGGGTCCTCATCGTAAAAGTAATCCCCCTGTTGTCTGGAATGAGCGTCGCGACGAGAGCTTTCGGACACTAAAGCACTTGGTGACTACTGCGCCAATATTGCACATTGTGGATCCTAGCAAACCGTTTGTGGTTGAAACGGATGCTAGCGATTATGCTATTGGTGCGGCATTATACCAGGATGGACGTCCTGTTGCGTTTGAAAGTAAGAAGCTTTCTGACGCTGAGATGCGTTATCCAACGTATGAAAAGGAGCTTTACGCCGTAGTCCACGCCCTGAGAAAATGGCGGCACTACTTGTATGGCTCTACGTTTGTTGCATGGACAGATCATCATTCCTTCGCTATATCTGTGATCAGGGTGATCTCAGAGGCCAGAAGGCTAGATGGGTTGAGCTTATGCAAGAGTTTGACTTTGAGATCCGTTATAGAAAAGGATCCAGCAATCGAGTTGCCGATGCGCTCAACACGATTCCTGAGGTCAATGCCTTGTCTATGGCTGAAATCTCGACGGATTTCTATCTCTCTCTCCGAGGGCTATGTCGTTCTGATGGCCATTTTGGCAAAGATATGGAACGAGGTCGAAGCGGGGCATGACTCGCATACAGGCTTGGGTGGTCCGGAGACCCAAGTGAGTCGTGCTAGAGAGACGAGACAGCGACAATATTCCATTAGAGGTGGACTATTGTTCAGAAATGGTAAAGTCTGCGTGCCGGAAATCGACGAGATTCGACAAAGGATTTTGTGTGAATGCCACAATGTTCCTAGCGCTGGGTACCCAGGCATCCAGAGAACTTTGGCTTTGGTCAAGCGATATTTCTATTGGTCAAGAATGCGCTCTTACATAGAGAGCTATGTGAAGAGATGCGCTCAGTGTCAGGTCAATAAGGTAGAGCGCCTTAGGAAAGCTGGCCAGCTACACCCATTGGAAATTCCAGATGCCAAGTGGCAAAGTATTTCCATGGACTTCATCGTTGGTTTGCCAAATACTAGTCAGGGCAATGACGCTATTTGGGTTGTGATCGATAGACTCACAAAAATGGCGAAGTTTATACCAACGAAGTCGACAGTAAAAAGCCATGAGTTGGCGGTTTTATTTGTCGATCAGCTTTATAAGCTGTATGGTCTCCCAGAGGACATTGTCAGTGACCGAGATACTAAGTTCACTGGCCGATTTTGGCGAGTTGTGTTCGCTCATCTTCAAACGAAGTTGAGTATGTCGTCTTCTGACCATCTTGAGTCCGGCGGACAAACTAAGAGGATGAATCAGACCTTAGAGGACATGTTGAGAGCCTATGTCTCTCACAGGCAATCTGATTGGGAAAGGTATCTTCCATAGTTAGAGTTTGCGTATAATAGTAGCAAGCATTCTGCTACTGGATTTAGCCCGTTCATGCTGATGTATGGATTTGAGCCTAAATCCCCAATTGCTATTGGCTTAGAGAAAGTCAAGGAACGCCAAGCTCGTGATTTCCTGTATGACATGCAGGAAATGCTCGAATTGGCTAAGGATAGTATAAGAACGGCTCGTGACCGAGTTACTACTTAATGCTAATCAAAAGAGATCTCCAAGGACTCTAGATGTGGGACAATGGGTCTATCTGAAGATACCCAAGGATTCCAAGACTATGCGAACATGAAAGCATTATAAGCTTTCAGCTAGATATTGTGGTCCGTTCTTGATCACAAAGAAAATTGGCCAAGTTGCCTACAAGCGGGCTCTTCCTTCGGATGTTAGTGTACATCCAGTGTTTCATGTCAGCCGCTTAAAGTGAAATTGGGCGAAGCTGATGTTGTCGTGCCTATCGAGGAAAATGTATGGCAAGATATGCAAACTGAGTATATTCCTTGAGAACCAGAAGCAGTTTTCGATCATCGTACCCGTCATTCTCGCCAAAAGGCTTATGACGAGTACTTAATTAAATGGAAGGGTCAATCTGAAAGGTTTGCTACTTGGGAACCTATTAGAGCTTTGAAGGCTCAGTATCCCCACTTCATTGATGAGGACATCAATGCTTCTTAAGGGGGGAGGTATGTTATGTCCCGCTCACAGGAGAGGGGATCTAGCCCAAATGCCGTCGGGATGGGCGTCTAGTGTCCGGGCGGACGTAGTGTGAACCCGGCCAGTGTGGCCGGCCATTATTATAAAAGGGAGGCCAAGGCCTCATTTGCAGTTATCGACCCCCACTGGTAGAGTGCCAGTGGTTAGCCCGCGAGGCTAGGAGTGCGCGAGGTCACCTCGAGGAGGTGAGGCCGGGTGGTATGGGACGCCCAGTCTTACAAGTGCACGCCTACGTCCTCGGACGCTGGCCCCAGCACGGAGGAGCTGCCGGATGGTGGCTATGGTCGGGTGGTTCGTCCGACGCGTGTCTGTAGGCGGTCTGTGTGGCCGGGAGATCCTTTCTCCGCGTTCGTTTCAAACGGCCAAGTAGATAGCTTCCAGTAATGCATAACCCAATCCACTTTTTGAGTGTGAGTGACGTTCCATCCAATTGGATATCCCAAATACCTGGTGATCGCATTTGGAGGAGCAATCTTACCTGGCCACAATAGACTGTGCCAATCGCAAGAACGAAGTGGCAAAAGCTTCGATTTACGAAAGTTGACATTTAAGACCGGCCGCAATCCCAAACAATTCCAAGATCATAGACATCCTCTGCTGGTTGCGAGGCGCAAACAATGAGTCATCCGTATAAGCCTGCCCAATAAAGGTATGACCCTAGGGTAACTGCAAGCCATGAAGATGCTCCGCAAAGGTCAAATGATCAAGATACATCAACAAAGGGTGAGTGGCCATAGCAAACAACAAAGCACTAAGGGGGCAGCCTTGCCTAACCGAACAACCAAGTGGCCACAATTCTGTCAATTCACCTTCTAGCATCCCCGAAGACGTACTACAAGCATACAAGAATAAACCACATTGGCCAATTTAGGACCAAATCCTGGGCACCTCATCGAGGTAGCAATGAAGTCCCACTGCACAGTGTCAAATGCATTTTCAATATCCACTTGCATGACCAACACATCTTGCTACGTGTACTTAGCCTACTCCCTGCCAATCATAACATTAGCCAAATTTTCCATGATTTGACGATGTGGAATGAAACCATATTGAGCCTGACGTAGCCCTACAAACAAATGGTCCTTAATGAGATGCACCAACATTTTAGCCAATATCTTGTAAACCACCGACATCAAAGTAATAGGCCGCCAATGAGTAAATTGTTTGCAAAGTGCTTGCTTAGGCAACAATTTAAGAAGACCCTCTTTCCATGATAGTGGCAAATCCTGTTTCTCCCATGCCACATTTAACAAAAGAAGTTGTTGTTTGAGAGCATCCCAAAAGGAGAGGAAAAATTCCACAGTAAGGCCGTCCCAACCGGGAGATCGCCAACGGCCCAATGCAAGCAACGCACTATGCAATTCAGAATCAGTGAAAGGATCCTCAAGGCATTGTGCATCTTGTGAAGATAGAATCGGATGAACACAAGAAAGTAACAATTGACGCGCTTGGCAAACAGCTGAAGAAGGTAGAGAAGGAGCAGCAAACACCTATCGATAGTGTGAAACCAAAACATTAGCAAGTTCTTGCTTCAAAGAAGTCCAAGCACTCCAGGGAAGCATAACCCGCGCGATTGCTTGAGAGACCCTTGTATGATGCAGATGCTTGAAAAATTGCTTCGAAGCACAGCCTTTATCCATAAACGCATGCTGACGACCATGCGTCTGCCATTTAGCAACTTTCCGCTTATCATTTTTTTGAACACACACATTAGCTTCACATAACTCCCCCATTTTAGAGTCAAAAAGAGGCTGCAAATAAGCCAGATCTTGCAGTCGTTGATAGACCTGTTTCGCATCAACGACATCCCCCCGAGTGCACCGCATATAATGTGTGCCATAGTCATGGATAACACTCTGTACCCTCATGACAAAACGATACCAGGCAGTATCCAGATCAAGATGCATATGAACAAGGAGTGGGGGAATGACATCCGCAATCATGTCTCGAAAAACCTCATGAGTAAGATAGGCATTGTTAACATGCAGCAAACGTTTCCTAGGTAGAGGCCGATCACAAAGAGACTGCCCAAAGCACAAGGACAACAAAAGAGGGTAATGGTCCGAAAACAGCAGTGTGTAATCAATCCTCATATCACATACAAACGTTTCATAATGTTGCCCACTAAGCAAGTACCGACAATCCAACCATTCGCGATAAAAAGAATGAGCAACATGCTGAAAGGTAAATCTAGAAGCATTTGGATGCAAACGAGGCCATAGATCAGTCATTCAAGCACACGCAAAGAGATGATCCCATTCTTGCCTTTCCGCAAGTAACATATGTGAATTGCCCATGGTACTATCTTCGTAGTAGGGGAAGTCACCACAAAAAAATGCATTGAAAGTCCATGGGTGAGAAGAGATATCTCACCATAAAGCCGCTCTATGCCCGAAGGCTGTATATGCACCTCCAAATTCATATACTAGACCATTTAACAAACATTGCACAACCATCCACCGGCCATGCGGATCATTATGCAGTAAAACAGGCTTAAGTTCATGACAAACTAGCATTAGTAAACCTGAGAAATCTTGCAAGCCAGCATATGCAATCCAATAACCGGCAAACTAAGAACATTGACTGGCACTCGTGTTGATTATGTTCTTGCAAAACAACCATGCCTGCCCTACATGTATGTACATAGTTGCCAGGTCAGTAGCCATTTATCAAGGTTGCATAACCCACGCATTGTATGAGCTGCATTTAATTTGACTTTGCATCGGGAATCATATGTACAAGAGGCAACAAACATAGGAATCAAGTAGAGATGCCCATAGACACGTCTCCATCCACTACATCCATGCAAGAACCCATCCTCTGAGTCAATACATGAAACGTGTGCACAGGATTTACATGTGAGGTGGAAGTCTCACCAAGAAGTACATCTTTGTAAGAGTGCATCGCTTTTTCCCATGCGTCAATCAACGTGCGATTGTCATTACAAGAAAGTTTCTTGAACAACGCATTCTTATTGGCATTAACAGGGGGGACATAATTACGAGAAGAAGGTGGCGTATGAATCTTCAATGACTTTTTAGGCACCACTGACCACCAAGGAGCCAACATCAGTAGGCCCAACATTTTTGCCTTTCACAACAGTCTGATTCCCAGGATCATTGCACTGCGATGTCTTGCCTTTCCCTTTCTCCACATTCGAACCACCTTAACAGTAGAGGCTCCATTCTCCTTAGCTTCACCAGTTGGTTTACATGTAGGGATTCTCCTTACCTTCACCAGTTCCAGGATATTTCCAGCTCCATTCTCCTTAGCTTCACCAGTTGGTTTCTGCTGGTGGACGAAGGAACAACCGAAAGAGGGGGTTGCAAGACTGGCTCCAGACATTCACATTGCATATGACCAAACTTGCCACATCGAAAGTAGGAATTCGCAAATTTACCCCATTTGCAGCTTTCGGACTTTGTGAGGCCCCCAGACAGCTTGTCTTTCTCTCGAGTCAGTGATTGACTGATTGCAGAGTAGGAGTAGTGAATCTATTTCGGAGATCGCTTCTATGCCAGTGACCACATCTCTGACATGGGGGGATTTGTTTACATCCTGGCAGGGACTACTTTTTCCGACCATGCGCCAGTGATTCTCATTGTGACAGACATAAAGAGGAGGGGGGATGCATCCCTGAGCGGATCTTGCTGGATCCAGAGCTTAGAGAGCGACTGGAGGCACTTTGGACATCCTCATCCAACAGATCTTGAGACAGGCCATTGGCGGCTTTGGGATTGGGAGAGCTGCTCAGTGCAGTGGGACCCTGGAGAGTGTTTTTGGTGAGACCCTTTCTCTTCAGCCGATCACCCTCGGATCCCCTTCTTTCAGTACACTGTTTGACTGGGGCGACACATACTGGCAGCAAGAGGAGAGGCTCGTCCTGCTGCAGCACTTCATTGGCAAGAGGAGGGTCTCACAAGGGAGTTCTTGTCAGGTTTTTGGGAGCGGTTGTGGGACTCTTACCTCTATATCGGCAAGTCTCTATTGCCAACTGATGAGATGAGGTGCGTAGCTGACTAATAACACATCTAATGCCATGAGATAGGTGGGTGTACATATACCTGGGGCGTGCGATAGCCCATCATCTCTCGTGCCGAGAAGATAGTCTCGATAATAAAGCCATCTTTGTTACCAACTCATGTGACGGAGACCGTCAAGTCCTTCTAGTATCCAGTTGAATGAGCTCCCAAAGAACTGACTATGGAGGACATTGAGGCCATACTGTAGAGACCCATGAGAGAGTGCATGGGATGATCACCATTGTATACTTTCTCCATTGTTACACCTCATTAGCTCTCATGTGAATGCACACCTTCGCATATGTTTTAAGATGCTTTGTATTATGTGATAAAGGTGGTGATGATATTGATGATGATGATTATGAGGATGTAGGGTAGGCTTACATACCTACCCACTCTAGGTATTCTCATTTATTTTTATGTTTCCCAGACCTTGTATTAGAGTCACACATGGATGTAACCTTTTGGTCTCATAAGTCATTACGGACTTTTGAAGACGTTACTATACCATTTCATTTCATTTTCATCTCTCTCTCTCTCTCTCTCTCTCTCTCTCTCTCTCTCTCTCTCTCTCTCTCTCTCTCTCTCTCTCGTGAGGCATGGCGGCTCTTTCATGAGCACTCCCCTCCCCCTGCCATCACTTCTACAGAGGCCTGGGGCCAATATGCATCATCTCTGTACACAGCTCCTGAGCAGCCCCCCCTTCCCGACCCCCCCTATCCATGCCCACACACATGTGCTTTTTTCACCGATGCTGAGAAAGGCCATTGACAGGATGAGGACTGGGAGAGCATATGATCATGATGGCTTAGTGGCTGAGCATTTCACGCATGCCAGAGATTTACTAGCAGAGCTTCTAGCAGTTATTAACCGTGCCATGTGTGAGGGCTTGCCTGATACTTGGAGCCTATCTACTATTGTACCTATCTTCAAGTCGGGAGACCCTATGGAGCCTGGGAATTATCGCACTATCATGATTGGACACACATTGGCACGGTTGTACGCATCTATTCTTGAGCAACAGCTGAGTAGATGGGCACAAAGGGAGGGGATACGCACAGCCGGGCAGGCAGGTTTTAGGAGGGGTTTTTCTACTCTTGACCATATCTTGACACTCAGAGCCATATCCTAAGTGCCTGACCACCACATGCGAATCCAGAATCTCACCAGGCCACAGAAGATGATGCCATCATGATACTTTGTACAATATGAAGTCGAACATGTAGCGGCCATGTAGACAATTTCCAATAGTGCAATTTGACATTCAATCGTTGCATGACCCAATCGATTTGTTGGGTATTAGTTACCTACCAACCGATAGGATATCCTAAGTGCCTGACCACCACATGCGAATCCAGAATCTCACCAGGCCACAGAAGATGATGCCAATCACAACCCCCCCCCACACACACACACACACAACCACCATGGACGCTCCCCCTTTGAGCCTCTTCAAGCTCTCGGCCTTCCTCTCCATGTAGCGCAATGATTCCGCTCTCGTGCATCTCTCCCCCCCTTACACAGATGGTAATGCCCCACTAGCATGGCTTCTCAAATGACTGCACAGTCTTGTGGGTTTTATGCACGTTTGCCAAGGCAAGAGCCTTTTGAGCACGAACTGGATTAGCTAATTGCTAATCTCCCACAAGTACGCACAGTTCCATCCAACAGATTGTGAAACAGGAGAGATTTCTCGCGTGAAAAGTCGTCCAAATCAAAGGAAAAGTGTCTCATTGCATGTGGGAGCTCCTGAGACACTCATAGACGTATTTGCTCTGCTCAAAATGATCCAAAACAAAGAGCTACAGCTTGCTGCATTTATTTGCAACTTGCAGGTTTAGGGTTTCGCACCAAAACTCCAAGATAACACTTGGGAAGCCTCAAGGAAGCTTTGGGGTGGTTATACAAGAGTCTGGGCACTTGTCAGTGACCAAAACAGAAAATACCGCATGCTGAAATTGACTAATAGCTTCCAAAATGCAAGAAAATCTGTCCTAGATGTGTACTTTTGGCATGCAGAGATTTTGGTGCCATTACGCTGCCACAATTGGGTCAAAAACCTACCACAAGGTGTCGGTCTTCGTGTGCACAATGACAATCTAGTTGCTGGACACATCTATCTTCTCTTTCTTTTGAGTTCTCTATGTATAATTAACAGGTAATTGAAATAGTAACGCCCTCTACTGTGTACTGGCCAGTTTCATGGTTCCATCGACGGGATGGTCACTTTTTTTTCAAAGAGTGCAGCGAGATTATTGTGGGTGAAAGCAACAAAGAGCATATTATTATAGCACAGAGGAGTAACCAGGTCCTTCAAGAGGGATCTTCCTCACATGGCACAAAAAAAACTCCTACAACTCTTCAAGAAGAGGACAGGTTGTTTAAAGCTCAACTACTTAGCTTCATGGAAAGTTTTCAACAGTTAGCTAAGAATCCAAGGATGCATGAGTTCTTACAGGCTCCTACACAAGGTTTACTGTCACGAGGAGGTGTTTTTTCTTGTTGCCTCCTTTAAAAATGTATTACCTATTTTAATTTAGTTTATTATTGCTTGTTTTTTCCGAAAACCTTGAAAATGTGCAAGTGGACATTGCATGGCCAATGTGAAATGGCTATAGCCAAACACGTTTCTCACCCAGTGCCATCTAGGAGCCCCATGGACCATGGTGTAGTAAGACCCTAGACGCCAAAGCCATAGAAATGCCTCACAGCCCTCCCGCATGTGGTCGGAGCTGCCCTGTAGCCTCTCAAACTGACCTCAAAGTGTGCGGATCAGCTCCAACCATATATCACGTATAGTCTCCATCGGGGGGGGGGGGGGGGGGGGGGGTGGAGAGGACCTTGAAGATGCAGAAGCAACGTACTCTCCATATGAACCAGAGAGTCAGGCTCCAAATAAGTTTCCAGCAAAGCTCTCTGTGCTCCACTCTTGGGGCGTAAGCTCTGTGACAAGCTGGAGAGTGGGTCGGCCCTCCTATATCACAATCATCTGCTAGCCGAGGACAGCTCAAACCGAAGTGCTAGGCCCGTGAGGGTGGACAAGCAACAACACCTGAAGTGTACTGACGAGAGGGCCGACATCGGCCATAGAATCCGAAGCCAAACCTGTTGCGCCATGGGGCAGTCTCATAGAGAATGCCTCTATGACTCAAGTGTGTGTTCACACGCGGCACAGCCTGCATGATGGGGCCACTGTAGACCAACTCTCCATTGCGGTAGCTCGATGGCCCATGGGCGACGAGCCACTGGAACATGGTGACTCTCCTCGGCTGCCTACAGTCCCACAAGCACTCCCAAAAGTCTGTCAGGAACTCAGTTGTGAGACCCTCCTCCTGCCAGTGACCTGCTGTAGTAGGGAGAACCTCCCAGCGATCAGCCAGTATGTGGCACCCCAATTGTGCTGTGTATTGGTAAAAAGGGATCCTTGGGTGATCATCTGAAGCAAAAGGATCCCGCCAAAACCACTCTCAAGGGTCCCACTACTCTCGGGAAAGGGCAGCCCTCCCAAGCCCAAAGCCTCCAATGTCCAGTCTCAAGGTCTGTCACGTCGGGATCAAGCATACGTATCCTCCCTCTAATGCCCACAACTTGAATTTGTTGAAAGAAACACTCTGCTACCTCTGGTGC
The DNA here is from genome assembly GCF_014529385.1 of Adiantum capillus-veneris. Taxonomy (NCBI): domain Eukaryota; kingdom Viridiplantae; phylum Streptophyta; class Polypodiopsida; order Polypodiales; family Pteridaceae; genus Adiantum; species Adiantum capillus-veneris. Next base: position 5,320,623 of record NC_140944.1, on the reverse strand, counting down.
CTCAATAGCAACCCTGTGAAGGTGACCCTCTCGTTGAACCTCAAAGAACATGCAAAGGCCTAAGTCGGAGCATGTGCAAACTGCGATGAGGACCTCAAGGCGAGTAAAGGCCCCCATCCAGCTGGAAGACACCGACTCAAGAGGCGTGAGCCACTCTGCTGGTATAGCCTCGACGAGGTCCTGACACAAGCTCTATACTTATCTCACGCCGCACAGATGGATGCTCTGACTCTCCTCAGGAAGTGCTGTAAATTGCAACCAGTCTCCCAAAGTGCGTGCTGGATCTTCTGCCGTGGGGCCCCATGAGACATGCGGTCTACTGCCAACCAATTGAGCTCGCCGTGTACTGACCAATGGGTTCCATGTAAGAGGCTGTCTCAAGCGCTCTTCAATGCATGTGGGCTCCTCCAAGTGGGAACCTACTGCTACTTGCCTGGTTCAGACCGACCTCCAGGGACGCCGAACTGGCGTGTCTGCCCATGGCGACGATGGCCATGAACCTGTTGCCAACCCTCCTCTCTCCGGGTGCCTGTCTCAGATGAGGAACCCCTCGCGGTCTCCTCCATGGGAAAAACTGCACGAGATGGCCCGTCGGTCTACAAATCAAGCACTAATTCGGGAGCCCCAAGTACTCCACGCTCTAATGAAGCCAACCACCACTCACCCAAGGTAGTAAAACTACCTTTGGGAGGGTGTGGGTGTCCTAAACCAAAATGCGTACCGTAGGTATGCCTACTGCACTGCAACGGAAGCTACCGTGCGTGGTGCCTCCAAAACAGTCCCAATCTTGGTACCAATCCTAAAGAGAAATCGGAGGTACTCCCTCCTGACGCTAGGGAAGCTGACTGAAATGGGTAGATCTGCTTCCTCGGCAAGAACATCTGAAGAAGGGTCAAAACCATGACACCACTGTAGAAAATGAGCTCTTATCGCTCGAATGGCCAGCGGCCTCATCGAGATGACCTTGGCAGCCATCTCAAAAGTCTCGACTCTATCTGGTAATATCCTCGCCTGAAAAGATGTCGATAGTCGATGATCTTTCCCACCTCTGCTAGGAGACGGGCCTCTAGGAGGTCACTTACCTCACCTCTACTAAGAGAACTGCCAATGATCTTGCAGATGACAGAGGTGGTCTAAAGGCACTCCACCTCTGCTGCAAGGCTCGCTTGCTTTGATGGCGATAGAGCAAGTTGGATGATAGGCTTGGCAAAGTTGGACGAGGGGGCTTCATATGAGTCCCTCTAGGGCGGAGCACAAGCCTCCATTTGTGTCTGCTACTGCGAGGGAAAGTGGAAGGGGCCGAGCTCCCATTGAGTCGAACACGACGAACGTGGCCGAGAAGCAAGGGATGAGCCCCACGAGGACCAGCAAGGGTTTCTTCAGCTTTACTTTCTCTATTTGCTTCATCATCGGCTGGTGTGGCTTCCCTTGGACTTTGTGTTTTGTGGTCCTCTATGTCATCCTTTTGCTGATTGAGTTTCATATCCATAGGTATCGGGGACAAAGCAGACTGCTTGTCTGCATTGCAATGTTTGCTGATGGTGTTGCTACCGCTTCAAGTGTTGTTGCTTCTAAAACAGATCCTTGGGTAGTCTGTGTTTAATCTGTGTTTTTTTTTCCCAAGAAAAAGATCCTTCTATTACTTAATAAAACTACCCATTGGGCTACAATCTTCCCTAACGAGAGGAGTGGCTACATCAGAATGAGGTCCCAGTGAAAAATTGAGATATAGACAATGAAGTTTAGATGAGGAATTGGGAGGAGGAAACAACCACACAGGTGGTCGATAGTTCCATTTAGGCGCCCCACGGACCAAGGTGTAAAAGGCCCTAATGCCTCATGGCGCTCTCGCATACAGTCGGAGCTGCCCTGTGGCCTCTCGAACTGACCTCGAAGTGTGGGGATCAGCTCCAGCCATATATCTCGTACAATCTCCATTGGTGGGATGGGGCGAGCCTCGAAGATGCGGAAGCAACGGACTCTCCATATGAACCAAGGAGTCAGGCAGCAGATAAGCTCCCAGCAAAGCTCTCTATCACTGCTCTAATCCTGAGGCGTAGACTTTGTGACTGGCTGGCTGGAGTGTGGGCCGGCCCTCCTATATCACGATCATCCTGCTAGCTAATGACAACTCAAAACGAAGTGATGGGTCCGTGAGGGACCGAGGGTGGACCAAGCAGCAGCACCCCAAGTGTACTGAGGGGCTGACGACAGGGTTGGCATCAGCCGTAGGATCTGAAGCCAAACGTGCTGCGCCATAGGGCAGTCCCATAGACAATGCCTTTGTGACTCAAGTGGGTAGTCACACACGGCACAGCCCACCGGACGGCCACTGTAGACCAACCAACTCCCAACTGCGATGGCTCGATGGGCGACAAGCCACTAGAACATGGTGACTCTCCTCTGTTGTCCCATAAGCGCTCCCAAAGTCTGACAGGTACTGCTGCAACAGGACGGGCCTCTCTCCGAGCAACCAGTATGTGGCACCCCACTCGTGCTGTGTACTAGAAAAAAGGGATCCCTGGGTGATCAGCTGAAGCAAAATGATCCCGCCAAAACCACTCCCCAGGGTCCCACTGCACGCGCGACAGTCTCAAGATCTGTCCGGTCGAGATCAAGCACACAAATCCTCCCTCTGATGCCCACAACTCAAATCCTCAAGAAGCAACACTCTGCTACCTCCAGTGTCTCACTAGCAATTCTGTAGAGGCGACCCTCTTGCTGAACCTCAAAAAACATGCAAAGACCTGAGTCGGAGCAAGCTCGAACTGCGATGGGGACCTCAAGGCGAGTAAAGACCCCCATCCAGGTGGGAGCCACTGACTTGAGAGGCATGTGTCACTTTGACATGCATTGGCTATCAACCATATGCAAAGAGTTGCGATAAGGATAAGATCATCCATTCCTACCCAAGTCGCAAGTGCCCAAGAGTAGGTGCACGTTTTTATAGAGTCAACTCATACTTAGACATACACTTAAGACCAACGAACTCAGTTACTAATACACTATGGAGGTCATGGGCAAACTCAGCCATGATAAAGGCTAGTGCTTGCCAAGTAAGACAAAACAATTTGAAAGTACTAATGACCACCATGGAGGTGATGGGCAAACTTAGGCAGGATAAAGACTAGCATTTTCCAAGTAGCACAAAAAATACTGATAGTTCTAATGACCGCTAAATACCAAAACAGCACGTCACTAAGCTAAACAATAAGTGGGCTTTTAAGCTCCCCAAGGGGGGCAAATGGAAACAGCAATATCTGACTGTGCAAGATCGGGCAAAGTAAAGGATGGGCACGAGCAGGCATAGTACAGGTCAATGATTGTAGGGAGGGATTAGATAAGGAGGTCACCATGAAGAAGTCTGGAGTATGAAGATTTTTATGTAAGATTTTTGCCCAAGAAGAGCAAGACTTAGTTATGAAAAAAGCATACAACTTAGGATGCTTGCATGCTCAACTAGCAGCCTTACCATGCCTTTCTATTCCAATCTTCAGAAGCCTCATTCCAGTTCCTTAAGTCTCTAATAAAAGGTAGAGTTTACAAAGCCAACATGAGTCCTCACCTTGTCTTAAGAGAATGCCTTGAAATACGTGCACTATCTGTATTTTCCTCAAATTACAGAGTTGCCTGTGCTTTAGGGCGTGCTGATAAAATAAAAAATGATGCCATACTATCAAGATTGTCGAGCACATATGTTAACTGCACCTAGCCTTACAGGTCATCCCTTGGCACTAACAGATCATTAGCCAAAGATGAGTATTGACCTAAGGATGTTGTATCATCCTCTTCATAATAAAATTCTTTCTGCATTATAAATAAATAAGCGCAGTAATAAAAGTGCACGTGCTACTTAGTACATTGTAACAACCTTTTACCAATAGTGTGTTTTGAGTCTTGACAAGTAGCAAAGAGCACAACCACTAAACTTGACTCATCAATTTTGCTTCAAGGCATAGTAGGAAGATTTTAAAACAAAACGCGATTCTCTATTGTGCAAAAAGGGTGATAGGAAATCTCAAGGTTTTTGCTAACAATATGACTCATCTACACACTGAAAACTGAGTATTTGAGGTAGTAATTGGGTTTATGAAGTTACCAATTTGTTTGTGAGAATGATCGCAACAGCTATGAAAAAATTAAATGATAAAGCAACCCATGGACCACATAAGCGCTGTTGCTGACGTTTGGCACCTTCAGCTGTGTGAAACGCAGATAAAAATGACACTTGGAGCTCCTCAAGTGCTCCTGCTGTTTATAAAGCATGACAGTGCGTGAGAATATGAATGTTACATTTGTGACCAAGAGTGCACTGGTGCAAACAAACAATAACAAGGGCAGAACATCTTGGACATGGCTTATGGTGCTGAAGTAAAGGCGTATTACAATTGTGAAAAAAATGCCGTGGTGCAAATACTCAATGTAGAAGCTGAAACAAGGGTAAAACATCTATCTAGGACATAAGCTGAAACAAGGGTAAAACATCAAGGACATAAGCTTCGCTGTTGAAGTCAAAGGCAAACAAAACAACGTAGTGCTTTAAAGAAGTTTCGGTGCATACTGCGATCGCCAGCGTCACTGTCCTTCCGCTTTAGCAATTTTTGCACATCCTTGCTGATAAAATACTTGAAGACCTTGTCCATTGTCAGATTAGATTGGGCCAGCCCAATAACAAATAGGCGGCTGTACAGGCTGTTATATTGTATGTCTGCCTGCAGCTTTTACTTAAAACAATCATGATCATGTATATATTTATACATTTATAAAAATCCTACTGAGTAACCAATCAAACATTGCAGCCCATGGCCAGAGCACCTGCATGACAGCAGTTACAAGGGTGAACGAGCTTGAAAAGACAAGAAAGATGACAATTATATGTTAGCGAATTCATTGAGAGAAGAAATCCCACAGCTAGAAAAAGGAGCAAAAACATAAATGAAGGAGATGAGTGCAGGGCATTGAAAGCAACAAGCTAAAGACACAGCAAATGTTAAATGCTAGCTCTCTCTCTCTCTCTCTCTCTCTCTCTCTCTCTCTCTCCCCCCCCCCCCCACGCCCAATAGACTTAGAGAGACTACCCTTAGGAGCAAAAGGCCTACACATAGAGGATCTATACAGAGCCAGATCACTACGTTTTACAGAGGGACTACTCCGGATGGCCCACCACAGGTTACCCAGTCACACCCTCATCGGGGCATTCCTCAATATCGAGCCATCCAGCTTGGCTGCTCACGACGCCGGAGGATGCAAGGATCTTCACACCGTAGACGAGGTCTACATTGGAGGTTGCAGAGCATCATCGAGCACGCCCCCCCCTCCCCCAAACAAGAGCTGACCATGGAGGACATTGAGGCCATACTAAAGAGACCCATGAGAGAGCTCATGGGATGATCACCATTGTCTCCTTCCCCGCTTTGCACCTCATTAGCCCTCATGTGAATGTTCCCACTCCCCACATATGTTTTTTTAGTTGACGCATTATGTGATGAGGACATTGATGATGACAAGGATATAGGTTAGGCTTATATACCTACCCACTCTAGGTACCCTCATTCATTTTTATCTTTATGTTCCCTTGACACTATACTAGAGTCACACATGGTTGTAACCTTTGGGTCTTATAGGTCAGTTTGGCCTTTTGAAAATGTTAATATAACATCTCATTTCATTTCATCTCTCTCTCTCTCTCTCTCTCTCTCTCTCTCTCTCTCTCTCTCTCTCTCTCTCTCTCTCTCTCTCTCTAGGATTTCACAGTTGGACCCAGGCCCATTGGCATAGCAGTGGATCATGCTCTCTTGACATGGACTGTTTCCTTTCAGTCCACTACTACCCAGTAGCCTCGAGGTGCAACACCTCAAAATATTTTTACCACAGAGACTAATTCTGATTACATTGATGGGATTTACAGACACTTATGCACTGAGGATCCGGGCCGTCCTCTAGATGAGCTTTCTTACATATTGACAGAGACTTTGCAGCACGAGAGGCATACCCACACACACAGCCTAAGCAGAGACGGCTTCCTCGGAGTATGCCCCAGATTAGCTGGTACAATGAGGAGTGCATAGACATGAACATTGAAAGCACGGCTCCAGAAAGAGGTACTCTTGGGAGTCATCACCTATCGACGATCACAGATTGCCTTCTGATGCCTAATGCAACGGAAGAAGCGGGTTTTCTTGGCTCATGATCTTTACCAGCTGTTATTGAGCTAGGACTCAAGGGAGGCATGGAGACTCTTCCATGAGCACTCACCTCCTCCTAGCATCACTTCTACGGAGGTCTTGGGTCAGTACGCGATACAAGCAGATAAACACATACGCAGACCCACGCACAAAGCTCGAACTAAAACCAAACACAGAGGAAAAACACACAAACACACACACTGACAAATCCTCAAACAACACACACACACACACACACACACACCGCCACCGTGGAGGCTTCCCGCTTTGAACCTCGTTGAGTCTCTTTGAGCGTCTTGGGCTGTTTTTGAAGGTTTTCCTCTCCTTCCATGGCCTCCCTACATGACGAGCAAAGTGGCTACATTTGCGGCCACCAACAAACGCCTCTCCACATTCGAGGCGGATATGAAAGAATGGAGGAAGGAGATAGACGAATGGAGAAAGGAGGAAGTGACCTTGCTCAAAGAGTGGATGAAGGATAGAGAAGAATGGAATAAAGAGAGATGCACAATAAAGGAAGAGATAGGCGTACTCAAGGCAGAGATCACCTCCCTTCGAGAACGCCCATCATGTGAAGAAGGGGAGATTGTAGAGGCGAACAAAGAAGCCATCAAAGAAGAGCTTACAAAAGCAATCACTGAGAGCATTGAGGGCAAGATGGAGGCCACCAAGGATGGATGGAGGAAGTTAAGCGGAACATCAAGAAAAACGTCAAGGAGGCGACGGAGCAAGAGGCTAAAGTGGATGATAAGAAGACGAAATCCCTACTTGCACACACTACCCTTGAGGAGGAAGAAATGCGACATGCCCCTCGACTCAACATAAGAGTCACCGGCATAGTGGAGAAGAAAGACCCCAAACCCAACATGGATGGTAGAGAACTATGTACCAAGCTTGGGTGAAAAGAAGAAGAGCCACTGCCCTTCAACAAGATTTGGAGAGCAAGCTGTAATTCCCTGTTTTGCGCTCCGATTCGCGTGCCGATCACTTTTGTGGGTAGCCCTCAAGCTCCCGGACCTGTGGGGTCACTTGCCCTTTGAATTAGACGAGATTCCTTGCAGGAAATCCAAAATCTCTCTAAATTGTCCTGTACAAGCACCCAAGGCTTTCCGGAGGCTCCCCTTGCAAGTTTAGGTGCAAAACCCTAAACCTGTAGAAAAACACAGCGGGCTGTAATTTTCTGTTTCGCATCATAATTGAGCGGAGCAAACACGTCTATACGTGTCTCAGAAGCTCCCGCATGAAATGGGACAGTTCCCCTGTAAATTGGACAAGTTTTCATGCGAGAAAGCTCTCCGTTTTCGCGTTCCTTCGCGACGAATTTGTGTGTACCTGTAGGAATTAGCTCTAACTCCTGTACAAAAGGCTCTTGCCTTGGCAAACGCGCATAACCCCCAGAACTATACAATCATCTGAGAAGCCCTACTAGTGGGGCATTACCATATGTGCAAATGGGAGAGAGAGATGCACGAGAGCAAATCATCGCGCTACATGAGACAAGGGAGAAGGTAAGCTTTCCATTAAAGCTGTGAGCACTTGCACCCACTACTCACACACACACACTGTGGAGCACACTTCCTCAAAAATCAACCTCAACCTCAATTTTGGGCGCCCCCTCCAGTTTGCTCCTTTTTGGTTTGATTCCTAGTAGCCACCAACTTATAAAGTCTTGTCGAGGGGCCTAAATGACTTTAATTGAGCCTACCCACTTCTTTACTAGTCAGATTCCAGTGTCGATCGGCCCAACCATCTCGTGGCTGCCTAGCCTTGGCTCCTGCGGGTGAAACTCTTGGCCAACGATCGTTTCACACTGGCCATGCAATGTCCGAGCATTTGTGATTTCAACAAGAGGATCCCAATAATTAAATAAAAATCAAGGGAAAGAAACCAACAAATATATATAGTGGTTGTCACAGTCTCGTGACATAACCCCCCTCTTGAAATCGCAAACGTCCTCGATTGCATGCATCTTGTACATGCCCCAGATGATTTAGTGTGTTTAGCACTCTTTTATCATCGCATGTATCAGCAAGAAAGACTGTCAAACATGTGTACAAATGACTTAATAAGACCTTCATACTTTTGTCAAACAATGAACACTTCTATTACACTAAATCCTTATGTACATGTGAAGTGCTAGCTCTACCATCACTGCTCTTTTGAGCACATGTCAAGCCCTTTGACCTTTGCTTTATTAAAGTGATCTGAGTTGGAGGATACGTGGGTTGTAAACCAAAAGCTTCAAGGTAAAATTGCAGTGCATTTGGTGACTCTATTAGTTCACTTTCTTCCATCCCCTTTGCATCCATAGGTGGATAGTTGTTGAACTTCACGAAATGACGTCTTGCAACTTTTCCCTTAACTTTATCTTTCTTTTGGCCTGTCCTCCATAAGACTGGGCTGAGTCATTAGCTTTCTCTACATTTCTCGACCCCTAGGAAGCTTCAGTAGTCGCTTTTGCAAAGGACCTCTTTGTTGTATTTTTCTTTGACCGATCCTCTTTCACGTTGCCCGTGAATGGAATGTCTTCTCCCTTCAACAAGGCATGACCAGTGTTGGAAACTTCTAGAAGCTAAGTAAGGATGGCCACTTTATCCTTTATACAACAATTCCTGAGCTCTTTAGGCAACCCACAACAATACTTCTCTATCTGCTCTGTCAATGGCACAAACCTATATGAAGTTACTGAAAGCAACACTTACCAAAATTTCCGGTTGTACTCCTCTAAGCTTTTGCAAGTAGCCGCATTGAGTTGGTGCCAATCCGTTATGACATCAGCTTCAAATTCATTTGACAGCCATGCAGATGTAAATATTTTCTTGAAGTAAACCCATGTGGCGGGTGCCTGTCCTTGCATCAACAAAGTCGTCCACCATGAACGCACACTTCCTTTCAAGAAAGCGGCAGCTTTCTTGACCTTGGAGGCCTCTATAAAAGACTCCCCTCATAAGTTGTATCAAACTGCTAGAGGAAAGTAAGAGCCTTCGTATTGTCCTCAACTCTGCTGAAAGTATCAAACGTAACAGCTGCACCACCTTCTTTGTATGGTTTTGGCTTTTCCAACACTGCCAAATTATCATAGGGAAGTGTTTGCAACATGGGTACAATGGTAGGGATCTTCTGTGTCCCTTGGCCGTTAATATTTTATTCCTTGGTGCCATATTTGCATGTTGGTCGGAAAAACCAGCCATACCAAAAGTGGCTTGCGGCACCCCAAGCTGGCCTTGATTGCACTAAAACCCTTGTTGTAAGTCGATATTGCCATATGTGGGGTTTGGCATCATGCCTTGCATACCCCCAAAGAGTATTGCTGGTTTCCAGGCCCATAACTAGCCATGCTATGAAACACAGATGCACCCCCAAAATACTTAGAATGTACCGTGGGTGGTGGTAAAACCTGATGCATAGCCTGGAAATCAGTTCCCTATCCATTTAAAGAAGCATTTGGACTCCGAAAGGTGGCTGGCTAAACTGGTATAGCCTGAGGAATTGGCGTCCTAGCCACTTGTTCGTGCACCAAAAAAGGTTCCCTTGGAGCCCCAACTGACTCCGCAACTGTAGACGTCTTCTCGTAGATCCCCACAAAGGAAAGCCGTCTTCACATCCATAAGGACAAGTTCCATGTCCTCAGTGGCTGCTAGTCCAAGCACAAGACACAATGTAGTCATGTTAACTACTGGAGAGGAAAACTCATCAAAGTCCACATTTTTCCTCAACTTGAATCCCTTAGCAACCAATCTAACCTTGTACACCCATTTGCAAGGTAAGGCTTGTTTGCCCTCTGGCAACTCTGTTAGTTCCCAAGTCTTATTTACTATAATTGAGTTGTACTCCGATTGCATTGCTTGTTCCCAGTTCACACTATCTTCCATCTGAATAGCCTCTTGGTAGTAGGTAGGCTCTCCGTATTTAGTGACCAACAAATAGTCTAACTCTAGTTGAAAACACTCAGGTGCCCACAAGAGACTCGCGTAGATCTTCTCACTGCCTGATTGCTGGACTCTACTCTCTTTGGAGCACTACTAGTGATAGGAATGTCAAAGGTAGACTGAGTTGTTTGTTTGATCTCACTCGAGGCTACATCCTCAAATCTGACCTTGCAATACTCAATCTCTTTGATAGGCTGTTTGTGCATCTTCGATTCATTAAAGATAACTTGTGAGCTGTGAATGAATTTTCTAGATTCATCTCTTCATCTACACCATATCCAATGAAGATGCATTTGTGTGATTTGGGATCTAGTTTCTTGCGTAGCTCTTTAGGGACATGTGATTATGCCTCACACCCAAAAACACGTAATTTGTCGTAGTTTGGCTTCTTGTGAGTCCACATCTCCTGTGGAATCTTCTAGTTCAATAGCGTACTAGGCGATCGATTGATGATGTCTACTGTTGTCATAACAGCCTCTCCCCAAAGCTCTGGAGGTAAGTTAGCCATAGATAACATGGCTATGACTCTCTCTTGGATTGTCCTATTCATACGCCATTTTGAGCAGGTGTGTACGGCGTAGTAAATTGTCGTCCCTTTTGCTACAGAAATTCTTGAACTCAGTGGAGACGCACTCTCCGTCGTTGTCAATGCGCAAAGCCTTCAGCTTCTTGCCTGACTAGTTCTCTACCATTGCAAGGAATTTCTGAAACGTAGCAAAAACGTCATCTTTCCTCTTCAAGAGGTAGATCCACACCTTTTGAGTCCTAGAGATTTATGCGGCATAGGCCCACATAGATCACTATGTACTAAGTCCAAAGGATCCCCTAACTCTCTATTCAATGGCGAAGAGGTAATCCTAGTCTGTTTGCCATAAATGCAATGCTCACACATGCTAAAATCAAGATAGTTAAGATAAGTAGCCAAAACGTTGAAGTTGCTTCATTCCCTTTTGACTCATATGACCAAGCGGGCTATGCCACAACTCAATAGAAGGCATCTTGGCAACATAAATGGAATTCTCTTTCATAGAAGAGACATACAAAGAGTACAATGAGCCAAACTTTTGGCCCTTCAATATGACCAAATTTTCCTTGCGAATCATCCAAGAACCATTGCCAAAAATTGTAGTATAGCCCAAAATCATCAAGCTGACCGGCTGACGCTAAGCTCTTAGTCAACTTTGCCACATGTCTGACACCTCAAATCATAAACTCGGTGCCGTTACGCATACATAACTTCACATCTCCAATGCCACAAATGCCAAGCTGATACGAGTTACCTAGCTTGACCAAACCATGCACAGGAGCATAACTGGAGAACCATTCGCTATGGGAAGTAACATGGAAACTAACACCTAAATCAATGATTCAGTTTTGCGCGTAACACTCATCAAGAGACAATAATGCATGTGGACTCGCATTAGCAGTGAATATCAAGACATTTGATGGCTACGACACGTCAGTGCTTCCGGTAATCCTCCTCTGTCTTCGAAAAGACGAGTATGTCATCAAAGAATACTCCTGTAAAAGCTCGGTTCAAGCTGAAAATCCGATCCATCATGCGATTGAATGTGGCAGGAGCATTGGTCAAGCTGAAAGGCATTACCAAGAATTTGTAAAGTCCAAAGGTATTGCGAAACACAGTCTTATGGATACCCTCAGGAACGATTCATTTTTGATGACTTGCACCCAACAACTTATCGAAAATATCATCAATTTGAGTCCTTTGTCTGACTATAGCAAGGAGAAAAAGAAGCGGAGAAAGACTTCGAAAAGCAAGAAAAGCAGGTCCCAAAATAAGTCTAGAAAGCATCGCAAGCATTCCTCTAACGTTCAAACACTGATTCCAGCTCATATGGAACTATCTATGAGAGGAAATGAAAACCCCTAGTGATTCCGGCTCAGTATGACCATCTTGAGAAAAAGGGCAAGAAGACCAAGGAGTTCCAGGATGGAGGACAAGCAGTCAAGTTTGACACTTTTCACGCTTCAAGAATATCCCTTGAGCCCTTACATTTATACAATAGTTCGACATCGCTTTTTCAAGATGTGGTTTCTCGGAAGCCTCCAAGGTACAAACGGCGGCATCTTTTCGGAAAAAAAAAGTCCAGGCATGGTGATCTATCCTACTCTTACACAAAGAAGCACCTAATAAGTGGATTAAATTCAAAAGAATCTTCAATTCAGCATGGTTAAAGAAAGAGTATGAAGAAGATTTCATCACAATTTGGCATCATTTGAAGATGACAAAGGAAGACACTTTGGTTGCCTGTTGCCAATATCTTCTTTCTGCATGATCACCTCTAAGGAGTAAGTTGAGTTGTTTTGTTGCAAACTCCCAAAAGAAATTCAACGGTATTGCCTGAAGCAAAAGTCAAAATCCATTCATAGGCTTATGGGACATGCCAAGAAAGGTTTTGGTATGCATGCAGGCTCTTTGACCTATCCTACAGACAAGCCATTGTCTGCCTCAAGGGGGCAAGATTCTTCCGACGGCAAAAAGAAGAAGGGCAAGCAACAAAAGAAGAAACCCACCGACCTGAAATTATCAGTAGGTAGCGTGCAGAGTACTATAAAGAGGGCAAGCGTTACGGTTATGGGGAACAAGGGCACATTCTTGCAAAGTATTCTAAGAAAGCACCTAAGGAGCAAGTTGAGGACAAACCAAAAACTTCAAAATCAGTAGAGGAGCCTACGAAGAAGGGAAAGACAAAGGTAGGACTAGCTCCACATTTTGTGGGAGCGAGCCTAGAGCACAAGGATAAGAGTACCGAGCTCTGCAGTACGTGATCAAGAAGTCTTTATATTCTTCGATGGAGGAGCCAAGGCTAACTTCACCTCACCCAAATTGGCAGCTCGACTTGGAGTAATGCCTGAAGAAATGGGACCACCAATAAAGGCTATTTTAGCAACACCGGAGCATGACATCGCCATTACACTTGTCATAGGCAAACTTCGGTTACATTGCCAGTGGTGAGAGCTTTTTTACTCAAGAGAGGTGTGATGTACTAGTGGGGATCCCTTGGTACCACAAGAACCATGTCGTGGTCAATTATTGGGCAAGACACGCCACATTGAAGAATGAGAAAGGCAAAGAAATTGTCCTTGATGTAAAATTAAAGGGCAACTTCGGTCATTTCCAAATCAATGAAGTCTAGTCTTTTTGTTTACTCGATCTATTTGAAAGAATTAGACGAACGCAACAAATCAAATCTGTCATGATTAGAACAGGAACGAGAAGAATTTTTGTTTCTCGAAGGGTTTGCCGGGAGAGCTACCACTACAGAGACCTAAAAATCCTACGATTGATGAACGACTACCTTACATAGTAAGCAAAGCCCAAAATGACGAAATTGTCAACCAAGTAAAGGAACTTCTCGAAAAGGGTCTAATTCAACCCAATAGATCACCTTGTTGTTCAACAATGCTTCTAGTTTTGAATAAGATGGATCTTAGAGAATGTGCACTGACTATAGATCTCTCAATAAAATCACATCAAGAATAGGTTTCCAATACCTAGGACCAATGATATACTTGACAAACAACAGGGTTCTACATGTTTTAGTAGAATCGAACTGAAAAGTGGCTATCAACAGATCAAGATAGCTCTTGGAGATCAGAGTTTAAGATACTTCTAGTCCCAGAAGCAGCTTTCGGATAAGCAAATGAGATGGGCAAACATTTTGTCTCAGTTCCATTACCAAATTGTTTATGTTACATGAAAGAAGAATTTGATGGCGGATGCGTATCTCAAAAGCCACAAGTATCGGCCATCTCGGTGATACATCACTACAACTTCGAAGAAATGCTTGATCGGTATGCTACATATCCCGATTTCTTCTTGTTAGTTGCAAAGTAAGCATTAAATTGATGCAACCAAGAATAAATCAAAAAATCATCCATCTTACTATCATATAGAAAATCAACTTCTCAGTGACTAGGTGGTTGGAGTCGTCGTCTCTTCTTGCGCTACGTGATAACTTGTCAACCTCTTCGGAAGGATCGACCCTCGAGAAGAGGAATTGATAGACCATATCTTGTCCGCCTTGATCTCTCTGGGCCTCACGCTCTTGCTCCATAGCTACCTTCTTTTCTTTAGTAGCTATAAGTAGAGCTTCACGTTCCCTCTCTAGAGCCATTCTTTCTTATTCAATTGCGGCCCGCTGAGCCTCGTGCTGTAGCATCATCTCCATCATGTACTTCATCAAAGCCTCCATAGAGTTTGGTACAATCCATGGTGTAGATGGGGATGGAGGAGGATCCAAAAACGGCCCTCCTGGCATAGGGACTTCTTCTCCACCTTCAATCCCATCATCTTCACATAAAGTATCCATTCCGCTTCTAGTGACAACCATGCACTGAATACAGGGGTTCTTCGGTACCTAGGGTACTTGGGATACTCGGGTTACTTGGGGTTTTTGGTACTTGGTACTGCTCGCAATCTACGTTGAAGAAGGCTTTCCTCTTACCCAAGCTCAACTCCGTGCATGCACCCCTCCGCGGCCTTGCGCTCACACCAAGGTCACTTCTTCCACCTCACGTCGATTGACCTACTGCAATGTGCAAGGTGCGTTCTCAATGAGTGGAAAAGAGGAACGAGGGGAGGCCAGACAAACCCTTCTTTTCTAGGTCACCTACCACTGCTCTACAAATGCTAAAGGTATTATGCTCACTTCTGTCGTAGATGAAATGACAAAAGTATGAAGGTTTCTAAAACCGGCCCGTAGGGCGGTAGACTTTAACTTTCACCCGATCTTTAAACTGTTAAGCTTTACAACTTAGAGGAACTTCACGAATAAGCCTATGACTGGAAATTAAACTTCAAACAAAACAACGGCTTGGCAGCTAGAGCGCTTCGAAGCAAATAGCAACACCCTGTTGGCCCCAAAGACTGGCGCCGCTGTCCCACTTTTATCGGGCTGAAATTCCTCTACTCTAACTTGATTTCGACAACATAACCACAGTAAAAGTCTCCAAGGACAAAATCCCAAGTAAACAGTGACTTTCCATGCACCTAGCTTCCCCAAACCTCCTGGGACGGTGGGCATCAAAACAAGCCAAACCCCTAAACCTGCAAAAAATTACAGCAAACTGTAATTCTCTGTGTTGCGCTCCGATTCGCGTGTCAATCACTCATGAGGGTAGCACTCGAGCTCCTATGCTTGTAGGGTCACTTGCCCTTTGATTTAAACGAGATTTCTCGCGGGAAATCTCTCTAAATTGTCATGTCTAACAAGGCTTTCCCGAGTCTCCCCCGGCATTACCTTGCAATTTAGGTGCAAAACCCTAAACCTGCAGAAAAACACAGCAGGTTATAATTTTCTGTTTGGCATCATTTTGAGCGGAGCAAACACGTCTATGCGTGTCTCAGAAGCTCCCGCACGCCATGGGACAGTTCCCATGCAAATTGGACGAGTTTTCACGTGAGAAAACTCTTCGTTTTCGCATTCCTACGACATGTAACTGTGCATACGTGTAGGGATTAGCAATTAGCTGATCCAATTCCTGTACAGAAGGCTCTTGCCTTGGCAAACGCACATTAAACCCCAAAATTGTACATGGTCATCTGAGAAGCTCTACTAGTGGGGCATTACCATATGTGCAAAAGGGGGAGAGAGATGCGCGAGAGCAAATCATCGTGCTGCATGAGACAAGGGAGAAGGCAAGCTTTCCATTAAAGCTGTGAGCACTTGCACCCACTACTCACACACACTGTGTAGCACACTTACTCAAAAGTCAACCTCAACCTCAATTTTGGGCGCCTCTAGGGATGAAATATTTTGGACTGAGTATTGACCTACAGGTTGCTCTTCTACTACCATGTGTCCAGTTTGCTCCTTTTGGTTTGATTCCTGGTACCCACCAACTTATAAAGTCCTATTGAGGGGCCTAAATGACTTTAACTGAGCCTAGCCACTTCTTTACTAGTCCGATTCCAGTACCGATCGGCCCAACCATCTCGTGGCTGCCTGGCCTTGACTCCTGCAGGTAAAACTCTAGGCCAACGGTCGTTTCACACTGGCCATGCATTGTCCGGGCATTTGTGATTTCAACAATAGGGTCCCAAAATATAAATAAAAAATCAAGGAAAAGAAACCAACAAATATATATAGTGGTTGTTACAGCCTCATGACAGTTCCATTAAGTCATTTATATCTATGTTTCATGACCCTTCCTGTGAATACATGTGATGATAATAGGGTACTAATCACACTAACATGTATATTTGGCATGCAATCGAGGACATTTGAGATTTCAAGAGGGGGGTATGTCACGAGGCTGTGGCAACCACTAACCTTAGTTGTTGGTTTCTTTCCCTTGATTTTTATTTAATTTTTGGGACCCTCTTTTTGAAGTCACAAATGGCTAGACATTGTGTGGCCAGTGTGAAATGGTCAACGGCCAAGAGTTTCACCCGCAGTCGGGAAGGGCAGGTCACCACGAGGTGGTCAGGTTAGTCGGCACTGAAATCCGAGCAATAAAAGGGTGTCTAGGCTCAGTTCAAAGTCATTTAGGCCAGGATATTAACTCAAAAGAGGTAAAGTGGACATATGGCGGCTCTAGGTGATTTTTCCAAGTCTCCATGAAGAGCGCCGCCCAAATTGAGAGGCTGATTGACTTTAGAAGTGAACCACAATGTGTGTGAGTAGTGGGTGCAGGTGATCACAGCTTTAATGGAAAGCTTGCCTTCTCCCTTGTCTTCTGTAGCGCAATGATTCCGCTCTCGCGCACCTCTCTCTCCCTTTGAATACAGAATCGTAATGCCCCGCTCGAGGGCTTTCCATCCGTATGTACAGTTGTGTGGATTCATGCGCGTATACCAAGGCAAGAGCCTCTTGTCCGAGTACAGGTGAATTCGAAGAGATTTTGTTAGACTTACACCACTCTGCTACATCACAGGTTCTAGGGCATACATGTACGGCTAGTGTGCCTTCGGGCTGGCCACCCTTTGCATATGCATTTTCTCTGCACTGTACAACCGCCCACTCTGTCCAGGCGCCCATCTTATATTTATTTTTCTTGTTGGGTCGTGTGGGGTTTTATCTAACATTGCCCTACCTCCCCCTTGGGCACCTATATATGGAGCCAAGGGTGTTAAGAGTTACACCACCGTTGCTTCGCCATTTTATACAGCTAGTGATTGTTCCGGGTTGGCCACCCATCGCACATCATGCAGATTGCATGGGTGGACACTTTAGCACGTGTCCAACCGATCATATTCTAAACCTGGCTGGGTGCACACATTTTTAGCCATTTTTGGGCTTTTATGTTTTTTGCACCAGTTACACATTTTGCCCTACGTCAACCTAAGATTCTATATAAAGAATGCTTAGGGTTTTGTAGTCATTCAAATTGTGTATTAAGAGCATCACTTGCAAAGCACTTGTGTTTTCTCACTCTCTCCCTCCAGCGTTTTCGGCACGGGTGGCTCACACCCTCTCCAATGCTCACTTTCACGTGGTATCAGTCACCAAGTTTTGAAGGATCTTCATCGATCTCATCACCAAGGCCTAGCGCTTGCATCTCTGGCCCTTTCCATCGTGGAAAACTGCAAAATCAGCTTAGCATTTTTGGAAGCCCTAGCATTTTTGCATTGTGAGCATTGATCTGCATCCCCTACAGGCAACGCTTCCTTCTCAGCAGTAAATCGCAGCAAAACAGCCCCAGATCAGCCTTGCATCTGCTGGTGATTTTGCACTTCCTGCGTTTTTTTTGAAGACCTGCTGTGTTCTTAGTATACCGCCGAGCTTGTGCACCCAAGGAAGCGATTTTCACTCGCCTGGAGAGTTCTCTACTGCCAAGAATGTCACGTGACACATCCCAACCCTATATGTCTGTGGACAAGCTACACCACAACAGGGTTCAGTCAGTTCAGTCAAGTCAAGTTTAGATTAGCAGTGATCTGGCACTTTGTGAGTCTATTCGTAGACCGTGCATGCCCAGTCACTTAGCATAGATGCATATCCTCCGGTTGCACACAGCATGATCATCGGAATTCCCATCAGAATCCATTAGCATCAGTTAGGGGAATTTTCCAGTGCATTTAGCCTATTTTCCTATTTATTGGTATTTTCACTTATTATTTTTAAGTGACTTTCCTACAAAAGTAGGTAGGGCAATTTTGCTAAGTTAATATATAAGCAAACCAAAGTTCACACTTTCTGGCAGAAGAGGCAGCAGGAGCTTCCCGCTCAACACGCAACTTCTCAGCAGTACCCCCCAGCACCCCCAGCGTTTTTGGATTCCCCATCCTCGCCGGGCAAGTCCCATCCTCAACGTTTTCCCAGCATCAACCATCGCCATCAAGCCCCCCCTCTCTGGCGTTTGTTCCCCCTTCAGGCAGCCTTCAAAGCCAGTGTTTTTGGGATTGCAAAGCATCAGCAGAATCAGCGTTTTGACATCAACAATTTCAGCCAAGCTAGCGTTTTTGCTGGCGTTTTTGCCTTGCTGCAGCATTTTGACTTTCAGCCCCAACCTGCCGCAGATACACAGCATTCTCAGCCTTTAGCAAGGTAGCAGATACATCCCAAATTGGTTGCAGAAGTTCCCCCATCTTTAGCCCAAGAAAACGCAGCCAAAACAGTCATTTTCAGCCACCAAAACAGTCCCGAAATTCAGCGACTAGAAGATCACAGATTTCAGCCATCAAGTCGTCGTCGTCATCACCGTCGTCGTCATCGGCATAGTCCAAGTTGCATCAGTCCATTGCATACGCATTGTACACCTTTGTGCAATCAAAGAATAGACCACTCTCGCCGACGAGAGTGGGGCCTTCGGAGGAGGGTTTTACAACCTCTCAGTGTCGTATCTCTTCTCTCTCCTTCTCTCAGTCTCATTCACTTGCACGCACAATATCCACTCACTTTGTTCGTGATCATAGCATTCTCCTAAAGACGGAAAGCTCTCTCTTTCCCTAAGAACTAAAAGGAACCTTGAGCAATAAAGATCACTAATCTTGAGAAAATACAACATTCATTCCGCTGCACCTAACATTGGTATCAGAGCTTTGGAAGTGTTCTGCATTACTCAAGGAAAGAACCACAAGAACCACAAGTTTTTTTTTGCTTGTTGCGATCGCACGAACCCAAGTTTTCTTGGGCGTGGCGATTCCTAATCATGTTTTGTTGAAGAGTGACAGGAATTCCAAGAAAGAAGGGCTTGTCCAGCCTCCCCTTGTGTCTCTTTTCACTCATTGAGAGCGGACCGTGCACTTAGCGGCCGGCCAATCGACGTGAGGTGGGAAAAAGCAACCTTGGTGTGAGCGCAAGGCCGCCAAGGGGTGCGCCCGCAGAAAAGGGTAGAACTCCGGTGAAAAGAAGATCCTTCTCCAACGCGATTTGCAAGCGAAAGAAAACCTCAAGAAACCCAAGATTCTCACGAGTCAAGGACCTCAAGAACTTCAAGACCCCCAAGAACCCAAGTTCCTCGTGAACTCAAGAACCCAAGACCCCCCACGAACCCACAAGAACCCACGACTTCAGAATGATCATCACTCGAAGCGTAATGGATACTTCGCTTGGAAGTGATGAGCATGAGAGAGGCGAAGAAGAATTTTCCCCACGAGGAGGTTTTTCCGGCCCTTCCCCATCTACGTCAAGAATTGCACTAACTCCAATGGAGGCTTTAGACCATATGTTTCTGGAAAGGAAGTTAGAACGCGAAGCAAGAAATGCAGAAAGAATGGCAGAATTTGATCGTGAATGCAAAGAAAGAAAAGCAGAAATGGAACACAGACACGCAGAAAGAAAAGCAAAAATGGATCGCAGGCACGCAGAAGACAAAGCAGAAAGAGAAGCAGAAGAAAAGCAATACAAGAACAGAGCGATCGACAAAACAAAGAGTTCTGGCGACTTTTTTCTCAAGTACAGGCGTACTTTGTACAGAATCACTGAAAGGAGATTGTCTCAGTCTCTTCTTCTCCAAAGCATGACACACAGGATTTGCATGATTGTGTGGAGCATCATGATGATTTGATTGACAATTACTTGCATGATGATTTGAATGACAATTACTTGCATGATGATTTGAACAAAGAGTTCTGGCGACTTTTTTCTCAAGTACAGGCGTACTTTGTACAGAATCACTGAAAGGAGATTGTCTCAGTCTCTTCTTCTCCAAAGCATGACACACAGGATTTGCATGATTGTGTGGAGCATCATGATGATTTGATTGACAATTACTTGCATGATGATTTGAATGACAAGGATAAGCATGATGATTTGGATGCCAATGATTTGCATAATGATTTGGATGACAATGACAAGCATGATGATTTGCATGATCAAGATGTGATTTCTTACAAGCATGATGATTTGCATGTTGAAGATGTGATTGTTCACAAGCATGATGAGTTAGTAGATGCTTTTCCTAGCGAAGCTAACCCTGTTGTAGATTCGATCAATCACCAAGAATTGATCTTGGCTTTCGAGTCAAGGTCCACAGATCCCCCACAAGAAGATTCGATAGATCCGGAAGAAGCGATCTTGGCTCTCGAGCCTTGGTCCAAAGAACCATCACAGGAAGTATTATGTGTTTGCCTGATTGATACGCACGCATTGTTCGAGTGTTTCATTCGTGAAGGTTTCCTATATTTTAGTCAGCATCGTTATGTGATCCCTTTTACTAGGCATGACATATTGTATGTTGAGCACGTTTCTATCATGGATGAGCACGAATGTATGCGGATTGTGCATGAAAAACTAAAAAGTTTGTATGTAAGGAAGTCACATTCCATGTCTCTTCCTTGGCATGACACAGTTTCCGAAAGAGCACATGATAGTGTGAGCACCAACCATGGGCATTGTGATTTGCCACAGTTGATTGATTTCGATCACACAGAAAAGATTCGATCGCATTATTTGCATGTGTTGGATAAACGGTTTATCACTCCGTCTCTATGTTCATCTACATTGCATACACAGTCTTTAGAGAAGACAAGATTTTTTTCCTTCACTTTACATGGAATGGGTATGTTCATGGTTTTGTGTTGGAGATGGTTTCAGGAATTTTCAGCCATGGAGATTCTTGAAGACGAAAGAAGCAAGACTCTAGACGAAGTTGAAGCATCGAAGGAGGCACACAAGACTTTGTGTCGCGCTTTCAGCCCGGCCCAAAGAAGCAAGCGTTGCAGACCTTTATGAAGTTCAAGTACCGCACGACCCACACATCAGAGTGGGCCGGCGAAGAGTCCCTTCCAGGATTCCGGATGCTCTTGGCGATCTCCCTCGACGCCATACAGTTCGGTACCAATACCTCACTTTGAAAAGGAGGGGATGTCACGTGACACATGCCAACCCTATGTGTCCGTGGACAAGCTACACCACAGCAGGGTTCAGTCAGTTCAGTCAAGTCAAGTTTAGATTAGCAGTGATCTGGCACTTTTGTGAGTCTATTCGTAGACCGTGCATGCCCAGTCACTTAGCATAGATGCATATCCTCCGGTTGCACACAGCTTGATCATCGAAATTCCCATCAGAATCCATTAGCATCAGTTAGGGGAATTTTCCAGTGCATTTAGCCTATTTTCCTATTTATTGGTATTTTCACTTATTATTTTTAAGTGACTTTCCTACAAAAGTAGGTAGGGCAATTTTGCTAAGTTAATATATAAGCAAACCAAAGTTCACACTTTCTGGCAGAAGAGGCAGCAGGAGCTTCCCGCTCAACAGGCAACTTCTCAGCAGTACCCCCCAGTACCCCCAGCGTTTTTGGATTCCCCATCCTCGCCGGGTAAGTCCCATCCTCAACGTTTTCCCAGCATCAGCCATCGCCATCAAGCCCCCCCTTTCTGGCATTTGTTCCCCCCTCAGGCAGCCCCCAAAGCCAGCGTTTTTGGGATTGCAAAGCATCAGCAGAATCAGCGTTTTGACATCAGCAATTTCAGCCAAGCTAGTGTTTTTGCTAGCGTTTTTGCCTTGCTGCAGCGTTTTGACTTTCAGCCCCAACGTGCCGCAGATACACAGCATTCTCAGCCTTTAGCAAGGTAGCAGATACATCCCAGATTGGTTGCAGAAGTTCCCCCATCTTTAGCCCAAGAAAATGCAGCCAAAACAGTCATTTTCAGCCACCAAAACAGTCCCGAAATTCAGCGATTAGAAGATCACAGATTTCAGCCATCAAGTCGTCGTCGTCATCACCATCGTCGTCATCGGCATAGGCCAAGTTGCATCAGTCCATTGCATACGCATTGTACACCTTTGTGCAATCAAAGAATAGACCACTCTCGCCGACGAGAGTGGGGCCTTCGGAGGAGGGTTTTACAACCTCTCGGTGTCGTATCTCTTCTCTCTCCTTCTCTCAGTCTCATTCATTTGCACGCACAATATCCACTCACTTTGTTCGTGATCATAGTGTTCTCCTAAAGACGGAAAGCTCTCTCTTTCCCTAAGAACTAAACGGAACCTTGAGCAATAAAGATCACTAATCTTGAGAAAATACAACATTCATTCCGCTGCACCTAACAAAGAACTTGCAGATCTACACCTTGGACATGTATCTACACCCAATTGGCACCATTTGGTGCTGTTTTTTCTCTGTTTTCATCCCCTCGACGACTGAGAAGTGCGAGAACTCCCTCCTCTGACACTCTGTGACGCTCCCGTACCGATCAGTGGCGTACAGGCACACTGAAATCTCTATTACAGCAGCGTTTTCAGCACCCTTTGCAGCGTTTTTAGGGCGGACAGCACGCTGAACTTTTACCCTTTGTGCGGTTGATCACTCCCTTAATCGGTGGTTGTCTGAGCGGTTAATTTGGACTGCTACAGCATTGGAGACGGTACCTTCATTGACGACTTGCGATCTGATCGATCTACCTCTGGGACTACTCTTTGAGCACGCGACATGTCGACTCCGAAGCAGGACAACAACAACAGTCCCAAAAGGGGGCCACTACACATTCTGCATCTACGGCCACTTCCACTTTTGCGACTACATCGGCATCTGCTAATGCAACATCCAACAATTATGCCCTCACCCAGTCTGCTGAGGAAAAGAAGTTGGATTTACACAACTATTCTGTGTGGAGGACACGAGTCCGCACAATCATTTCCTACCATCGACTCTGGGAATGGTTGAATGATTTCACCCATTCGGCTACTTAGCCTTCCCTTCTCACCGCCACTCAAGCCCAGATCGATGAGTGGGTGGATCGAGACATACGAGTCTTCACCTTTCTGATGATGAACCTCTCGGAACGCATCACGAAGGAAGTTTCCAAAGAGAAGCATGCACATCCATTGTGGAGATGGATTCTTGACCAGTTTGAGGACACCTCGTTTGCCAGACGGATCACACTTGAACGGGAGTTGTACAACGTCCAAATCAAGGATTTCAACTCACTTGATGGGTTGACCCGCCCCATGCGAGAACTATGGGACGACCTTGTCTTTGCCGGAGGCGACATCACCTCGACACGCGTGGCTGGCCTCTTACTATTCAAACTTCCCCCACGCTATGATCCCTACTTTCAGAGTTTGCTCACATCTGGACGTACCTCTTTTCCCACCTGGGACGAGATTCTCCCTTTCCTCAGACAGATAGAGGGGCACTCCGCATTTAGAGCCGGAGATGTTGTTGATGCAGAAGAAGCTTTGATAGCTCAAGGGAGGCAACAAGAAAGGTAAAGGTAAGAAGAAGAAGAAGAAGAAGAAGAAGAACAAGGACATTGAATGTTACCACTACCACAAGAAAGGACACAGAGAATTCAAAATGCAAAGAGAAGAAGCAAGACGAGGCCAACAGGGAGAAACAGACAGCCTTGACTGCAGTTGTAGCCTCTCACGAGACGGCCGGGATCGCTCTTGTCGCGACGACGGACCACACTCTTGCTACATCGCAATCAAGTACTTGGGTTGTGGACAGTGGAGTCATCACTCACATGACTAGTCTTGGTTTAGCTCTCTCAAGGAGACTCATGGGCAAACCATCACTATGGGTAACAACCATCAGATTCCAGTGTCTGGCACGCGCCAGATTACCCTCTTTCGTTCTACCTCAGACCCGAAGTTCAGTTCAGTGGAGGCGCTTTACGTTCCAGACGTGGCCTTCAACCTCCTCTTTGTATCGAGTTTGGACTCTCAGGGAGCTGACATACACTTTGGGAGTGGCACAGTGACCATTTCTGATTCTACGACAGGTACTATCCTTGCACGCGGTGAGCGCGATGGTTCTCTATACCGTCTCACTGCTCTTCCGTCTCGGACCACGGAGTCTTCTTCTCTATGGCATGCATGATTTGGACATCTATGCTATCAGCAGCTTCAACAAACTACTAGGACCTCTATGGTGGAGGGTTTACCAACGATACGCTCCTTATCAGGCGTATGTGAGGCTTGCTAGATGGGCAAGCAACACAGGGTTGCCTTTCCGAAACAGGCATCCAACAGAGCTTCGGCACCACTGGCACTCGTTCACATTGATCTATGTGGCCCAATGAGCACTCCTTCATTTTCTCGCTCACAGGTTTTGCTTGTGCTTGTGGATGATTTCAACAGGTACACTTGGGCTTTGTTCTTAAAGCTCAAGTCGGAGGCTTTCACTTTCATTCGGAATTAGAAGATGATGGTTGAAAAGGAGAAGGACTTGCACGTCAAATGTATTCGCTTAGACAGAGGGGGTGAGTTCACCTCGAAGGACTTTGCACAATGGTGCAAATCAGAGGGCATCCAGTGCCACCTAACTACTCCTTACACTCCTTCCCGGAACGGAGTTGTTTAGCAGAAGAATCGGACTATCATGGAGATGGCTCGTGCGATGCTTGCACATGCTTCTTTGCCCCGAATTTGCTCGCAAAGGCGTGCAACACGGCGGTTTGCATCCAGAACCGTTCTCCTACCCATGCTTTGCGGGACATGACTCCTTACCAGGCTTACAACAGGCGCAAGCCCTCGGTCTCACACTTTCAAGTTTTTGGGTATCCGGCCTTTGTCCATGTGCCAAAGGAGAAGCGACAGAAGTAGCTCATCTTTTTGGGCTATTCACGAGAGTCTGATGGATACCGGCTTTATGATCCTGACGCCAAGACCACCCGGTTAGTTGTGATGTGACTTTCATGGAGCTTTTCAACACACTTGCAGAGGGGGCAGCATCCAAGCCTATACCTTCCCTACCTCCTCCTCGTTCACCTCCTACACCTGATCCTACCCCTATCCCTGTTCTTGTTCCTGTTCATGTACCCTCTACACCGCAGCCAGTTACTTCACCGGATCATGCCATGTCAGATTCCGATTCTGATGTGGATGATGGTTCTCCTTTGGTGGAGGCGGTCCCACCTCGCAAGGAGAAGTTAGTACCTCGTTGGCTTTACTCTACGGTTTCAAGTTACCAGACTCGCCAAACCGTGGACAGCCTCGACGTTCTGCATGCCTCAAGGAGAGGCAAGTTTATGACGGTGCAGAGTTCATGAGCTTTGCACTCATGTCCCACATTCAGGCTTCACCAGTTGAGCCTTACTCGGTGGAGGAAGCACTCCAGTATGATTGCTGGAAGCGTGCCATGCAGACACAGCTAGACGCTATCGAGTGGAATAAAACCTGGACTTTGGTTCCCAGGCCCAACAAGCGGAAGGTGGTTTCTACGAAATGGATTTTCAAGACAAAGTACAAGGTCAATGGTTCCCTCGACAAACACAAGGCCAGACTTGTTGCTCGGGGTTTCACACAGCGACCAGGCGTGGACGTTGACAAGACCTTTGCTCCCACCGCTCGCATCACAACCATACGCACAGTGTTTGCTCTCGCAGCCAACTTTGGTTGGCCTATCTTCCAGATGGATGTCAAAAGTGCTTTTGTGAATGGAGATTTGGATAAAGAAGTTTATGTGGAGCAACCTCTTGGGTTTTGTATACCAAGCAAGGAGGATTGGGTCTATCAGCTGTGGAAAGCATTGTATGGATTGAAGAAAGCTGGACAACACTGGTACCTCACACTTGACCAGTTTCTTGTGAACCTAGGGTTATGTCGTACCTCATCAGATTCCAACTGTTACGTTGTCTCTGATGGCTCTTTGGTTGCGATAGTGATTGTTTATGTGGACGATCTCATTTTCACTGGCTCTTGGACCAGTAAGATCAAGTCGATCATGAAAGCTATGAAGACACGTTTCGAGATGACTGATCTTGGGCTTCTTCACTATTTTCTTGGATTCGAGATCTTTCAGACACCAGACGGCATCTTTTTTTCTCAACGGAAGTATGCGAAGGCCATCCTGGAGAGATTCCCCACGAATTGACTTGGAGCAGTAAAGGAATGTTGTTGGTTGCCTTGTATGGCTGACTTAGTCCCGACCAGACATATGTTACACAGTTTTTGTCCTAAGTTCCTTCAACATCCGACCTCGTCAACGACATTGGCAACGTGCCCAACGTACTTTGCGGTACATCAATGGCACCTTGGACCATGGTGTGTTCTATGGTCGCTCCAAGGGTTGCACCGTACTTGGTTGGTGCAATTCAGATTGGGCAGGAAATCCAGATACTTGGCGCTCTACTACAGGAGTTGTTTTCACACTCGGCTCGAGACCCATTTCATGGAGCACAAGTGCCAACCCACCGTTGCGCTATCTTCCACAGAGGCGAAGTACAGAGCAGCTTGCTATGCTGCTTGTGAGGCCATATGGCTACGGAGATTACTAGGAGAGGTGTGTTTCCCACAGACTGCTACGACTCATCTTTTGTGCGACAATCAGAGTTGCATTGCTATTGCCAAGAACCCTATCTTTCACGCTCGGACAAAGCACATTGAGGTGCAGTACCACTCTGTTCGGGAGCGGGTTTTGGCTGGAGATCTTCATTTGGAGTATGTCCCTACAGCGGACAATGCAGCAGACATCTTCTCGAAGGTTGTACCTCAGCGGACTTTGGCTTCTCACCTTCGACTCATCTGCGTTGTCTCAACATCCAGTGCTAAGGGGGGTGTTACACCACCATTGCTTCGCCATTTTGTACAGCTAGTCATTGTCCCGGGTTGGCCACCCCATCGCACATCATGCAGATTGCATAGGCGAACACTTTAGCACATGTCCCGCCAATCATTTTTTGAGCCTGGCATTTTTAGCCATTTTTGGGCTTTTATGTTTTTTGCACCAGTTACACATTTTGCCCTACCTCAACCTAAGATTCTATAAATAGAATGCTTAAGGTCTTTTAGTCATTCAAATTGTGTATTGAGAGCATCATTTGCAGAGCACTTGTGTCTCTCTCTCTCTCTCTCTCTCTCTCTCTCTCTCTCTCTCTCTCTCTCTCTCTCTCTATATATATATATATATATATATATATATATATATATATATATATATATATATATATATATATATATATATATCGTTTTCAACACGCGTGGCTCACACCCTCTCCGCTACTCACTCTCACAAAGGGGGCACCCACAGTTATGTCAAAGTGAGCAACGGAAGGTAGAGAGAGAGAGAGAGAGAGAGAGAGAGAGAGAGAGAGAGAGAGAGAGAGAGAGAGAATGGCGATGGACACACAAGAGACAAATGGAAAAGGCTGGCAAGCTCCAATAACTCCAGATGGCAAAAACTGTTGTATATAAGATGGCAAGATATGAATTGGAGAGTGCATCCACCCCCTCCTATATATAAGAGAATAGGGAGTAGGTAGGGTAGATCAGAAGCCCCAACGACCATGCACAAAAAACCCATAAATGTGGAAATAATGGAAAAGGACCACAATAGATCCGGCCGGGCAAAGTGCTGAGCAAACCCCTAAATGTGCCTGAAGATCCCTGTGGAGCAGACGTACAGGTGGCCAGCCCACAACCAAGGGCCAATGCACATGATGTGCGTGAAGCCTGCAGGCAGGGTGCGAAGCATCTGGAGATGAAGAATCTAACACCTTCCCCCCCCCTCAACGACAGATGTGGAGTCGCAGAGTGTCACGTGACACATCCAACCCTATGTGTCCGTGGACAAGCTACAGCACGACAAGGGTTCAGTCAGTCCAGTCAGTCCAGGTTTAGGAGTGTTCTGGCACTTTTGTGAGTCTGTTCGCAGACCGTGCATGCCCAGGCACTTAGTGTAGATGCATATCCTCTGGTTGCACACAGCATGATCATAAGCATTCCCATCAGAATCCTTCAAGGGAATTTTTCCAGTGCATTTAACCTATTTTCTGTAAGGATTCTAGTCGCTAATCCTTAATTAAGTACTTAAAACTCATGATTAAGACTTAAGAAACTGAAACTGAACTTAGAACAAGACTTAGAAGACTCTATGTTTGATTCCTTGAAAGTGTGATACAAGGGTTCCTTTTATAGGAATTGAATAGTCATCAGTGAAGAGGCATGTCTCTTTGTGAAGAGACATGACTTTAGGCGAAAAGACACATCCTTTCGGTGAAGAGCTGCAACCATTGGGTAAAGAGTCGCATCCGTACGGTGAAGGGGTGTGACCAGTCGTCGAAGGAGTGTGGCTTTTGGCGAAGAGGTATGTCTTTTGGGGGAAGGGGTGTGACCATTCGAGAACAGGAGTCCTCCTAGGTTAGTCACACTTCGCATCTGCATCTGTAATGAATCAAGAAGAGTGTAACAAGTCACAATCGTGACATTCCCTCCCATTTACATTAAAACTCCGTGTTCAGATGAAAGTCTTCCGTTTTCCAAAGAATTCTTGAAGGAGGTTTGGGTACTGCTGCATATCTTCATCCGTCTGCCAAGTTGAGTCTGACTCATCAAGATCCATCCACTTGATAAGAAATTCTGTTGTGATCTTTCGTCTTGTTTCTTTTTGTCTTGCATCAAGAATCTTTTCTGGAACAAGAATTATGTGTTCATCTTCAATTTCTGGCACATAAGAAGATAAGTCTGGAATTGGCGAATCTCCTTGTATGTATTGTTTGAGCCAAGAAATGTGGAAAGTTGGATGAAGTTTTCCCATGAGAGTGGAAGTTCCAACTTGTAACTGACAACTGAGTACTTCTTGATTATTTTGAAAGATCCATAGAAGCGAGGGCGCAACTTTGGAAAGACCGATTTCACAGTTTTGTAGCGATGAGGTGCTACATATAATAAAACCAAATCTCCCTCTTGGAAATCTGCATGTCGTCGATGCTTATTGGCTTGTTTCTGGTACTTTTGTTGGACATGAACTAACTTGTCACATACTTGAATAAGTACATCTTGCATTTCTTGAACCAACTGATCTGCTAGAGCTACTTTGTGTTGAAGAACAAAGTTTGTTGGTATAAGAGGAGTATGCCTATAAGCTGCTTGGAATGGAGTCATGCCCGTTACTGAATGGATAGAGTTATTGTATGCGAACTCTACAAGTGGCAAATACTCTTCCCATGATCCCAATCGAATTTGTATGTAATGTCGAAGCATTTCTTCCAAAATTTGATTCACTCTTTCTGTGTGCCCATCAGTTTGAGGATGGTATGCTGAGCTGAATAACAAATTTGTACCAAGGGATTTGAAAAGGGATGTCCAAAAATGCCCTGTGAATTTTGGATCTCTGTCTGAAACAATAGACTTTGGTAATCCATGTAATCTGAAAATGTGTTGCACAAACAATTGCGCAACGTCTGGTGCCAAGGCAGCTTTCTTGCAAGGAGTAAAGTGTGCCATCTTTGAAAACCGATCCACCACTACGAGAATTTGTGCATTGCCTTTTTGAGAACGAGGCAATGTAGTGATAAAATCCATGCTGACACTTTCCCATCTTTCTTGAGGTACGGGCAAAGGATGAAGTAACCCTTGAGGAAGTTGTCGAGAAGCCTTCATTGTTTGACAGGAATGACAAGCTTTGACAAACTTGATAACATCTTGCTACATTTGTGGCCAAAAATATGTTGCAGATAAAAATCTGTATGTCTTGTTGATGCCTGGATGAGCAGCAAAAGGGACTTCATGATGTTCTTGGATCAAAATTTTCCGCAATGGTGTATTGTGTGGAACACAAATGCGATCAATGTAATACAGCAAGTCATTGACAATGGTGTAAGCTGCAAACATATTCATCTTTGTAGGAGTCGGAGTAGAGGATTTAAGAGCTTGAAATGCATCCCCAAAATCTCGATCTGTCAAATACTCATGCTTGAAACAAGCAGGTATTTCCATCTGCACACCGGAAATGGCAAAGTTGATGGCTCGAGGAAGACGGCTTAAGGCATCTGCAACTGCATTTGCAAGGCCTAGCACGTATTAAATAATCATATGAAAATTTGCCAAGAACTCAACCCATCGTCCTTAACGAGGATTCATCACAGGTTGAGTAAAAATGTATGTCAATGACTGATGATCTGTCTGCACCACGGAATCTGCGCCAAGAAGATAGTGTTTCCAAGTGCGGTAAGCATGAACAATGGCTAAAAATTCCTTGTCATAAACTGGGTATCTCATTTGTATGGCTGAAAATTTGCGGCTGTCAAAAACAATGACACGCTCATTCTGCATAAGAACACCTCCAGAAGCACGATCTGACGCATCGGTCATGACCTGAAAAGGTTGAGTAGGATCTGCAATAGCCAAAACTAGAGTTGTTGTCAAGGCATGTTTAAGGGCTTTGAACGACTGTTCTGCTTCTTCAGTCCATTGAAGTTTATCCTGCTTGGTAAGCTCAGTCAAAGGAGCTGCAATGTCGGAGAATTTATGGACCTTGATATGATAAAAGTTTGCAAGTCCCAAAAAAGAGCGCACATCTGAGATAGTGAGCAGTAAAGGCCAATCCACTATGACCTGTATTTTCTTGGGATCGACTGCAACGCCACTGGCAGAAATAATGTGACCAAGGTATTCCACCTGATTCTTGAAGAAATCACTTTTCTTCTTATTGATGTATAGCACATTGGTTCGCAAAACTTGGAAGACAAGCTTCAAATGTTCCTTGTGATCAGCCATCGTTCGACTGAAAACTAAAATGTCATCCAAATACACGATCACGAACTTATCCAAGTATGGTCCGAATATTTCGTTCATCAACGTCATGAAAGAGGCCGGGGCATTGGTTAACCCGAATGGTAATACCAGAAATTCATAGTGACCATACTTTGTGCGAAAAGCTGTCTTGTACTCATCACCAATGCGAATGCGAATTTGGTGATACCCTGATTTTAGATCAATTTTGGAGTAGATCTTTGCTCCCAGTAACTGATCAAATAACTCGTCAATGCGAGGCTAGGGAAACTTGTTTTTTATCTTCAACTTATTCAAAGCACGATAGTCGATGCAAAGACGCATAGATCCATCTTTCTTTTTGACCAACAGAACAGGAGCTCCAAAGGGACTTTTGCTTGGGCGAATATGACCTTTATCCAACAAATCTTCTAGCTGCCGCTGTATCTCTTGAGACTCTGAGTATAAAACTCGATAAGGGGCTCGAATTGGTGGAGGTTGGCCGGGAATCAAATCAATGGGATGATCCACGGGACGCCGAGGAGGCAAAGTTGTTGGTAGCTCGTCAAGAAACAAGTCCAAATGTGGTTGAAAGAAGGGTTGCTGCAAATAGGCAATATTTGAGGAGGATTTAACTTCTGCTTCTTTTGCACCGGGTTTAACATCTCTTAACATGATTAAGGCAGTAGCACAATCACGTTTTCGAACCAGCCGTTTGACTTGTAAAGCAGAAACCAATATAATGGGTTTGGCACTGAAAAGACCACGAAGCTCTATTTCCTGTTGCTTGTGAAAGAGCCGAATTGAGTGATCTCTGAAACTGATTATTGGATCATACTGAAATAACCAAGATTGGCCAAGGATCAAGTCGTAATGTGACAAGGGCATAACTGAAAAACCAAGCTGATCTTGGTAATCCTGTATCTGAAAATCCAGCTTTTCAATCCTTTTGTTTCACTCGAGGAAGGAACCATCAACAAGTTCTACTTGGTAAGCTACCTCACTAGGTTGAGTTTGAAGGCACAATTTAGTAATCAAAGATGTGCTGACGAAATTAGTAGAACACCCACTATCCACAAGAACATTGATTGATTGCTTGCCAACAAAGCCAAGGAGGCTGAGAACCTGATTCGAAAGATCCACTGGAGCAGTAACGTGATTCCGAGCATTCATCATTAAGGCACTTACAACCTTGGAAACTCGAACACAACGTGCTACCTGTTTGCCTTTGTCTGGGATAGGAGGTTGGTTGTGGATAGGTTCTGAAATTGTGGTCTCCATGTGAGAATTCTGGCGAGGATTTGAAGGATTTGGCTTCTTGGGGCATTCATACCACCTGTGATCTCCATGACAAATTGTACATAATCCTGTACGGTTGGAGTTGGAGGTTGAAGGAGCTGATGAAGAGGATTGCTGTCCAGAGGACGTATTCGGCCGAAAATCACGACGACCATTCCTTCTATGATTGGGACGATTGTTTCGTCGATTCTGATTATTTGCCAAAGAGGAGGCTCTGGAAGTGGCTGCTTGTCCAGAAGATTGGGGTCGAAAAGAAGTTTGTCCAACAGAGTATTGTCTCGAAGAGTGAGCTCCTGAGAAAGAACGCTGATTCTGACCACCTTGTCCTTGGTAATTACGTTGTGAAAAGCTTGCAGAATTGGAAACTCGATCACCAGAAAGGAAACTTCTGAGTGGGCGCCGATTGTCACCAAGACGCTCAACATAAGCGATTGCAGCATCCAGTGTGGCAGGGTTAAATTTATGGACATCATCTCGCAGGGAAGGCTCAAGTCCGTCAACAAAACTGTGGAGTTTGTCGGAAGGACTGAGAGTCTCTATCTCAAGAGTTAATTTCTGAAACTCTGAGATGTACGCGGCCAAGGAACCAGTTTGGCTCAGGCGGCGGAGAGAAGACCGGGTGTGGAAATCGGCATTTGCAGGCTCAAAAGCCTTGCAAAGAACGCGCCGGAATTTGTCCCAAGTAGCGGTGATTTTTCCATCTTTGATGCGGCGACACCACCAAAGTAATGCAGTATCCTTTAGTAGAGAGCTAGCCAAAGCAGCTTTCTTGCTTTCAATGAGATCAGTATTTGAAAAGTAAACCTCCATTTTGAAAAGCCAATGGTCCAGCACGCGCTTATCGCGGCGACCGTTGTATGGCTCGGGCAACTTTGCATCTATCTTCTTTTTTTGTGTTGTGTTTATTATCTTAAAAAGATATTTCAATTCAGGATTGTCTACCTCTGGTTCCAGAGCGTCGACTTACTCAGGAACCGATTCTGCTACCGAAGAAACTGAATGGGTAGCTGGCTGCGTCCTCGAAGAAGAAAAGGCCTGCAGGACATCCAAACGTGCGGTCATCGATGCAAGACCGGTGGAGAGGGCCTCCTGGAGGACGGACATCTGTTCTCTGAGGATGGCTATCGGATCATCTGGTGCAGCACTACCTGTCTCTGACATTCTGACGGCTCAGAGGGAATATCTCAGAGAAGCTGGAGAGGTGTGGTTGCCGTAAAAGGGTGAAGCTGCTGCTGATGCTGCGTCCCACTCCTCTAAGAAATCTGGTCCAAGATCCGAATCCTCGATATCTTCCACCTCGTCGATAGGAGGTGTGTCGTCTGGCGTCAAAGGCGTGTAGTCCGGAAGCTGTTACTCGTTGTGAACCCGAACTAAAGGCTGGTGGGAAATGATGTCATTTATTGAATCCACGCAACACTCCGTCAGAGAATAGGCCAAGTGGGGGTACTGGCTCAGTATGTGCTCGTAGTGTGGCAAATGAAGAGGCTCGCACGTAACGATGATATGCCACACCACCCAGCCCTGTGAGCGCGAGGCATGCCGATGAGTGACATAAACCAAGTAATTTTGGGGCAACATTGCTGGCTGTAATGCAGGTACAGGAGCAGGTTCGGGTGCCGGAATGAAGTCGGGAACCTGTCTTTCCTCTAAAACTGGAACTGGAGATGGGGAATCCGAAATGAGAATGACTTCTGGTTCGAATGCGGGTTCCAGTTCGGGTACGGATTCTGCTTCGGGGGTATCTGGTATAATTATCACTTCGAGAGCCGGAGGAGGATTTTCTAGCAATATTTCTTCGGGCACCTCGTCTATGTATGAGAGAAAATTGACGGGAACATCGAGGGCATCGTCTTCCATGACTCTGAACAAGCCCACATGCGCGTCTGGCGATGGCCAGAATTGGTGGCGCTGGGAATTAGCAGAAGAGGGGGCAATGAATTTCTCACGCTGGCGTTGATTAGTCATTGCGCTGGCTGCAGTTGGCCTTCTGTTTTTTTTTTTTAATTCCCCAAAGGGGTGCCCACTTAAGAGTTGGGTTGGGCGGCTGGCCAAAAAACCCTTCTTTAAAAGTCCAGCGCTGGCCTTGTTTTTTTTTAATTCCAAACGTTGCGCTGCTGTTGATTAAACTCGAACGCTACTGCCTCCAGCGAAAACAGCCAGCGCTTGCCAACGTGGGCTGCCGTGTGTGAGTTGCCGGGTGAAGGGGCAGCCTGGATGCACTGGCTCGCGTCAGATGCGCAAGGGGGGGTGCGACTCTTCATGGGAAAAAATCGCAAGTCGTCCACGTGAAGAGTCACCTACTGTTGGGGAGACTTACTGCTGGAGAGACTTACTCCAGGAGTGCAACCGGTATGCCGCAACACCCACTCTTTCTGCTATCTTCTGCTTATCTTTATGTATGTGTTTGAGAAAAGATTACCTCATGCTGACATGGGTCCTGGCCATCTTTCTTCTGCTTCCATACAATTCCGGGAAGGGGGAGAGTAGCAGCGAGGGTGAGAGGCTCACAACCTTCGGGTCCCGGGAAAAATTTGCTCTGATACCACTGTAAGGATTCTAGTCGCTAATCCTTAATTAAGTACTTAAACTCATGATTAAGACTTAAGAAACTGAAACTCAACTTAGAACAAGACTTAGAAGACTCTGTGTTTGATTACTTGAAAGTGTGATACAAGGGTTCCTTTTATAGGAATTGAATGGTCATCAGTGAAGAGGCATGTCTTTTTGTGAAGAGACGTGACTTTAGGCGAAAAGACACATCCTCTCGACGAAGAGCTGCAACCATTGGGTGAAGAGTCGCATCTGTACGGTGAAGGGGTGTGACCAGTCGTCGAAGGAATGTGGCTTTTGGCGAAGAGGTATGTCTTTTGGGCGAAGGGGTGTGACCATTCGAGAACAGGAGTCCTCATGGGTTTGTCACACTTCGCATCTGCATTTGTAATGAATCAAGAAGAGTGTAACAAGTCACAATCGTGACATTTTTCCTATTTTTGACATTTTTCACTTATTATTTTAAGTGACTTTTGTTGGGAATTGAGTAGGGCAAATTGGGTAAGATAATATATAAGCAAAACTAGGCTAGCACTAATTGGCAGAAGAGCAAGGAGAACACAGGCCACAGGCAGTAGGTTCCCCCTCTCTCTCTCAAGCAAGACCCTTTCCCTCTTGGTGGCATTTTTCCTCCAAGCAAGACCTCCCACATGCTGGTGTTTTTCAGCAAGGCCTCATCGCCATAAGCACCATCATCCTGCCGTTTTTCAGCCAAGCTTCATTGCCATAGATGCCAGAACCCCTAGCATTTTTCAACATCATCATCATAGCCCTTTTTCCCTAGCGTTTTCAGCAGCGCTATAGTCTCAGCAATTCAGCAATAAGAACATCAGAAATTCAGCAGTTTGAAGCACCAGAAAACGCAGCCAAAACAGCGTTTTTCCCACAGCTTGATCAGCGTTTTTGGACGGCCTAAAACCAGCGTTTTGCAACAGTAGATTTCAGCCCATTGGCGTTTTTGGACAGTAGAGAAAGTGCATCAGTTTTCAGCCATAGAGTCGGTCTCGTCATCCCCGTCGTCGACATCGACATAGTCCTAGACTTGCATCAGTTCTCATTCATCCACTTGTACCAATTTGTGCAATCAATAGTAGACCACTCTCGCCAACGACAGTGGGGCCTTCGCAGGAGGGTTTTACGTCTCTGGTGTCGTATTCTCTTCTCTCTCTATCTCAGTCTCATACACTTTCACGCACGGTATCCATTCACTTTGTTTGTGTCCATTGCACTCTCTCATTAAGAACGGAAGGCTCTCCCTGCCATAAGCAAAAGGAACCTTGAGCACAGTTCGGAGCACTCATCTTGTTAGGTGCAGCGGAATGATTGTTTGCGCTTTGCTCAAGATGAGTGCTCCGAACTGTGCTCAAGGTTCCTTTTAGTTCTTATGGAAGGGAGAGCCTTCCGTTCTTAATGGAAAGCGCTATGATCACAAACAAAGTGAATCGACACTGTGCGTGCAAGTGAATGAGACTGAGAGATAGAGAAGAAGAGAGATACGACACCAGAGACGACGTAAAACCCTCCTCCGAAGGCCCCACTCTCGTCGGCGAGAGTGGTCTACTATTGATTGCACAAAGTGGTACAATGATGATGCAATGGACTGATGCAACCTGGGACTATGTCGGTGATGATGACGGGGATGACGACGATGACTTTAGGGCTGAAATCTGCGGTCTTCTATCTGCTGAAAATCTGGGACTGTTTCGATGGCTGAAAATGACTGTTTTGGCTGCGTTTTTGAGGGCTGAAAATGGGAATACTCTGCACGAGGCTAGGGCTGAATCTGTTGTTGTCCATGAAGGCTGAAAACGCTGACCATCTGCTGCGGAATGGCTGAAAACCAAAAACGCTGCCAGATCTGGAAACGCTAGCAAAACGCTGGGCTGATTGGGAAGCGTTAGTGAAAACGCTGGCTGATCTGGTACTGCGGCGACACTGCAACTGAAAACGCCAGGGACTGTGGAAGGTGTGGCGATGATCTAGGCTGAAATCGCCAAGGCTAGGGGGGGATGCTGATGGAGACCAAAAACGCTAGGGTTGATGGAGCTTGAGGGGTTCTTGTTGAGAGAGAAGGGGTACCTGCTACCTGAGGGTCTGTTGTGCTCCTTGCTCATCTGCCAAGAGTGCTAGTCTAGGGTTGCTTATATATTAACTTAGCAAAATTGCCCTACCTACTTTTGTTGGAAAGTCACTTAAAAATAATAAGTGAAAAATGTCAAAAATAGGGAAAATAGGCTAAATGCACTGGACAATTTCCCTAACTGATTCTAATGGATCTGATGGGAATACTGATGATCATGCTGTGTGCAACCAGAGGATACGCATCTATACCGAGTGACTGGGCATGCACGGTCTACGAATAGACTCACAAAAGTGCCAGATCACTTCTAAATCTAGACTGACTGGACTGACTGAACCCTGATCATGTTGTAGCTTGTCCACGGACACATAGGGCTGGATGTGTCACGTGACACATCTTGAGCAAAGTTCAAACATTTATTCAGTTGCACCTTACACTGGGAAGGAGATGCAACACGCCTGGCAAATCTAGAGTGTGAAAAGAAGAACCGTCCAGCACCAATGTGATGATGACCGAAGCTAGGTCAGGCTGATCAAGTCGCACAAGGAAGCTGATGGAGAGGTCGGCAGAAGAGAGACGGAAAAGAGAAAACCCCCCCTGAAGCAGAGCACTCTGACACAAAAGGATAGAAGGCCAAGCCCGGCAAACTCCAAGTCAAAAAGTGACCTCAATCATAAGAGGGAAGAAGGTGGATGAAACTAGAGGGTGAAGCCATCTGCCTGTGAAGGGCTAGAGATGGTGGTGCAGACGTCTGTCGAGAAGCCATCCCATCCTCAACATTTGAATCCTTCTTGCGGTCCCGCCGTCGTTTATAACATTTGGCTACAAAATGACCTTTCTATCCATAATAGGTACAAGTAATGTCAGGGCGAGAAGGTGTACAACCAAGTCCAGACTATCCGGGAGTACTACCACCCCTACTGGATGTAGAAACCAATGCAGTAGAACCCACAAAGGCGTCTGAGGTGGCTCTGTCCTAAATGCGCGAAGCTATCTGCTGCACAACAGGTAAGAGCTCCTCCCAAGTGATAGGACTAGGGCGCGTGGAGGTAGTAAGTGACTGGAACAAGGAATCATTAAGTGTCGGGAAGCTTGAGCAGCAACCGAGTTGCCATGCCCTCGGAAGAGATCTGGTGACCACAAGCTGCTAGCTCATCACAAGGCAGAAGCATGTGGGATATGAAGTCCTTGATAGTCGAAAATGACGAGACCTGTAAGTCCATCAAAGTCTTCTCCAGAGCGAGGATCCTTCCGGGTGTCTTCGCCTTGTACATGTTGCAAAGGAAACCCCATAGCTCATGTACAGTGGTGTGAGAGCGTAAAGACGTCAGCACGCTATCCGCACAGTTGATGAGTAAGAAAGAGTAAACTCTGCGATGGTTCAGATTCCACTGATCCACCATAGCCTGTGTAACCACATTACCTGATCCGCTAGAAGCAGTACCATGAGAAGAAGTAGATGAGGAGCCAGCACGTGTAACTACAGAAGAAGTGGTAGCAAGGGATGTCTCTACAACAAAAACACAGCCACAAGTTGCCCTCCAGCTGGCTGAAAAAGCCTTCTCCCGTCTTCTCCAATGCTCCTGATCCACTAGGCATTGTCAGGCCTAGACTCTAATACCATGTCAAAGTGCAACGGAAGGTGCGGTGACAAAAGGAAGCATTGAAGAGAGAGAGAGAGAGAGAGAGAGAGAACTCCACAATCACAATTGAATACAAGGCTCTCCACAAAACCAGAATGAGGGCGCCCCCCCTCCCCTATATAGTGGATTGAGTAGCCACATCCCAAAAACCCCACTATTCTAAACAAGATCTAGAGGGGTATACCCAGAAGATGATCTCCAAAACTCTAACATGTACTGGTGCCTTGGTCTGTAGCTGCCTCCTTAGTACCCAATTATGACCAGATTTGGTCTATTTCTCTTCCTATTCAATTATTCCCACTTTCACGGAACGTGGGTGATTATGAGGGGGTCAGAAAACCACCCTAGCCTGGGGGCAAGTGGCACACATTTGTGTCATCACCTTCAGAAAACCAATGCTGGCAAAAACCTTTCCCCTTTCCACTTTAGCTTCTTCACCTTACTCGGCATTGGGGTGTCTTCTTTTGCTGCTTTGTTGTGAAGGCAATCTCCCAATTTTGAGGGCTACTATTCGTCCTAGGCTAAGAATCTTTTTCAAACATGCGATCTATGCACAAAGCGCACCTTGAATGCACTCTTAATGCCATTTGATTTACATAGCGACTTTTCACATTTAAACACTATTCTTCGCAAAAATTAGGTGTGGATTTCCCTTATCCTCTTGCTCTGGACCGGCATTATCGAATATCCCAAGTAGCACGATTTCAAGCTGACATACACTTTACCCAATCTCTCTCTCTCTCTCTCTCTCTCTCTCTCTCTCCTAATGGCCTGCATTGTACCGTGAATGAGAGCTAAACCATGAACACGACTTAAATCACACAGGCCATACCTGCTAGAGTGGCTGCTCGTCCGCATTGCACGAGCTGATGTGCCTGCGCGCTCTGGTCCTGGTTGCAAAAAAGGGCGAGTGTCTTGAAGAGAAAGCGAGGTGGGTGCAACTTCGACATCCAAGGAATGCTCTTTGTTCTTTTCGCACAAACTATGTCGACGATTCTTTAAGTTTTGGTGTGCCCCAGTTCATTATAAACAAGCCGTCCACAGGACAAGTGGCACTGCCGGTTGAGAGAAGCATTAGATAGTGCCAAAGGAAAAAAAAGGGAAATTTTACCAAACCACCCTCTAATTTGTGGAAATTCTCGAAATACCTCTCAAATTTCAAAAAATGCCCTTCAAATTTTCCAAAATACCCTCGTTTTGAGATTAAATTTCTCCAAAGATGAAAAATTTATAGCTTTTCATAAGAACACTGATTGTCTATCGATACAAGATGCTAAATCTAGAATTTGAGTTGGTTATGTAGGCTTTGGATATGAATTGCTTCATTATTTGAATTTTTTTTTGGGTGAGAAATTACATGCTAAGCAATGTAAGAAAAAAACCGGGGTACAGTGTATTTTAATCGGCTAAAATCATAAAATCCCGGTTAGATTTTGAGCTTGCCTTCAAGAAACCCGGCAAGGTTTAGTGTAAATACCGGCAAAAGCTTCAAATTTTGACCTGGAAACCGGTAGAATTTCAAAATTTCCCTTATTTTCTTCGGTTAGGAAAAATGTATTTTTCTAGCCCTGACATTGCTAAGCATGCAAAAACGGATCTCAATTGTGAAATGTGAAAAAGGAATAAAGATCCGAGGAGCAACGTTGCTGAGCGGTTGGAGAAGTTGGCGCGCGCAGCGGTTCTCTCTTCCTTTGATTCACTATTAGTAAAACAGTCGGCTTGCATGAGGAGCTCTCAATGTTAAAAGTGGTCGTTCTTTTAGACACATGATGAAGCCCAGCAGGTGCTCTACTCTCCGCCTGCCAGTTGGAGGAGGAGCACAAGCTCACAATTTCTTGCTGAGAAAGAGCACGCAAAGAATTTTGATCTTCTGTACATGTATCTCATGCAATTTGATTCACCCTCAGGACATTGAGAAACGCTTTCAACACTTGGTTAATGAGATATGGCTTTGACATCATCTTGAA
Organism: Adiantum capillus-veneris; assembly: GCF_014529385.1. NCBI lineage: Eukaryota > Viridiplantae > Streptophyta > Polypodiopsida > Polypodiales > Pteridaceae > Adiantum > Adiantum capillus-veneris. The sequence continues at coordinate 5,280,124 of NC_140944.1, read as the reverse complement.
AACACAGCATGTTCATAAAGCATCAGGTTTGAAAGTAGAGGTAATTCTGTATACTCATCTTAATTGAAAAGGAATTTGCATGGGGCTGAGGTGAAGGAATGTGGTGAATGTGTTTATGGAATGAGGAAAAAAAATGCAACTCTGTGACCGCAAGAAGGCATTTTAAGGAATGGAGAAAGCACCTCAAACATGAAGGAAACAAAATGCAACTCCGTGACCACAAGAAGTTATTTTAAGTACTCTAATGAGTGGCTACTCTAGTACCATCGACTTGAGAAGGCATTTATTGGCGAGTTTCATGGCGTTAATTTATACACAAGACTACATAATAAAATTTCTACATCCTGGTGAAGATGGATGGTAGCACTGTTGAAATAAAACACAATTGATGTGAATGTTCTCCCGTTGGATAGGCAAAGTGGGATGTATAGGTGTCTATTTATGTGCAAACACTCAATTGATGCAAGGGAGTACAAATGGAACATATTCAATTCACTATATTGTTACGAGCTAGAGTACGAGACATGCTCGCAAAAACCCTAACCCTAAAACATGTCACAAGCTACTTTAAAAGGGTCATGTACAAACGGTTACACATGGTGTGTCATGTGACTTTATGCCACATAGGCTCCAACTCTACTAGAGACAAGATATGGAAACTCTAAGAAAGTGCTTCAGGGTAGGGTTGTCCAAGGGCCATAGGGCATAGCCCATACCCGACAGCTTTTGTTGCAAAATACGGTGATATAGTATTTATCAAAGATCACTAAGTATTTGTGTCTTCAAGCAATCATAATATATATTTTGTACAAAAGATGGGGGTGCATATCAAATGAATGGGACTCCTTGTGTGACAAAATATAGGGGGAGTGCTTGAATTATGTGCATCTTTTCTGATTTAGCTCAGCAGATCTTCTGTTGATTATTGACTATATTACTATGCACTGGTTCAGTTTTCAAAAGCGAGCAAAATATTTCGGGTCCAATAAAGAGGTGATGTTCAGCAATCTACTAGGTCTTTTTGCTTTCACTTGTTTTATTTCTTCTTTGAAGCTTCACTTCAGAATTTTGGCAAAGAGCTACTTTTGTTGGTTTTTCATCTGTAGATCCAAGACTATAATTCATCTTGAACACTTTTTGCTTTAATATTTCCTAATCTTCAAGTATTTAGATTTGAAAGTGCTACTGCTACTGCAATTTAGGCTTTGTGCTTGCCTAAAAAAAAAGGGCTTGCTATTTTGGTGGGCATTGTGGACAAATAGACATTCCTTTTGCTTAGTCATAGGTGGATTTCACTTAGAGATCTTACAATGGTTTTACATGTAATTCATTGCTAACTTTCAACTTGCATGAAATGTAGAGCCTAGTTTAGACGCTTCTATTTATGACATGGCATAAAGCTATTTTGGAGTTTTTTAGACATGATATTTTGGGTGTTAAGGCTATTTGTGGGTGCTCTTTTCCTTTTTCTTTTTTTCTCTTTTTTTGAGTTTGGGGGGGGGGGGGGGGAATTGAAAAAACATATTTTATTATATGCAAAGCATTTGCCGAAGCATTAGAATCTGGAAGTAAAGAGAAGTTATGTAGACATCAATCATGTGAAAGGGTTGAAGACGAGTCTTGGTGCAAACTTTAGACTGCAAACCACTACCACATAGACAGCTGCCCATTGGCAATGGAGTGTGCAAAAAAAACCATGAGCGCCATGCACTGTAACAGAAATTGGAGTGAGAAATTGTGTGTGCACATTAGAAGAGCAATTTGTTGGCAAAGAGTACAAAGAGTACAGGGAGGTGATTGAGTCCTGATTGACTTCTACATGATGTGCACCCAAAAAATTGAGATGAGGATGAAGCAGCCAATAAGAAACTCCAAAGTGAGTAGAGGCAGAGATCGGACACCTAGCTCAATTGCATTAGTAGTCACCAATACCAAAGCACAGAAGATGACAACTGCAAACTATATCCAAGGACATCTCAAGATAGATCAAGTTAGTAGTTGTTGCCAAAAACAACATTAGAATCTTGAAAAGAGTGTCAAGGGCCAAAGAATGCAAAGGGTCGTCAGAACCTAGCATCCCAAAAATCATATCACCACCAAAAGAACCAAACTTTGACTCTCCAACCTCGTTTGTCCTTGGAGGTCGTTTCGATGCAACAAGACCCAATGGAGCCAAGTTAAGGTAGAAGGACCTACGTTGTTGTTGTTGTTGTGTGTGTGTGTGTGTGTGTGTGTGTGTGTGAGAGAGAGAGAGAGAGAGAGAGAAAGAGAGAGAGAGAGAGTCAATCACATAGCTCACGTGCACAACGAATAAGGCATGTCATTAACTCTAAAAAGTATCCTGCTACTAGTAGTGGCCCGTAATATAGGGCCACACTTTTGTACTAAAAATCAAAACGATGTAATAGCAAACTGCTTATGGCAGTGCCAATAAACAGTTCATCAATAAGTTGTTGAACAATGAATCATGATGAACCTGTGAGAGTAGTAAAATGAAAGAACAAAGAGAAGGATAACTAGAGTGCTTCGTTAGCTGAGTTCACATCGAATTGAGATTGAGCAAAGTATTGTAAATTGCATATGCCATTTCAACACTTTTCAAATGAAAACAAGCTAAAATCATGAGGCTTGCCTACTACTAATGGAGACTAAAAAGAAGAGAAGAAGAGAGAGAGAGAGACAGAGAGAGAGATTCAGCTATTATTGCACATTCTTTGATAGGTTATGTACATTCCCCACTACATGTTTTAGTCATGCCAGACACTTCCTTCTCTTACCATTGTTATTGAAGATTTCTTCAAAACCCACTTTGGCATGTCATGAGTTATGGTTAACAGAGATATAATTAGCAAACCATAAGGGAAAGTAAAAGTGCTCTCTCTCTCTCTCTCTCTCTCTCTCTCTCTCTCTCTCTCTCTCTCTTTAATGATGCAAAAGAATTGGATCACTACGGAAAGTCACTTCTACATATGTGCAATAGTACCGGAATGCTCATTGCAAATGGTGTATCTCTATGGCAAGACACCAATGACTTTACATGTAGAAAGCACAATGGTGATAGCGTGATTGACTATATGTTGTTCTCGGAAGCCACTCTAGAATGCATACAAAGCTTTACCCTTGGTGAATGGAATCCGGAATCGGATCATAGGATGTTATGTATTGACCTCAAGTGTGGTAAATGGCCCGAGCATGTAGCCTCCAATCATGATGTGAATCATTTGTACCTACGTCTAGACTTCAAACGAGCACTTATATATGCTGATATGGTGGACCAAATGTTAAGCATGATAAAGCATCAAGAGAGCCCAACATTAGAATGCAAGTGGAAAGTTTTCAAAGAAGTAATTTGCTCTTGTGCGAAGGAATGCTTTTCAGTGAAACACATGTCTTGCAAAAGAAGAAATGGTTTGACATGGAATGTAGTCAAGCCCGAAAACACTTGCTAAGATTGGATGCAAGCAAAGACAAGAAAGTTCACTTGGAATCTTCACACACATACAAAGCACTTGTTCAAAAGAAGAGGAGAAGGTGGAAAGTCAAAAAACAACTTCTTTTAGCGCAAGAGAAAGCACATGCATGTGGCAAGTTTTGGCAAAATGTAAAAGGCAAGCGCATTGAGAGCTTTGGTGACTTGACTCTTGAGGACATGTATATGCATTGCAAGAACCTCTATGAGCAACCCAATGTTGATAAGATGGAGTGTTGTAGCTCCCTTCCATTTATTTTTCCCTTCTTTACCATTGAAGATGTATGCCGTGCGCTTGAGAAACTTGCTACTCGCAAGGCAGGGGACCTTCAAGGTGTCAAGGTTGAAATGATTAAATGGACAAGCAAGAAAACATGATATTGGATATGCGATATATTCAACCTTGCACTTCAGCATGGCATGCCTCATGACTGGAGTGAAAATTGGATCAAACCTTTACACAAAGGAGGAGATGTAAACAATATGAACAACTATCGCACTATAATGGTTGGTTCTTTTATGGCAAAGTTATTTGGATGTATCATGGAGATGAAGATAAGCGAATGGACTGAAAAGAATGGCAAACGTGTGCTTGGCCAAGCAGGTTTTCGAAAGCATCATAGCACTATTGATCACCTTGTCGCTCTTTGAGTTCTTATGGAAGTGTCTCGATTGAAAGGAAAAAAGTTGTATTGTTGCTTTGTGGATTTCAAGAAAGATTTTGACATGGTACCGCGAGGAAATCTTTGGAGACGTAAGCAAAGCCTTCAAGTGCCGAGAGAATTTATGCATGCAGTCTTTCGCATCTACCAAAAAGTACTATGTCGACTACGTATGGGAGATGGAATTTCAGAATTTTTTGCAAGCACCATTGGTGTCAAACAAGGATGCCCACTTTCCCCAACCCTCTTTGGGCTACTCATTGATGAATTGGAATGCATGGTTCTAGATTTTATGTAGCAAGAAGGCATAGAAGAGGTTAAGATCGGAAATGCGGTGATCATGCTTTTGCTTTATGTCGATGATATAGTGCTCTTGGCACATACCTTAGAAGATGCACAAAAGCTTATGAGTGTCTTGGAACGCTTTTGCCTACATAGCGGGCTGACCGTAAATGGATCCAAAACCAAGGTTATGCTTGTAAAGACCCTCAATGATGAAAATCCATGCATTGTATACAACAATGAGCAACTTGAAGTGGTAGATCACTTCAAGTACCTTGGCCTTGAGGTTCCATCCAATCATAAATGGAAGGATTGTGCAATCCGTTGCTTGTAAGCCGGAAAGAGGGCTTATTATGCATTTGAGAAAATGTGCAATGTTGGAGAGATCAAGTGTTGGACTCTCAAAAAGTACCTCTTTGACACATTGGTGACACCGGTGCTTCTTTATGGAGTGGAGGTGTGGGGTGGAAGCATCGGGAAATCTACTTGGAAAGAGTTTGAGAATGTCCAAAAGCGTTTTCTCACCAAGTTTCTCCAAGTCAAGACACAACTACATGCTCTTACTTCTTGAGTCTGGATCGCTTCCCATTGAGGTCTTGGGCATGCAAAAGGGTTGTGGAGTACATGCTTAAGACACAACATAGCCCTTTGTATCAACTTCCTAGAATCGCATATGAAGCAAGTCAAAAGGTCCAAAAGACATGCAAGAGCAAAGTACTAAGTTTGGAGTGGATGCTTGACATCAAGAAATGGTTTGGAAGATGGGATGCATGTCACTTGGTCAAGGATGCGTCGATCGACTCCCAAGTTAATGAGGCCTTCTTACAACGCCAATGTATCACGGCTTGGGAGAAATCCGGAGGTTCTCTCTTCAGCCATTACACCACACACGTTGCCCCAAACTACAAATCTCTCTTCTTCTCTGAACGAGGTAACCGAACCCATCCCTACATCCTTGAGCCCATCCCGTTGAGTGCGATCCACACCATTGCCTCCATTCGTCTTAGTTCCCATTCTGTACGCTGCGAGACAGGATGTTGGGGTACTGGCGAGGAGTCTCATCGACTTTGCACCTTATGCCCTCGTCAAGTGAGAGAGAGAGTACCACACACTACTTGAGTGCTCAGCTTTTGACCACATTAGGTCCTCTTTTCCCCATCTCTCTCTCTCTCTCTATCTATCTATCTATCTCTAAGTGAAAAAGACGTTTTTGAAAGAGCATACATACACCCTCCTTAGTTGAAGCCTGCCAATTGCTATTGTGCTTCAGGCTGCCTTGGCCTCCAAGTTGTGTCCCTCCCTTAATGCATCGCCTATTCAGTTTTTGCTAAGTTGCTCATAGCTTTTCTCACAATAAGTTAAGTAGAAGCTTAAAGGCGCACCTTTAAAAAACTGAAGATAACTGTTGTTGCCCTAACGGTGAGAACAAATTAACTCGACAGCGGCCTTCATTTGTTTTGAGATTCCGAAAGGTGCTTGGATGGAAGGAAGATCCCAGTAATGTTTAAGACAACAACATCATCCAATTGCCGGGGCAATTCTCTCTCTCTCTCTCTCTCTCTCTCTCTCTCTCAACTCTTTACTCTCTCTACTTCGGATTTGAGGAGGAATGCAGCAAGTCCAATGCCGAGGGAGGAACCTTTCTTTTTTATGGCTCTATTGTTGCAAAGTTCTTGCATCCTTCACCTATGAGCTCTTCTAAGAGAGCTTTAGAGAGAGGGCTTGCAGGAGGAGAAGACACAGCTCAGCTCGCCGAGAGGAGCTGATGTGAAGGAGGGCATGGCGATGACGATGATGAAGGAGGAGAAGGAGGGCACAAAAGATTTGCATCTCTCTCTCTCTCTCTCTCTCTCTCTCTCTCTCTCTCTCTCTCTCTCTCTCTCTCTCTCTCTCTCTCTCTCTCTCTCTCTCTCTCTCTCTCTCTCTCTCTCTGGCTAGGGTTGGTGTGTGGTGAGGTTGTTAAGAGTTGGGTCCATAGGAGCTCGAGCGCAGGCGTGAGGCATGGTGATGGAGCACGAGCATGGTTTGCGTTCCCCCCCCCCCCCCCATCTCTCTCTCTCTCTCTCTCTCTCTCTCTCTCTCTCTCTCTCTCTCTCTCTCTCTCTCTCTCTCTCTCTCTCTCTCTCTCTGTGCATGAGGGCGACAAAGGTGGTTAAAAAAAGTGTGTGTTTTTTAAAAGGGCTTTTAGACTAACTTGTGGGAGTAATAGAAATAGTTGAAAGCCCTCCGTGTGAAATAGGGCATGAGCATCATGAATGTGAGTAGGGCACACACAATAACCATGCCTTTTCATGATTCAATCTTGTATGTGCAATGAGTATCTTCTCTTTGCAATGAGTATCTTCTATGTTGTGTTTGATCAATAAAAAATTATGCATTTTTTAAAAGTAACCTCCCCTTGAGGAATCACTAAGGCATTACCCCTTTGGGGCGGTCCAAAACATTGACAAGTTTCATTATTTGATGCTATAGAGTATTATTAACTGGGAGGAGAGACATCAAAATGAAGGGGAGAGAGTGTGTGTTTTCATCAAAGCGTGTTAGATTTTTTTACCTAAAAGTGTGTCATGTTTCAAACGTGTACCTCGCGAAAAACCACAAGGAGGGTTAGAGATTTGTCAAGCTCAATGTTCGTAATCATACAAGACATCAATGTTATTAATTGTTTGTTGTTTTATTTTCATACCAAAAAAAAAAACATGCAAGTTTCCTTGCATGGGAGAGTTTGCATAGTCCTCCCCAAATCATCATTATATGTGGGATCTTGCCATTCCCACGGTAGCATGCAATTTTCAGCTCGTTCTTTAACTGCATTCTTAGTGTCAAAAATCAAAAAATGGTAATGCTTACGCATCGCGGGATTAAATGTCTATCACCGATGCACACATGTTGTATTCAACCTTTTGTGGCCGCACTACTTGAAACAAACATGATAGTGGAGGCGGAGTGGACATTGCAAAGGTTGAAGTTGTGTTACCAAGCTTTGGTATGGAAGAGCCAAAAGGGCTCTTTTACAGTGGTAGAGGACCATTTGGAGCACGATAGGTGCATACTGGAGGCGGGTTTTGGCAAGGGTGAAGGCTGTAGTAGCATCACCAACGCTTTGGTATGAAAGAGTTGAGTCGTCCTTTTGTAGTGGTAGGGGACATGCATGAGCCCGGTAGGGGCATATCATATCATGTAACTAGATTTGTTTGCCTTGCAAATACTTGATATCTTCATCAACAAACCATTGAGACCTTCCACATGCCTCAGTCTGGCAAATATGTGGACTGCTTTCGAGCACCATTGTTAATTCTCATATGAGCATTCAATTTTTTTTGTTGTCTCTAACATGACAGTAGCTGCATAAGAATCCTCATTAACACATGCTACAACTGCTTTTTGTGCTTTTGTAGAAGGGCACCACATTCGGCATACATATGAGCCAAAAAATTGGCAAGCACAACATGTCCAAGAGCCTTTGGGCAACAATCCATGCAATGAGCACACTGAGAAAGAATATTGCAGTAGGAGAGTTGTCCTGGTGTTGCATTCCAACAAAAACAATTCAAAGCTTCCTCGGCTTGCGCTTGTCAGGCATATTCTCTTATAAGAGCACTCCTAGAGACTTCATTTAGCAAGAAACCTCACTTTGCATCCAATTAAAATAGCCTAGAGCTTCCCTTCCTTCAATCAGTGATGTTGGGCATCTCTACTTAATCCGCTGCAAGAGACATCTCAGAGAGGATAATCTTCAAGAAAGTTTTCATGACATTGTGAGGACACCACATTTGGCATACATATTGATCAAATGATTAGCATGGAATCATACTCCCAATAGCCCCTGACTAGCAATCACATTGTGAATTTTGATACCCTTGTGAAAGTCTTCTATAAGGTTATAGGCCTTCAAGATGCAAGCATAGGTAAATGCATTTGGAGAGAGACGTTTTGATAAAACAGTCAAGAAATTTCTTGCGATAGGCATATTGGGCATATCTTACAACCAACACGCTGCACGTAATGACATTCCTCTGGAGAGGATGCCCATCAAGAACTTTTCATACTTTTGCAACAGTACCAACATTTGTCATACATACCAACCAAAGCACTACCAAGCATGACATCCTTCACCAACAACATTGGACAAGGTATCTTCTCGTTAATTTTCTCGCCCATATCAATAGCTTGTATAAGGCCACTAGCCTTCAAGGTGCAAGCATAAGTGAATGCATTTGGAGAAAAGCCTTCCATTTGCATCTAGTTTCAGAGCTACCCTAGCACAACAAAGTTGGGCATATGTGTTAGATTTACACCACTCTGTTTCTTCACATGTCTAGCGCATGCATGTACGGCTAGTGTGCCTTCGGGCTGGCCACCCATACTCTAAATTGATTCTAGTCTGCGATCGCCCGAGTTTGGGGTTGGCTGCCCGCTTTGTGAGCGCCCTTATATATTTCCCATATATCATTTTTATGTTGGGTCGTGGGGATTTTTTTCAGGACTTGCCCTACCTCCCCTTGGGCACCTTTTTATGGGGCTAGGGGGGTATCGACTTCCATCATCTGGTTATTGTGTATTGGGTCTTCTGCTCATGGTAGTCATGGGGGGACTAATCACCCCCTCTTCACCATATCTTACATTTTTGGTCTCTCCTCTCTCTCTCTCTCTCTCTCTCTCTCTCTCACGCTTTCGCACATGTGCACTCTCACATGGTATCAGTCTTGCCAGTGTTGTGGGCGCATCATCCGCATGAGGTTCTCTCCCAAAAAGATCAGATCAGCCAACGTTTTTGGAAAGCATCAACGTTTTTTGTAGATCTGCCAGCGTTTTGCAAAATCCATGCAAGCGATGGAACTTGGAGAGTTTTCATCACGGGGGACCCTCTCCACCTACTTTTTTGTCTCCACACTTGGCGTTTTTGCTTTTAGCTGCTAGCGCTATCCTTTTTGGGACTTTTCGTCGTGGGAAAACCCCTCGGATCAATCTGCATTTTCAACTAGATCTGCGTTTTTGGGAGCTGTTGCATTTTTGGACAGTAAGGTAGCGTTTGCTACACAGAGGGGGAACAATGGGCTTACTACCCCCAATCTTGCCTTTCGACACATCGACTTGGCATTTGGTGTCCTGCCGGCCAGTATCCTCTCCATTTCCTTCGGATTTCAGTCATTAACCCCTTTTGTTTTCTCGTTTTCAGCCCACTTGGGGTTGTGACTTTGATTCCCCGCCTTCCCATACTCCTCTGCACTACTCTAGACCCTACTGGGAGAGTACGAGCACGCTGAAAATCACTGAACAACAGCGTTTTCATCACCTTGTAGTTGCATTTTTGGGTGAACAACAACATCTTGGCCTGTGTTTTTCACAGAGGATGAGGTTATCTCCTAGGAGGACTTCATCCGGTGGTGGTCCAACGGTCTCTCTGTGACTGCTGCAGTGCAGGGTATCTTCGACATCGGCTTTATCATCTATGGCGTATGATCCTTGGGAGATCAATTTCATTCCAACCATCATTCGGCCGTTGTACACTCCAGAGGTGGTTGTGACTTGTGGTTTGCTATGGACACACCTATGCACTCATCAAAGGAGTTCACACAAGATATGGCCATACTCATGGCATATGGGATTCTGACATTCCCAGAGAAGACACCACCATCTTGGGTGGATAAACACCTACCACTTGACCTCAACACGTCAGATCACTTGCTTACACATGAGCATCTACATGGACTTCGAGAGAGGATCTTGTATCTCTTCTTGGACATGTTCATTGCTTGGATCTACAGATTGGAGTCGGACTTCAGTGCTTTGGACTCTCTTGAAGAGTTTACCTACGAGATGCGAGAGATCAAGCATCATTACATGATTACATCTGGAGTCACCCGGAGCTTGGCTTGGATGGTAGTGCAGTTGCTCTTCTACACTCTTGATCATTTGGATTGCTACCTTCAGAGCTTCATTACACTCACCCTCGGTAACCTTACATCAAACTCATCCCCTGACCTGGGCAGTAGGCCACTCCTAGCTCATCCACATTGAGAGCCACAAAGAGTTGCGGTTTGGTGGCATTGTTGGAACGGATTCTGTTTTGGTTAACACAGCAGGATTGGAGGCAGGAGATACAGGCAAGACGGCGTAGACATCTTGGTCTGGCATTTCTTCTTCTCAAAGGATCTTCACAATGCAGACTGCTCAGTCTGGCTTCCCTTCTTCATACATGATGATTACGGTGTAGACAGCTTGGTCTAACACACCTCTTCTCAGAGGCCCTTCACATCGTAGACTGTTGAGTCTGGCTTTCCCATCATCTTGGATTACCCTACCTACTGTGACAAGACACCATCCGGTGGCCGTGTGGTCTCTTGGTGACTGCTGCAGCTTACGGTAACTTCTACAATGCAGATTGCTTAGTTTGGCTTTCCTTGCTTTGAAGGACGTTTACAATGCAGATTGCTACATCTGGCCTTCCTGGAGTTTTACATAGCTTAGCCACCTTGCCACACTGGGTTACAAGTTCATGCATTGACAGGCTTCCGGTCATTCTCATGATGGTTTTTGGGCTTCCCCATTTTCTCCAGAGACGGCTTGACTATAGACACCACATATCCTATTGGGCAGGACACTTGCAGGCCTATTGGAACTTCTTTTACAACAAGGAGTTGTTTTCACACTCAGTTCGGGACCTTCACACAGTACCTTCACACTGTATCGACGGAGTACAATAGTTTGATTCACTCCTCATGACGGCACTTTACCATGGAGATCTCTTGGAGGTTTTGACACCCAAGACTGCTGCCTCTACACTCATGGAGTATTGTCCTTTAGTGCACATCGCGGCATACATCTTCATCATTTGCCTCACATCTTGGCTTCACACGGTTTGTTTAGCATCAAGTGCTGAGAGGGGATGTTAGATTTTTCACCATCTGCTTCTTCACAGGTCTAGGGCATGCATGTATGGCTATTTTGCCTCCGGGCTGGCCACCCATAGTCTAGGTTGCTCCTGGTCCGCCGGTCGCCCGAGTTTGGGGCCGGCCGCCTCCTTTGTTCGGACGACCTCATGTATTTTTCGTATATCATTTTTATGTTGGGTTGTGGGGATTTTTATCAGGCCTTACCCTACCTCCCCTTGGACACCTATTTATAGGGTCAGGGGGGTACCCACTTCCATCATCTGGTTATTGTGTATTGGGTCTTCTGCTCATGGTAATCATGGGGGGCTGATCGCCCCCTCTTCACCATATCTTGTGGTACTCTCTCTCTCTCTCTCTCTCTCTCTCTCTCTCTCTCTCTCTCTCTCTCTCTCTCTCTCTCTCTCTCTCTCTCTCTCTCTCTCTCTTATGCTTTCGCACACGCGCACGCTCACAAGACATAGCAATCAACGCGTTCGAGGTGATGACATTTCAAATGTCAGAGAATATAAAGCTTACTTTTAGATTCAACGAGTTTTAACTATGAAAGGAGAGAGTTTTCCTTAAGAAAAAGATAGCAAGGAGATTATAGGTTGTGTGATCTGAATTCTTTATTACACATAAAAAGAACTATAATCATGCATCTAATTCAAAGAGAATATACAATTAAGATTGACAAGTCAATGAAGATCGGATTTGCTTGGAGATGGTCCCCCCTCCAGAAGGACTTGTATTATATCCTGTCATAAGAGAGCTTTGTTACAATGCATGTTTGTGCTCTTGCAGAGACTTTTGTTGAATCGAGAAGATGGTGTTCTTCAAGTATCCATGGTATAACCCTCCTTCCCAAACCCTAACACCCCAACGGGGAGAAAGGAACTGCGGAGATAGAGTAAGATGAGGGTGAAAAGAATTATTTTTCAAGCAAGAGAATTGATAATCTGTATTCTCTTGCTCATGGGCAAGCTCTTAGCACAGGTTAGTAATAGAATAGTAGAGATGGGGAAGAAGGAACTTTCATTGGCTTGAATTTGCATCCATAGCCAAGAGTTTGAGCATAGAGACTGTCTCTAGAGCTCCCATGAGAGAGAGAGAGAGAGAGAGAGAGAGAGAGAGAGAGCTTGCTTTGCCAACTTAGGCACTTGAGAGAGTGTGTAAGAGGAGCAAGAGAATTTGTGACAAGTTAGAATTTCACCCTAAGGCTTCCCAGACTTCATACTTGGGGTCTAAAGAGTGATTCTAATGACTTGAGCTTAGTACAATCACTTTCTATTTTTAGACTCCTATAATTGCTCTTGATCATCTCGTGTCTGGTACCTTTGATCAAGAGTGTCCGAGATGTATTTGTCAGGTGCAACAGAAGTGTTGAAGGATTTAGCTTGGATCTAGTGTTCCACACAAACACAAGGGACACTTTACCTTACCTGAAGGGACTGGATTGAAAGAGAGACAGAGAGAGACGACACAAGGATGTCGGGTCCCAAACCCCCAAGGCATCCCTTGCTTCATTGCCAAAGCAAGTGCTTTCTTTATTCTTGCACAATGTTGGTACAAACTGGCTAAATGTTGAGGTACTGATGCTACTACTAATGCTGGGTACTATAGGGTACTGTGGGCATTGAAGTTCTAAGAGGTTCCATGTCAACGATGATGGGTCTCGATGACGATGATGTCAACGACGAGGTATAGATGGGCCTATGTCAATGACAATCATGTCAATGACAAGGTAATGATGGGTGACGACGATGATGTTGATGATGAGGTACTGATGGGTCTGTGGTTGAATATTGAAAATTGTTTCGCCGACTTGGCCGTGATGGGATGACCAACTGCAACGAGGGAAGGGCTGATCTCCTCAAGGTGCTGCGGTGGGAAGCCAAGAAAGGAAAAAAACTGGCTGTCTTTGCTGAAAACATTGATCATCAAGGCTAAAAACGCTAATGGAGAAGAAGGCTGAAAATGCTAGGTGCTCGCCTGCGATTCTCAAGTATGTAGGTTCCTTTGTTGCTGCTGCCTCTTTTGTCTTCCACTAGTGCCCAAGGAGTTTCTTTTGTAGGTCCTTTAGCATTTTCCCTACCTACATTCCAACAAGGGTAAATGAAAAGTCACTTATTAATAAAAGAGGCAGTTCGTATATGGTAAAATTCCTATATGCTGAAATGTTGTCCTGTGCAAGAGAGGGTATGCAACTATGACCGTCATGGACATGCACGCCCTGCTAGAGGCTCACAAAGTGCTAGGCTAGGTCCTAAGCTAGAGGATTGACGCTAGACTGTAGCAGAAACATATCCACGTAGCACAAGTGAAGTGCACACGTGACAATATTTATCCTTCCTTGACCTATACCTATGATTGAGATAACTAGTTAGCAATTACCCTTGCTCTTTTATAAACTTATCTCCTTTTGGTCCCAAGCCTTGACCCGTTGGTCCATTAGCACTTAATCAATTTCACTTTGTTCTGTTTTTATTTCCCCTAGACTTAAGTGGCCAATTTAAGCTGAAAAAAAACTTTTAGAAGGGTAGAAATTAATATTCATGACATTACCCCTCCCTTGAAATCATAGTTGTTCTCGATTATGGGGTAGGAAAAATAAAGTCATAGCTAGTCATGTTGCTTTGGGTAGAGGATCCCTTTTTACCGGCGACATTCTTTCACAGTGGTGACTAATTCCACTTGGTGCTTGGAAGGCTTAGCTGTTGCAAGCATGTCTTTACTTAGCCATTATCATCTTTCATAGTAGATTGGTAAGGTCTACTAGATGCTTGATAGACTAAGCTACCGCAAGCTTGATTTATGATATGCATATACTTAAAACTTATGAATATTTATAAGAAATCTTAAAGTAAAAAAAGACAAAATTCTTTATAAAATACTTATGTGTACCCGATTCTTACCTTTGGTAGAAGTAATTGTAAGTATTTACAAGGTTTACATTATTCTTTAGCTGAATGTCTTGTATGCACCACGCATCTTCAAAAGGATAGTTCTTAAAATTGACAAGATATCATCGGATAATCTTACCACTTTGTAAAACCTTGTCTTCATGTCGTAGGATGCTCTCTAGCTGCAAAATCTCTTCTTGATCCTCAAACTTAGGTGGTTCTTTGATTACTTGTTCTTTAGGTGGCTCGCCCTTATAAGGTTTCAAGAGGCTCACATGAAAAGCATTATGAATGAGTTTGGTACTTGATAACCTTAACTTATAAGTTGTTTCATTGATAGGCTTAATAATTCAAAAAGGGCCATAGTATCTTTTTGCTAACTTAGCATAATATTTTTGGTGATCTGTTGGACGTCCTTGTGTTCCCTTGCAGGTACGGTAGCTTGAGCGTGCTTTTGGAAACTTGAGCAATACCCAATCATTTTCTTTGAAGGTCAAGGCTTGTTTATGCTTAATAATAGTACCCCTTTGCTTCTATTGCATGATGGATATAACTTCTTTGATATTTTGAAAAGATTCTTTAAGATCTCTACTATACTCATCAGTAGCAAATATGTTCCCAAGTGTCTTGACTATCAATGGGATCTTGGGTCTTCCTTCAATTACCTCGAGGGTGCCTTTCCTATAGAAGTATGGACATGGTTATTATATGCATATTCTACTAAGGGTAAATACTTTTTCCATTGATCTTTTTGATCTACTTACGTAACATAGGCTTTAAGTAGATCCATGATGGTTGAATTTGCTATCTCACTTTGGCCATCCGTTTGTGGGTGATAGGCTGAGGAGAAATTCAACTTAGTATCCAAATTTTCAAAGAGACCCTTCCAAAAATTGATGGTCATTCTTGGATCTCTATCAGATACTATAGATGTTGGTAATCCATGGTGTTTAAAGACCTGTGAGATAAAGAGAGTTGCCTTATGGTATGCTTTAATAGTCTTCTTGATCGATATGAAATGGGCTTGCTTGCTAAATCGGTCTACTATTGTCCATATTCCCATATTCCCATGTATGGATTTTGGCAATCCAAAGCTGAAATCTATGGACATACTTCTCCATGGGGAATAGCGTATAGGCAATGGCTAAAGCAAACCAGGATGCTTCCCTCTATCATACTTTTTCTATTAACATACAATGCATTTGGCAACATAGTCGGGTATGTCGGCCTTCAATGTTGGCAAAACAAGTACATCTCTACTCGCTTGAGAGTAGCTTGAATCCCTCTATGTCCCACATAAGGGGGAACATTGAGATTTGTACATAATTTTTTCATGTAAACTATATATAACACATAGCTATTGCCATAGATTAAATAACCATCTTGCACATTGTGAAAGGGTTAGGAAGGATATTTAAGAGATTCATTCATGGTAATGACATGCTAATTAGAATGATAATAGAAACTTAGACAAAGTGGAGACACAAGTAGAGAAGATAGATTGATTCATTTGGAGTGAATACACAAGATCCTTTAATAGCCTTGATCCAGGCATATTCGCACACACCGCTGATTATGTCACATGAATTGCCAACTAAGTTGCACACATGGATACATGACTAGGCTTCATCCACATCACATTCACATTGTTTTGGCTTACATGACTGACACATAGGATTGCTTACATAAATAGGAGTTTCACACATGAGGGGGCAACAATGCCCACACCACAACAATCCTTCCCTTGTGGGTATTGTTGCACATAGTAGAAAAGCTATCGCATTCACACAAATAGCCTTCCCTCAAACACAAATCTACCTCCCCTAGACATAAAGGGTGTAGACACACAAAACATTAGGGTGTAGGCGTACACACACACATACACACACACACAAACCTCCCATGGCACAAAATTGTAAGCACACAAGTCTCCCAAACACAAGGGTAGACACACAAAGCTTCCCAAACACAAACAAGGGTGACAAACAATTGAGTGCATACATATTCATAGGGTTGTTATGTTGTTGTTTATCTTCGAGGATTTTGTCCCCCACACAGATTTGCAAAACTTGTTGTACTTTGTTGTCCTTGCCACATCTTGGTGCTGTTGTCGTTTGTTGATCTTGGTTGTTCTTTTAGTGATGTTCTTGGCCTAGTCATAAGTGGTGCATCATAAGTGACCGATACCTTAATGGGCATCGTTATGTATGACATCAACATGGTGCATAAAATTTGCATACATTGCTTTGCACTTCTTCACCTTGTAGCAAAGCGGCAAAAATTGGGTGATGTGGATCTTGCGAAGCAAGGCTTTTGGCGTGAAGTGTGCCCTTACAAAGAAAAAACTTTGATATTTTGAGGTTGCAGGGCTGGTGAGCCATCGGAATGACTTCCTTTCAAGGCTTCAAGAGATGCTTGGCTCGTGTGGAGAGCTACTTAACTAGGTCAGCCAACAGTGGGAAGGGTCCCTTTGGTGGGTTGAGTACCAAAGGGCTCAAAGGGGGAGGCTCGTGGACCCCTTGCTATCGGACTCGAAAGGAGCATCCAAAAGAGTTTAGGGCTTAGTTTTAAGCTCTGACCCTGGCCAATGCGAACAAGTTGGATTAAATTTTGTTTTGAGATCTGCCCAAGGGTTCAAACTGGCTCATGAGAATTGACTCGACGACCCCACCAAGACAGAAATAGAGTCACCACCCACCCTAAGCTGACTCGCCTTTTGCATGCTCTTGTAGCTTATAACCTCATTGCAGCAAATGATAAGAGAGTTGAATGCTCAAATGAGTTCCAAAATGACCAAGAGAGGGCTCATTTGAGAGCTATGAGGAAGAGCTATTAGTGGCACGGCAAAAACTATAGAGAATTGGAAATAGGGTGGGGCCAAAATTGAAGCACAAATCAAATATAATTCTCACACACACACATACACACACACACACAGACATGCTGTTGTTTATACGCAGTTAACTCCTTCTGGCATATAGGAGTGGCTTGTTGCCACTTCCTAGGTATAATTTATTGGGGACTAGTCTCAATAACTTGTATTGGCTTGGGAAATCTCTTGTGAGAAATGGTTTGAATTCACTAGGTGAAATTCTAAATGGGAAATTAGTGGGTGGATTCTTAATGTATGGTACCTAACACTTTAGGAGTTAAGTGGGATAATGGGGTTTTGGGCGGGCTGGCCTGACTCTATATACGTTGTCCTCATCCGCTTGGTGACTCGATGGTCCCTCCTGGCGGCATCTGCTCTACAGCGCGCTTTCTAGTGCTGTGTGTGTGTGTGTGTACGAGGCGGTGTTGATGGTTCTTCTCCCTCATGAATTCGGACCCACCATATTGCTATGGAAGGAATGTGGCTATTGGCACTGAACCCTATGAAAGGTGAGCTTCTATGCTCACTTAGCATTGGTACCTATGTGATTTTGTGGTGTGTGTGTGTGTGTGTGTGTGTGTGTGTGTGTGTGTGTGTGTGTACTAGTGAAAGGTTGTCTATACCTTGAGATTGTGAGGGTTTTGCCTGCAAGGGTGTGTATTACTAGAGTAGTTGGCTCTTTTGGCAAAAGGAAAAGACAAGCAAGCTATTGTGGAGATGGCTGCTCCAACTCAATCTCAAGTAACTTAAAGACACTGATATGGGACTACTGTCCGAGCTGCTTGGTTGTGTTGTGATTCACCTTTGATATGGTAATAGAACTCATGCATATTCTTGGCTATACTAAGTCGATGTATTACTGTTATGTTATGCTGATGTTTGGCAATTTCTACTGACCCTTAGGTATTTACGACGCTAGGTTTTGTTTATACTCTTTTTGAGTTTAGTGAATTCTTTCAATATATGTCTACTAACCTGTCATAGGCGTGTATATGAGTAGTGAAATACATTGAAAGGTTTCTTCAATGCAAGATAATGGTTGCCTTGTGATTTTTTAAAGTTAAGAAAGTAATGATTGATGTTTTCTCTTACAACTTGGTGGATGACCCTATACTATATGGTAGGTATTGGCTTACTTTGGGGGTTTAAGATAGGTGGCATGGTCATTTTTTTTGGGATAGCCACTGCGGTTATATTGATGAGGTGCCTCTGGGGTTTGTTATTGAGCTTGCCTTTCTTGCTCAGATACGGTCTATGCGTGTTGATCGTTGTGTGACAAATCTTTGGCAAAGCTGCTCATGTGGCCAAATATGGTTGTGAATGAATATGGTTAAGAATGGTTGTGGCCAAATATGGTTGTGAATATGGTTATGAAGGGTTGTGAAATGCACCCGAGTATGGTTGTGCATGGTACCTTATGGCTGCTTATGTGACCGAACATGGTTGCTTATTGCATCAATTTCATGTTATTTGATGGGCCTTGTCGGCACACTCCCTTGGCTTCTAAAACAACTGGGGGATTTTAGAATGTCCATCCTCTATGTGTTTATGATTAAGAGGAATTGAGCATTCATACTTACTATTTTTTATGTGGTTTTTCGACTCCATCTAGGAAGGTGTAGTACATACTTACTAACATATATTTGTGTTACAGACGACTCCAACGTATAGATTGACTGCACGTATGAGCACTATTACTGACCCATAAAAAATAGTGGCAATTAATGCCAAACTCTCTAAAGTTAAGAAACATGTATATGTGGCCCACTTCGGGGCTAAAAAGCCTCATAAAACTCATCTCCGGCCTTATCTCATGAGACCTTGCAAAGCAAAAGGGGATTCACTTGGTTTCCTTGCAACCCCTTGTAAATGAAATCATCTCTGAATATATGTTATGGTTAGCTTTACCTTTCTTACTATTCGTCTATGAAAGCAATCTAGTTGGGTGACATCTATAACATCAGGTGGGATACCCATGCATCACCTGCATATGGTGCTAATGCTAACTATATGTTTGTGTTGTTTCCATGGGTGCAGGTGAGGGTTACCTTCTCAACTATGGTTTTCAAAGTATCTTGGCTTGAAGATGGTGGACTTATATATCTTCAGGCTCTTGATTCTCTTGTACTTGTTTATAAAGACTGTTTTGTACTATGAATGAGAATTATATCACCTTTTCATTGACATAGTTTCTAGTGTCTTTTGTAATTTGAAAGGATTCTTTGGTGTATATGTTAAATTGTTATTGGAACACACACACACACACACACACACACACACACAAACATTCAATCTTACTACCTAAATGCAATGCAAAGGAAGTATGATTCCAATCAAATGGTGAGAGAAGAGGGCACCATTTGATCTAGGGGAGAGATAATAATGCCTACCTAAATGTTAAGCCTATCAACCAAAGCTTGGGTACCACTTGAAAGGGTTAGGGAGGATAACTAAGAGATGTGTTCATGGTAGTGACATGCTTATTAGAATGATAATAGAAACTTGGACACAAGTAAAGAAGATGGATTGATTCATTTGGAGCGAATACTCAAGCTCCTTTTATAGCCGTAGGGATATTAGCACACATCACTGATTATGTCACATGGATTGTCAACTAGACTGTACACATGGATACATGACTAGGATTTCTCCACATCACGTTCACATGGTTTTGGCTTACATGGCTGACACATAGGATTACTTACATGGAGAGGAGTTTCACACGAGGGGGAAACAATGCCCACACCCCAACACATTGTCTGGTTCCTCTTTCTTCCCGAGTGCAATAGTTGACATTACATCTTTGAAGTCTAGATCCGTAGCATACTCGTCTAGCATAAAGTATAGATCATTGTGAGTAGCTATTGCTACAACATTCACTTTTGGCCTTTGTGAAAGTGCATCGGCCACTTGGGTGTGCTTACTAGCTATGTGAGCAATATAAAAATTAAACGATGCAAGAGTGTTTTCCCACCTCATTTGCTCATCACTTAATTTAGTTTGTGTAAAAAAGCGTTTAAGACTTTGATGATATGTGCGTAAAATAAATGGAGTGCAGCTAACATCTCTTTTTCATATATGCCTAGATTCTTTTCTTGGTCATCCAGTCTCCTACTTTTGTATGTTATGGCATGCCCTTCTTAAAGCAAAACAGCTTCAAGGCATTGCCCACAAGCATCACAGTAGACTTCAAAAGGCTTTGGAAGGTTTGGTAATATTAGAATGGTTTGAGAAATAAGCTTTGCCTTTGAATTTTCAAAAGCTTCATCCTCTTTTGTAGTCCATACAAATTTAAGATTCTTCTTAGTCAAATCATACAACGGGCCTGCTAAGAATGAGAATTTTTATATGAGCTGTTTATAGTATACACACATTCCTATAAAGCTTCTTAATTTGTGTAGATTTGTTTTGGTATAGGCCATCCTTTTTTTACCTTCAACTTTTCAGGCCCCATTTGGATCCTCTCTCAAAACTTGAAATATTGCGTGAAGTGTTGCTTATGTTGCTCAATAGTCTTTGAGTAGATGATAATGTCATTAAAGAACACTCCCGTGAAGCTTTGATGAGATCTAAAGAGCCTTTCTATCATTTGATTAAAGATAGTCGGTACGTTGGTAAGTTTAAAAGGGAGTACCAAGAATTCATATAGGCCAAAAGTTGTATAAAAGGATGTATTATGAATTTCTTTAGGTACTATCTGTCACAAACTGGCGACGTGGCTTCCCAATACACACACACACACCCGTCCGCAAATTGCGGTGCAAAAAGCACTGGCAGGCAGTGTACGGCTGGGCTGACGTGATAGTTGTTTTTTTCTACGCAAAGGCTTTGATCTGCTTTATCCTACGCAAATTGCAAGAGAAAGAGAGAGGGCTTTATTTGAATTGCTTTATTTTACTCAATAAGGCTTGAGAGTGGAATTGCTTTATTTTTGAAAGCTTTTGGGGCAGCTTTTGGCATCCCTTGTAAAACTTATAAATTAGTGGCTTGGGCTCCCACTTCTCAGAGCATCTGGACGTAGAGTCTGAGAATGAGACCCTTCCACTCCCTTGTACTTTGAGTTGTATATTATTACAAAAAGAAATACCGAAAGGGGTGCCAGTCTTTGGGGCCAATATCTCTAGGCACAGAACTCCGCCGGGCCGTGTCGAATCAATTGTGAACTGTGAACTGTTTTGAAGTGAATTCCTGTCCTGTCACGGTAGAATCTTGACTTGGAGTGTCCAAGTTTGTTATAGTGGTATCAGAGCGCAGCCGATTTCTCTTCTACCGAGAAATACGATCCTTTTCTACTAGCAACACTTATGGATTTAGATAGAGATCAGTCGACTTCCTCTGCATCTTGAGATGCAGGAAGAGATCAAGAAGAAGATTCTCACGAGGAGTATGGACCACCTTGGCCTACTCAGGTGGAGATTGAAGAGATGGAGCGTCGACGATTGATTGACGATGCAGCAAAGATGATGTTAAATTTTGCGAAGGGTCCAAAATTTGCAAAATTTATGACCCAGACCTCCTTCAATGAGCTGCACGCACAATGGCAGCAAACCACAAAACCACCCCTCAAACCAGCACTCAAGAATCCTCCTACTCCAAGGATGTTTATAAAGCAAGAATTAGAAGAGGTGGTTGATACACGGATTTCTCAGCTTTTTGATGCGCAGAACAAAGTTGAAAAGCACGACAAAAAGCAGAAGAAGGAACTAACTTCCCGGGTTATTTGGGTCATCAATCCTTGGCTAGAAAGCAAAAAAAGCATGTCAAATTTGAAGGAGTATCCAGTTCTTCTTCTTCTTCTTCTGACAGTTCTTCTAGCTCTTCCAACTCGAGCGAAGAAGACAAAAAAGGGAAAAAGCGAAGCAAAAAGAAACGCTTTGGAAAGGGCAAGAAAAAGGCAAAGAAGTCTAGATCTCGCCCAGTTTCGAATAGTTCTATAGAGGACTCATCTTCGAATAGTTCGGACTTCGACAACAGTGGATTGTATGCAAGCAAGAAGAATTTTTATAGAGCCAACCAGTATGACTTTCTGGAAGATAAAAGCAAGAAAGTCCGAGAGTTCAAAGAAGGTGGACAATCAATTAAATTTGACTCGTTTCTGGATTTCGAGATGCTTCAAAGGCTTTGGCCTTCATACAACAGTTTAACATAGCTTTCTCTAGAGGACATTCCTTAGAGCACTCCAAGATTCGGAGGGCTACCTCTTTCTTCAAGGGAAATGCTCGAACTTGGTGGTCCACTCCTTTATTAAACAAGAAAGTGCTACTTAAATGGCTGAAATTTAAAAGGCTTTTTATTTCTTCATGGCTGACTCTGGAGTACGAGCGCGACATATGAACTGCTTGGAACCATCTTTGGATGACCAAGAAGGATACATTGGATGCATATTGCAAGAGATTCTGGAGCTCTTTTCTACCAGCTTCTTTATTTAAGAAGATCTCGGTCAAATAACAGATTGAGCGGTTTACCTTGGGACTTCCT
Organism: Adiantum capillus-veneris; assembly: GCF_014529385.1. Classification (NCBI taxonomy): domain Eukaryota; kingdom Viridiplantae; phylum Streptophyta; class Polypodiopsida; order Polypodiales; family Pteridaceae; genus Adiantum; species Adiantum capillus-veneris. The sequence goes on along the minus strand of NC_140944.1, from coordinate 5,257,583 downwards.
ACAGAGATCCGAGATCACTGCTTAGAGAAAAAGTCAAATTCCATTCAAGAACTGATGAGTCATGCGAAACGGGGTTTTGCCATTCATTCAGGCAATTTGACCCACCCCATAGATGAAATCATGACGCAAAGGACCGAACAGACTTCGAACAATGAAAGTAGAAAGAAGAAGAGCAACCTAGAAAAGAAAGAAAAGGATGCACGACCCAAGCTTACTCTTCGAGAGAGATCAAAGAAGGGAAGTGCTTTGGATGCCGGGGAAACTGAGCACATCTCCGCGAAGTGCCCTAAAAAGGCACCGAAAGAACAAAATGACAGAGATGAAGATATGCATGAGGGTTCAAAAGTAGCTGAGGAACGTGAACAAAAAGGAAAGATGAAAGCATGACTGGTTCCAGATTACATGGGTACTGACCCAAGCACGATTGACAAGAGTACATAACTTTGCCAAGCTTGGCGGAAAGTGAAAGACCAAGAAGCCTTGATTTTCTTTGATGGAGGAGCCAAGGCCAACTTCATTTCACTTGAATTGGCAAAGCGACTCAAGATCACACCCGATCGGATGGGACCACTAGCAGAGGCAGTTCTAGTGGCACTCGGCCAGGGACATAGCCATTACACGTGTCATTGGAAAACTTCGATCGCATTGTCAGGGGTATTTGGGGCATGAGGACTTCTACATAATGTCCTTGGAAGGTAGTGATGTCCTCTTGGGAATTCCTTGGTACCATAAGAACAATACCGTGGTCGACTATCGGGCGAGGAAAGCGACTTTGACTATAGAGAAGGGCTAGACTATTATACTTGATGTAAAACTTAAGGGCGAGCCTGTCCCTATTGTATTGGCTTCCGTTGTTTCCTGAAATCCAGTCTGTTTGTTTACTCGGTCTTTTTGAAAGAGTTGAATGATGAGAATAGGACAAATATGTTTGAACTTGATAAAGAACGCCAAGATTTTCTCCACACTCATGTCGATTGTTTTTCAGCGGGCCTTCCAGGCGAGTTACCACTCGCTCGTCTTGAGGATCATACCATTGATCTGATACCTGGAAGCACACCACCGAATTCGCCACCTTACCGTGTGAGCCGAGCCCAGAATGAAGAAATTATGAACCAAGTAAAAGACCTCTTGGAAAAGGGTCTTCTCCAGTCTAGTACTTCACCGTACTACTCTCCAGTGTTGTTGGTTTTGAAGAAAGACGGATCTTGGAGAATGTGCATCGATTATAGAGCTCTCAACAAAATCACCATAAAGAGCTTTCCGATTCCTAGGATCAATGATATTCTTGACCGACTACAGGGATCCTCGTGTTTTAGCAGGATCGACTTGAAGAGAGGATATTATCAAATCCAAATGCGCCAGGAGATGTCTACAAGAAAGCTTTTTGAACGACTTTTGGGTTATTTGAGTTTTTGGTGATGCCTTTTGGCCTAACCAATGCTCCTGCGACATTTAATCGGATGATGGACATGATTTTTTGAGAGTACACACTATTTGTTGGCACTTTCTTTGATGACATCATTGTTTTCTCCAAGGATGAGGCAGAACATAGAGAACATCTGCTACAGGTCTTTCAGGCATTACGAGATCACAAGTTGGTGATTGATGAGAAGAAAAGTGATTTTTTCCTACCCAAGATACACTTTTTGGGACATATTGTCTCAGCAGCAGTAGTGCAGATGGACCCGGCCAAGGTAGAGAATATTCATGATTGGCCCGATTTGAAGAATGTCCATGAAGCTAGAAGCTTCTTGTTCTTGTGTTCGTACTACAGGCGGTTCATTAGAAAGTTTGCAGAGGTTGTGTTAACCCTCGCGGCTCACGCACACCCCATCACCTACGACGGACGTGTATTATGTATTTGGTAGAGTCAGGTACCGGGCTTGTCGGACCAATAGGAAAAGGGTAAGAGTGATCGCCGATGAGAGGCGCACTCTAACTGGGACATTCAAGGGATTAGTTGGCTAAGCATGGGCACTCAAGTGTGAATGGGGTGAGCTCATATAAAAGCCAACTAAACCTAAAATTCACTCATTCTCTCATTTGTGCAATAGAAGAGTGCTCTTGCTCCATCTCCATCTCCATCTTCTTCTTCTTCACCTCCTCGTGTGTGTGTGTATGTGTGTGAGAGAGAGAGGGAGAGTGTGTGTGCGATCGAGCATTACGAAGGCACGACGACGGCGAAGCGGTTGAGCGCGGCACGACTGCAGCTTCTTCTTCATCGCGGCGAGGAATCCACCACGAAGGCGAGCGCAGAGCGGTGAGTGACACACCCTTTACTCTCTTGAGCTTGCTAGATTAGTCTTGTTGTGTGCTTGGAGCCATTTGTGGCTCGTACACGGTGCATCGGCAAGTCCCTTGCTCCGATAGTGCGGCAAGGAGCGCACATTTTTGGCGCCGCTGCCGGGGAATCGCCCTGCACTAAGCCCAAGAGGCACTTTGTGCTTCTCCTATGAGTTGTTTGTAGTAGGAAAGAAGAGGAAGAGGAAGAGGAATGAGTTGTTTTTCTTTAAGTTGTTAATTTCTGTGTTGTCTGCAAGTTCTGTGATTTCTGCATAATGTTGTGTTTTCTGTTTGCACACAGTCTTTGCACAATTAGTAGTCGTTAGCTTGTTTGCAGTGAATGAATAAGTAGGAAGGCAGTTAGCAATTTCTATTTGCACACAGTCTGTACACAGGTTTCTGTCAAGGTTTGGCTGCACACAGTCTTTGCACAGTAAGGTAGTGAGAGAGGAAGTAGGTGGACAGTTAGCTCACTGTCAGTAAGCAGTTAACAGATTAGTCAGTGGTTAGCAGCACTATCAGTAAGTAGATAAGGGTAGTGAGCTGTTGATTGGGAGGTTAAGCAGGTGACAGTGTGTGTGACCAAGAAAGGGTCACCTAAACCGGCGCGGTCATCGCCAAAAAAAAAAATTAAAAAAAGTTAAAAAAAACCAAAAATATTTAAGCGTGAGTGGGGGGCTACACTAAAATTTTGATCGGGATCATTTGCCCAAGCCCAAGCCCAAGCCCAGGCCCAGGCCTCAGTCCTCAGTCTTATGATATATACTAGACTCACTCTTATATATATACCCTACCCCCTCAAGAGGGAATGAGAGCATGTGGGGCAAGTCCTCCACTCTCCTCCCTTCTCTTCCCACTTGCACCCTTAGACTTTCTAATTTGGGCCTAGTTCCCTACTAGAAATTGACGGTTTTAGGGATTCCGAGGGCATAAAGTGACCAAACGGAGGGTTGTAAAGCACGGCATGTCCCTCTGACCGAGACGCTCATTTTGAGCTATCATACGTTCTATTCTATAGCTGGGTCAGAAAAAAAAGACCAAAAAAAAAATAAATAAATAAATAAGAAAAGACTTGGGTTGCAAAACACGCAAAATTACTAGGTGAGCAGCCTTCACGGGCCCTCACTGACACTTCTAGGGGATCCAAGTCATATGAACCTACGCTCTAGACGAGTGTTAGGGCACGAGCATATTGGTAGTGCCTCCATTTACGCGGGCACCCATTATTCCTCCACCCTAGGTTCTGGACCTTCGGCCGGGACTCAAGGTAGCGCGACCCAAGATCCTCATATCGCGTTTAGTGATTCTTCCTCCGACTACGAAGTCATGGAGGGGTATCCTACACCAAACCCTGATAGTTCAAGTCAAGACATGCATGCCATGGGCCCACGGCTCGGGTCCAGCGTGTTTAGCCGCTTAAAAGAGACCCTTAGTAGAGCTACTCGCTCCGAACATGCGGTTAATGAAATAAATGAAGGGAGTGGGGAAGTAAATTCGTCATTCATGCCTAAAATGGACCCTATGCTTCTTGAGAGTGTGCATGTGAATGTTCCATCCACTGCACCTCCTGATCCTTTAGGACTATCTCCCTCTGAGGTTTTTCTACCCAATGGTAGGAGTCTTGCCGAAGTACAAGAGATCGAACGCTATATGCAAGCAACAAGGGAGAGGGAAATTGAGAACCTACGAAAGCTAGAACAAAGTCGAGCCTTGAGAGCAAAGGCTCCTATGACAACAATCATGCCAGCCGAGCAACCGAGTGCTCCCAAGGTAGCAGTCACGGAGGGGCAAGCTATGGGGAGCAATAATGCTTCCACTTCAAGGGAAACCTCCAGCACGCCAGGCCTAGATGGGATATTCCTAAACGAAAATTGGGAGTATGACCTACAAGCAGAAGCTTTAACTGATCGGTACACAGGACACACCTATCATGTGGGTTGGTTAGATGTTCTACAATCCACAACGGGTGCTACTAGCATAGATGAGCAACAACAGAAAGTCTGTGATGTCCTCCATAGGATTGTCGAGTTAGAAATACTTCTACAGGGATCAACATGCCTTCAACAGGCCTAATGAGATTCTTGGATACGAGAAAGGCCAACCAACCAACCCTGTCACAAATGGAGACTCCCTCAGTGAGCCCCATTGATCCTCCATATGTTGTTTCGCCAGGAGCCTCAGTACAATCTGAGCCCACAAGTGGCAGCTTTACCTTCCCAGATCTAGCTCATCTTTCTCTTAATGACACTACGGCTACCATGCATATCCCAATGGTGAGCATGACAAGAAGTACACCATGGAGTTCATTTGTTAACACTGCGCCGATGCCTAGTAGCACAGTGCCCCCAACTATACCTACATGTATGTATCAATCATGTGCACTATCGTACCTCAGCCTCATGTAGCTCCTACACCTCCGATTATTCCAAGAGCTTACAATCCACAATGGAATTATCCAAGATCTTATACAAGTGGAGAGATGCCATTTAATAATAACATGCCATATCAAGCACCCCCTATGCCTAGGGCCACGCCTGTAAACTTTGGACCACCGTCTGGTACACCACCATACGAAATTTGGGACCCAAGAGCCGCGCGTATGCCAAGGCCAAGTCCAACTCCCATCTCACATGTGGTTCCAGGAGCACATACACCCATTATACCTCCTCAAATAGGAGATTTGGCAGCATTTGCTCAAACTATCAGTCGCTCTATTGCGGAAAACATGCGTAGTGCACCTGATAGAGAGCCTAGGAGCAAGGCAGTTCAAGTAGCTAAGCTCACACAGAAATTCAGTGGAGACGGAGATGCTAGAAATCTTATGGAAGTCTTTGAACATGTGTGCGATTCCTTGGAAGAGCACAATGAGCTACATAAGTGTAAGGCTTTGAGTTTGACCCTAAGCGGAAAGGCTGGAGATTGGTATAGAACCTTAAGAGTAGAAGAGAAAACGATCTACTCTACTCTTAGGAGACTGTTCTTAAAAGAATACATACGAGAGGGAGTACTTTGGGGTGTAGCCTCTCAGCTCCAGAAAGCCCAACGAGAAGAAGGTGAATCCGTGAGAGACTTCATTAGTCGCCTAAAGAATTTGAATTCTCGATGCAATCCAAACGAGCGATTCAACAACAACCAATTGCTCGATAGATTCATTAGGGGACTACGACATGAAAGTATCTATAATGGCCTAGTCATTAGAGGTATCACTACTTGGGAAGTAGTCACCATGAATGAAATCCAATTGGAGGATAATTTAATGATTGCAGGAGAAAGAGTGTTTGTCGAGCCGAAGTCTAGTAGCTCGCAAGCATCAGGGCATGAGCCAATGAAGATAAAGCCAATCATGAAAGAGCAAACGATATCTGAGATGACTTTGGCAGATCTCACAAAGGCCATCCAAGAAAGCCTTAGGGGTAATCGTGCTCCACAAAACACTCATATGTATCCAAGAAGGGAGCAACAATGGTGCTCAATTTGCTTGGGCCCACATACTACGAGTGAATGCCCTACCTTCAGAGTAAAGTTTAACGGGACTTGTAACACGTGTGGTAGGTATGGCCATCAAGCGAAGGATTGCCTAATGCTTAAACGCATTATGGAAAATAGACTGCCTATAGCTTGGGCAGACTCACCTCGAGTTCCTGCATTGATGCCTACCCCACCCATGGAGCAACAGTTTCCATTACAGCACATGGTCCAAACCACACCGTTGCCACCTCCAGTGCTAGGACCGCAACCCCCTCATCCAAGAGTTACACCTATGAACCAAATAGGTTGTGAGTCATCTAGTACTTATGTAGATTGCGAAGAGGACATAGACTCTAGTATCACCTATGGAGTCGACATGCTTGAGGAGTGTCCCATGTACTATATGGAAGACCATTGGGGACAAATCAAACCGGTATATCAAGCTACTGCGCTAGCAGCAAGAGGCCAAAACATTAATAGTTTTGCCAGGAGACCACCTCTTCAGTGCTACGAATGTGGTGGACCACATCGAGTAGCTAAGTGCCCCATTAGAATGCAAAAGAATGCTGCACTAATGCAAACAATTCAAGGGAGTGCATTGGCAATGCCAATACTCACTTGTAATCGTTGTGGCATAGATCATTTGATCGCACAGTGTCCTAACAATCCAAACGCACCGAAAATCACACCATTGAACATAATAGAGATTGTTGATGGGACACCACCAACTATAAACATAGCACCAGTGAATGCACTCACACGGTCGATGCTCCAAAAGCAAAATTACATCCTTGAAGAGAGAGATGCTGCATCCATTGGCCGAGTGAGAAAGAAGAAAACACGAAGAAAGAAATCCCTTAATGCTTCTAGCTCAAAACCTAGTTCAAAGACTAACATAGGGACAGGAGAGGATCCCGTGTATATGAATGACCCTGAGGATGACTCAGATTCGATAGAGACCACGGAGACCAAAACTGTTACTACAAAGGAAAAAGTGAGTGAGGAGGATCACGAGAGGGAATTACGACGAACACCAAAAGAGTATTCAAAGTTAAACTACCCAGTTGCGAACCCCCAAGATAAGCCACGAGAGACAAAAAATGAGGATTGCAAGAGAAAGATTGGAACCTATCCAAACCCAACAGTGGAAATTGAACGAGTCCAACAACTGAGGGGTTTGGTGGAAGAAACTCAACGAACATTAGAACCTGAACCCAAACACATCCAGATGTCGGACACAGTGTTTCCCACACAAGTTCAACCTCACAAGAACTACAGGCTGTTAGCTATACCCAGTATCATTTGGGAAGAGAGTGAGGGTAGGACATCTGAAAGTGGACACACACCTTTCCTACTAGAGAGAATGTTTGGTGAGGGAATACCCAACCCCCTAGAGGAAGTGGAGATTCCATCTTCACCATTCTCTTGTCAGGGTCCTATGTCCCACAAGATGCCATTAAATGTTGCCAAATTGATGGATTTCATGTCTTCAGAAGTTAGAACCACCATCATGTCCAAACTATATAAAGACCCCGAGCTAGTCTCAACTCTTCGAGCCTTCCTCAATGGAGAATTACAGGCCGGATTACCACAGTTTGCACATATGAACAAACCTGACTCGGTAATGAATGATGAGGAACATTTAGCACCACCATCTGACCTAGCGGGACATGAATCTGTAATTGAAGTACCCGTTAACAAGTTGGGGCAATACTTTGAAGGTGATGAATCTAATACTACTCTGCCAATCACTACTAAAGGATTAACTGTAAAGGGAGTCCTTGACGGTGGTGCGGGAGTCAGCACGGTGACAAAGAGTTGTTGGGAGTCTATGGGGCGACCTCACCTTGAAGCCACAAGCGTAGTGGTAAAAATGGCTAATGGATCTATTGTTACGCCTATTGGAATGCTTAAGGATCTCAGGATCAAGGTCTTGGGACACAAGGTAAGGCAAACTTTCATTGTTATGGATTTTTCCAAGCATCCTATGTCATTTGAGATGATCTTAGGGCGTCCATTCATGAGGGAAGCAAAAATGGTGCATGACTGGTCCAAAAACCACGTCTACTTACAGTTCCAAGACTCTGTCATTCGAGTTGATCTTTTAAGTGGTCGAACGCATCCTCTAGGAAATAAATTCATCATTGATAATCGATCAGACACAACAATTCACTCAGCTCCATTACAGTATTGTTACACGTGTAACGAAGACACGGATATTGGGGAGAACTCTCCTTATATGGATATCCTACCCAGAATGGCTGAGTCAGACAATGTAGATTGGGTACACCTAGCGGCAACTATAGATACATGGGGAGCTAGAGGAACAACCTGGGTAACACCAGATGGGGAAGAGATACCACACATTGCACCAGTAAACATGTTAGGTGTAGCGCATGTAACATCCGATGATAAGAAAGAGGCACACCTACCTGAGAGTGAAACCGATGATTCCTCAAAGGCTTCAGGCCAATACACATTAGAAACGGAATCTCAGGGAGAAATGGATTCAGAACCTGAGGAAACATCGAGTGAGCCAAGTATAGAAACTGAACACTCAAGGTCTAGTACGACCATCTATGGTAATTTATATGAGAGTGAAGAAGATACAAGTGAAGACCTATCAAGCGAGTCGAGTTCAAACATTTACCAAAATCAAAACCTTAACAAGAAACAAAGGTCATATAAGAGACGACGATATCGAGCAAATGTGAGAGCTAGGATAAACAAGGAAAGATCTACTGCAGAATGGCTTAGCTATCTAGGGGCATGTGATGCTCATCAAAAGCTAGTAGACAATTGGGGTGAACATCTCTAGAGTGTCATGTGGTGTAGCCCGCGACCCATTGACCTCGCTCAATTGGAGGTTACAGAGCCGAAATTGAGTCGAACTATAAGAAGACGTCAAAACCGAGAGTTAGCACAACAACAAAAGGAGGCAGAACTAAAAGAAAGGTCTCCGTCAGGCCAAGAGCCTGCTGACTTACATACGGCTCCTGAACATTTTAAATCTTATACCACGGGGGAGCGAAAGGTTGTGTATGCCAAGGCCCAACGAATACCTACCAATGAAAGCAGTGGAGTCTATGATGGTCCAGCGGTAGTTCAAGAGATAGAATTAGCAGAACCAGGTGAGGAGTCTAAACCAGTCTTTATTGCTCAAGACCTTACCGAAACTGAAGAGGCTGTACTTAAGGAGCTCCTCAAGGAATACAAGGATATCTTTGCTTGGACATATCATGACATGAAGGGCGTTCCACCTTCTGTGGTGCAACATACAATTCCCATGATCAACACTGCTAAACCCGTCCAGCAACGACCCTATCCAATGAATCCTAAGTACGCCAAAATTGTACAAGAGGAGATTGAAAAACTTATCCAATGTGGATTCATATACCCTATTGAGCACTCAGAATGGGTTTCTCCAATAGTCATTGTGCCAAAAAAGAATGGGAAACTAAGAGTGTGCGTGGACCTCAAGAAAGTCAATGCAGCCACTAGGAGAGATCATTATCCCTTGCCATATTCAGAACATGTGCTTGAAAGAGTTGCGGGCAAGGAAGCTTATAGCTTTTTAGATGGGTACTCTGGTTACAATCAAATCACAATTGCATTAGAGGACCAAGCTAAAACTGCTTTTATCACAGAGTTTGGAGTGTTTTCATTTCGTGTTATGGCTTTTGGCTTAACGAATGCCCTTGCTACATTCCAACGATTAATAAACACTGCGTTTAAAGAATTTCTAAGGGAGTTTTTTTTGGGGTATAAAGCCCAATGTGGTCGCCCACGTAAGTGGGCGGGCCGCCAGGTATGTACACATATTCTTTTGTAAAAACCTAATAAGAACTCACTATGCTCTACACATTACAGTAGAGCGAGTTCACCATATCGTCGTCCTCTCTCTCGCGTCGCACTTCTGCTCGTACTCCTCCAACTGGTATCAGAGCTCAGATTGAGGCTCGGGGCAGCACTTGCAGGTAGCCAGAGTCACCTGCTCATATTGGAGTGAGATTCGACAGGCGAAGACACGGCCCCAAATCCTGTGGGAAAACCCGAAGCGCTCGGTGTTCTCAGAATTTCATTCTGAGGTCATCTCCGCCACCGTTCGGCTTCGACAAAGGTCTGCGCAGGCCATTTTCGACTACGTGGTCTCGGCGGGTGCAGATCCGACTCTGCAAATTTGGGGTTTTCGGCCTACGATTGCAGGTGCTGAGGATATCGACACTCCCAGAGTGTTGATTTGTGGCTGTCTACACATCGAAGGACGGCTCACAGTTCTTGGAGGCGTGTCACATACGACACGGGCGCATCTACACACAGTCTGTAGGTGACATCCACTAGTTCATCAGGTAGCTTGTGTTTGCTGCTTGATATTCCAGATTTCATCCTGACACTGCAGGTACTTCCACGTGGGATGTATTGTCAGAGATGATGTATGTCTGTTGAGGGTTTGCTGGCTGTGAGTCACGCAGCAGACAACCGCCGCAGCGGTTACAACATACAATGGGAAATTTGTGGATGTATGACTTTATGGGAAGTCTATGTACTGTCAGATTTACTGCAGCCTTTGTTGAGGGTCGAGTGAGGTTTTATTGAGCTGGGGGATTCTCGAATGTTGAGATCCTTTCGGTGATACAGGTATTGGAGCGATCCCTCGAGCACCCTTAGATAGGCAGCTAGGATGTATTGACTGTGAGTTAGACAGTTGGGATTGCATCTTTGCTTTACTTCCGTTGAGGCATTGTCGTAGTCTATGCTTATAGGACAGTGACAGGACAGTCAGAGACAGTACATGTGCAGGACACGTTTACCCAAAGCTTACAGTGTCAGAGAGACAGTGTTTTTGAGCTGTTTTTTGGTGTGTTTTTGAGTACACCAGAGCCATTTTTCAAAGGACTCTGCCGAAATTTATGCAGAATCTGAAGCTTTTTTGGTTCATTTGACAGGTTGATATTGGTTCAGAGGTCAGTTTACAGGGGAAACTCTGCCGAATTTTTCCCAGGAAAGTAAACCAGTGTGAAGCGTAGCTATGGCTGGATCACAGGACACTGCTCTTTACAATATCAAGAAGCTGGATGGAACCAATTTCCCATTGTGGAAGAAGCAAATTTGGCACGTGTTGGTACAAAAGAAGCAGATAAAACCTATAAAGCTCAAAGGGATAAAACCAGAAGATATGGACGAAGATGAATGGAGCGAAATTTATGAATTGGCACTTTCTACCATTATGCTGACTTTGGCAGAAAGCGTTTACTTCAATGTAGCAAACGAGATGTCGGCTTATCAAGCATGGTTAAAGCTGAGTGATCCTTATGAGAAGCAGAGTGCAGCTTCACAGGTATACTGGCTTAAGAAGCTTGTTGACTTGAAGATGAAAGAAGGGACACCTATGTCCAATCATCTGAATGAATTCAACACAATCTATAGTCAGTTGTCAGCTCAAGGTGTCAAGTTTGATGAACCTGTTAGAGCTATGTTCCTGCTGATCACATTGCCGAAAAGTTGGGACACTTTTCGCACAGCTTTGAGTAATTCTGCACCTCCAGATGGTTTGAACATAGCAGGTGTAGAAGGAAGTCTGCTTACTGAAGAAACCAATAGAAAGACAATGGACAAAGGCAAAGGAACAGCCTTAGTTGTCAGGGGAAGGACCAAAGAAAAGTACAAAGGTGGAAAGAGGAATCAATCTCATAGCAAGTCCCGCAGTGCTAAAGGCAAGAGTGACATAGAATGCTACCATTGTGGCAAGAAGGGTCACATGAAAAGAGATTGCAGAGAATGGAAAGCAGAAAAAGGCAAAGAGAAAGTTGAAGACCATGGTGAGAAGAACAAGTCCTCAGTGAAGATTCAAGAAATAAATGTGACAAACACTGTTGCAGAGGATGACAGTCTAGTGTCAGGAGACATCTACTTCTTGAAGAATACAATGGACTCAGCTCTTCTTACAGCATCTGATGGAAATGCACTGAGTGACTGGATTATAGACTCAGGGGCATCACTTCATGTGTCTCCAAACAAGGAGTGGTTTACTTCTTATGTGACCACTAAAGATCATGTTCGGCTAGGCAATGGGCAGACATGTGAGATCTTAGGTGTTGGAGATGTTCAATTGAAGTTTCAGAATGGCTCTTCTTTCACGCTGAAGAATGTGAGACATGTTCCCGCAATTACAAAGAGCTTGATCAGCACAGGTTTACTTGATGATGTTGGCTACGTCACCACTTTTGGACAGAACATGTGGAAGATATCCAAGGGATCTATGACAGTAGCACATGGAGTAAAGTCTGGAGGACTTTACATGATTTATGTATCAAATGTCTCTAAAAATATAATCAATGTAACCGAGCAGCCGAACGTTTCTTTGTGGCATAGCCGGTTAGGACATATGTCTAAGAAGGGAATGGAAATCTTGTCTCGTTCTGGTTATTTGCCTGGCTTTTCATTTAATGATTTTGAATTCTGTGAACATTGTCTGTATGGTAAGCAAACACAGCAGCCACATAAGCATAGAAGCAGTAGAAGAGATACATAGTTGGCACTTGTTCATAGTGATTTGTGTGGACCTATGCCTAACCTATCTCTAGGGGGAGCTTCTTACTTTATGACATTTATAGATGATTACTCAAGGAAAGTATGGGTTTACTTTCTCAAGCACAAGGATGAAGCGTTTAGTGTTTTCAAAACGTTTGTGACACTTGTGGAGAATCAGAGTGGCAAGAAGCTTAAATGCTTACGCACTGACAATGGTGGAGAGTATGTTTCAAAGGACTTTCAGGACTTTTGTGAGTCAAAAGGTATAAAACGTGAACTTACTGCTCCTTACAATCCTCCTCAAAATGGTGTTGCTGAGAGGATGAATAGGACCATACAAGAGAAGGTCAGAAGTATGTTGTCTAATGCACAACTGCCAAATGGGTTTTGGGCTAAAGCTGTATCAACAGCTGTTCATCTTGTAAATAGATCTCCTAGCAAGGTTTTGCAGAAGGATTCAGTGCCAGAGATGGTATGGTCAGGCAAAATGCCCTCATACAAGCATCTCAGAGTCTTTGGCCGTGAGGCATATACTCATGTTCCAAAGGAATTTAGGAACAAACTTGAGCCAAAGAGTATAAAGTGCATCTTTCTAGGCTATGGTAATTCTGGTGAGATGGGATATAGACTTTGGGATCCCGAATCCAGAAAGGTTGTCCGCAGCAATGATGTTCACTTTAATGAATCCAAATATCATTCTAAACCAGAGAGGGTTGAGGAGATTAGAAGAGTTGTCTTCCAAGAAGATGGACCTGCACGTGCAAGACAAAATGTCAGGGCTCAAGAGGAGCAAGGACATGATAGATTGGAACCACAGGTTGTGGCTGAGCCTGAGCCACCTATTGTGTGTAGATCTGGACGTGTCACGCGACCTCCTGATAGGTTTGTTCCATCTATGAACTATGTCATGTTGACTGATTGCAATGAGCCTTCATGTTATAAGGAAGCAGTGCAAATGAAGGACTCCGAGAATTGGCAATTGGCCATGCAGTCAGAGATGACAGCTCTGCATAAAAACAAGACATGGAAGCTAGTTAAATTACCACAGGGAAAAAAGGCTCTACCTTGTAAATGGGTTTACAGGTATAAGATCACCGCTCATGATAGTCAGCCAAAGTACAAAGCAAGGCTTGTTGCCAAGGGCTTTAAGCAAGAACAAGGCATTGACTTTGATGAAGTCTTCTCTCCGGTGGTCAAGATGACTACATTGAGATGCTTTCTTGCATTGGTTGCCATATTAGATTTGGTGTTGCACCAAATGGATGTCAAGACAGCGTTCTTGCATGGTGATTTAGATGTTGAAATTTACATGCAGCAGCCAGAAGGGTTTGTTGAGAAAGGCAAGGAAGATTGGGTATGCCAGTTGTTAAAGAGTCTTTATGGCTTAAAACAATCACCGAGGGCATGGTACCATAAATTCCACAAGTTTATGCTTTCTCAAGGCTACAAACGTAGTGAGTTCGATCACTGTCTATATACAAAGAAGGCTAAGGATGGTAGTTGGCTGATCCTTATTTTGTCTGTGGATGACATGTTGATTGCTGGCAAGCACTTGGAAGAAATTTCAGCTTTGAAGTCAAAGATGGCAAAATCGTTTGACATGAAAGACATGGGAGAGGCAAGTCATATACTTGGTATGCGCATTCAGAGAGACAGATCAAAGAAGTTGATTTGGTTATCGCAAATAGAGTATATTGACAAGGTTTTGCAACGTTTCAATATGGAGAAGGGAATGAGTGTTCCATTGCCACCATATGTGAAACTTAGCAAACAAGATTGTCCTGTGTCTGAGGAAGAAAAGGCTGAAATGGATAAGATTCCATACGCGTCTGCAGTGGGTAGTTTGATGTATGCAATGATTGCTACTCGCCCAGACATTGCATTTGCAGTGGGAGTAGTAAGTCGATACATGTCAAACCCAGGCAAGAAACATTGGGAGGCAGTGAAAGGAATATTGAGATACTTGAAAGCTACAAAGAGTATGCGTATATGCTATGGGAGTCAGGAGCTAAGTGTAAAGGGTTTTACAGACTCAGATTATGCACGTGACTTAGACAACCGAAGGTCTACGTTAGGGTATGTCTTTACATTGGCTGGTGGAGCAGTATCATGGCGTTCTAGATTACAAGATTGTGTTACTTAGTCTACTACAGAGGCTGAATATGTTGCAGCATCAGAGGCATGCAAAGAATCAATTTGGCTTAATCGACTAGTAACAGATTTGGGAATCAAAGAAGAGATGCCTGTGTTATATTGTGATAGTCAAAGTGCTATACAATTGGCTCGCAATCCAGTTTATCACTCAAAGACAAAGCATGTGGATGTGAAGTATCATTTCATCAGGGAAATGCTCGAGGATAAGCAACTTCATCTTGTCAAAGTTCACACCACAGAAAATCCTGCTGATCTACTTACAAAAGGACTTCCCTCAGAGAGCTTTGCGCATTTTCGCAAGCAGTTAGGTGTAGGGTAGTACATCACTTCTCTACATCTCTTGTATATTAGCTTGTATAGTAGCTTCTCTCACACTTAAAGTACCACATTGGACTTTAAGTGGGAGGTTGTTGGGGTATAAAGCCCAATGTGGTCACCCAGGTAAGTGGGCGGGCCGCCAGGTATGTACACATATTCTTTTGTAAAAACCTAATAAGAACTCACTATGCTCTACACATTACAGTAGAGCGAGTTCACCATATCGTCGTGCTCTTCTTCTCGCACTCTCTCTCGCGTCGCACTTCCACTCGTACTCCTCCAGTTTTGTGAAGCTTTCCTAGATGACCTTTGTGTTTATTCTTCTTGGGAGAAGCATTTGTTATATCTACGAAAAATATTTGAAAGGTGCAGATTTTATCGCATGTCATTGAACCCTTTCAAATGCCAATTTTGGGTTAGGCATGGAGTCATTCTAGGGCATATAGTGTCCAAGAACGGGATATCCACAGATGAGAGTAAGATTAAAGCCATTGCCGATTTGCCACCACCTACTAACTATAAAGGAGTTCAAAGATTTATGGGCCATGTTGGTTATTATCGAAGGTTTATTTTAAACTTTACCGAGATAGCGCGTCCATTGTACAAGCTTCTTATCGAGTTTCACTGGACGGAAGAATGTCATCAATCTTATGAGTTATTAAAGAAGGCCCTAACAAGTGCTCCAATCCTGCGAACACCTGATTGGAATGTACCTTTTCATGTGCATATTGATGCATCAAATTTTGCTATTGGGTGTGTTCTAACTCAACCAGGAGAACATAAATTGGACTACCCTATTAGCTTTGCAAGTCGCCAATTAAATGATGCCGAGATGAACTACACTACTACAGAGCGCGAAGGTCTAGCTATGATTTACGCAGTAAAGAAATTTCGCTATTACCTTCTTGCTACCAAGGTTGTGTTTTATGTTGATCATCAAGCATTGCTATATTTGGTGAACAAGCCGTGTTCCACAGGTCGAATTACACGATGGTTGTTAATTCTTCTTGAGTTTGACTTCACCGTTGTTGTGAGGCCTGGGAGGAAACATGTCATGGCAGATCATTTATCTCGTATCCCTAATGGCGAAGCTCCTACGGGGGTTGATGATGAATTTCCTGATACTCCTTTGTTCATTGTTGAGACAATGCCTGAATGGAGTGAAAAAATTGTTAACTTCTTAGTTAATGGTTTTCCACCCAAAGAATTGCAAAAAGATATAGCTCGAAAATTAATCAAGGAATGCGAACCCTATTGCATACTGGCTGGAACTCTCTATAAGAGAGGAAAAGATGATGTTCTTAGACGCTGTGCCTGCGAGGATGAGTATTTATATATTCTACAAGAGGCACACATGGGCGTAGCTGGTGGTCACTTTTCAGGAAACTTGACTGCCCAAAAGATCTTACAGTCAGGCTATTGGTGGCACACTCTGTTTAAGGATGCATCACTTTTTGCAAAGGGATGTGATGAATGCCAACGCTTCAAGAAGCCACAAAGAAGTGATAGGATGCCTCTACATCCCATCAAGGTAACCCAACCATTTGAAAAGTGGGGCTTAGACTTCGTAGGACCGATTAGTCCGGTTGCACGTAACACGCAATCACGATATATCATTGTCGCTACCGACTATGTAACCAAATGGTCTGAAACAAAAGCAACACGGAAGGCGGATGCAAAAATCAGAGCTAAGTTCCTCTTTGAGAACATTATCACACGTTTTGGATGCCCCTTTGAACTTGTGAGTGACAATGGAACTCATTTTATAAATGAAGTAATAAAAGAACTCACATCAAACTTCATGATATCACACCACAAGTCTACACCCTATTATCCCCAAGCAAATGGCCAAGTTGAGAGTATCAACAAAACTCTCATCTACATTTTGACAAAGACAATCGAGGCTCATCGCACTGATTGGGACCTAAAGCTTACATCAGCTTTATGGGCTTATCGTACTGCGTATAAAGTTGCTATTAATTGCACACCATTTAAGATGGTGTATGGCCAAGAAGCAGTTATGCCATGGGAGTTTGTCATTCCTTGTCTTTGAGTAGCTTCTCAAGAAGGTTGGGATGGTAACCCCTTAGTGGAGCGATTATATATCCTGGAAAGGCTAGATGAAGAGAGGCAATTAGCTATGCAAAATGCTCTAGTGGAGAAGGATAGGAGAAAGAAGTGGTTTGATAGCCATTTAAAGGATAAAGACATCAAGGTTGGTGATAAAGTTCTTATGTACGGGGTATGTAATGAAAAGAAGAAATTGACATATGCTGGTAAGGGACCATATCGAGTGTGTGAAATTACCCCGCAAGGTACCATTCGTGTGGAGACTCTAGATGGAGTTGAAACCATTGGATTCCTTAATGGGAGTAAATTCAAAGATATTATGATCCTCTAAGCCAAGAAGAGTTGCAAGCCATCCATCAAAAGAAGGCTGCCAAGGAACAAGCAGAGCTTAAAAAAATCCAAGCAAGAGTTGAGGCTCGAGAACGACAACAACGTCTTAGACGCCAACGAGAGGCTAATCTGGGAATCACACAAGCATTTTTCGAGGACACAGATGACGACTCATTAGAATCTGAGCCACCCCTACGATACCCAATTGAGCTAAATAGCCCCTATGGGAAAGTACTATACAATGCCTTATTAGATACGGGAGCTAAACACAATTTGTTATCCTATGGAGTTTGGTGTCAATTAGGGAAACCGACCCTATCCCCGAGTACGATGCAAGTCAAGGGCATTAATAAAAAGAAAACTGCTATTCTTGGAGTCCTTCAGACCCCTGTTGTCTATGACAATGGAAGCATAGTGCAGAGGTTTCTAGTCATGCCCGCAGGAGCTATGGAAGTCAACGTAAACCTGGGACGCACGTGGATGTTGGCAACCAAATGCACTATTGATTGGGATACTGGTAGTGTCACGACGCGACCACCGACTCTTACCCCTATCATTCAAGCAAAGTCACCTACGTTGCAAACTCTAGCAAAGTTGAAGGATAGCCAACATTCACAAGCCAAGGTGGTTAACTCGTCTTTGCCAGCTACCCATGAACCTAGCACTTCAACACTTGTAGTTGCAGCAAGCAGTAATATTGCAAGTACTCAACCTGCACGACCTAAGAGTACATATCAATGGGTCCCCAAGGCCTTACTTCCAACTACCTCAACCCTCCCATCCATTCCAAGAAAAAATTTCCTGCGAAAACCAAGAGCGCGCCCTAGGAGAGTCAAGACCAAATCACTATGGATTCCAAAACAACTATTAGAAGCCCAAGGCTACTATGATGGAAATGAGCAAATTTGGGTACCTAAACGTAAAATGTGTCCTTCCCTATCGACAACAAACCCATATGAGTCAAACAGTGTAACGCTAAAGCCAATGGCAGACCGTGGGAAGGGAAAGATCACAGAATGCTACACACCTAGTCCAGAGCTAGTTTGGGCTCCAAGGTAAAACCAATTTATTCCACCTAGCTCAGGAAGGGGGGAGTTCCATGAAGCTTCTAGCTCCTCA
This sequence comes from Adiantum capillus-veneris, assembly GCF_014529385.1. Taxonomy (NCBI): domain Eukaryota; kingdom Viridiplantae; phylum Streptophyta; class Polypodiopsida; order Polypodiales; family Pteridaceae; genus Adiantum; species Adiantum capillus-veneris. Next base: position 5,239,310 of record NC_140944.1, on the reverse strand, counting down.
TGTAATACATCCATAGAGGTAAAAGCTTCTACACAGCCTCCATCTATAGTAGTGGACCTCCATGAAGCTACAAAAGAATCCACACCTCCCAGTGTTCAAGAATCACCTGATGAACCACTTCAAGTTCGATCCTGGGAGAGTACCTTACCACCCTTGCAACTTGACGAGGCACCTAGGGTAATAGAAAACTACTGGCAAAAATCCTCATCTATTACCAACTGGAACAATTGGTTTCAAAGGGTGACGACATCATTTCAAACGGTATGATCTACCCAAGGAAGGGGGGAGTGTTTGTGGACATCCATTATTCACTTGGTTCCCTCTCAACCTTTCCCCCTGACCCATTAATATCCAATCTTAGGGAATGTATATATAAAGCCTTATACTCACAAAAACAAGATAAAAAAGAAAAAGAGCAAGAGCCATAACACAAAATCATAAAACCAAATTATGCACAAGAACACGACCCTTGTAATATTTGCACTCTAACCATCATCTATTTGCGTGTACAGATATGGCTAGTACGCTAGAGTCATCCACTCCTGCCTTGGGTGAGAGGTACCCCCATTACCTTTCACAAATATTTCACATGGTCTTTCCAGTGCTTGCATGTGAATGGGATTTGATAGGTACGCTAGCATGTGAGAGGAATTTTGAGGAGTTAGAATGGCTGGTACGTCTCTTGACCACGTCTGATCCATACTTAGTAGAGAGCGTTTCTCCCATTGCACAAGCCTACCCTTTTGACCAAGATGACTATAGGCGTCTAGTGACCTTCTTAGTAAACATGCCCACCTATGATGAAGAAGAAAATTTACAGGACTACACGGATGGCACATATGGTCTCATGGATGATTACTTTGTTTATCTCGACGACGAGGATAGGGGTTTAGCCTTAGGGTTTCCCCCCAACCTCTACAATATCCTATTCCCTTGACTCTCTAGGGGAGTGCAAATAATTAGGTTAGGGTTCCTTATGTTTTTTGTTGTGTTCAATAAGTGTTGGTACCTTTTCCCACTAATGTGCCTCTTGGAGGTATTCCTTTTGTTTCCTAGTGTGTACAAGAGTGTGTTGCTATTGATAGGATTTGGACCTTCATGGAATCTTTATCTCAACTCACTCTTCAAATCAAGCGCGACCATCGACACAAACAGGTGTTTCTTGTCCATTAGCATTGCCCCTTATCTTTTTTGCATCTATGATTGTCTGCTTTAATTGTGATTGGTAGCCTAATATTCACCGCATTTGCTTAGTATCAAACATTTAATTCAATGTAATTTTTTGTCATAATCACTTGTCGAGGTTTAAAAATCAAGCAGTCCGACTAAGCTAGTTTGACCAAGTTAGGTGTTAGAGATCTTCTCTTAATACCATGGGGAATGCCTTCCTAATAATCAATGGTTACTTAGGTTCTTAATCCGATTTAGGTAGCATTGTGTGAAATGTACTAGGGCTTTCTAGTGGGCTTGACCCTATTGACCTTTAGCTTAAGTATTATAAAGGGAGTTTACTAGTGTGATGAGCCTGGGGAGGTGTATCAGTGTTATATGACCCCCCAAAGTTACAAAATTAAAATGTTGAAAATGAACAAACAAAAAATCAAAGTGCCACACTGTAAAATCTTAAGCTGGAAGAGAAATCTCAGCTTGATTTGGTACTTCACTCACATGTATTGCCTATGGTACTAGAGCCCTAGAGGTTCCCAGTATGGGCGCTTTTACTTGAAAAGCAAAAAACCCAAGGCATACAAAAGAAGCACACACATCCAAAATTGAATCACTGTGAAAAGACTTTGGGGGGTCAAAGAAAAGTAATCAGTCAGGCGATGATTTCATGAGAAATTCCTTTTATGGTAGCTTAACTACAAGGTCTTCTAGATATAGCCTCTAGTCAGCCCTCGAACATGAATACTTGGCTCTCACGATTAAACAACTTAATTGACCACAGAAAATTAAGAAGCTTACCCATGGTATTAATATTCGATCTCTAGTGCCTTTCGACCGTCAAATTAGCAACCCCAGACTTGTTTAATTTTTTACCTTTACATCTGTTTATGCATTTGATTACATTGCAATTTAATGTTCATTGCTGACAAATTGTTTGAAATTCTTTTACCAATCAATTTGTCTACCTAAAACTGCATATGCTTTTTAATCACTTATGAGAATGCAATTACTGTGCCAATGTTGTTTGATTTTGCAGTGACTGAAGAAGGCTAAGGACATTCATCTCATGCTCTTCCACCTCGACGAACGAGCTTCAACTCAATAGCTTCCGAGGACGGAATCTACATCCAGAAGGGGGGCATGTCAACCCTCACGGCTCACGCACACCCCATCACCTACGACGGACGTGTATTATGTATTTGGTAGAGTTAGGTACCCGGCTTGTCGGACCAATAGGAAAAGGGTAAGAGTGATCGCCGATGAGAGGTGCACTCTAACTGGGACATTCAAGGGATTAGTTGGCTAAGCATGGGCGCCCAAGTGTGAATGGGGTGAGCTCATATAAAAGCCAACTAAACCTAAAATTCACTCATTCTCTCATTTGTGCAATAGAAGAGTGCTCTTGCTCCATCTCCATCTCCATCTTCTTCTTCTTCACCTCCTCGTGTGTGTGTGTATGTGAGAGAGAGAGAGAGAGAGAGAGAGAGAGAGAGAGAGAGAGAGAGGGAGAGTGTGTGTGCGATCGAGCCTTACGAAGGCACGACGGCGGTGAAGCGGTTGAGCGCGGCACGACTGCAGCTTCTTCTTCATCGCGGCGAGGAATCCACCACGAAGGCGAGCGCAGAGCGGTGAGTGACACACCCTTTGCTCTCTTGAGCTTGCTAGATTAGTCTTGTTGTGTGCTTGGAGCCATTTGTGGCTCGCACACGGTGTATCGGCAAGTCCCTTGCTTCGACAGTGCGTTTGCATTTGCTGACGCAGAAAGGAGTCCCTTTTTTGTGGGGACCCACAAAGGTGACCGCCTTTCAGACACTGAAAGAGAAATTGACTATAGGACGAGTTTTGACTTCGCTAGATTTGTAGAAGTATATTGTGATGCTTGTGGTCGTAGTCTGAGTGCGGTCTTAAAGAAAGAAGGCCATGTCATTGCCTACGAAAGTCGATTGTTTTCAAGGCCAGAATTGACAGCACAGATTTATGAGAAAGAGATTTTAAAGGTTATCCATGCTCTTACTCATTGGCAACATTACCTACTCAAAGTGGATTTTACTGTCTTCACAGACCATCAGAGTTTACGCTACTTCTTGTCACAGAAGCAGCTATTGAAAAAGCAGATGCGGTGGGTGAATATCTTGTCACAGTTTCACTTCCAAATTGTCCATCTGCAGGGACATAAGAATTTGGTGGCGGATGCTTTTTCCCAGAAGTCGTTGGTTCTGGCTATTTTCGTAATACATCATAGGAGCTTTGAGAATACGGTCGATCAGTATGCCATGGATATAGATTTTGCAGATATTTTCACTTGAATTTGGAATGGGGAGATACTAGCTGGTTATTCCATTCGGGATGGCTACTTGATGAGGAAAACGATGTTGTGTGTTACACAGCTGCTGAGGGAAAATGTTTTAACCGGATGCCACTGTCCACCTTTTACGGGTCAGCGCGGCATAGCTACCACCTTGAAAGGTGTGGAGAGATATTTCTTTTGGCCGGGACTCAAGAAGGATGTGGATGATTTTGTGCGTAGTTGCTTGGTATGCCAGAAGGTCAAGTTTGACGGACATAAAGCACAGGGATTGTTACAGCCTTTATCCATACCCACCCGCCCCTGGGAAAGTATTGCAATGGATTTCATTTTTTATCTCCCAAGGACATAGTGGTCACGATGGTATCTGGACTGTTATTGATAGATTTAGCAAGCAAGCTCATTTTGTTCCAGTGAAGAAAACAGTCAAGCCGAATCACTTAGCGAGACTATTTGTGGCCTAGATCTTCAGATTACATGGCATGTGTGAGACGATTGTCTTCGATAGGGACCCTAGATTCACGAATTTGTTTTGGAAGGCTATTTGGGAGAACATTGGCACGTGGTTGCAGTTCTCCTCATCATTCCATCCGCAAACTGATGGGAAATTAGAGATTGCTAATTCAGTGGTACCAGATTTATTGAAGTCTTACATCTCGGATCAGAAGACTCGGTGGGAAAAGTATTTACCTTTGGTGGAATTTGCCTACAATAACACGATACACTCTTCAACGGGGAAGGTGCCATTTGAGATTATTGAAGGTGCTACGAAGGTTCCACCCTTCCTAAGCACGAAAAATAATATTTTTGAAGCCGATGAGTACATACGTGACTTGGACACGGCTTTTGCCAAGGTCCGCGAGGCTTTGCAGAAATCTCAAGAAAGACAAAAAAAGGCAGCAGATTGCCATTGTCGCGATTTGAAATTAAAGGAGAACGATTGGGTGCTCTTACGTTTTGAGAAGGCACGCCTGAGAAAGAAAAAGGGAAAGGAGAGGCTTTTTCCAAAGCTTAGTATGCGATACTACGGGCCTTTCCAGATCTCCAAAAAGATAAATGATGTCTTCTTTCGAGACTGAAGCTGCCCAATACTTGGAGAATTCACAATGCTTTTCATGTGAGTCCCTTGAAGCCTTTTAAAGGCGATGTGTCCAAAGCTACGTAGCCTGATGAGCAATCCTAAGTGGAAGAAAAACAAGGAGATCCTTGTTCCAGAACCGATACTGGCACATAAAGACAGAAAGATTAAGGGTAAAGTGATAAGGTGGTTCTTGGTTAAATTCAAAAACTATCCTGCATTGGATGCAAAGTGGATGGAGGAGGAGGACCTAGCAGATACTCCTCAGATTGTGAATTTTTACCTTGAAGCATTGGATTAGCATAGTCTATTCTAAATGGAACCCCGAACTCAGCTTGGGCAGAATCTGGTGCAGTAGGTATGCACAAGAGGGGAGTCACTCTGCTCCTTTGTCAACAAATTGCCTCGATTTTTGATACTAAAGTCACTGATATATCTTTTGAGTTTGAGGGATACTGTCAGCTGACAGTATTCTACGATGTAATGACTTTATGAACTAGAATTCTTGATAATATGATATTGATTTGTTCTTGACTTGTTTAAATGCAAGAACTGATAGACAAAATGACTGTAGAATTTTGGTCTGAACGGTCTCGATAGACATGGTTGCAATAAGGATTAGTCAATCGGGCATCTCTGAGCTCCCAATTGGATGTAGATGTGATTGCTAAATACGTTGCCGATAAATCATGGTCTAAGATCCGAATGAATTTGTGGAATGTGATTTATCATGTAATGTCTTGTGATGTCAAGTGATGTCCTGTGATGTCATGTGATGTGACTGCCAATTGGTACATGTGCTAGATGTGTGTTCCTAGTCCGTTGGTACTAACAATCAGTGTCTGCTAAGATAGTTTATGGCCTACGTCTATTTTGCAGGAATAATTGATGGTGATTACAATGCTTTTAAGAGGGGGATATGTCACAAACTGGTGATGTGGCTGCCCAATACACACACGCACTCGCCCCTGGTTGAAATGCTGAAACAGTAGTGACGTGGTAGCATTGTACGGGCCCTTCTACAAATTGCAGAACAAAAAACGATGGCAAGCAGCGTATGACTGGGCTGATGTGGCATCTTTTTTTTTCTACGCAAATGTTGAATTATACGCAAAGGCTTTGACTTGCTTTATTCTATGCAAATTGCAAGAGAAAGAGAGAGGGCTTTATGTGAATTGCTTTATTTTACTCAATAAGGCTTGAGCGTGAAATTGCTTTATTTTTTAAAGCTTTTTGGGCTCTGCTTTTGGCATCCCTTGTAAAATTTATAAATTAGTGGCTTGGGCTCCCACTTCTCAGAGCATCTGGACGCAGAGTCTGAGAGTGAGACCCTCCCACTCCCTTGTACTTTGAGTTGCAGATTAATACAAAAAGAAATACCGAAAGGGGCGCCAGCCTTTGGGGCCAATATCTCTAGGCACGAAACTCCGCCAGACCGTGTTGAATCAATTGTGAACTGTGAACTGTTTTGAAGCGAATTCTTGTAGTGTCACGATAGAATCTTGACTTGGAGTGTCTAAGTTTGTTACCCTATCATTATCTGGTGATAGCCACTTTTGAGATCTATTCTACTAAAGTAGGTAGACCCTTGTAGCTTATCGGAATAGATCTTCTATCCTAGGAACATGAAATCTATTCTTTATGGTTATTTGATTAAGCGCCTGGTAGTCCACACACATTCTGTAAGTACCATCTTTCTTTGTGCTAGTAGAACGGATGAACAAAACAGAGATGAACTAGGCATGACCATCCCTTTTTCCACAAGCTCATTCACTTGCCTCATAATCTCACCTTGCTGAGTCGGTGAGAAAAGATAAGGAGGCTTATCAGGTGGCAAACTACCAGGTAGAAGTTATATGGATTGATCATCTTGTCCCCTTTTGGAAGGTAGCTCCCGGAGAATGTCATCCATAAACACATCTTGAAATTGATTTAGGAAACTAGAGAATTCTAACTCCTCTTCAATTTCATTTTTAGCTTCATAAGGAACACATGCATCTTTCTTAGACTCCTTGACAAAAACCATGTAACAAGAAAGAGATCTTTTTATTACTTTGTCTAAAGTTTGAGTCTGTACAAGTGGAATAGTGTCACCTGCACTATTTACATCAAGTACAACATCCTTGCCTTGATAGTAGAGGAGGACTTTTCTCTCAGGAAACTTCATAGTGGCAGCCATGCAATCAAACCATGATGCCTCAAGGATAACATCTTCATGCTTGAGTGGAGAGATGAAGAAAACTTCTTTATCAACATAGCTTTGCACATGAAGCCTTAACTTCCCAATGAATAGAGTGATTGAGACCTCTTGCCCTTTGGCAGCTCCATCTGCTTGTGCCACATCTCTTATCTCAAAGTCATTAATTTCTAGCTTGGTAGCTCAATAGAAATGAAGTTGTGGGTAAAGACAAGGTCAAACAATATGAAAGCACCGAGTGGTCCTCCTTTGAAATGGCCTTCATCATTTAGAGCATCTACCATAGTGGCTCTAGTGGGGTCAATATGTTCACTTCTCTTGGGACATACACTGGAAATATGACATTGCTCTCCACATTCAAAACACTTTTTATCTTTATGATAACATTCAACCTCTTAAAGATAAATTTTATATTTACCTTGTAGCCTTTTTCCTTTGCATTTTCTTTGTTGTTAGCCTTGGGATAATTTTGCCTTGCATTGTTCTTTCCGTTTGGCTCAATTGGTTCCTTGGCTTCCATTGCCTTGGATCTCTTCTTAGTCCCTTGTTGGAAATTAATCCTCAAAAAGCGACCATAGTATGATGTATGACCTCTGGAATACTTTTAGGTATCTATGAGTTGACATATTCACTCATCTTCTTAGATAGGCCATCACAAAATTGTTGCTTTTATTCGACAAAAGTTTATCTTTTTGTAAACAGTGGATTTGAGATGTAACTCCCAAACTTATCCACATACATTTGGATAGACTCTGTGGGACGGGTGTCTAGCCTCACTATCCTATCTTATTACAGATTTAGCGAGAACCACGATTAAATTGTCAATCCATGGGATGAAGCTGACTCAACTAGTGCATAGAGGCTACAAGAGGTTGTCAATCTCTCGGCGGAAAACAACAAACAACTCGCATCTAACTCAAGCTACACTCAAAAGACTGAAATCACCAAAAGCCAATCGCTCATTGGCAAACAAATCACATCCGTTACAACATCAAATGACATCCAAACGTAATGAGACTTCTAAGTCATGTTTATAAGACCTAAGCACACATGCTTATGGTCTCAAACACCACTTTTAGTAAAGTGCCAAAATCGCGATTATTGACAACAATGGATTTTTGACCTAGTCGTTTTTGACCCAGAATGCACCTAAATACTTAGCAATGATGCCCCAATAACCTGCCTATGCTTAGTTTTTGATTTTGAAGTGTAAATTCATACTTATGATAAAATTAGGCCGCGGGTCAACGATGCCAAAAGCTACAAACTACTGTGATGTGTTTACGTCAATGCGTAGAGCTCTTACATGCGGTTGCAATGCAACAAACACGACTGCAATGTGACAACCGGGGAGGGAATAGGAAGCGCAAGAAGGAGAGAAGTGAGCGCTGTTAGCTCACGCTGTGTATTTTATTATCCAAAACTTACAAATAACTTACAAAAATTGGCTTTTGTACCTTAGCCAAGGTTTTTGGTGGTCAAAACTAATAATTTGGGAGCTCTAACTACAGATAGGTAATGACAGGTTGATATAATCTGGAAGCTTGTAGCCTCAGCTCATCAATTACAAGGTTTATCCGCAAAATAGACGTTACAATATTCCCAATTTATAAAAAATAATAAGTGTTTTTACATGGGAGCTCTGAAAAATGGTATCCGTGTTAGCTTGCTGCTAACATTCCCCCCCTCCTTGCCTGTGTTGTCCCTTGACACAACTTTATGGACTAAAGTAGTCTTCGGGTGGACGGCTGGCGAGGCGGTCTTTAAGCGCATTTAGTACCTTTTGGTATCTGATCTTCCTCTCTTTATCTGGCACTTGTAAGAACTGCATAGTGACTCTGTTTTTCATCTCCACTGCTGAGTAGCCTACAAATCGTGTTGTCAGGTTGCTGATCACTGGCCCAAATATCTTCATTCGCCAAGTGAAGAAACCTGTGTAGAATGCTTCCTCAAACGCCAGCATATTGTGAAAAGGTAAAAACATGCATCTGGCGTAGAAGCCATAGAGAACTGCTTCGGAAGGTTGGCCACTGAGATCGTAGCATAAACCTTTATTGCCCTCGAGGAATGACATCCAAGGGATGCCTGTTTGCTCTGGCTTATGGAAAACTTTGATGTAGGTGAGCAGCATTCGACAGATTTTATATAGCATTGCACATGATAAATCTAGTAGACTTTTGAAGAAGGAGATGGTGCCCGTTAGGGTTTTCACCATGTACTCTTCTGTCGGTGGTCACTTTTCTGGAGCACGCAATCGGGGATAGTTCAGCCAGGTTGGCCGCTTCTTTGTTAGTGTCTCCTGTGCTTGCCAGGTCCTTACTTTTAGTACATGATAGAAAGTAGGATCCTTTTGTAGGGCTGCATGTGCTCTTGTGAACAAAATCAAATACCTTGGATTCTTGTTCAACCAGCTCAGCCTCCACTTTGGGTGGTCTTGATCTGCACCTTCTACCTGCATATCTTTGTAAAGTCTCTCTTTGACTTGGAGCAGCTCCACCTTTATCAAAGGATAGGGCAGGGATTTTTGGTGCCATTGCGTATTGATTTGATTGAGAGTGAGTTGTGTAATGTTGACAGAGTGAAGAACTCTCAGCTCCCAATCCATTGCTGCCTTCCACTTCTCATCTACCTCTTGTGTAATCTTCTCTTTCAGTGCACCTTCCTCAGCCTTTGAGAGCTGGACCATTGACACTGTATCCGTTTCGGTTATGTGTACTTGAAATTCCTCCTTGCCACTTAGCTCTTCTGCTGGCTGTGTCTCCTTCTGAGCGAATGAAACTGAGGGAATCTCTATCTGTGGTTGCTCGGAAGTTCCTGCCTCTTCTTGTGTTTCTGGTTGGCCGTCTCTCAGCAGTTGGTTGACTCTTTTAAGCTCAGCTATTTCTTTTAGTAGCTCGTCTTCTCTTTGCACCCGCATTAAAGCAAGGTCTCTGCACTGAGACTGCTCTAGTTTAAGCTCTAGCTCGAGGTCCTTGTTCTTTTTCTCTAATGCTTTGTAGACCTCGTATGTTCCTTTGATTGAGGCTACGGCCGGATTCTCTTGTATTTGCCGCAAGAAAATTGCATGATCATTTATCCTCTGCTCTGAGTATTGCAGGGAGGCATTTGCTACATCTAACTGTACCTGAATCTTTTGAACTGACAGGATTGTAGTTAGAAGTTCATTTTTAACTTCTGCAAGCTGTTCATCTTTTGCTTTGCAAGCATCTGACAATTTTGTAAGTAGGTCACCTAATTCCTCCATCTCCTTCTGCTATTTATCTCTTGCTAGCTGATGTTGTTCCGCTTCAGCTTTTAATTCCGGCACTTGCCTTTGTAGATCGGTGATGACATTTAATCTGTCATCTAGCTCCCCTAGGAGTGCGTCAATCACCATCTCTAATTCTTTGGCCTTTGTGCTATGGCTAAGTGCTGTTGTTCGGAGTCTTTCCGTCATGTCCTGCATTCGCTTGGCATACTCGTTGACTTGCAGGATCACTTCATCGTTTGATTGCCAATCTTCATTTCTGGCTAGCTGCCTAGATGTTTCTGCAATCTCTTGTGTATCTTTTGGTTGTGTCATGGTGATTGGTTGTTGTTGTTCTTGAGGCTATGGCTGATCATCTCCCGCTTTGTCATCCTGAGGTTTTGTTAATGCCTCGGCCTTTTCTTGCTGTGTTGAGGTGGAAGGTGTTTCCTCAGCCTCCTGTACTCTTGGTTCCTCAAACTTTGTGTTGTCCTCTGGTTCAGGAGTCGCCATCCTTTCTGGCTTCTGTGGCTCTTGCTCTTTGTGTTGCTCTTGTGTAGATTCAACTGCCTGTTGTGCAGAGCTAGCTGCTTCTCTTTGTTCAGGCTCTGTCTCCTTTGTGGGCTTAGGTTCTATGGCTTTACTTATTGGTGAAGGTGGTGGGCTCGACATGGAGTGATCATGCTGTGCTGAAATAGGTGAAGAAGGTCGGGGAGACACATCACCTTGATCATGCTGTGCTTCTCCTTGTTTCGTTGCTTTCTCTGCTTGCTTTTGCTGCTTTGCCGCCTCTTTAGCTTTCCATTCTGCTTCTTGGGCTTATCTCAGCTTCAAAGCTTTTGCTTCTCGATACATCTTTTCCAGTAATTATGTGGGGTCTTCGGATTGTTTCCTGGAATGGTGCTTTGTTCTTGCACCTTTAAGCTCAATGGATACCCATTTTGCAGGGTCCTTACCTTGTGCTTGGCGACTACGTTCGTAAGAGTGCTTTTCTCTTTCAAATTGGGCTTGTTTTTGTACAGGTTCCTCTTGGTGTGCTGCCATGGCTTTTCTTTTTATCTCTTCCCTTTGTGCTCTCTTTTTCTCATTATGTGAGCTTTCATTGCTTTGTCGTTCTGGCGAGCTCTCAGCAGACTCTTCGTAAGACTTGTATGTTCTCTTGACGGATCTTGTAGCTCGAGGGGAAGGTTGTGCTGACACTATCCAAGTGTTCTGATCTGGGGTAGGCAAAAAGTTGTCGGCTATGTTGATAGCATGGTAGGCAATCCTGGTCAGAACCTCTGGTGCTCCCAGGTATGTAATTTTTCCCTCTTTCTTTGTCCGCTTCAATGTGGTCAAAACATATTGTGAATGGTCAATTGGTTGCCTGGTTGTTGATTTGAGAACTTGTGTAAAGGTTGTGGCAACCTCATGATTAGGTGTCGTATACCTTGGTGGTCTCTTGGCGAGGAAGTGGAAGTGCTGGTGGTACAACCTTGTGGGCTCTTCCACCTGTTTTTGGATGAGGTCGACAAATGTGGCAGTGGCGATTTCCTTGGTGAAGGTTCATTTCGTCTTTCTATCTCGTGCGCCGCATGGTCATTCCCTCTATTGGCAGTTTGAGTGCTTCTGCCACTATCTCTTTGTTCCCTTGCTGGTCAGAGATTTGAGCGGTTTCATCTTCTTTTATCATGGACAAAAGCTCATAAGATTTTTGGAAGTCCACTCCCCACGGCTCTTGTTCGTAAAAATATTTGAGTCCCACTCTTCGATTGGCTTCTTTGTCTCGGGCTTTTCAACGACATCATAAACTTCTTTTGGTAGAAGTTGCAGCTCTACCTGATGTCCTTCCTCGCTCTTGAATCTGCCTGTGAACACTGTGGTGTTGTTCTCTTCCAACAGTTCTCTTGACAGATACGTAGCTTTGGCAGTTTTGACTGAACTGGGGTCCAGTTGATATGGTGGTAGCTCTTGCAGCTTCTCCTTTTGCGAGAGCTTCTTCTTGGCCCTCTTTGCAGCTTGCATGGCTCCTGTTGAGTGAATATAGTATCAAAGTTAGCAAATTTGGCAGACTTTCTCTAAAATGTTCTTTAGTCTGAAATGCTAACAAATTTGGTCCAATTTGCTTCAAATCAATTTTTGAACATGCATAGATGTATAAAAACATGTAAAGATCAAAATTACAGAGTCAAAACAAAAATTTGTAACAAAAGTAAATAATCACAATTATTTACAGCTGAGTCATTTTTTTAACTTTTTGCAAATTTGACATTATAGGCTTGAAGTATATACCAAATACATACTCTGAGTGAAATATGCTCATTTGAGTGCACTGGGTGAAAATGGTGCCATATTTAGACTTTAGGTCTAAAACAGTAGATGTAAAGAAATTTTGAGATCCAAATTTGTTCAAACTTGGCTAGTGGGCTTAGGACATCATGTACTTTGGATCTATGATGGCAAAGTTACAAATTTTCTTTATCTTGGCCAAAAAGCAAATAATCGTGATTATTAACTTTTCTACCAAAATAAACATTTTTTGATACAAATTGGTTTTAGGCATGGTATAGACCCTGTGTATGTGATATGAGGTGATTTGGATCAAAAATTGTGGGTCATAACTCAAAATTTGGCTTGCAAGGACTTCTTTGCGTTTTTTGGTAATTTCCCAAGATATAGTTGATAATTTTGCCTCATATTTGAAATTTGGCATATAATAGGTGTGTACAAGTGATAGGTGAGGTGATGATGCAATTTTCAAGCCAGAATAGTGCAAAAGTAAATAATCGCAATTATTTACAGCAGTAAATATTTTCTTGCAAAACTTGTAAATTTTGATTTAAACACATTCTATGCACCTAAAACAAGTCCTAAATTGAATTTGGTAAAGTTTGGTCTTGCCGGCATCACTTTGTGCTTTGTCGGCTCTAAAATCTCTAATTTTTGTGACTACACTCCCTGTAGTGTTGGTTAGTCACTTTTGAGGCTATGGACTTGTTCGCAATATAGTTGTGAAGCAACTCATCTAATTTTGGCCCATTTGGAGTCAATTTGACTTCGTATGTCGAATTTGACGCTTTGTAGCCTTCGAGCCGTTTTCTGCTTTCTAAGGGCTTTGCTTGAGTGATTTTACAAAACCAATCATATACCTTGTATATAGACCTCGTATGCAAGCTGTCTGTGGAGCCAGAATCCAATTTTGACATTTGTCAAAAACCTAGCTTTTCTACTTGGGACCCCCTCGACCCTTGCCGAATGGTCAATTGTTGCTATAGAAGTGTTCTATTATGTTGGGGCATGTTACAGTTCAAATCTCATCCGATTTGGTTGAGCTGACAGGCTGCTATGGTCGATTTTTGGTCGTAGGTCTTCGTGCACTGCTCGGATTCTAGGTTTTTTTCTAGGGGTTTAGACTAGCTACCGGCCGTACAAAATGGATCACTGATGAGTAAAGAACTTACCCCTCATGTCTCGTGTGAGACAGCGCTGAAAACAGACAACTGTGGGCTCCGAAAAGTGCGCGCGAAGAGGGTCGAAAGGCTCTCTCTCCAAAGGCAACAAGTGGAATGAGGTGGTTTTAGCCTACCTTGGGTATCTATACCCAGACTATCCGAACCATTTTTCTCCAAATTCCCCAGTTAGTCTTACTAGGCCATGAAATCTATGTTAGACTCAAAAATTTCCCCAATCGGATTCCTGTAGCTCATTCTGCAAGAATTCTGCAAAAGTAGGTCCGGTCGCCTAATTTAGGCTTTCTCGCTTCCATCTTCCAATTTCATTGAAATTTTTTTGTACTTGTGCGTCTTTCTTATCACCACCGTGTCTTCAATTTTTCCATCTGAGCTCCTTTGCTATTTATTATTAATTAGGTATCATTTCCATGGAGAACAAATAGACATGTGGTAGATCATCATCATCTACTCCTTGAGGTGATTCTCCTGAAACAATCTTAGACAAATGATATGCTCTTTGATGAGTGGTACCCTTTTTTACAACCACAATGAAACCAAATTCTAGAAGAATGATGAACCATCTCACTATTCTTCCTGTGCTGGATGGCTTGTTGACCAAGTACAATAAAGCTTGGTGGTCCACGAAGAACACAAATTTGTTTGCTAATACGTAATTTCTGTACTTTTTTACGGCATAGATCATTCTTAATCCTTCTCTTTTGGTGGTTGTATAATTCTTTTCTGCCATGTTCAACTGTCGGCTAGCATAAGAGATAGGAAAATCAAATTTTTCGTCTCCCAGTTGAGCTAGTATACACCTATGGCGAAATTGGAAGCATCTACATGTATGTGGAATATCTTATTCCAATCTGGTGCTTTCAATATTGGAGCTGAAGTGAGAGCTTGCTTAGGCTTCATGAAGGATTCTTCACATGCTTCAATTCATTCAAAGTGTGTAATCAAGTTATACATGGGTTTTGCAATCATAGCGTACATGTAAATGAACCGTCTGTAATATACACAATGTCTCATGCAGGCTTGAACCCCCTTGACTGTTGTTGGTCTAGGCAAATCAACAATAACATGAATTTTATCCAAGTCAGTAGTAGCTATGCCATTTTTTGACACTATATGTCCAATAATTTTTCCTTGTCTACCCATGAATGTGCACTTTTGAGGATTTAAGCAAATCCTATAAAGTCTACATTTTTCGAATACCTTTTTGAGGTGTTCAAAATGATCAGCCTCGATTGATGAATGTATGCATAGATCATCCATATATACTTCCATGAATTTCCTAAAATATTCTTTAAAATCATGGCTCATCAATCTCTGAAAGGTGGCAGGAGCATTAGTTAACCCAAAAGGCATAACCCGATAGGCAAAAATACCCTATTTCGTTGCAAAAGCAGTTTTATGCTGATCTTTTGGGTCAACCAAGAGTTGATTGTACCCCAAAAAGCCATCTAAGAAGCTGTAAGTTTTTTTCTTTACAACTTGTTCTAACACATGCTCAGTGATTGGAAGAGGAAAGTTGCCTCTAATGGTAGCTGCATTCACTTTTTTGAGATTGACACACGCTCGTAATTTTCCATTCTTCTTGGTTACTACCACAATTGGAGACACCCAATCTACGTGTTCAATTTCATAAATGAATTTGGCTTCCTTTAGTTTTTCAATCTCTTCTTTGATCTTCCTGGAAAATGTCTCATTATATGTGTATGGACTTTGTCTACTTGGTTTCGCATCATCTCTCATGGGTATGGTATGTTGACAGATTTCTGGATCAACACCCTTGAGATCCTTGTAAGACCAAGAAAAAATATCTTGGTATTCTTTTAGCAAGCTTAACAAAAGCTCTTCTTCTTTGTTTCTTAGGTCATTTGCAATGTAATCAGGCCTAGGCTCTTCTCTTGGTTCAACCAAATCTATCTATCTTTTTCGCGTTTTCAGGCCCTTCGTAGGACTCACCCTGTTTTCGTAGCTCTCTAACAGGTTGTTCGACAATGATTTTTCAATCTTGGAGAGTATAATTTTTGTCATGGGATGGAACACGCATTAGATCTTTACCATCCTCTTCTGTGGTTTCCGTTTCGGTTGTATATATCTCTTTTAGAGCTTTTTGCAACTCTTGTTATTTCTTTTTCCGCTCAACTCATGTCATGGTTGACTTCTTTTCCTGTTTTTTCAGCTTTGCTTGAGTATCCTTTCTCGTTTTTCTCGATGTTTTCAATATTTGTCCTTGACACAATCATGCGCATCTATTTGCATCAGGAACTGTGTTCTACTAGAGACTGATGGCATGGGTCTAGCTTTCACGTTTGTGGTGTCCCTTTTCCGTCTATACTATTTTTGTCTTCTCGGTTTCTGGTTAAAAAATTCAAAAAACTTTTCCTCCCCTCCTTTCATGAGTAGCTTAGCTCTCACATATTCTTTTTTTGACCTCGACTCTTCTGAGGTAGCTGAGTGTTCGTCTAACTCATCTGTTGCATCGTAGTAGAGGTCTGAAAAGACTTGTTGAGCTTTCATCAAGTCCTTGGGTTCCTCAATTTCATCTTCAATGTAGAGGGTTGAAATCATTTGGATGGGAATTATGCCATAGCTGTCCTCATTGCAAAATTGAGTAGGCATAGACATATTCACACATACATCCATTGTCGCTAAGATTTGAGTCTACTCAAATGGTTCAAACAAATGCTCTCGAAAGGGTTCAGGTACATAGGCTTCATTTGTGCAATCCCTTTCTAAAATATATTCTTCTTGTTTTAAGCTTCCGTTCAACCACAATGGAAGCTTAGTTTCAGCCGAAGAGAGTGAATCAAACTCTTATATGGGTGTTTTCATGACATCTCTATAAGTGTGATCTTTTAGATTAACTCTGTTATAGATCCCACTTGCTTCAAGTACAGATAATTGTTTCCCCAATCTTGGATAAGCTGTACCTGTCGCATGAAAGGTCTTCTCAATATAATTTCGTAATTGAGTTTTTTCCCAAAGTCCACTATGGCAAAAGTGAGTTGATATTCAATTTCATAGGAATTAACTATCACTTTTTTAAGCAATCCTAAGGGTCTTTCAATGTGTTGATCAACCAATTGCAATTTCATTCGAGTTTGTCTAATGGTTGGCTGTCCCCAGGATTCCCATATTGCTTTTGTGGCTATGGCTATGCCTGCTCCACTATGCAGTATTGCCATGGTTTCAATGTCATTATATTTCATTGGAAGGGTGGTGTTTCCTTCTTCCCCTTTGTAATATTCTTCGACTTTCTTCATTGGAACAGATGGAATCTCTTTGTTGTCCATTCTGTTATTCAAAATTTTCAAAATTTTTGCGATGAGCCCTGTTATCCCCACATTCTCTAGGGTTTTCTGTAGATCATTCCATAAATATGGTCTGAGTTTTAACAATTGTCCCAAAGTAATAGTGCATTGGATGGGTGTAGACATGATTGAATGAAAGTTGTTTACTTCTAGGGTCTATTCCGCTCTTTTGACTTGAGTGTTCTTACACACTATGGATTCATCTTAGTTATCTCCCAAGTAAGAGGATAATGTTTTCAAGGTCAATGGTTTCGACATTCCTAAAGCTTTAGATCCGCAATCCCCATACAAGGATTGTACATCCATGTCCATAATCAGGAGGTAGGTTGTGTAACCGAACTTCCTCTATATGAGTTGATTTTAGAGTTAGGCTCCCATCATTGATCTCTCTAACTTTTTCCCATAAGTGTTCTGGCCAATCTTCCTCTACGAATGGAATTCCATCTAAGGCATCTTCACTGTCTGACACTATAAGTTCTGGCTCTTTTGTTTCAATGTGGGGTTCTACCACCACTTTGGATTTTTCTTGATTGTCTCTTACCACAAGCTCCTCAAGTTTTGCCATACTTTTGGGCTTGGGTTTTTGTTTTTCCAGCATCTCTTGGGTGATTCTTACCAATTTTTGATAAGCTTCAGGCTTAGCTGCTTCCATGTCTGGAAAAGGATAATTTTTTCATTTGTTTTTTATGTTTTTGCCTGCTTTAAGTCTTGCTTGGTAGGCTTCCAAGGCTGCATTAATAGGCTCAAAAATTTTATCAACCAAAATTGATCCTCCAGATTTCACGGTTGTTTTTTTGATTTTGCTTCTAGTTTCTTTCATCTTTTCCTGAAATAGTTTCTTTGCTTTCTCCTCAATTTTAGCCTTTTGTTTCTACCTTCTCATCTCATACCTCTTGCTTCTGCTTCTTTTCGTCTTTTGAGCGGCAATTTTTGTATTCTCCGAATCATCAGAGGAGTTATGTTTCTTTTTCTTAGCCTGGGCTCTGGTGATTACCTTGATTGGAACAATCGGTTCACTCTCAGATGAGCTACTAGGTATGACTTGGACTACGTTTACTACTATTTTATCCTTGTTTAAAGGATTTTTAGGACAATCTTTTGGGAAGTTTCCTCCCTTTTTGCAACATTGTATGCAATAAGCTTCAACCGGCTTAAGGTTCTTGTCAAGCTCTGGGCATTCATTTTTCCAATGATCATCTGCACCATAGTTATGACAGTTTCCCATTCTTGGCTTAATCATGGTTCTTACCATAGGAGGTCTAACACCTTGATTAGCTACATAATACATTGGTGCAAGCTCTGGTTGAGCATAAGTCATAGGTTATTCCATTGGTGGTGGATGTACATTATACCAATCTCCTTCTACCATTACTGTAGATGGACTAGGCTCAGCATAGGGTGTAACAGGCACTAGTTCTTGTTTATCTATGACTCTTTCTGAATGCATGTACTTTACAGACACTTCATTATGTCCTGGATACGGAGGTTTTGACCCAACACGGGTTGAGGTCTTTCCATACCCATAGGTGGTCTTTGAGTTGGTGCCATGTTAAGCTGATATCTGTACATGGGTTGTCCTTGTGGCCTCATGGGCATGTACTAAACATTCCCATCATACTTTAGTCGGTAGTAGCACTCATTGGTCTCATGGTGGGTCCATTTACCCTCGATTGCACACCATTTTTGCGATCTAATTGGTCGTCCCTGTTGAGGTATCCCTTATCTTGGTCCCCTCATAGGTGCTTTTTGCATGTTATTCATTATGTTGTTTAGTCTTTTGAGCATGTCTTCTATGGCTGAAAGTGGTGCTGCAATAGCTGTTCCCACTTAAGCTGGTTTACTGGATGCTGTTTTCTCGCTTTGGTTATCCTTAGGGACATCTTCTTCGTTGAAAATATCACAATTGTTTCCTACGTCAATAGCATCTGACACACACTCTTTTAGGGTTGTTTGCTTCTTGCTATAGAGTATAGCATGAAGTTCTTTGTTTAGCAGTCCCTCTAGAAACAATGATACTAGTGGTTCTTCTGCAAGTATCTCTAGTCCTGGGCATCTGGCAATGTATTGTTTCATTCGAGTTGCACAATCCCTAACAGATTCACCATGTTTCTGTTTAAAGCTGTAGATTTGAGCTACCGTATTGTGTTTGATCCCCGTTTGGGAACAAGCAGTTACAAATCCTTGAGCTAATGTGTTCAAGTCCATGATTAACCTTGGTGGAATGTTTTGGAACCATGTCAATGCTTTCCTTCTAATGTCATTTGAAACCCCTCGAATTGAGTATGAAAATCGAATATGCATTCTACTCTTAGCACTTGCTTAAAGCATGCTAAGTGGTCATATGAATCCCTTGATCCACTGTATTTTTTGATCAATTTTTAGAAATCAGCTAGTATGACGCGTCTATTTGGTTCAACTCCCGGTCTCCTGGCAGTTGGGGTCTTGTTTTGAGTCCTTCAAACCAGTCTGTTGGAAATAGTGACTCATGTAGCCCTGGACTGGCTTTAGTGTCACCCGGTTTTCTGCGTGATGAGGTGGTTTCTGGTTTCTTAACATTACTCTCAGATGATCTCTCACGGTGTTCATCTCTTGGAGTAGTCTCTGGTCCTTGGCCCAATATCCAATCCCTTATGGAATACCCTTGGTATTTGGTTTGTTCTACCTCCTCAAGAGTCATCATAACAAAGTTGTTGTTATAACAATCCCTAAACAGGTAGGTTGGTAGGTCTGCTGATCCCTTATCTTTGATCTTGAAGATATAGATGATCTTCATGAGCATTAGTTGTCCTGATTTGGCATGCGAAGTCCATAGAAGATCTTTTACATTTCTATTCTCCCAACAATAGACTTCGATCCTAGGATTATCTGTACTAAGACGTTTCAAAGGCTTCAAATCAACTTGTTCGTATCCCTCAAATTCTAAAGTTGGCGGTCCTTCTTTGGTGGCCATATTTGGAATTATGGTATTTACTTCTAACCCCCATTTGTCTATCACGTCAGGGTTTTTGACTTGTAAATACTAAGTTTTGTTTCTATCCATGTACGCTTTTCCTTGTTTGTTTGCCCTGATCTCCTCTTCGAACTCAATACCATGATCATCAATGCGAATAGCATACTCTTCGTTAGGATCCAGGTAAACCTGAGCTCCATGGCGATTAGTCTTATAAAATGAGAGTATATTCTTATAGCGCATTGTTGTTCCGGTTTTAGAGTGAGTCGAATAAGAAGACATCTCAGATGTTGAATCTGAAAAAGTGTTTGAGACTTCCTCAAGAATAGTGTGCAAGGAATTGCCTTGATTCATGCTTTCTTTAGTGGATACTCTACTGGAGGTTTCTCCAAATATGCCATGATTTCCTAGTACACGACCAGATCTAAGGTTCATAAAAACTTATGAAGCCCTGGATAGAGTACTTACCTTTGGATTGACTTGTCATCAATTTCTTTCGAAAACTTGATTGCAACTTCTATCAAGCTACTGATTCCTTGTATGCAACCTAATTCTTCTACAAATTTGATCAAGTTAGCTATTCTTTCACCAAGATAGTATAGTTTTTGCTAACTATTGTGATTGGTCTATGTGTATCACTGCAAATTGAGCTAATTGAGTCAACAACTGCAATCAAGTCTTTGGAGTTTCACCTTGACTACATAGGCTTGCCCACCATTGATGGGCCGACTTTCGAAAATGAATTGAAACATATCCTTTGAAGATTCTGAAAAATCTTCATCTCCAAAAGCCACGTCAACCTGTTGATAAAATCCAACACTTTATCAATTGCTAAGAAGGTTCCACCATAGGTAAGAAAGATGATGTTATTCCTTTGCTTATCCCTTCTCTTCCATGCCGCATAGCTCCTTTGTTTCCCCCTTCTCTTCTCTCTCTTGGGTGGCAAGTCAATGTCCTCCGTATCAAAAGATGGTGATGACGACGAAGAGGAAGAGAAGGAAGAAGGCAAAAATGGTGACCACTTTCTTCACTTCCTTGTGCTTGGATTTCTTTCTCCCTTCTTTGGATGCGCATGGGAGGGGGTATTGGATGGCTTCCTCTTCTTTTTGGAAGAACTAGGTGACCGTCATCTTCTTGGGACAACATCACTTTGGTAGGAGGGGTGTCACTTTCATACCTCTCTCTTGAAAGTTCATGACACACTTCTTCTTCTCAAATAGTTTTCCTGGGAGGTCCTTCCAATATCTCCTCTGCATTACCCAAAGATATTCCTCTTTTGGAGGTCTCACTAGGAGGCCTTGTAGAAATTCTCTCTTCTTGGGTACTTGAGGGAACTTCGGATTGAAGAGCTTGAATATGGCTTTGAACCTCCACTTGCAAAATAGGGTTTCCCATTACTTCGTGTAACTTGTCAACAAGGTAGTTGACGACTCTGTAACCATCATCAAATGCTATACCATGAGCCGCTACCAAAACCTTGGCTACTACTCCTCTTATCCCTTGAAAATTAGCCCTCAAATAACTACACCCATAATCTAGAATGTTGTTAATTGCAAAGAATAGTGGAGTGGATTTAATAGTGTAGGGATGAAATCAGTTCCTATCAGGCAACTAATAGCTCAATAATGGTTAAACCATAGGCAAGTCTTGAAAGACTCCATTACTAAGACCATAGATCCCGACGATATCCCCCATACCCTGTAAATAGGCATAGCAACCAAGTTAATAAATCGAAATCCCACTTAACCTATTGC
This sequence comes from Adiantum capillus-veneris, assembly GCF_014529385.1. NCBI lineage: Eukaryota > Viridiplantae > Streptophyta > Polypodiopsida > Polypodiales > Pteridaceae > Adiantum > Adiantum capillus-veneris. Next base: position 5,217,879 of record NC_140944.1, on the reverse strand, counting down.
AATGAACAAATCCAACCTTTCATAGATTACTCAAGGACCTCTCTTCTTAGGCAAGAAAAGAGAAACCTCGGTTTTGATACCAAGGCTAGATAATTCAATGCTTACTTTTAGATTCAATAGAATTTAACTATGAAAGGAAAGAGTTTTCCTTAAGAAAAAGATAGCAAGGAGACTATAGGTTCTGCCGGGCATATTTCTACACAATTACACATAGAAAACACTATAATTATGCACATAGTTCAAAGAGAATACACAATTAATATTGACAACTCGATGAGGACTAGATTTGGAGCCGGTCCCCCATCCAAAAGGACTTCAAATGAGAGCTTTGCTACAATACATGTTTGTGCTATTGCGGAGACTTTCTTGAATTAACAAGATGGTGTTCTTCAAGATCCCATGGTATAAACCTCCTTCCCAAACCCTAAACACCCTAGCCTAGCCAAGCTTAGTAAAAAAGATTAGAGTCAACTTACTAAATCAGGAAGGGTTGATCTAACCTAAGTCTTTAGTTTTTTTTGTTTATTTAATAAAAACCATAAACTTACCCTTTTATTAATTAGCTCGGGTGCAAGACCTTTGCATAAATCTTGGAGGCATATGAAGCTAACTTAGGGCTACAATGGCTCTCTCTCTTAGTCCCTCTATCTCTATATCTCTCTTCCTTTCTCACATTGACTCTCTCTTTGTCTCTTTCTATCTCTATCTCTAACTCTTCTCTCTCTCTCTCTCTCTCTCTCTCTCTCTCTCTCTCTTCCTCTCATTCCCTCCTTTTTTTTTGGCAAGAAAAGGGGCTGTATTCAGTGTACATAAGAGACTTCTATAGATGTTCAATGGCATGTCGCCCAAAGAAAGTACAAAGTAAGCTAACAAGATGTAGGCTATGTAATTACCAAGGTGGTTTGTACGATGAATGTAAACGGAACCACTATGGGGGTGCATAATGCCACGTAATGTGGGCATGATCCCGATGAAAGTGAACTGACAATCTGTAGAGCTGCATCTTGTGATGAAAATTGTGTTTGGTTGACATAAATCCAAGTTCTCCTAACCTACATCATTTGTAGAGTGCATGGTCTACATCCTAAGGGAGTCAGCAAGAAGACCGAGTATGGCGGCAAGCCTTGAAAACAGATGTGTGGCCTTGAAAATTGCAAAAGTCATACATCTACCTCCCACGTCACAAACCCATCATGGATGCCCACTCTAATCAACAAACAACAAATTGCCATCCACACTCGTTGCGTATATGGACAAATCCAAAAACAGTGCCTCAAGGACTCAGGCTCCAAAGTGCATCTCTAACAAGTCAGATCATGACCAATGATTGCCGACCAAGTGCTTATAGGCAATCCAACATGTATTATCGTCATTTACATGAAAAAAATATTTTGCGGCTGATCTGGAGGGTCTAGATGCATGACTAAAATTGTCACTGGAAGGCTGGTAGGATGCACTGATCCTACCACACCTCTCACTGGCGTGGATGGTGAGGTGGATGCCGCATTTGCAAAAAGAAGCCTCCTCCCAAGGGAGATATAGTACTTTGATAGTGTAGAACCCTCAATGTTTGGTAGACAAATATTGCCTTTGCAAGATTAGACAATACTAAGTAGGGGGCCAATTGAGAGAGAGAGAGAGAGAGAGAGAGAGAGAGAGAGAGAGAGAGAGAGAGAGAGAGAGAGAGAGAGAGAGCTCAGACTCTCCCCTCTAAGAGAGAATTTGAGAGCTAAGACTCCCCCTTTGAGAGAGAGTTTTTTTTTCTCTCTCTCTCCCCTCTAAGAGAGAATTTGAGAGCTAAGACTCTCCCCTTTGAGAGAGAGTTTTTCTCTCTCTCTCTCTCTCTCTCTCTCTCTCTCTCTCTCCCCTTCTCCTCTCTCTCTCTCTCTCTCTCTCTCTCTCTCTCTCTCTCTCTCTCTCTTTGTGAGGTACATTTTTGTCTTCCTCTCTCCTCTCACTGTCTCTCCTTCTCCCTCTCCATATCTCTCACTTCCCCCCCCCCCCCCTCTGTGTGTGTGTGTGTGTGTGTGTGTGCAAGCGCTTGCATGGAGAGAGAGGGAGGAGAGAGAGTGAAATGGACAGAGAGTGAACTAGAGCGAGATAGAAAGAGAGGAAGATATATGTGTGTGTGTGTGTGTGTGTGTGTGTACACAGACAACACACACATATATAGAGAGAGAGAGATGGAAAGTATATATGTGTGTGTGTGTACACAGACAACACACACATATATAGAGAGAGAGAGATGGGAAGTATATATGTGTGTGTGTGTGTGTGTACACACACACACACATATCTTCCTCTCTTTCTATCTCCCTCTTGTTCACTCTCTGTCCATTTCACTCTCTCTCCTCCCTCTCTCTCTTCTTTCAGAGAGAGAGAGAGAGAGAGAGAGGGTAAGAGAGAGGAGAGAGATAGATTGAGATGGAGAGAGAAGAGAGATAAAGAAGATTATGGAGTGAGATATTAATTAAAGCAATTAAAAAAAAAATCACTCCAAACTTCGTATGGAGCGAGCTTTTTGAAATGAACTTTTGGAGCGAGCTTTTTTTTGGCTAAAAATGGTAATAAAAGCAATAACCAAGAAAATCTCTCCAAAGCTCTCTCCAAACCTCTACTCCACTACAGCCTACTTGTTAATTTAGGATATGCTAAATTAGAATAAACTTTGGTAAACATAAAACTCACCCTTTGGGCTTTAAAACTTGCACTCGTGTGCGAAACCTTAGCACAGTGCTTTGGAGGTGCCGCCAAGCTACTTCCAAAACTTGTTGAATGTAGACAATTTGTCACAAGTTAGAATTTCACCCTAAGGCTTTCCAAACTTCATACTTGGAGTCTGAAGAGTTATTATCATGACTTGAGCTTAGTAGAATCACTTTCTATTTTTAGACTCCTATAATCACTCTCGATCATCTCCTTTATCATGTAGCTTTGATCAAGGCTACTCGGGATATATTTTTCCTTCCTTGACCTATACCTATGACAAAGATAACTAGTTAGCAATTACCTTTTCTCTTTTATGGACTTTTTCCCTTTTGGTCTCAAGCCTTGACCTGTTGGTCCATTAGCACTTAGACAATTTCACTTGTTCTCTTTTAATTTTTACTAGACTTAAGTGGTCAATTTAAGTTGGAAAATACTTTTAAAAGGTTAGAAATTAATATTCATGGCACCGGAGACAGATTCGATTAAGAAAATTTTTTGCTTTCGTGGGAGCACCATATTTTACATACAGATAGACCAAAGCACCGCCAAGTATGACATTCTTCACTAACAATAACAATTTCAATGTGAGAAACCCTCACTTTGCATTTTTTTAAAGCAGCCCAAAGCTTCGAAAAACAAAAAATCCATCCTATAAGAGCACTATAAGAGACTTTATTTGGCAAGAGGCCCTCACTTCGCATCTAGTAAAAGCAACCCAGATCTTTCATGCCACATCCATGCTGCACATATCTTGTAGTCAATGCATTCCAAAGGCACCACATTTGGCATACATATCAACCAAAGAATTTCCTAGTAGGTCATGTTTCTCAAGAGCCATTGAGCAACAATCCATCCATTTAGCACACTCATAAAAGTGTTTTTAGTTGGGGAGTTGCCCTAGTGTTGCATCCCAACAAAAACAGTTCAGAGATTCCTGGACCTACCCTTGCTTGGGCTATCGTGCTTTAAGAGCACTCCAAGAGACCTCGTATAGTAGGAAACCTCACTTTGCATCAAATCAAGACATGCTAGAGCTTCCTTGCATCAGCTATGTTGGGCATCTCCCGCACTAACACACTACAAGAGAGGACCTCTCAAAGAGAATGCCCTTCAAGAATATTTTATGCTATCTTGAGGGTACCACCAGGGATTTCATTAACGTGATCACAAACACGTGAACATCCTAATAGCATTGAGTGATTACACCACAAAAACATGTAATCCCTTAAAATATTAACATAACCCTTTTGTTAACCTATGGAAACCACCCCACTCGATAAGCCTGTCGGGCTCGCCGGGATTTTTGCATAGCCCAATGGGCCCGTCGAGAAATAAAAGAAGCCCGATGGGCCATTTTGTATGAAGTAAAATGTCTACCTTTTTTAGCCCTTTGACTAGGTAGATCTCGGGGAAATGTATCCTTGCGCCGGATACAATTATTTCTGCTTGTGAACTAACCTCAGGTTACTGAGTCACAGGTCCTAATTCTGGGCTAAACGTGATTCTTAATATGGTAATCATATTTTAAAAGACTAAAAACCTTGGCCTAAGACAAAGGGATGATGCTAAAGAAATTGGGTCTCGTTAGAGCAATGCTCATTACAACAAAGCCATTGGTCCATAAAGGGAATAAAGTTGGTTTTGGAAGATGAGCATATACTAAAAATTAGCCATTAGCCAAGGGTTGTATGCCTTGTACTAGTGTACCAGGTATATAAAGATCCTTGAAGTCTTGAATTTCACACTACCATAGGTTTTATTTGATATATGTTGTATACCACTCACTGCACAATATGAGAACTACAATCCTTACTTAGGTGAAAACAACTCTTATATATTTAATTGAATGTATAAGGATGCTAAAATCCTTGATTGGTTAAAAGTAGTCCTCAAGTGTTTAATTGCATCAAAGATTTTATAGTTTTGTTTTATGCATAATGTCAGATAGAGAGTGCATTGTGTACTGTGAAAGATTGTTGGTGCATGAGATTGAAGTCATACATATTGATATTTTTGTTTGGGTTTTGTAATTAGTTATCATCATTACCATATCGAAAGACTCAAGAGTTGATTATTCTATAAAGGTTGCATGTGAAAAAAATAGAGCAAATAATAAAATTTACAACCACTAAATAAAGACAATGTGATTTTTACAAATGTGTCTTATTGTTTGCAAATCACACAACTTGTAAATTCGATTGATTTTTCTAATAAAATTTTAGTTTTAATATATAGTAAAATGTAGAAATTCATTTTTGTAAAATTGAAGATGTAGCTCTTATGCCTTTAGCTATATTTGTAATCAATGGAAGAAAATGTCGGCACAAGTAGTACAGAATTAGGAAAAGAAAAGCCCCGACAAAGAGTGGGAGATTGCTCACAACATATGCGATCACTATATGGAGTGACAATGTAAACTATGCCTGGTCACAAGGTCAAGCAGGGCTCCACGTATTAGGGACCATTTTTTGGGCAGCATAAAAAAGAATTGTTGCAAATGCATACATCCCCAAGCACCCGCAGTTGCAAAGCATTTGAGAGAAAAACTCGAGAAGAAGGATGGCAAGACACACTAGGTAGAGAAGTCTATTATGAATGCATACCAAGAGCAGCCAAAGTTAAACACCAATCATGTCAACCTTGTGGTAACGCTAATGAACACTATATAAAAACATACGCAGACAAGTCAAGTAGTGTTTCTTCTAAGCGTGACAACGATGGGCTTGGACAAATGCGACAAAGATCATTGCACCAAAGATTTGGAACACAGATGCTAGAAGAGACACAAAATGCGTTTGCAAAAGAAATTTTTTAATTGGGAGTACATTAGTCACGGTTGACAACCATCATTGGAAACGTGCATGGAAGAAAATCGGTGTGAGTACATTCCACAATTTTGGCCCCTTCATATCACACGATACGGAATGATCTCTTGGACAAATGTTACATCAAAGTAAAAGAGCATGTTTTCAAAATAATTTTTGGGAATAATTCACTTTCAAGATGCATAATTATCAGTGATGGTTGGTCAAATATACAAAGAAGCCATTGATCAATGTTATATTGGTATGTCCAAGAGGAAAGACGTTCATAAAAGCTATTGACAATTTTGGTGCTATTAAAAGTGATAAATACATTATTGATGTATTGATCTGTGCAATTAAAGAAATAGGTTTTGAATATGTCATTCAAGTAGTCATGGACAATGCAAAGAATTGTAAAAATGCTGGTTATATAATAAAAAGGTGCCTTCTATACATTTGTGATGATGGTTATAATAACACACTTTAAACTTGGTGCTAAAAGATTGGTACATTAGGGAAGAAACAATAGGGTTTGTCAAAATAATCAACGTCGCACATCAAGTTGTGAAGTTCATCTTAAAACGACAAAGAGTGCTTAGTTTCTACAGGATGCACATGCTAGTTATGTTGCTTGCTGATACTCAATTTTGCACACACTATTACACATTGGAATCTCTCCTATGCAATGCACTGTGATTAATACTCTTGGCTGCACGATGTTTGAAGTATGGAAACTTGACCAGTCTGAACAAGTTAAAGAAAAAATTACGAGTTTACGAGGATCCATAAACAAGCCTGCTTGGTGGAGGAGTGTAATGGATGTATATCATGTAATGATGAGTGTTATGTTTGTGATTTGCAATCTCGATCAAAAAGTGAAAAATCTAGAAAAAGTGTGGATGAACTGGTGGACAGTTTAGCAAAGTTTAAAAAGCCGTAAGGAGCTAAAAGAGTCTGTAGTAGAGAAGGAGTGGCAAATACCATTTTTTGTAAAACAACACAAAGTTTTGTCCAAGTATTTTTATGCAAACATGTTGGATTCATAGTATTAAAATTTAAACTTGATGTCAAATACATAGATAGTCAACAATCTCTATCACATAGTCAATATGTTCTACCCCAATGCTCATGATCAAATTAATTGCATCAAAGAGATGAGTGCATTCATCTCAAAACAAGGATCTTTTGCATTTGATTTTGTCTAATTGATGGTAAAAGTGAAACTGGCATGGAAGTGGTGGATGATGAACGGTGGGAGTATTACTCAACTCTCCATCCACTTGCTATGAGGTTTTGGCACAACATGCAACAAATTCGAGCTCACAGAGAAATCGGAGTATGTACAAGTATGTTCATAGCACAATCCACAACAAATTATTAGCAGATAGAGCTGAAAAGTTAGTTTATATAAACTACAATGAAATGATACTGCATCATACCAAAAGCGTTTGCTACGAGAAAGAAATCCCTAGTTGAGTATAGGACTGTTAAATAGAAGATGGTGAGTACAATTTGAGAACTCATGTTCTCCTCCTTCGGGGATGGGAATGGAGAGAGCTTTTGGAGGGAGCTTTTTCTAAGCCTTTCACTTCAGTAGTGTTTGCAAGGATAAAGCTTTCCACGCTCTGTGTTGAGAGAGCTTTTTGGAGGGAGGTTTCATTGTTATTTCTTAATCTGAAACTAGCATGTACATCTATTTTTTTTTCTTTGAACATAGTAGAAGGACAAGAAGACACAAGCCACCATATTAAATCACAAAATTCTCCAAATAGAATTACAATATTAATTCAGTAGCTCACATGTAATAACCAGAAAATATGCTTTGCACAAATAGAAGAATAGCAAGACACAAGCCACCTTCTAAAATCATGAATTTTCTCAAAAAGAATTACTCCATTAAATTTGCAATTACAATTCATGTCCTACAATTAACTCCCCATTCCTCTTGCTCTCTCTACATCTCTCTCTCTCTCTCTCTCTAACCGCATTGTCTACAACAACCGCATTGTCTATCTCTCTCTCTCTCTCTCTCTCTCTCTCTCTCTCTCTCTCTCTCTCTCTAACCGCATTGTCTACAACAACCGAAGCAATGATCATGGCTTACTTGATCTCATTACAAGAAACCGTCAACAAGCAAGGTGAAGTGTTGCGTGAACTTGCAATGGAGAATGGCACTTTAAGAGTTCTCGCTGTGGACAATGAGCACCTCAAGAAGGTTCTTGAAATGCAAACACCACGCTTGATGCATCTTGAGAACAAAGTTCAAGAATGTAAGCGCTCTCTTGTGGACATGAATGTATTGAAAGAGCACTTGAGCAAATTTGAGAGTGATCATGTATTGAAAGAGGAAACGATAGATACAATATGACATGGTGTATGTGAGATGAGAAATGCATCCAAATCATGGGATGATATATATACGGATAATGTGGTTTCTAGCCGCTATCCAAGCAAAGAATGTAGAGGATGTGGACACTCACGAATTGCAAGAACGACAAAAATGCTCAAAGAACATTGTCATTTGTGGAATCAAGGAGGAAAGCATGGAAACACCCGAATCTCTTGTGATTTCTATTGAAGAGTTTTTTGCTACATACTTTGGCATGTCTAGAATCATGGCTTATGGTGCACATCGAGTTGAAAAACAAGAAGTCCCTCGCTCGGGAGAAAGACCTATTGTAAGTACCATGGCTGATGAGGTCAAGAGAAAGATCATCCTTGACAATAGTTGGATCTACCTCAAAGGAACGGGTTGTAATGTATATGAGGATCGCACTCTTAAGCAACAAAATGTACGTCGCAAAGCATATCAGGAAAGAAGCAAGAAGGTTAAGGATCCATCTTAAGAAGAAAAGTCACTTGAGGAGGATGCAAGTCCAACCAACAAATAGGGACGCATGATCTATGAGACCAACTCACACTTGCGAATAAGCTATTGGAATTGTAATGGGTGTCCATGGAATGCGAAAATTGGCATTAATAAGCTTACCAATGACTCCGATGTGATACCTCTTGTCGAAACATGGGAGCACAATGCACAATGAATTTTTGGATTTGACAAATACGATCTACATTCTTTGATGTGGGCCAAAAATGCAAAGCAACGTAGAGGCCAAGGAGGCGTAACATGTATGACCAAAAAGGGTTTGAAAGATGTTTCCATTGTCAAAAAAGATAAGTATAAACGCTACTTATGGCTGAAAATCAGCCCACCAAACGGTCAAGTCATGTTTGTGGCTGGTTGCTACATTCCTCACTATGACTCCAACTTTTATGCTCGCTTGGATATGGATAGAGATCAGTCCTTTGTTGAACTAGAGGAAGACATTGCTCATTACAAGGAACAAGGTGAGGTCATTGTCTTTGGAGACATGAGTGCTTGCACAAATACGTTACAATACGACACACAACAAGTCGACATGCCACATGTCTCAAGAAAAATGGATGACTCATACATGTAAAATGAAGTTCTAAGGATGCAAAAGAACTGGATCAGTATAGAAAGTCACTTCTACATATGTGCAATAGTACCGGAATGCTCATTGCAAATGGTGTATCTCTATGGTAAGGCACCAATGACTTTAAATTGAGAAAGAACAATGGTGATAGCGTGATTGACTATATGTTGTTTTCAGAAGCCAATCTAGAATGCATACAAAGCTTTAACACTTGGTGAATACAATCTGGAATCGGATCATAGGATATTATGTATTGACCTCAAGTGTGGTAAAAGGCCCAAGCATGTAGCCTCCAATCATGATGTGAATCATTTGTACCTACGTCTAGACTTCAAACGAGCACTTATATATGCTAATATGGTGGACCACATGTTAAGCATGATAGAGTATCAAGAGAGCCCAACATTAGAATGCAAGTGGAAAGTTTTCAAAGAAGTAATTTGCTCTTGTGCGAAGGAATGCTTTTCAGTGAAACACATGTCTTGCAAAAGGTCTAAGAAGGGTAGCACCAAGAAGAAATGGTTTGACATAGAATGTAGTCAAGCCCGAAAACACTTGCTAAGGTTGGATGGAAGCAAAGACAAGGAAGTTTTCTTGGGACATTCACGCACATACAAAGCACTTGTTCAAAAGAAGAGGAGAAGGTGGGAAGTCAAAAAACAACTTCTTTTAGCGCAAGAGAAAGCACATGCATGTGGCAAGTTTTGGCAAAATCTAAAAGGCAAGCGCGTTGAGAGCTTTGGTGACTTGAATCTTGAGGATATGTATATGCATTGCAAGAACCTCTATGAGCAGCCCAATGTTGACAAGATGGAGTGTTGTAGCTCCCTTCCGTGTTGTAGCGGGGGACCTTCAAGGTGTCAAGGCTGAAACGATTAAATGGACAAGCAAGAAAACACAAAATTGGATATGCGATATGTTTAACCTTGCACTTCAGCATGGCATGCCTCATGATTGGAGTGCAAATTGGATCAAGCCTTTGCAAAAAGGAGGAGATGTAAACAATGTGAACAACAATCGCACTATAATAGTTGGTTCTTCGATGGAGAAGTTATGTGGATGTATCATGGAAATGAAGATAAGTGAAAACAACAATGTAAACAACAATCGCACTATAATAGTTGGTTCTTCGATGGAGAAGTTATGTGGATGTATCATGGAAATGAAGATAAGTGAATGGGCTGAAAAGAATGGCAAACGTGTGCTTGGCCAAGCAGGTTTTTGAAAGAATCATAGCACTATTGATCACCTTATCACTCTTTGAGTTCTTATGGAACCGTCTCGATTGAAAGGAAAAAAGTTGTATTGTTGCTTTGTGGATTTCAAGAAAGCTTTTCACATGGTACTGTGAGGAAATCTTTGGAGACGCATGCAAAGCCTTCAAGTGCCGAGAGAATTTATGCATGCAGTCTTTTGCATCTACCAAAAAGTGATATGTCGATTACGTATGGGAGATGGAATTTCAAATTTTTTTGCAAGCACCATTGGTGTCAAACAAGGATGCCCACTTTCTCCAACCCTCTTTGGGCTACTCATTGATGAATTGAAATGCATGGTTCTTGACGATTAGCCCGCTACGTAGGAAAAAGCGTTCCAAGACACTCATAAGCTTTTGTGCATCTTCTAAGGTATGTGCCAAGAGCACTACATCATTGGCATAAAGCAAAAGCATGATCACCGCATTTCCAATCTTAACCTCTTCTATGCAGCAAGAAGTCATAGAAGAGGTTAAGATTGGAAATGCGGTGATCATGCTTTTGCTTTATGCCAATGATGTAGTGCTCTTGGCACATACCTTAGAAGATGCACAAAAGCTTATGAGTGTCTTGGAACGCTTTTTCCTACGTAGCGGGCTAATCGTGAATGGATCGAATACCAAGGTTATGCTTGTACAAACCCTCAATGATGAAAATCCATGCATTGTATACAACAATGAACAACTTGAAGTGGTAGATCACTTCAAGTACCTTGAACTTGAGGTTCCATCCAGTCATAAATGGAAGGATTGCACAATGTGTCACTTGGAAGCCGGAAAGAGGGCTTATTATGCATTTGAGAACATGTGCAACGCTGGAGAGATCAAGTGTTGGGCTCTCAAAAAGTACCTCTTTGACACATTGGTGACACCGGTGCTTCTTTATGGAGTGGAGGTGTGGGGTGGAAGTATCGAGAAGTCTACTTGAAAAGAGTTTGAGAATGTCCAAAAGCGTTTTCTCACCAACTTTCTCCAAGTCAAGACACAAACACCCTACATGCTCTTACTTCTTGAGTCCAGATTGCTTCCTATTGAGGTCTTGGGCATGCAAAGGGTTGTGGACTACATGCTTAAGACACAATGTAGCCCTTTGTATCGACTTCCTAGAATCGCATATGAAGCAAGTCAAAAGGTCCAAAAGACATGCAAGAGAAAAATACTAAGTTTGGGGTGGATGCTTGACATCAAGAAATGGTTTGGAAGATGGGATGCATATCACTTGGTCAAGGATGCATTGATCGACTCCCATGTTAATGAGGCATTCTTACAACGCCAATGTATCACGGCTTGGGAGAAATCCAGAGGTTCTCACTTCAGCCATTACACCACACATGTTGCCCTAAACTACAAATCTCTCTTCTTCTTCGAACGAGGTAACCAAACCCATCCCTACATCCTTGAGCCCACCCCGTTGAGTGTGATCCGCACCTTAGCTCCCATTCTCTATGCTGCAAGACAAAACATTGGGGCACTGGCGAGGAGTCTCATCGACTTTGTACCTTATGCCCTCGTCAAGTGCGAGAGAGTGAGTACCACACAGTACTTAAGTGCTCAGCTTTTGACCACATTAGGTCCTCTTTTCCCCATAGATTCAGCCATGCACTCTCCCTATATACCTTCCTCTCCCAACACGATGTGGACTCTCTATTGCGACGCTCATTTCAGCCATTTTTGAGCATCGAGAGTCACTTATGACCTCCACTCACACCACGTGACATGTTCATTTGGTCCCATAGGTCATATTTGACCTCTGAGGACGATAGTAGAACTATCTCTCTCTCTCTCTCTCTCTCTCTCTCTCTCTCTCTCTCTCTCTCTCTCTCTCTCTCTCCACTCTATATCGCTATCTTCCTCAATTTCTCTATCTCTCTCCTTCTTTTCCCGTCTTCTCTCTCTCTCTCTCTCTCTCTCTCTCCATGTTTTTCTATCTCCCTCTTTTTCCTTCTTTTCTATCTCATTCTTCTCTCACTCTCATGCTCACTCTCATTCTCCCTCCCTCTTCTCTCTCTATATTTCTATCGATGCCTCTCTTTTGTCCTCTTGTATCTCTCTCTATCTCTATCACCCTCTCCGTCCCCCTCTTTGAAATTTAAATCTCTCCCTCTCTATCCATCTATCTCTTTTTGTCTGTACCTCTCCATCCATTCCTCTCTCTCTCTCTCTCTCTCTCTCTCTCTCTCTCTCTCTCTCTCTCTCTCTTTATCGTTTTCTTTTCTCTCCCTCGATTTCTGCCATCTCTCTCTATACCTCTCGCTTCATTCCTTTATTTATCTCCTTTTGATTTGATCTCTCTCTCTCTCTATCTCTCTCTCTCTCTCTCTGTATATATATATATATATATATATCTTTATCTTCTCTTCACCATATTTTCCCCTCATCTTCTCTCTCTCTCTCTCTCTCTCTCCAAGTTTATCTCTTCTTCCTACACCTTTCTCTCCCCAAAGATCATTAGTTATGTCAATGAACGAGCTTATTAATAATGCACATCATTAGTTATCTCAATGTCTCACTCTCTCTCACCCTCCTCCCTCCATCGCACTCTATCACTTGCTTTTGGAGGAAGTGAGCGCTAGCGCTCACTTGCAAGAGAGGGAGAGATTGCAATATAGCTGCAATTACTTCTTATTAGTAGTGTTGCTCCAAGCTGTGACCATCTCTCTCTCTCTCTCTCTCTCTCTCTCTCTCTCTCTCTCTCTCTCTCTCTCTTCATCCTCCCCCTCCCCCGTGGCAACTTAGTGTTGCAAACTCTCATAGGATAGAGCCAAATAGCCTTAATGCATTATCATTTTTTTCCCAGCTTTTGTACTCTCCTTTGGAACTTGTAGTAGCGTATGCCTTATCTCCTTCACCCTTGGCATTTTTTCATATGGAGGCTACGCCTATCTCCTTTAATTTTGGCGTTTTTTTGTTTGGAGGCTATGCCTGCTCGCGGACCACCTTAGTAGCCCCGAGTGGCCTTGCCCTCAAGCTTCTCTGCATTCCCCACTTGTTGCTCACAGCCCCTCTATGGCAGTGCAACTCTCCACCCCTAGTACACATGATGCAATGCTCCCTTCTTGGTAGCCTACCACTCTCTATTTCCATGTTGGAGCCTCCTCCCATGCACTGCTAATGCCGCCTTCAACCCCCTTCCCCTTTCGACTCTTGTAGTAGCGCTGTTTTTTCTCCATGCAGTCAACAACTAGCGAAGTATGCAAAACTCATAGTCTTCCAAGGCAAGCGTTCGCGCGCTTAGAGTGAGATTGCGTAGGAGAGATAGAGAGAGGAAGAATGGGAGATAGATAGAGAGAGAGATGTACATTATAAAAATAGGAAAATCACCAATATACCCCTCTAATTCAAGGAAATTCCCAAAATACTCCTCAAATTTCAAAAGTTCCCAAAATACCGCCAATATTCTGTCATAAATTCCAAAAAATGTTCCTCAAATTTTCCAAAATTCCTAAAATACCCTTGGCTGTGAGATTAAATTTCTCCAAAGATAAAATAATTTGTAGCTTTTCATAAGAAGATTGTCTATCAATATAGATGCTAAAACTACAATTTGAGTTGGTTATGTAGGCTTTGGAGATGAATTGTTTCTTATTTATACGCATAATTGCCTTTCTTTTGAGAGTGACAAATTACATGCATGCTAAACACTCAAAAATGGATCTCAATTGTCAAAAAGGAATATAGATAAAAAAATCTTGAACAATCCAACCAAAATAGATACAAGGGTATTTTGAAATTTGAGGGGTATTTTAAGAATTTCCACAAATTAGAGTTAGCCACTTTAGGCTGCTGCAGTTTGAGAGGGTGGGCGGGATGGTGCCATTGATAAGGTTGAGGTTGAGCACCAATAGCCATAATTGCCTTGTTGCGATGCGGATGTCAACGGGGATTTCATGTTCAATAAAGTTTCCGTACATAACCATCTCTCTCATGCTAGGCGTAGCCGGTAGCGGTGTCAGGAAGGTGCAAGTCATAAAGTTGCAGCTGACATCTATTGCAGCAAGGCTGTTGCAAATCTCCAAGGGCACCACCCCAGACAAATCATTGTCTGCTAATAGCAATCTGTGGAGTGAAGGACCACAGATCTTGCCAAGAATACTTCTTGTGAAGGCATTTGCATTGAGGTCAAGTACCTTTAACCTACTGGAGCTGGGGAGGGATGCAGGAAGAGGCCCAGTGAACTTGTTGAAGCTCAATACAAGCTTATGTATAGCCGGCAATTGGGATTATCTTGTTTCTTCTTGTTGCCAAAAGATCTTGCTTCTTAAGCTGGTGCAAAGAATCCCCAAAATTGGGTAGTATTGCGCCTGTGAGATTGTTTTTGGAGACGGAAAGCACCTCTAGGCTTACTAGTTGGTTGAAGATGGTGGGAATATTTCCAGTGAAGGAGTTCAAGGAGACGTTAACTGGCGCAAGCTTTTGCAGGAGCGGAGGGATGTGGGAATTGGGTCTGTTATAAATTTTTAGAGAGATCTAAGAGAGTTAGGTCTGAGCAATTACCAGCTATGGCAGGTGTGAGGTTCAAGGTAGATAATAAGAAGGCTTTAAGAGGTATTTCGCGAGTTCCTTGATTAAAGGAAATGTTAAGTGTCCTGCATTGGCCAATACCCATCGAGAGGCTGCTTGAAAGGCTGTTGTTTGAAACGTTAAGCCATGAAAGAAAGGGTGCCGCAATGGAGGAGAGAGTGCCAGAGAAGTTGTTGTGTGAAATCCTTGTCAAGAACGCAATCAAACCCTTCCCTTCCCCAAGATTACAAATCCACTCCCTGTCGTACTACACCTGGTCTGCCTCCACCATTAAAATAAAATAGCGACTGGATGAACCGAACCCGGGTGGGGTACTTTTTAACATTGATCGTTGATTTTTGTCAACAATCTTATGATGAATCATCGAACCCACTCTGTGAAGCTACCATACCAGTTCTCGTGAAGGTGGAATGTCAGGGCAGGACTGGAACTACTCTACTGGGTTTCTCCATCTTTCAAGATAGATCATCTAACCTATAGGTTAGGTAATTTGCAGGAGGGGATGAATTGGCATTTAGTCGACTCAACTTTTAGCCCGTGCAAGAAATCCTGTGGAGTTCCTCCATTATTAGGTGCTCTCTCCCACGAGCTGCGGCTAATTCTTCAAGTAAGTGTCTTTTCTCTGCAGATTCTGTCGATATAACCAAAGAAAAGAAGCCTGCACGCGATTTCAATGGTACATTCTTTGAGTCTGGAACAAGTACTTTGCGTGAACTAGCTTTAGTGGATGAAAGGTGTTGTTACTTCGAGCGAAGTACCTTTAGTGGATGAAGTCATGGGTGAAGATGCACGTGCTTTAGGTAAAGTACCTTTAGTAGATGAAGATGTGGGTGCTTTAAGTAAATTTGAAGTAGCTTGAGTAGATGAAGGATTCATTTTATTTGCTTTCCACCCTTCTGAATCCCGTCACCCGCTATCCCTTTCACGGCAACCACAAGTCCTGCGAGCAAAACGCAACCTTAAACCTTACCGTGCCTTCTTTTCTTACTAGGTGGTGTTGGTCAGGGGAAAGCCACCATCTGGCCGTCTTGCTTAATTGAGTTAAGCTTATCGTGCTTATCCGAGTCAGGCTTATCTCAGTTGATCTTTTCGGGGTTAGGCGAGCCAGAGGTCATATAGTATATGAGAGGTTAGGAGAGCTATCATTCAATAGTTTGTTGGTCGCTCCCGACGACCATGTTGGCTGCCTTTTTTCCATTAGCTCTAAAAACACCAACCACCTTGAAGCTGTGCACATTACCTTTGTGCATTTGGGAGTTTGGTAGTACCGGCACATATTGAGGTGTCCCTTGCGTTCACAACACAACACAATTTTGGGTGGTGGGATGCTCTAAATGGATAGAAATAAAGCAGACTTACATGATGTAGCATTGCATTGTTTTTCTGTCTTAAATTGTTAAGTGCATCTCTGTTGGGGCTGCATCCAAACATTGTGGAGTTACACATAAAGTGGATTTTTTTTGTTGCTTTAGCGCTTTCCATGAACGATAAGAGGGATATATGGACTTGATAATGGCCAAAAATAGATAGATAGATAGATGGATATATATATATATATATATATATATATAGAGAGAGAGAGAGAGAGAGAGAGAGAGAGAGAGAGAGAGAGAGAGAGAGAGAGAGAGAGAGAGAGAGAGAGAGAGAGAAGTTATATGGAGTGTGTGATGAGAGAATATCACTCAATTGCTAGAGGGAGCTTTTTGCATAGTATTATGGAATGGAACACGAAGTTAGTAGAGAGAGCTTTATCAATAATATTGTCAGCCATGCCATTTTCCATAAAAAGCTCCTTCTAAAGCTTCCTCCAAAATCTCCCTCCGTTCCCCTACTCTCTTGCTTCCTTTGCCTCCAAAACTGCAAACAAATATTGAGTTGCATTATATATAATTATTGGACACTCGCTTGGCTGGGGTTTTGAGCATCATGTCCCAATCAATCATACAGATGCAAGGTTTATTTGCGTGAGTGAAATCTAACATTATGTTGTAGGGATGCAAATTGCCATGTACAATGCCTGCACAGTGAGCGACCGCGGCACCGTCAACTAAAGCGTGCAAAATAGTTGGCAGCTGGTCAATCACTGCTCTGAGACATGCATGCTCTATCTCCTATATATACATGCACATATAATTTATATGGCGTTCATAAGGTTGGGTGAACGGCATGAATGTCACATGTATGCATAAACACATGCTTCTAACAAATGACACACATTAGCCACGTTACCGACCAAGTGTCATTTGAATCTAAAGACCAAGTTTCATTTATATCCGAGCATCATATGGACGCATTATCGATCGATGCCCATACATTTCTTTTGCGTGGGGAAGGGAAGTTGACTCACCATAATAATACTAGTATCGTTGCATTAGTGACGTGGTACCCATATGATGAGCCAATACTTACCACAAGGACACCACATTCCCCATGTAACCGAGGTGATTCCCTTGTGATAAGCACCATTCCGTAGAATGACTAATGCACACACCCATGGTGTGTGGTAAGGTACCTTGCTATTTCCATGTAGTACGGCACAAGGCACACTACCACACAACTCACACACACCACAAATACACGAGTCGTGTGTTCGGGTACTTTGCTACTCCACACATTGTGACCTAGAGCACGTTCCCACATGACCTTGTCACTCCCTCTCTCTTCTTGATGTACCTACAAATCTTGTCATGGATCTCTCTCTCTCTCTCTCTCTCTCTCTCTCTCTCTCTCTCTCTCTCTCTCTCTCTCTCTCTCTCTCTCTCTCTCTGTGGCTCTGAAAATGCTACCACGTGGGCCTGCTCGAGCTCGCCTTTTTATTATGTTATGGGACCGTCGGGCTAGTTTCTCTACGGGCCCGCAAGGCTCTTTGTTTTTTTGGGCAGGTCCATCTAGAAAGCTTGAAAGCGTGACGGCCTTTTAGTGGGCTAATAGGTCACCCTAAACCAGCTTAATTGTGATCGTGTAAACTATAATAATGTAAACATGGTAGTAACACTTGGTAATCACATAGAATTTTACATGATCACGTAAATATTAAATCCATGGGTACCACATTTGGTATGCTCTCTAAATATAAGTGTTCGTGAAGTAACTCTACATTGCGGAACTTGGTGTGTATCATACTGACTTGGTACATTCCTTCTTTTGAGCATAAGCTTTTAGTTTGGTCAAGAGAGCACTCCAAGAGACTTTGCCTAGTTACAACAACCCAGTATTCCCTACCATAGCCATCTTGTCCATATCCTACAATCAATGCACTCCAAGCATTCGAACTAAAACCTCATCAAGAATTTTTGTGCTTTCCAATAACTCTTGACAAGGAATCTCATTGCAAATTCTCTCACCCACATCAACATCTTGCGTAAGCCACTTGCCTGCAATGTGCAAGCATAGGTGATGCATTTGGATAAAGGCTGATAAAGAGATTGCGTGCAAAATCCTTGACTAGAAATCTCATCGTGAATTCTGTCACCCACATCAACATCTTCAACCATGATGGGTGGCACCATATTTTCCATACATATCGTCACAGCAAGCATGACATGTTTTTCCAATAGTTCTAACTAGCAACCTCATCATGAAATTCTCACCCATGTCAACTTATTGTGTCAGGCCAACGGCCTTCCAAGGTGCAAGCATATGTGATTCCACTTAGATAACTTTGTTATGTAGTACTCCTTGAGCTTGTAGAGATCGAGCCTTGCTTCTTTAGAAATCTTTAGAGTCGTACTCATTCCAATCGTATTGTAAATGGATGTAGCTTTTGTTCATAATTGGTAGGAGAGGCAACTTTGTCACCAACATTAGCCATTGACGTGTGTGTGTGTGTGTGTGTGTGTGTGTGTGTGTGTGTGTGTGTGTGACACCTTGTGCAAGAAGACAATTGACAAAGAAATTTATCGTAAGTTAAAACTAAATACAAAAACGTGGAGTAGCTCTTGATTGGTTTGCCTCTATTTGACATGTGATGCCATATACCTAAGCTCAAAATCGGAGTCCCAAAAAAAAAAGGGAAACCAAATTGCCTCTATATGATTTCCAAACCCCCTTATTTGGCTTTGTAGCATCTACCATATTGATCTATGCTTCAAAAATCTTTGTCAAAGTTCCTTGTACAAAATTTCTCTTCAGAGATCTGTTGTCATTACCGAAGCTCAAACAATCAATCCGTGTCTAAAAGAAACTTTCGAAAAAATTCATGCTTGCCATGCTTTTCCCAACTTGTAGCCTTTTTGTTCTACAAAGCAACTTTGGTCCAAGGAAACAAGAGGCCGCAGCCCTTTAGTGACCTTCCTCTGTTAATGTAGGCGTACCCAAATCTCTAAAAAGCCTTTTAAGAAGTGAATCCCAATGCCTTGCTTATCACATCTTGCAAATTTGGCAAAAAAAAAGGAGAAAATTTTGAATCAACTAATTTTAACCATTGTCATCAACTTGTGCAATTCATTAAGCAAATTCGAGGTTCTTCAACTCGGTGGAGATGACATCAAGGGCTTGCTTTGAGTAGGAACATGCCTTTGGCGAGGGTGGCCTAAAAATGCACTTAACTACCCCAAAAAGGGGTGCCCAACTATCGAGGCATACTTGGTGAAACCAATTTCTTTCTGTTGGAGTCATCTAGCATTCTAGGGTTATGCAAACATAAGTAGGAAGAATCTAATGGCACAATTGTCAATTTCATCATGGCGTGAGGAACACATTGATGTCTTGGTCTATAAACATTACCCAAGTAATCCATGAACATGATGGTTCCAGTGATCAAGTCTCTTTGTTTGATTTGAGGCAAAATAAGAGCATCCAACCATGCATTGGCCTTCCTTACCCATGGAAACTAAATCCAAATTAAGCTTGATACACATGATCCCGTGGTGGGTAGCTAGACAACAATTGAAGCCTGGGGCCTCCACTATTAGAAAACCCCATACATCACTTGCGCTGAAGAAACATTTGAATAACCCCTCTTCACATACATATTTTCATGAATTGAATGACCCCTCTTCCTTTAAAACATGTATATTTTTGTTTCACAACCCTTTTTATTGATGTAACTTTGTAACTTTCTTAAAATGAAAAGACTCTCTTGATGAACTCATGTGCTACAACTACATATTTTAAGGTGGGACGATCTCTAAGAATTGAAGTGGTAGCATTGACTCATTGTCATTTCGGTTCTCATCTTGCCTTTTTGGGTTGTCACCCCCTTGCAAGAGGTGTTTAGGAGAATTCTCCATAAATTTAGTTTTTTAGCTCATTGGGAATGTTGGTGGAGCTGCACTTAGCTCTATGGCTGGTGCACTTGCTATCTTTTCTATATCAAATTTGACTTGATGTTCAATTTGTAGGCCCATTGCAACTTTGTAGATTGGGATAATCGTGAGGAGTGTATGGTAGCAATGAGAAAATTTTCTCAAATTTTATAATGGATCCAAGTCAAACTTCCATAGTTGTTAGTACTATCCTTGTTCTTTGGTCATATAGGCTAGATTTGGCTTTGGGCTTGATTGTGTGGGTGTCATTGGCTTATCATTTTCAGAGTCAGTTTGGGGAGTTTTGAATGCTCAAAGTTTTATGATCATGCTCAAAGTGAGTGAATATAGTTTTTCGTTTGTGCCTTTATATCGTTGCTCTTTGAAGCATGCCATGCTATGGTGATGATTGACTCCTTACTAGGGTTTGCGCTATGTCTCTCTGCAGTTAAAACAATTGTGGTCATCAATATAGACAAAACTTTTTCTTTTTGACATGCTCTAATTGAGCTCTGATTGGGTAGTCAATCATTTGGGATAGGCATTGTTGAAAATATTGATACACAATTATGTGTTATGGTTGCATATCCACTATGTATTCACTTACATTTTTTGATCTACCTTGGGCAAATTGATTATAACTTGAGAGTGTAACTCAAAAGATCACAGTGCCCTTTATTGCACTAATATTGTGAAATAGGCACTTTTGAAGAGATTCTGAAGCAACAAGCAAGCAACCAAGTGCTGTAGATATCGAAATGGACATGTCTCTTGCTATGAATGTAATATTTCTTGGATTTCGAGGGTGTGTCGGCCTATGATATGCCAGTCCTTGAGAATTATTTTTGTCTATGTTACAAATCAAGATATTTTTTAAAAGATCTTGCCCCTATTGTACAAGGAACCTATGTAGTAATACAGTCTCCCACTAAAAAGTAGTGATCCCCAAAATTCCACAATCAATGTGCTTTATGTAACCCAAGTTTTATATGTGAATAAGCCACCAAATTGTTGATGAATTTTTGTTTGAGCCCTTTGACAATCTTGTATGACCTTGTGATTTGACACCCCAAAACCTTTGTTAAAGAGCTCCTCCCCCAAACTTTGAATTTTGTTTATAAAAAAAAAAAACTCTTTTAGAAGAATCTACGCGAACCACATCAAGTGGCTAAATTACATCAAAATTGTTGTAATGTGGGCTTTTTATGTTTTTTGGCATGCATGCTAAATTCATTTTGGAGAAGAATAGGTAGGGAAAGGGTAGGTAGGGAAAGGGTCGATTCAAGAATGCCAAGAGGGACACACACACACACACACACACACACACACACACACACACACACACACACACACACACACAGAGAGAGAGAGAGAGAGAGAGAGAGAGAGAGAGAGAGAGAGAGAGAGAGGGAGGTGGGGTTAGAGAGGGAAGAGAGTAGGAAAAGAGAGAAGAAGAGAACACTCTTTGGGAAAAATCAAATTTTAAAGTTGAGATTTGGAGGGAGCTTTTTAAGCGAGCTTGAGAGGGAGATTTTTTTACCCTCGCTTGATAAACATTGAAAAAAAGCTCTCTCAATGGCCCACCAAAAAAACCTTTCTCAAAGTACATTTACAAATAAGCTTTCTGTGTTCTCTTTCATATTTTTATCTCCATTTTCTGTCACACTATCTCTTTAGCTCTATGCTCATGTACATCTATCTCTGTTTCCTTCACAAACTAACTTAAACAATCCATAGTGCATTGCTAAATGAATCCACTCCTCTCTCTCTCTCTCTCTCTCTCTCTCTCTCTCTCTCTCTCTCTCTCTCTCGTGTTGACATGAATGTATTGAAAGAGCGCTTGAGCAAAGTTGAGAGTGATCATGTATTGAAAGAGGAAACGATAGATACAATATAAAATGATGTATGTGAGATGAGAGATGCATCCAAATCATGGGCTGATATATGTAAGGATAATGTGGTTTCTACATCTCCTATCACGCAAGCCGTTGTCCAAGCAAAGAATGTAGAGAATGTGGACACTCAAGAATTGCAAGAACGACAAACACGCTCAAAGAACATTGTCATTCATGGAATCAAGGAGGAAAGCATGGAAACAACCCAATCTCTTGCGGTTACTATTGAAGAGTTTTTTGCTACACACTTTGGCATGTCAGGAATCATGGCTTATGGTGCACATCTAGTTGGAGAACAAGGAGTCCCTCACTCGGGAGAAAGACCGATTGTATACCATGGCTGATGAGGTAAAGAGAAAGATCATCCTTGACAATAGTTGGATCTACCTCAAAGGAACGGGTTGTAATGTATATGAGGATCACACTCTTATGCAATAAAATGTACGTCACAAAGCATATGAGGAAAGAAGCAAGAAGGTAAAGGTGTCATCTCAAGAAGAAAAGCCACTTGAGGAGGATGCAAGTCCACCCAACAAATAGGGAAACATGATCTATGAGACCAACTCACGCTTGCGAATAAGCTTTTGAAATTGTAACGGCTATCCATAGAATGCGGTAATTGTCATTGATGAGCTTACCAATGACTCCAATGTGATACTTCTTATCAAAACATGGGAGCATGATGTGCAACAAATTCTTGGATTTGACAAATACGATGTGCATTCTTTGTTGTGGGCCAAAAATGCAAAGCAACGAAGAGGCCAAGGAGGTTTAGCATGTATGACTAAAAAGGGTTTGAAAGATGTTTCCATTGTCAAGGAAGATAAGTATAAATGCTACTTATGGCTGAAAATCAGCCCACCAAATGGTCAAGTCATGTTTGTGGCTGGTTGCTACATTCCTCACTATGACTCCAACTTTTATGCTCGCTTGGATATCGACAGAGATCAGCCCTTTGTTGAACTAGAGGAAGACATTGCTCATTACAAGGATCAAGGTAAAGTCATTGTTTTTGGAAACATGAATGCTCACACAAATACGTTACAACACGACACACAACCAGTCAACATGCCGCATGTCTCAAGAAAAATGGATGACTCATACATGTATAATCAAAGTTCTAATGATGCAAAAGAGCTGGATCACTATGGAAACTCACTTCTACATATGTGCAATAGTAACGGAATTCTCATTGCAAATGGTGTATCTCTATGGCAAGGCACCAATGACTTTACATGTAGAAAGCACAATGGTGATAGCGTGATTGACTATATGTTGTTTTCGGAAGCCAATCTAGAATGCATACAAAGCTTTAACACTTGGTGAATACAATCTGAAATCGGATCATAGGATATTATGTATTGAACTCAAGTGTGGTAAAAGGCCCAAGCATGTAGCCTCCAATCATGATGTGAATCATTTGTACCTACGTCTAGACTTCAAATGAGCACTTATATATGCTAATATGGTGGACCACATGTTAAGCATGATAGAGCATCAAGAGAGACCAACATTAGAATGCAAGTGGAAAGTTTTCAAAGAAGTAATTTGCTCTTGTGCGAAGGAATGCTTTTCGGTGAAACACATGTCTTGCAAAAGGTCTAAGAAGGGTAGCACCAAGAAGAAATGGTTTGACATGGAATGTAGTCAAGCCTGAAAACACTTGCTAAGGTTGGATGCAAGCAAAGATAAGGAAGTTTTCTTGGGACATTCACACACATACAAAGCACTTGTTCAAAAGAAGAGGAGAAGGTGGGAAGTCAAAAAACAACTTCTTTTAGCGCAAGAGAAAGCACATGCATGTGGCAAGTTTTGGCAAAATCTAAAAGGCAAGCGTGTTGAGAGCTTTGATGACTTGACTCTTGAGGATATGTATATGCATTGCAAGAACCTCTATGAGCAGCCCAATGTTGATAAGATGGAGTGTTGTAGCTCCCTTCCGTTTATGCCTCCCTTCTTTACCATTGAAGATGTATGTCGCGCACTTGAGAAACTTACTACTCGCAAGGCAGGGGACCTTCAAGGTGTCAAGGCTGAAATGATTAAATGGACAAGCAAGAAAACACAAGATTGGATATGCAATATGTTTAACCTTGCACTTCAACATGGCATGCCTCATGATTGGAGTGCAAATTGGATCAAACCTTTGCACAAAGGAGGAGATGTAAACAATGTGAACAACAAATGCACTATAATGGTTGATTCTTTGATGGAAAAGTTATTTGGATGTATCATGGATATGAAGATAAGTGAATGGGCTGAAAAGAATGGCAAACGTGCACTTGGCCAAGCAGGTTTTTGAAAGAATCATAGCACTATTGATCACCTTGTCACTCTTTGAGTTCTTATGGAACCGTCTCGATTGAAAGGAAAAAAGTTATATTGTTGCTTTGTGGATTGAGGAAATATTTGGAGACGTATTCAAAGCCTTCAAGTGCTGAGAGAATTTATGCATGCAGTCTTTTGCATCTACCAAAAAGTGATATGTCGATTACGTATGGGAGATAGAATTTCAGAATTTTTTGCAAGCACCATTGGTGTCAAACAAGGATGCCCACTTTCCCCAACCCTCTTTGGGCTACTCATTGATGAATTGAAATGCATGGTTCTTGATTTTATGCAGCAAGAAGGCATAGAAGAGGTTAAGATCAGAAATGCGGTGATCATGCTTTTGATTTATGCCAATGATGTAGTGCTCTTGGCACATACCTTAGAAGATGCACAAAAGCTTATGAGTGTCTTGGAACGCTTTTGCCTACATAGCGGGCTGATCGTGAATGGATCCAAAACCAAGGTCATGCTTGTAAAGACCCTCAATGATGAAAATCCATGCATTGTATACAACAATGAGCAACTTGAAGTGGTAGATCACTTCAAGTACCTTGGCCTTGAGGTTCCATCCAATCATAAATGGAAGGATTGTGCAATGCGTCGCTTGGAAGTCGGAAAGAGGGCTTATGCATTTGAGAACATGTGCAATGCTGGAGAGATCAAGTGTTGGGCTCTCAAAAAGTACCTCTTTGACACATTGGTGACACCGGTGCTTCTTTATGGAGTGGGGGTGTGGAGTGGAAGCATTGGGAAGTCTACTCAGAAAGAGTTTGAGAATGTCCAAAAGAGTTTTCTCACGAACTTTCTCCAAGTCAAGACACAAACACCCTACATGCTCTTACTTCTTGAGTCCGGGTCGCTTCCCATTGAGGTCTTAGGCATGCAAAGGTTTGTGGAGTACATGCTTAAGACACAACATAGCCCTTTGCATCGACTTCCTAGAATCGCATATGAAGCAAGTCAACAGGTCCAAAAGACATGCAAGAGCAAAATTGTAAGTTCGGGGTGGATGCTTGACATCAAGAAATGGTTTGGAAGATGGGATGCATGTCACTTGGTCAAGGATGCATCGATCGACTCCCAAGTTAATGAGGCCTTCTTACAACGCCAATGTACAATGAGGCCTTCTTACAACGCCAATGTACAATGAGGCCTTCTTACAACGCCTATCATTGGAACCCCATGATATGACCTATCATTGGAAAGTTCTAAAGAGCCAAGGTCCGAAAAGTTTGGATGACTTCTATGAAAGTTATGCCATTTTTTTTCAATCAGCCAGGTTTTGTTACCGTTACGGTAATCTAAAATCACCTTTTTCTAGATCTACATGAAGGCAATGTCCGATACATGCATGCTATATATCAATAGATAGCATTTGAAGAGTAGATTCTAAATATCCAACCTCCGACATGTTTGGATCTTATTTGCAAAAAATTTACCGATCCCCACTTTTTGAAAGCTATGCCACATCAACAATTCTTACAAGGCCCATTTTTGAGTCCAAACTTTTCCTGATGTTGATCAAGCTGGCTCCCAGCAGGTGGCATCGAGGCAATGATAGAAAAATGTGGGTCAACTATCCCAAAAGAAAGACGTGAAATGACTGCAGCACTAAGAGTAGCTAGGGAAGCGACATCACCTCTCTCTCTCTCTCTCTCTCTCTCTCTCTCTCTCTCTCTCTCTCTCTCTCTCTCTCTCTCTCTCTCCCCACCCCAATTCGAATGTTATCTTGGTGTTTTCTATATCATGCAAGGAACACTCGCTTGAAGGAGCATGTTCAAGCAGCTGCTGACATGTATCCAAGGGAGGGGGCAAAATCTCTCCCACTTATATAATAGTATAGCTTGTAGCTTACCCCTTCTAATTATTGACTTCTCAAAAGTTACCTTCCCTCCCCATACTGCATGTGCATGAGCTGCATTCACATCAAACATATTCTCATTCACTTCTTACCTCTTACCTCCGCGGGCACCAAAGAGGTGTAATTGGACATACAAAGTTATCCCTCACTTCCCTTGCGTGTGTATGTGAGCACTAATCACATCAATCAAATTATGTGAAATCTTATGATTACTCCGAGCATGTGGGGGGCATTCAAGGCCATGTATACTACCTCAGCTCAATCTTCCATTTTGGGTGTAGTGGCATTGCAAGATATAGAAGTGAGACTTCATTCATCAAGTTCTATCTCACTCTTCAAGGAAATGTGGCTTTGAGTGAACCCTTTCATTCATCAAGTTCTATCTCACTCTTCAGGAAAATGTGGCTTTGTGTGAACCCTAGAGTGATGACCTCGTACGACTATCTATGGAATAGTGGCCTCAAAAGGCTAGCATCAATCCTCTGCACTCCATATGTAGGCCTTGAATAATCACTTACCTCGGTCTTCTCAGCTCATTCTCCCCAACATTCTGACTACCTCCTTTGTGTTCCTACCATATACCTTCTTGTCCATAATGGAATGTATTCCCTACCATTGATGCTCTTGTCCATAATGTATTCCCTTGGGAATGGGATAAGAAGCTTCGGGCCCAAGGAGGCTTGTCGAATGGTGGGAAAATGCATCCACAAATCCATGCATACATTGACACCCTAAGTCAACACCACCCTACTTGGGAGGAAGCTTCATCATCAAGAAAAGACTTGAGCCTTGCTATGTGCAACCATGAGCAACCTTCAAGAGGTAAGAGCCCCTTCCCTTAGAGTAGATTATGGTGCTCTTATGAAAAAGATTCTCCAGTTTATGAGGGACCCTCCATCACGTTTACTCCCTCTCATATAAGAAAACTTAAAGTTGACCTACAAGCTCATTGGTCTAGACTATTCGATATAAGCCAAAAAAAACTTTTTTACATCTTAACTATGGGGCATCAAATGCTTCACATCTCCCTTTTATGTTTGTTTAGGTGGTCGAGATTCTTTGACCTTGCGACAGCTGAAACCCTAGGTAAAGACCTTGGGGCTAAAGCCAGGAGAGACTACAATCCCTGCTAGCACCCCCCTAAGTCCTAGTGAAAATGGATTTATTTAAGTACACTAAAGGCCTAGATTTCTCCCAGTTATTCGCTGGTGATAGATATTTTAACTCGATGATGGCACTGGGTTTGAACAACTTGTGGAATACAAGTGTCTTCTCCAAGTGTACTACCTTTGTGGAGTTTCTAGATATGTAACATGAGGAAATGCCTTGTCAAATTCCCTCCTCCTAAAGGAATCCCCAACCTACTCTCTTGGTCAGTCTTCTTCTATGATGACTCCCCCTGCCCCTCTTCAAAAGACACTTGAAACTAGGAAACATAGGTCCTCCAATTGCTTTTCCCTCCTTGCCACACTAAGCTAGATGCCAATAAAGAGAACATAGTGATTGATCCTCTGTCAAAAACTTTTGAAATTTCTCAATCTTTTCCAACATTGATGGAAGTGCTTAAGAAAATAAGAGGTCACATGACAATGTCCCCCCCCCCCGGCAGCATGCCAACAACAAAGGGACCAAAGACAAAAGGAGTGAAGATGTTGTTTCTTGGAATATTAGATCTTGAACTTGGGTGACGTCGCTTGGTATGAGAGCAATTAGTCAACTCCTTATTCTCATTATAACCATGAATAGAGTAAGTGGGCGGCCGCCCGGCCATGGGGCCTGAAACCTACCAACCATGACAATATCTTCAGAGAAAATATTGGCAACTCAGGATCTTCATAATACTGCATGTGAAAGGCACAAAATGTGGCATTGTCCAATGTAGGCAAGTAGTGCATGAGTGAGGAGGCATCCCTTCTAGAAGTGGCCTATGTTGCTTTCCCTCTAGAGCCTTTAGCTCTCCCAAGAAAAGTATCCTTGTCAAGGAGTTCAGTCTGCAAAAACAAGAAGCAATGTATGTATAAAGAAACTTGAAAAAAAAAAGATTGTGGGAGGGGAGACTAGAGTGAACCTACCTTCTGCAACTCATCCTCAACAATGAGTTTTTCTTAAAAGAGGTTGCATGATCCAACCATCTCTCTTTTGTCAGCATCCTTATCTACCACCTTCAACCTGAAATCTCTACCAAAAGTCTGTATACCATGCTCAACTAGCTTCTTCTCAAAATCCTCATCTTTAAGAGTTGGTTTCTCCTCTTCCACAAGAAAAGGTAGGCGTGCAAATAAAAGAAAAATTCTTGGAAAATCTTCGTAGTCTCCTTGTTACTTTGCTCTTCTCAAGTGGGCTGGTAGTGAATTCACTTAGATGATAATAATTCTTACCATCTAGGACAAAACACTGACCCTCAACTACCTCTTCAAATTTTTTGATCTCGTTTACCAGAATATTCTTCAACTTAATCCAACATGGGTGCAAGATCAAACTTAGGATTAAGTATTTCAAATGCCTTTCTGTACACTTCCATGTCACAACCATCCTTTGTAATAGCAATCAATAGCTTTTTAGTTGGGCTCTCTTCCCGAATCTCCTCCAGACCTGTAGTAATAAGTCTCATCCTTCTTCTCTAGCTCTCGAGAGGAAAGGATAGAAGGCAGATGGGAAGGTGATTGATGGGGGAAAAGGAGATGGGGAAGTTGGGAATACTATTGGGAGGAATGGGACATGGTAAATGAATGGGCAAGGAGGAAGAGCTCCGGAGAATGTACAAGAGGGTTATATTGCATCGTGTAGGAGGAAGAGAGAATGTATGATAGGGTGGAGGAATGGCCAAAATGGTGCAATATGAGAAAGAGGGAGAATGTACAAAGGCCGTAGATTGCGTCATGCATGGAAGGTTAGGTAGTTGAGGATCGTGTAGGGTAATGTGCGAAGAACTATATATAAGACTCAAAAAATGAACATTGGTTTCACGTGGCAATCATGCATGTATGCCACATGGCACATGCCCAACAATCTATTGTATGGACGTCTAGTCATATGAAAGTATGCATGCATGTGCTCATTTTTTGGTCCCTTACTCCATATCTAAAGGTGCTCTTGGGCTTTCAAAGATTGTCTCTTGTTGTAACCCCTCTCTCTCTACTTTCATGTCTATCCCACATCACTTCGTTATGGCCTACAATCTCTTAGTCTTGCACGACGTGATAAGGCAAGGTCATATTTTGTGGAACCCCATGTCCTCGCTTCGTTTGGTCATTTCCCACTTCCAACTCTCCATACCGCATGACACAATTTCTAATGGTCAAAGGTTGTGGAACCCCCCTCTTTACTTTGTTCAGGTATTTCTCTCCTTCCACGTTTCATCTCATATGGCAGGATCTTGGAAGGTCAGAGGTTGTGGAGCCCCTTCTCTTCATTCGGGCATTTTTTCCTACCATCCATGACATCCCCCTTGCTCTCTAAAATATTTTTTGCTCACATGGCAAGAACAAAACAAACTTCAAGGAAAGTTTACAAGGCCCCACAGGAATCACAAAAGCATGAGGACAAACAAGAGGAACCAATGCTAAAGCTAAAATCAGAGAACAATCAACACAAGCAAGAGAAACCAGCTCCAAAGCCTCGTTCTAGACCCACTTCTAGAAAGAGAATGAATTATCAAGTGAAGTCTTTAAGGGAGATAAAGAAAGCACAAAAGTAACCTTGACTTCTTATCCCTAGGCTGCCCTTTATGAAAGTTGTTAAGGAGATATCAGAGAGGTTGATTGGCATGATGAGAAGTAAAACCTTTGTTTCAGTAAGGTGGCAATCCCACGCCCTCATGTGCCTTCAAGAGGCTATTGAGAACTCCTTGATAGACTTTATGAATGATAGCTACATTGCAGCTCCATTTGCTCACAATGTCACACTTAGGAGCAAAGACTTTGTGCTTGTTTCAAGGCTGAGGTATGCAAGTTTTGAAGCAGGTTGGAGTGTGTGTATAAGAAAAAGCTTTTGAGGTTAAGATCGGTGAGGATTGTTCTCTGAACCCTAAAGGTGGCAATTGGACATATACTTTTTGGCCGACATTCTAGCAAGTCGTGAAGTCAATAATGCTCTCATCAAGTGCTAGCCGTCGTCTCCTCGGCAAAGTCAAAGCTTGTAGTCTAAGGGGAGGGTTTGGGCTACTATGATTGTGGCGAGCATGGGTAGTACAATGGGCGCCGCCCCGGTCAAAGCCGCTTAGAGAGGGCAAATGGAAGGGTAAAGGTGGCCATGCATGGGCTGCCCATAATGTTTCCGACCATTCAAGGTGGGAACCCACTCTTGAAATGATGTTCTTTTGAAAGCGATTCAATAAAAAAAATTCCTGCTGGTGACGACAATTTGCAGTATGGGCTTTCATGTGGAGCCGCCACCAAGGAAAAGGAGTGCGAGAGAGGGCATGGGGGGAATGCAGAGACGAGCAGGTGGAGAAGGATTCAGAGAAACCAGGCTCGCCAGTAAGCACATAAAGGGAGCGGCCAGGGCTCGCCAGTAAGCAATAAAGGGTGGACAGGCTACAGAAGCTGCCAAGAGAGAGGGGGTGCTAGCCTTGGGGAATGTGAAGCCAAAAGGCAAGAGGAAGCGCTACAGAGTAGCTTAGAGAGGGGGAGCTCAATAGTTGTTGCAGAGTCGAGGCCACAACAAGGAGAAGCCTCAGTCAATCACCAACAAGAGAGGCAATGGTGGTGGCCAATAAAAGGGCAAAACAAGCTGGCCGGTGAGCGTGATAACATTTTGAGTGGGGGTTGCTGAGCACGTACAGAAAGGGATGTCATAATAGTGCACAACGGTGTCTCCAAGCAATGAAGGTGTTTCCATGCTCAACCTAATCATTGCAAGAAAGGAGCAGTCAGTGGGTGCCTTGTTATAGGATCCGAAGGGCCGAGAGTCTCACCCCAGAACATTAGGGTTGTGCTGTAGGTGGTGTACTAGCTAGGCAGTACACCTTTCAGCGGTCGTAGGAGAAAAAAGAAGGGAGCGTGGCCTCAGGATGGTGTATGCAAGGCCGCAATCCGCATTGATTCAGTAAGGGAAAGTGCAGTGAGGGCCTGTCAGACAATAGGGAGCGTGTGGGGATATGGATGCTCTGGGAGCAAAGCAAGCTAACAGAAGCCCTCCAGACGAGCTTAAGGAAGCTCAAGAGTTCTAGGAGGTGCCAACTAGCTGGAGCACCTCACAAGCCGGAAGAGTCAAAAAAAGAAGAGGGGCGACCTACAGGAGGAGAGCTGAGGGACGCTATTTTGCAGAAGGTAGATGGGTGCCACCCGTTTGTAAGGAGGTCCCTTCAAGGCTACAGAGAAGGGGTATTGGCTTGAGATTTTGCATTGGTGGCCATACAAGAAGGCACGGGAGCAAGGAAAAAGGAGGAGGTTTTTGTCCAAAAGTAATCATCATTGTACACTCTTTAAATGAAGTTGAGTTCATTGCATCATCATGATCTCTATATTTCTGGTGTTTAAGTGAATATTCTCCATCTCTTTCTTGCTCTTGTATCCGTTTGTTTGCCACCATATATGTGTGTGAGTATGCCATGTGCAAGGGGTACCGAAGCTTGTGGATATCAGGTGTGTGCAAGTTTACAAGCTTGAAGGTGTATATTCTCATGGGGACACACACTCTCCAAACTCAAGTGCCCTCACTTACAGCCAGGTGGTGCCAACGAGAGCCTTAGGGTGATAGAAAAGCTGGAGCTCTACTATCTATTTGAATGCTTGACGATGTGAGCGAGCTATTGAGAGGCAATATCTTGCTCTACCCTTTTTCTTGTCAGTGTTAGTTAGCCTAATCTCAAATTTTAGTGCTTAATTCACTGTTTTTTGACGCTTTGACCATAGGAAAGTGTTCTTGGACCATAGGGTGACCTTTCTGGATAGTTTTGTTGCAATTTCATGACATTTTTTATGATGGATTGTGATTGTGGTACCTTATTGGATTGCAATCAAACTTGGTAGGACGCCTTAGATCTCGTCCTAAATTTTTGTAGCATTTCAAGTTCGTTTGAGTGCCGAAATCGCGTGATGATCTAGAGCAATGAGAGACGACATAGGTAGATTTCTTGATCATTGAGTGATGGTTTTCTTGTTGAGTTGGTATATTTTCTTTTTAGGTTCACTTTTTTGAGATTGACAACCTCAAAGAGTCTCTGTGCCCCATTACAGTCACTTCCCTGAGTATTGACATTATGTTAGTGCCAGATAGCTATGCTATAGACGTCCGTTACGGTGACCCACTAACATTGATGTCATTTTTAGGGATTGATCCTTAGCTGGTGAGTAACCTAGTGCATATTTAAAGATTCATTTTTGAAGATTTGTCTTTCCTTTCCATTTACACTTTAGAAGTGAAGCAGCTAGACACGGGGTTTAGTGTTGGGTAGAGTCTAGGAGTCGGGGACTTGATATCAAGAGGTAAAGAGGTTGTGAGTGAGATAGTCAAAATGACCATAACTTTGCAATTTTAAAAATTTGATAGTAGAGACCTGAAAGTTGATCCAAATTTGAAAACTTGTTGATCAAGGGCATTACCACACTCTCTAAAAGCAATCTAGAAAGTTTGATCAGATTTTGTGGAGGAACATGGATCACAATTTATGTACCTCCAGGACCTTTTTTGCAGGAAACTTGTCAGTGACACTTTGCATTAGTAGGACATTGCTTTGAGAAAATTTATTTGAAACAAAAACTCAAAAAATACATCAAAATTGCTGAAAGGAAAAAATAGAAAAAATAAGGATTTCAGACACACAATTGAGTAAATCTTGAGATTTTGAGATCCAAATCCAAAAATAAGTGAAAATCTGACATCCACAGAGTGCAAGCATACACTTGGCCAAATTTCATGTTCATGTGGTCAAACATGGATCATGATCCATGTCTCCCTTGGCCATTTGGGGGTCAGTTTTGATTAGTGGATAGCTGATACCATTTGGAATAACTTTTTCAAAGGCACTATAGCGAAATACTGAAAAAAGTTGGTCAAAAGTGTCAAACACAAAAACTAGTCAAAAATCACAGGGCAAATAGAAATACTTGCTTCTGAATGACAAAAAGTTGTCCAAATCCAAAAATAAGTGGTGGAGTAAACTACTGACATTGCAAGTGTTCAACATGACAAATTTGGTGTCCATATCTAATGGAACGTGGATCGCGGTTCATGTCTTCCATCAAGGTTTTTGGTTGAGATTTCAACAGTTCGTAGCTGAGACATAGACAAACACTTTTCCTAAAAGAAGCATTTACAAAAAGTTGAAAAAAGTAGTCAAAAGAGCCAAAAATAGGATATTGTTAAAATTTTCACAACAGACTTAAGATTTCACTTTTGGTTAGCCAAAACTGATCCAAATTCAAAAAACATTGGAGAGCAGACTAAATTTCAAATCCAAAAGTGATGGAATATGGATCATGATCCATGTCCCTATGTGAATTTTTATATAGAAACTATACCAGGCAGTAGCAAAGACCATTGTGAACAACAATTCCCAAGGGAGGTTTGTCAAAAAAGTCCAAAAAACTCATCAAAAGTGCCAAAAACAGTTCAAAGTGAAAAACCACAAAACTAGACCTGGGGATTGACTTTTGATTGACCTAATCAAGTCCAAACCACACAAAAACCATATGGCTAGCATCAAGGGACCAAGAGCAAGAGATGTGCCAAGTTTCACTGCAATCTGACACAAGGGTACATGGGATCACAATCCTTGTCTCCTTGTCACTGATTGAGACCAAACTTGTACCATAACTAGAGCAGGTCACAAGGAGTCTAGTGGTCTTTTCAAAACTGAATTTGTTGGAATTAGGGTTGCAAGAAAAACACACACAGTTTAAAGAAGATAAAGGAAGCTCAAGGCACACAATAAAGAGTGTATTACTTAGTGTGCAATGGAAAGATTGATAGTCCTAGAATGATGGGCGTATATACAATGTAAGGGGGAAAAAACTCCTAAAGAGGGAAAAAATACCATGGCGGTCCTAAGTGTGTTCACACACATCAATACCACATGTATATGGTAACAAATCCCCCCTGTATTGATGTGGTGAACAAGAGATGGCACATAGAGTAAAGGGAAGTGCCATGCCCTCAGGACATGATCAATCCACAAAGGGAAATAAGCCCAAAGCTTTGTAGAAAGCTTTGAACTTCTCACGAGATAATGCCTTTGTGAAAAGATCTACAAGGTTGTCCTGTGTTGGCAGCACATAAGCCAAGCTGATCTCTTCTGTTGAGAGCCTCTCCCTGACATAGTGGTAATGCACCTCAATGTGCTTTGCGCAAGCATGAAAAATTGGGTTCCTTGCAACTGCCAATGCCCTCTGACTATTAGTGTAGATAGTGTTGGAAGTGTCTTGTCAAATTTTGTCAAGTCAAATCGTATGTGACGACTAACCATTTGATAGTCATGTGTACTTGAGGAATTGTATATGAGTTGATATGAGATGTACATCATGCCAAATGAGCCCATTCGTCTAAGGTTGAGCCATAACACTCAACCATAGCTGCGAAGACTGCCTTGTACTCAGCCTCACAACTGGAAGTGGCCACAGTAGGCTGCTTCTTGCTCAACCATGATATACATGAACTGCCAAGCATGAAACAAAAACCACTTGTGGACATTTTCATGTCAAAACAACCAGCCCAATTTGAGTCCAAAAAAGCATGTAAGTTTGGCTGCAATGATCCCCCCTTGGGATAAAACAATCCAAGATGTAAAGTTCCATGCAATTAGCAGAAAATCCTCTTGACAGCCTGCCAATGCTTAGACCTTGGGCTATGCATAAACCTGCTCACCTGTGAGACTGCAAACTGAATATTTGGCCTCGTGTTGCATACATAGATGAGGCATCCAACATCATTTTGGTAAAGAGTGACATCTGCAGGATCACCAGCATCATGAAGACTCAATTTCAAACATGTTTCCATGGGAGGGGCAATAGGTTTGCAATCCTCAAGTCCAAACTTACATAGCAATGTCTCTACGTAACTTTTTTGACACAAGGCAATACCACCATCATACTGCTTAAATTGTATACCCAAGTAATGATGCAATAGCCCCAAATCTTTCATCTTGAAAGTATCATTCAAATTAGCCTTAAAATCATGAATATGTCTCTCATTTGGTCCAGCGATCAGCAAATCATCTACATAAAGAACCACAATGAGAAGTACATCACCCTCACACTTTACATACAATGTGCTTTCTGTTGGAATGTTACAAAAGCCTCGTGCCAAATGAGTGTCAACCTTCTTATACCAAGTACAAGGAGATTGTTTCAACCCATACAAAGCTTTGGTACATTTGCACACCTTATCCTCTTGTCCTTTCTTGACAAAACCACGAGGCTGTGTTACATAAACTTCCTCAAATATGTCACCATTCAAGAAAGCAGTAACAATGTCTGACTCATGTACATCCCAACAAAAATGAGCTACCAATGCACAGTAGTCATACGACAAGTGGGAGCAAAAGTCTCTTCATAATCTATGCCTTTTTGTTGTGCATAACCTTTTGCAACAAGTTGATCCTTATGGCGATCAATCTCACCATCCGGATTGTGTTTCAACTTGTAAACCCAATCCGTACCAATGGCCTTTTTGCCAAGAGGCAAATCATATAAAGTCCGTGTGTCATTTTCTATAAGTGCATCATATTCTTATTGCATGGCATCCATCCAATTTTGTGAATTCTATGCCATCAAAAGACAGAGGTTCCTCGAACATGTAAGCTAGACACAGCCAATGCATAACAATCTGATGCATAAGATGCATGGCGAGAGCCTGAACGAGTGCAACTAGACAAAGGTGCATCCAATTTACTATCACGTAATGTATACACCAGCCATTTAAGCATACCTCTAGCCTGCTCATTCTTCTCAGTCCTTTCCTCGTCAAGTACATCATGTACATCTGCATCAATAGTAGGCTGATCTGTAACATTTTCAGAAACCCCCATAGGTTGTACATTTACCTCATTGGAATTGCCATTCATACTTATCACTAAAAAGAGGCAACAAAGCATCATAAATGTCTTGTGAGCTTACATTATTGTTTCTAGTACATGACAACAAGGGTTGAACAAAATCTTCCACAAACACAACATCCCGTAAAACCAAAATACACTTTGTTTGTGGATGATACAACATGTAACCTCTGCTTTCAACACTATAACCAACAAAAATATATATGATAGCCTTATCATCCAATTTTCTGCGCTGTGTTTGTGGCACCAAAGCATATGCCAAACAACCAAAAGCACGCATGTGCTCAATAGAACGTTTTCTATCATGCCATGCTTCATATGGAGCAATAGACTGTAAAGCCTTTGTAGGACACTTGTTTAGTACATAAGTGGCACACATGATGGACTCAAGCCAAAAAGAATGCGGCAAAGCATGACTTTGGACCATACATCGTGCCATTTCCGTAAGTGACCTATTTTTCCTCTCAGCAACACCATTTTGCTGAGGCATATAAGGCAGTGTACATTGGTGTTTTAAATTCATGAGACATATACTCCCCCTCGATCGGAAATGAGGGTGCCCATTGTACATTTTGAGACATTTTCAATCATAGCCAAAAATTGTTTGAAGCACATAAATACTTTGGACTTTGCTTTAAGCGGAAATACCCATGCATACCTATAGAAAACCCATTGACTCAACTTTTCATAGCAAGAAATGCCCATTGGGTACTTGCAAGCAATGTGGCATGGAGAGGTTTACCGCTCAAGTCCAAGTGAATAGTACAACATCTCCTCTTTGACGTCTATCATTGTGTTTGCCAATATTGACAATAGGCAGGTGGTGGACGAGGAAGGCCTAACCCAAAAGACGAAAGATCTTGTTGTTTGGCTCTTGTTTGGCAAGTAATCCCTAAGAGGTTCACTTCCTTGTTTAAAAGAAATTCAGCCAGTTCCATCATACATAATTACAAGTACAATTCGCAAGCTATGCAATTCAAAGAATCGTTGATCCGCCCATAATTGCACAATATAAAGGTGTATTCAATAGACAATTTGTAGACACAAATATCTCCATACTTCTCCATGTCTTCCATTTCAAACCTTCTCTAACCCTCCCTGTATTCACCCAACTATTTAATGATATTCATGTTCATATCCCTCTATTATTTTACTATCAACCTCTCCCCCATATATTTTTAGGTGGAATTTACCTATGAAATAAATCCCCTATCTTTCTCCCATCCCACATTCCTACATTGAAATCTGTCTATTTCTTCCAATACTCACTCCCTCATTCCATGAATCCTTGATCTCTCTAAATTAAAAGGACTAGAATAAGACATTCCCTATATCCCTCTCTCTCTCTCTCTCTCTCTCTCTCTCTCTCTCTCTCTCTCTCTCTCTCGCTCTCTCGCTCTCTCTCTCTCTGTCTTTGGGCTTCTCTAGTGCAAGGAGAGTAGGTTAGGGTGGTGAGGGAGATAAGGTGAGAGTAGAAAGTGAAAGAGTTGGCGAAAAGAGCTGTAAGGTGAGATTATATGAAAAATTTAATGCCTCTCATTGTCTATAAACTCAAACTATATCTCTTCCACATTGATTATCCCTCACTATCACTATATCTTTAGTTAATCATGTGCTTAGCACCACCCCATAGAATGCGATAGATAAGGTGAGAGTAGAAAGCAAAAGAGATGGAAAAAGAGAGCTGTAAGGTGAGATTATATAAAAAATTTAATGCCTCTCGCTCTCTATAAACTCATATCCTATCTCTTCCACATTGATTATCCCACACTCTCACTATCTCTTCACTTAATTAGGTGCATAGCACCACCCCATAGTGTGCAAGAGAGAAAGAGATAGGGGGAGACATGAAGTTTTATAGTGGGTTGATAGAATAGATGACATAAAGGCATAGAAAGAGGGCCTATAGCTCAAAACATGATTAAATTTAACTTAAATCAAAGAGAAATGTAAAACCTTATACAATTGACCAATTATAAGAAAGAGGCAGTGGGGGAGAAAGAGAATAGGTGCCCAAGTATGAAGTGCAAGGGGGGAGAGAGAGAGAGAGAGAGAGACGAGGGGTGGGTGGAAAAGAGAGAGAACATGAGAGAGAAATTGAATGGGGTATTATTCTTTTATCCTCTCTCTCTCTCTCTCTCTCTCTCTCTCTCTCTCTCTCTCTCTCTCTCTATTCATTGCAAGAAAGGAGCAGTGAGTGGGTGACTTGTTATAGGATCCTAAGGGCCAAGAGTCTCACCCCAGAACATTAGGGTTGTGCTGCAGGTGGTGTACTAGGCAGTACACCTTTCAACGGTCGTAGGAGAAAAAAGAAGGGAGCGTGGCCTCAGGATGGTGTATGCAAGGCTGCAATTTGCATTGATTTAGTAAGGGAAAGTGCAGTGAGGGCCTGTCAGACAGTAGCGAGCGTGTGGGGATATGGATGCTCTGGGAGCAAAGCAAGCTAACAGAAGCCCTCCATACGACCTTAAGGAAGCCCAAGAGTTGTAGGAGGTTCCAACTAGCTGGAGCATCCCACAAGCCGGAAGAGTCAATAAAAGAAGAGGGGCTACCTACAGGAGGAGAGCTGAGGGACGCTATTTTGCAGAAGGTAGATGGGTGCCACCCGTTTTGTAAGGAGGTCCCTTCAAGGCTGCAGAGAAGGGGTATTGGCTTGAGATTTTGCATTGGTGGCCATACAAGAAGGCACGGGAGCAACGAAAAAGGAGGAGGTTTTTGTCCAAAAGTAATCATCATTGTACACTCTTTAAATGAAGATGAGTTCATCGCTTCATCATGGTCTCTATATTTCTGGTGTTTAAGTGAATATTCTCCATCTCTTTCTTTTAAAAGCGAACCAACTTAGCGAGCGAAATTTTTCTTAGGCAACATGATGGAAGAGGAAACAGAGCAAAGAGATGGAGAAAGAGAGTTTACACCAAACGCATCTCGCTTAATAAGCTCTTCAATGGTGTAAACAATAGGAGGATATGGAGGGGGTATAAATAGTGAGGTGTGGCTCAAAAAACTGCATCAGGTACCATATTGAATAGGGGTAGTACCTACTGAAAGATAGAATATGACCACTCTTTAAGTGGGTACTTTACAAAAAAGGGAGGGAAAGGAAGAGAGTTGGTAGAGTAATAAAGTTTGTGTAGGGGCTGCTTAAAGGAGTGGCCAAAAATATACAAAAAAGGAAAAATCCAAGTATGTTGACTCTGTCTAGGGAATGGGTGTAGTTTTAGAGGGGTTGTGCATATCCAAGAGGTCGAAGATTATAGAAGTAAGCTGAGACATGGTTTAGTCAAAAAAGGAGGGTGGAATTTCTTTTTTCGGGGGGGGGGGGGGGAAGGTTTAGAGAGCAAAGTGCCGAGATTGGGCGCATTCATCCAACATATCAAAGGTTTAGGTAAGTGTTCGAGGTCGGTGTTGGATTTAAGAAGCTTAGTGAGGGGTTGGATAATGGAATGGGACAAGTTGACATGGCGTATTAGAGGTGAGAAAGGAATCTTGATGATGGTTGGAGCGGGTTTGGTTTTGGACACAGATTGGAGGAGAGAGGGTCTCAGGTTGTAGGAAAGGTACAGGAAGCAAGCTTCCAACAGGGGAGAGGGATAACCCTTTGCTCTTAGCCTAGCAAAGAAAAGGTTACGAATGGAGATAAAGCCTGAAAGAGACCTTTCTCTTATAATGTACCTCCTAAGCTCTGAGAGAATAAAGGCAATCTTTTGGTGTGTAGGGTGCCAAGATTGCCAAGGGATATAGTTGTAGGAATTAAGGCTTTTTTGGTAGCAATGGGTATCTAAGAATCCAAAAGTGGCCATAGATGGTCCCTTGAAAAAATGAATGTCCAGAATAAAAGCTTCTTGCGAGGATGTTGCAACGGAGATTTTGATATGTTCTTGGAGAGGGTGTCCATACTTCTGGAGGAGCTCGTTTAGGCTAGAGAGAGGACCGTCCTATATTCCAAATGCATCATCTACAAATCTCTTGAAATAGAGAAGGGAAGGGGAAGATAGGAGATTCATGCCCTCTTTTAAAAAGCAAAGAAAAAGGCAAGCATGTACAACCGCAAAGTTTGATCCCATAGCGGTGCCCTTAATTTGGTGCCAAAACTCTCCATTGAAAGAGAGATAATGGTGGTTGAGGATAAGAGAGGCTAAGGATAAAATAAAGTGGATCTTAGGGGAAGGGAAGAACCCCTTGATGGAATGTTTAAGGGCAAAGAGGCCATCATGTATGGGGATACTGGGATATAGAGACTCCAAATCAAAGGTGAAAAGGATAATGTTGGGAGGAAAAGAGATAGAAGCTAGGTCTAAAACCAGAGAGTGAGAGTCTTTCAAGTGTTGAGTTTTGGTCAAAATAATGAGGTAGAGTTGTGCATGGAGCCATTTAGAGGCGTTCTCCAAAATGTAGCCTTTATAAGAACAAATGGGACGGCCAACGAGGATGGGTTTGTGGATTTTAGGTAAAAGAAAGAAGGGGCAGGGTTTAGGGTTTTCATGCGAGGAGGAGAGGATAAAGGCTCTTTCGTTGCCAGGAAGAAGAGGGTAATTGGTGACAATAGAGGAAAGGAGGGAGTGTACAAAGGGTAAGGGGGGTGTGGAGATTTTAGAGTAGGTGAATTGGTCTATGAGACGACGCAAGGTTTCATAACAATACCAAGACCTAGAGAGGATTACCGGACCTAAATTCTTATATGCTGGTGGTTTGATAATGATGCTACTATCTTTTCTTAAGGATGAGATGGAATCCATTGAAAGAGGTTTAAGGCAAAAGGAGGAAGAGAGGAGAGAAGATTATTAAGGAGAGAAAAGGTAAGCTCAAAGGTTCCGCTAAGAGATGTGGAGGGAGAGGGAGGATTCCAAAGAGGATTAGAGATAGAGAAAGGGGAGGGAGGAAGAGAGGGTTCATTTTTAAAAAAACATTTTAAGTTGTAAATCTCTTTCTAAATTGGAGTATGCTTGAAGAAAAGAGGAGAGGGGGGAATATAATTGAGACCAAGGCCTACAAGCCTTTGTTTGGAGCGGGAGAGAGCGATTGGAGAGATTATGGTACGAGAGGTTAGTAACCTTGTGCTCAAGGGAAAACGTGGTAATTTTGCTAAGAGACAAAATCTTAAAAAAGGGTGGGGGTTAGTGAGGGGGAGCCAAAATTTACAACCCTTCCTACCCAAGTAGGGGGATCGAGTGGGAAAGAAGAGAAAATAAACAAGGAAGAGGGGTCCAAATATGGGGAAAGAGAGGGGCTTGTGAGAAGAGCAAATGGACCCAAGTGGTAGGGTGCTCCTTCCCTACTCCATTGCAAGTTTTTTGAAGTTCTTGGCAAGCTATGCTTACGGTGAAGGGGCTTGGATTGTGGTGTGAGAGAGTTGAGGGGATAATTGGGGGTTTTGAGTAGAGAGGGTAAGGGCACGATGTTGGATGAGGATGAAGATGGGAAGGAGTTCTTTGGAGTGTTTAAAATGGGAGGATTGTAAGAAGGGGAAGTAGAGCAAGGGTGGCCCAAAGGAGGCGAGCTTTTAGGCTTTTTAAAAGGTTGATGGGCAAGGTTTTCATGGGGGTTCTAATCAAAGGGGGGGGCTTCTTGAAGGTTTGTCGAGTGTTATCCATGTGAGTTTACCTTTGGAGGAGAGGGTTTGTAGGGGTTTGAGCGGTGGGAGTTGTTAGCGGGCTTCTTTCGGGGGGGGGGGGGGTGAAAGAAGCTTTCTCATTTGGGTGGTGACTTCGTGAAGCACCAATTCTCCCACCGTTTCCTCCTTAGGTAAAGACTCCACTTCTTCCAAGATGGAGGATTGGGTTCTCTTCCTAGCATTGTGTGCCACTATGCTTAAGGAGGAGGCCAAATGGGCTTGGAGAATTTCATTTTGAAGATGTGCATCAAAATCGTTGAGGGAGGTTTTCTTCCAAAGCAAGAGTTGATTCGCGCAAGTCGCGGATTGCACTCTTGGGAAAGAGATGGGTGCCAGCTTTTTGGTGAGGTCCGCCAACCTCTCTTCCACAAGATCGCGGTAATCATCAAAGGATTTTTGGAGGTTATTGACAAGCAACTCTTGGGCTTGGATGTAAGCTTTAGTGCAATCTAATTGGAATTGGATATTGAGAGCGTTAAGCTTGGCGCTTAAGAGTGCTTGAGCTTGAGAGTCTTCTATGGTAAGGCGAGGAAGCTTCATACAAAGTGCTTTTTGCAAGGAATGAAGGTCTTGCAAATGAGAAAGGTGTGATTTGGCTTTGCTAAGCTTGTGGTTGAGTGCTTTAAACTCCACCAAGGAGAGGGAAACAATCTTATTGAAATGCAAGGGCTTTTCGATTGCGGGTAGAATGGGAGAAAGAGGAGAGGGAACTACCGCAAGGGGGGAAGAGCTTGCGGGGAGAGAGCCAAAAGAGGAAGGGAAGGTAAGGGGAGGACTAGCGAGGAGGCCTCCTTGAGTGTTGTTGGAGAAGATGCCACCAAGTTTGGTTTGAGAAGAGCTAGTGAGGCCAAGGTGATGGGAGAGGGAGGGGTTAGCGATGTCGAGGTTTTTTGTCACGGGAAGGGAGAGTTGATCAAGATCATCAAGAGGTAGGTTGGTGGTGAGGCCGCGGATTTCTTCCGAGCTAAAAAGGGTTTTTTTAGAGGAGGTGGGAAAGGTTGCCGTTTGGAGATGGTAGGTTGATGAGTTTTTCCGCCGAAGTAAAGCCGGAAAACATAAGATTACCAACGGAAGGGGTGATGGGTTTCAAAGGAATTACAAGGGCTGGGAAAGCGGATGAGGATGTTAGAGTATTTGGGGGGTGGACCGCCAAATTGGAGATTGGAGATGCCGTAATGGAAGGAGCCGGAGCGGAGACCGTGGGAGTGCCCTCTAATGCCATAGGGGTGGGATAAGATCCCACTTTTGTTGACGAAGAGGGTGGAGGAGTTGTCATAAGGAAAGGATTAGCAGTGAGAGCACCTCCTTAACTGGCAAAGGAAAGTAGCTGCGTTAGAGATCTTGGAAAGGTAAAAACCCACCTTGCTAGTTTTGTCGGTTTTGTAGAAAGACTCGTAATGTAACGCGGCACTATAGAAGCGCTGTGTAAGAGTCCCCTAGCTGCAGAAGAAACACCACCGTAGGAGTCAAGAAGCACCACAAATCACTCGGTTAGGGAGTCGGCAGCTTGTTGGGGAGTTGGCCGCTAAATCAAGGTCGAGAGCGAAGCTCTAGGACGCAAGGCCTCCGAGGTGACAGGTTGGCAAGATTGTTGGGGTCGCGGCAGCTTTACCCAGGCAGCGAGTAGAGAGCATAGTGAAAACTAGACTGAGGTCGCCGCCCGAACAGAGCAAAAATCCATGTAAAGCTTTGCTGGGAGTGGCCAAATGTGA
The DNA here is from genome assembly GCF_014529385.1 of Adiantum capillus-veneris. NCBI lineage: Eukaryota > Viridiplantae > Streptophyta > Polypodiopsida > Polypodiales > Pteridaceae > Adiantum > Adiantum capillus-veneris. The sequence continues at coordinate 5,174,479 of NC_140944.1, read as the reverse complement.
GTCACCTACTGAAAATGCGCAGCAGCCATACTTCTGGTCACCATCAGGACTGCACAGCGAAAAGCTTTGTGCTGGCTTAGGATCTCCACCAAGACTGGGCTGCCACTGCCTCAAGCCACAAGCTGGGACCCGCCATATGAGCAAAAGCTTGAAACGAGCAGCAACAGTGAGTACCTGCTAAAAATGCACAGCAGCTATACTAGTGGTTACCATCCAGACGTACTGCGCAGTGAACTGCTTAGTGCTGGGCTAGGATCTCCACCAGAACTGCATTGCCACTGCTATAAGCCGAGGTAAGACATCGCAGCTCTCTGCAGTTGCGCCTGCTGGCCGGCCATTGTCAACTATGAATCAGCATCGCAACACCAGAAGGTGAGGCCGAGAGCTGCATATAGAACAATCACTAGAGAGGAGGAAGGTGAGGCCGAGAGCTGCATATAGAACAATCACTAGAGAGGAGGAAGGGGCTTTAATGTCTAGAGTTTTACGCTTAGCTGCCACTGCCGGATCCCATCGCGAGTCGCGATGATGCCTGCTCCAAGTCCGAGGCTATGTTGAAAACGAACAACAATTCTTGTGAAGCTGGGAGTCGTCAACTGCACCGTGAAGGAGGACTGCGGCAAGTTGCGAGAGCTACCACCTTTTAAGGCTGGAACAGGAGCCGCCACCTGTGCCGTGAGAGGGAGCTGCGTAGAGGTGCGGGAGTAGTTATCCCTTGTATTGCTACCACCCTACATAGGGTTGCAAGCCAGGGAAGGTAGGCTAGGCTCAAGTGCATGGGCTCGCCAAGGCTATGCAAGTGTTGCACCAGTAAACAAAGTCGCAAGTGAATGCATGTGAGACACTTTAAGTGCAAGGGAGTGCCTGAGTGCAAGCCCGCTGCAGTGTAGGTGAAAGGGTTTGCAAAGGGTGCAGGTAACGCAGGGTGCTTGTGAGTGAGATGCAGTGAAAGAGTTTAGCGCAAGTAAGGTTGTAAAGAGAAGCTTAGTGTAAATGGGTGTGTCGACAACAGAAGGACAGAGATGCAAACTCAAGGGAGGTCCTCGAGGTCACGGGGAAAGAGAAAATGGGAGGGACGAGGTGTATTGTACGTGGCTCAACTTTAGAGGGAGGGAAGAGAAAGGTTGAGAGGATTAGATTAGAGGTAAAACATGAGTCAGGGCCGTAGAGGAAATAAAGGATTCAAAACATTGAGAAAGAGGGAAAGTAAAAGGGTGGAATCGGTTCACGCAAGCAAAGTGCAAATTCAAATGAAGACCGGTAGATGTGGGAAAGTCAAGCAAATGCTACGCTGAAACATCAAGTAAGCGAATAAATCACTCAAGTTATCTCAAACTTTTAAAAGCGAACCAACTTAGTGAGAGCGAAATTTTGCTCAACAAGCTTCTTCTCAAAATCCTCATCTTTAAGAGTAGGTTTCTCCTCTTCCACAAGAAAAGGTAGGCGGGCAAATAAAAGAAAAATTATTGGAAAATCTTCCTAGTCTCCTTGTTACTTTGCTCTTCTCAACTGGGTTGGTAGTAAATTCACTTAAATGATAATAATTCTTACCATCTAGGACAAAACACTGACCCTCCACTACCTCTTCAAATTTTTTGATCTCCTCTACCAGAACATCCTTCAACTTAATCCAACATGGCTGCAAGATCAAACTTAGGATTAAGTATTTCAAATGCCTTTCTGTACACTTTCATGTCACAACCATCCTTCGTAATAGCAATCAATAGCTTTTTAGTTGGGCTCTCTTCCCGAATCTCCTCTAGACCTGTAGTAATAAGTCTCATCCTTTTGCTCTAGCTCGAGAGAGAAAAGGATAGAAGGGAGATGCGAAGGTGATGGATGGGGGAAAAGGAGATGGGAAAGTGGGGAATACTATTGGAAGGAATGAGACATGGTAAATGAATGGGCAAGGAGGAAGAGCTCCGGAGAATGTACAAGAGGGTTATATTGCATCGTGTAGGAGGAAGAGAGAATGTATGATAGGGTGGAGGAATGGCCAAAATGGTGCAATATGAGAAAGAGGGAGAATGTACAAAGGCCGTAGATTGTGTCATGCATGGAAGGTTAGGTAGTTGAGGATCGTGCGGGGTAATGTGCGAAGAACTATATATAAGACTTAAAAAATGAACATTGGTTCCACGTGGCAATCATGCATGTATGCCACATGGCACATGCCCAACAATCTATTGTATGGACGTCTAGTCATATGAAAGTATACATGCATGTGCTCATTTTTTGGTCCCTTACTCCATATCTCACGGTGCTCTTGGGCTTTCAAAGATTGTCTCTTGTTGTAACCCCTCTCTCTCTACTTTCATGTCTATCCCACATCACTTCGTTCTGGCCTACAATCTCTTAGTCTTGCACGACGTGATAAGGCAAGGTCGTATTTTGTGGAACCCCATCTCCTCGCTTCGTTTGGTCATTTCCCACTTCCAACTCTCCATACCGCATGACACAATTTCTTAAGTTCAAAGGTTGTGGAGCCGTCTTTGCTTCGTTCGGGTATTTCTCTCCTTCCACATTTCATCTCATATGGCAGGATCTTGGAAGGTCAGAGGTTGTGGAGCCCCTTCTCTTCATTTGGGCATCTTTGCCTATCATCCATGACATCCCCCTTGCTCTCTAAAATATTTTTTGCTCACATGGCAAGAACAAAACAAACTTCAAGGAAAGTTTACAAGGCCCCACAGGAATCACAAAAGCATGAGGACAAACAAGAGGAACCAATGCTAAAGCTAAAATCAGAGAACAATCAACACAACCAAGAGAAACCAACTCCAAAGCCTCGTTCTAGACCCACTTCTAGAAAGAGAATGAACTATCAAGTGAAGTCTTTAAGGGAGATAAGGAAAGCACAAAAGTAAAATTGCCTTCTTCTCTATAGGCTGCCCTTTATGAAAGTTGTCAAGGAGATATCAGAGAGGTTGATTGGCATGATGAGAAGTAAAACCTTTGTTTCAGTAGGTGGCAATCCCACGCCCTCATGTGCCTTCAAGAGGCTATTGAGAACTCCTTGATAGACTTTATGAATGATAGCTACATTGCAGATGCATTTGCTCACAAGGTCACACTTATGAGCAAAGACTTTGTGCTTGTTTCAAGGTTGAGGTATGCAACTTTTGAAGCAAGTTGGAGTGTGTGTATAAGAAAAAGCTTTTGAGGTTAAGATCGGTGAGGATCGTTCTCTGAACCCTAAAGGTGGCAATTGGACATATACTTTTTGGCCGACATTCTAGCAAGTCGTGAAGTCAGTAATGCTCTCATCAAGTGCTATTGATGCCTGGGGATATCCATTGATCGGAGTCGATGGCAAGATCACGCAAAAATTGGACCCCTTCCGGCAGGAATTGAATAATTGAGTTTGAAGCAGAGATGAAGGACACTTGTTGGTCAAAACTTTCGCTATATTTTTTTAGGTGAAGCTTACAAGATGGACATAAATCTCCATCCCCGAGCTCAAGTTGAGTTGGTGACAATGGACTCCACAAACTAGGCATATATGCTATATATCATCATGTGTGTCAACAAGTATGTGTGATATATTAGTTGCTTATCTTTTTTGTTTGAGAAACTGTGTTTTGTTAGATGTTTCTTTGTCCATCTAATCACAAATTGAATGACACGGGCTATGTAGCAACATACTATGGATGGTGCATGCAATGGATTTGGCTTCCAAGGAAGCCATCATGGCTAAGCTCCCATGCATTGTGTACAATTGGATGCAGGCAGACATTGACAAAAGAGTGGAAAAAAGGCATGGTAAAATGTGCATGTTGCTTTACTGTCATAGTTGTTGGACCCAATAATAAGTGTCTAAGTCCTTGAAGCATCAAAGATGTTCAAAAAACATATAAAATAATATTTTTTTAAATAATAGACAAATGTTGATGAAGGACAAGTATGTGCTAGCCCTTAAGAAGATTATGGCAAAAAAAGAATCTATGCTACCATCAAAATTTCAAGCTTAGTACAAAAAAGCATTCTTCAAAACTAATGGTACTTCTAGGAAAAGGTTCGCATTGGCCATGGTCAATCCAAAATTGGGAGATGATTGGTGGGTGGAGGTGCATTACATTTAGGATTTGTGTAGACTATGGTCGATGTACGTGTGAGCATGTAACAAAAATTTGTGTAGGATTTTGCGAACAATCGAGTGGAACTCACGTCCAAAATGGGTCCAGGAAGAGCACTTGTATGGATTAGCTTGCGCAGACTTCCCCACTCGAAAAAAGACATACTTTCTTTGGGCTATGGCTTTGAGCGACCCTATGGATGTCAAGAGTATTGACATCCCTCAAACTGGTACTTGTTTATATTTTTTTTTCTTGAGAATATTAAATTCTTATGTCCTTGGCCTGAGAGGTATATTTATTTAGGAGTCAACCATATTTTGAGAATGGTTGCGTGGATAGGCTCTATGGTCCTCAATTGAGAGAGAGGCTCAAGAGGTGTACAACTCAATCAGGAGCATTCATCTGAAACCTATTGAGGGTGCCAATTTAGACATGTATCAGAATTATTTGATGATTAATTGCTTTTCAAGATGCTATTTTGATGTTATGTGACTCAAAAGCAACTTGTTGATGTGCAGCTTGAGCAACTCATAGAGACTAGAGGCTTGTAGCAGCAAGCCCGCACAAAAGCAAACAATAGGTTTCAATGCAATTTTTTCACTTGCAAATTTTTTTTTGTAGCAGGTACAGAGCTTGAGAGGAGAATTGGTTTTGTGATCTTTCTTTGCTATGAGGGAGGAAAGGGATCGGCATGACCTCCAAAAACATGATTGATTTCAAGATTAGTCTAAAAACAGAGATACTACATGTATCAAATCTACCAATAGTGATGTACGCATCACCTGGTAGGTCTCTAATGCCAAAGTTGGTATATTCATGCGATATCTTCTATAATTGTAAATTATGTGTGTTTTTGAGTTGTGCCAAAACCTGGTACGTATAATCTTTGTAATGCCTTAGGTACTAATGATGGACATGTTCATATTGCACATTATAGTTCAGACAAAGTAGAGGAAGAGACAAAGAACGCTTTGTTAAGACTCATCCAGCCACACATAGTCGAGAAAGGGCTCGATGAAATTCATGAGGAGATGTCTATGGATTCTGATGTTGATGCTTCAGTTTTGTGTCTTACCACCAACAATAATGTTCATGGACTATCAGATACAATGAGTCTGCAATGGAAGAATATGGATGTGTGCCAATTTGGTCGTCTAGATCAGCTTGCGCATGCAACGGCCGATGATAGAGGAGTTTTTATCGTGGTATTCCAAGTAGATAATTATGCAAAGGTGGGAGACATCACAAGCGTTGTTAGGTGGCTAGAGGATCACATGAACGTGGTAGTTTTCAAGGCACCAATTTGCAAAAAAGACAACAAAATTGTCCTTTGATTGCTCATCTCTGTGATGAAGAAGGCGCTGCCATCGTCATTGGTAGCCATTGAATTACCATAAGAGGACACTTTGTTTGATTATCTCGAGAAGGAATACTGGACAAGACAAGAAGATGGCACACTGTTGAGAGGTAAATTGAGGCATTTTACACAAGTGCAATTGGGTTTTGATATATTGTTCATCCTAAAGAAGACCGTTATTTACAAGAGGCATGGAAGGAATGCGGACACGGTCTTATGTGGCAAGTGCTTGCTCAGTACACAAGTGAACATGAGGTAGTGGTGCAGTACGGTGGAGATTGTGGCACACTAGCATTGCTAGGGAGCAAAATGTGTTGAATGGTTATCATTTTTGAAGACAAATAGGAATATGCTAGCAAAATTCAAACGATCTTGGACAAGCATGCCATTCACCTGAGAGGGATAGAAGAGTGGGGAAAGAGGCAAGTGATTGATTTGGATAAGACGATTGAAGGAGCATGCACAATGCCAAAGCCAAATATTGTAGAGCTAGAGTCACCAACCCATTGACAAGAATAAACATTTTCTACTTGAGCCAACCCACATTTGACCCTTGAAATTTTTGTATCCCCATTCGGAATGCCACATCTTGTTTTGAAATTAAATGAAGAGGTGTTCTCAAAAAATTCCTTCCAATTGTTGCAATTTCTTGAATTTAGCTGAACTGATCGAGAATTGAGTTTGCGAGAGAGAGAGAGAGAGAGAGAGAGAGAGAGAGAGAGAGAGAGAGAGAGAGAGAGAGAGAGAGAGAGAGAGAGAGAGAGAGAGAGAGAGAGAGAGAGAGAAGTGTTGATTTTTCAATGCACTATAGAATGTTTAAAATAGTGTGAAAGAAATTGGAGATAAAAATATGAGAGAGAGAGAGAGTTCTATTATCGTCCTCGGAGGTCAAATATGACCTATGGGACCAAATGAACATGTCACGTGGTGTGAGTGGAGGTCATAAGTGACTCTTGATGCTCAAAAATGGTTGAAGCGTCTCAATAGAGAGTCCACATCGTGGCTGGGAGAGGAAGGTATGTAGGGAGAGCTCATGGCTGAATATATAGGGAAAAGAGGACAAAATGTGGTCAAAAGCTGAGCACTCAAGTAGTGTGTGGTACTCACTCTCTTGCACTTGACTGGGGCATAAGGTGCAAAGTAGATGAGACTCCTCGCCAATGCCCCAACGTCCTATCTCGCAGCGTAGAGAATGGGAGCTAAGACGAATGGAGGCAATGGTGTGGATTGCACTCTAGGGTATGGGCTCAAGGATGTAGGGATGGGTTCGGTTACCTCCTTCGGAGAAGAAGAAAGATTTGTAGTTTGGGGCAGCATATGTGGTGTAATGGCTGAAGCGAGAACCTCCGGATTTCTCCCAAGCCGTGATAGGTCATATCATGGGGTTCTAATGATAGGTCATTTTTCAAGAACTTTCCAATGATAGGTCATATCATGGGGTTCTAAAAAATATTTAGAGGGGTCTACAAGGTTTCTTTCTTTTGTACAACTTTGATGATGTGGCACTCTTAAAAGGCCCAAAAATGAGTTCAAAATTTTCCTAATGCAAGTTTGTGGGAGGGCAGCTCATAGGCGACTTTTCTATTCTAAGAGCCCCAAAATTTTTGATATCTGTGCGCAGTGACTTTCAAGTTTCCACTACAAGAGGTTATGTGCACTTGTGACGACTGTAGCGATGAAACTACAATCGGTTTTTAAATCCCCCGACGTTGCTAAAAGCGTCAAAATGAAAACGTCGCTATAGGCATCGCAATAGTCGTCTCTATAAACGTCGCTATAAGAGTCACTATATAGTGATGCCTATAGCGACGTAAAAATCCTCATTTTAGCGACGATTATAGCGACGCTGCAAAACCTTATGTAGAGACACTTATAGTGACGCCCGAGAATAAAAATTTTTGGGTGGCAAGGCATTCACCCATCAACCATATTGAACATTGTTTCCAAAATAAAGATGCAAAACTGACATACAAAAGTAGTTCGACGAAAGTGAATTGACGAAAGTAATACAATGACAAAATTATACACATCATAGGAACAAATCAGTTGATGTAATAGCTACAACACAATTGTCATTATTGAGAAAATACATCGTTGACCAATAGTTACAAAAATGACGTGCACACATAGTCATGATATATACATGCTATGACAAAAGAAAACTAGTGCTATCTGGATATGGCTAGATTGACGTCGTCTAATCAGACGTTTCATCACATCCAAGCGCCATATCTGTCGGATTTTGCAAAAAAAAAAACAATAAAACTTTTTGTAAGTATAAACACATAATTACAAAACAATCTATTTTCTTAGGTTATCATTAAATACAACAGATGTAAGAGAGTAAAGTCAAATCCATGCCGGCACGAGAACTGAGAATGTCCATAAGGGCATGTAAGCCCTTTCTGCCCGCATACTCGCGCTCGTACAGTGTGGGGTCAGGTCTTGTCATCGACCACTGTTCAAAACATACAAAGAATACGTTATGTTAGAATTTAAAAGTACAATTATCCATAACTACCAAACCTAAAGGGCAAATGCAAAAACACTTACAAAATCGGCCTCAAATGATGCCCACCCACCGCCGCTCCCCAAGTGGTGCGAGCTCCCTGCCTCTGCTCGCGCTTTGGTTGCCTCCTTTTGTTGCTTCCACCTGTCAGGATTCTCGCACGCTGCTCGCTTTGCATTCTTCCAATCTTCTTTGGCCAGCCAATCTGGCATGCTCCACCCATGCTTTATTGATTTTTGCATTTCAAAATTCTTTTGCTTGCAGTATTCGCGCATCTGCACCTTCATCAAGTCTTCATTGAAACTCGTCATGCAGCATGCTGGTGACTCTGTCTTTTAATTCATTTGGCACTTCACTCCAGGTGTTTAGTATGTAGTGTCAAAACAACTGAGAGCAAAGGCCGCACATGCGCGAGATCACCTTCTTGCCGTCATCATCCAAGATGATGCCGTCGTTGATGTCGATCGAGTACGGTAAGCCCTCTTGCCTATGATGTGTGAACCTGGGTGTCTCGGTAGGTCTCGAGTGGCGTCTCGATGGGGGTACGGATGATAGGTGTCTCCACTGGATTCTGGGTCCCAAAGCGAGGAGTGTCGACTGGGGTGACTCTCGGACGAGTAGCGAGTGGTGTGTAGCCAGGAACGGCAAATAGCCATGCAAAAATTGGAGTAGATGGCGATGCCATGGTTGGTGTGGGGGCGGGCAAAGAAGGGGAAGGTAAGGAGCCTCGTTGACTATGAGGTGGTGTCAAAGCATCAGCGGCGCCATTGCCACAACAACCACCTCCGCCACCACTAGAACATCGGTGCCTACGAGAGTGTGTAGATCGTCTCGTCGACACCAAACTCTTGGGGCACAGTGAGTGCTCTGAAACAGAGGGAGATGCTGAAGGAGTGGAACGACACGACGGTGCTCCAGAGCGATGATGCTCCTTGTACCACCTCCTCTGCTGGGGTGACAAGGAATAAAGAAACTCAACATCATCCATACCTGCATTAAACACACAAACATTAAATCTTAAATGATGAATGAAAAAGGAAATCTGATCAAGTTATAATTTGATTAAACACAATTTAAATTTCTCAAGTATAGCATATATAGAGAAGAATAGACAAAACTCCACATGAATACAATATATATTATAAAAAGGAGAAAAACTGCTCAAATACAATGTTCATGGCTTTAAGAGGTCTCTCTCTCATCCTCGCATAACTCAGCATAACTCCCTATGTCTATATAGAGCTCTTTGTTTAGGCAGATGTTGTCAGTTTCATTTTGTAAATCATCTACATGCATCCCATAGAGAGTAGCAGTGCCAGGCTCATCTTGTACCACCTCAGCGGCTTCCGACTCAGTAATATCCTCTTTGATCTCCTTCACTAATGCCACTGTGGTTGGCACATGGTAGCCCTCATCCATCCGTGCACTATGAGGGGCTACCTCTATGACATACCACCAGTTTGATGCAGACTTTGTATGATGAAATACCACCTGCAAGAGCCACATAACTTACATGAGTGCTTCTAGACCATCAGTCCTCTAAAATTGGATGTTCACAGACTTACTTGTTCACAATGCTTGGGTAGTACGAAAGTGTCTCTTAGGTCGGTCCAGTTTTTAGTTGAATCCACCTCAAGGAAACCTGACTCTCCTCTGTGCACTATAGTATTGTGACCCTCCATGTTTATCATTGCACATCGAACAAATCCACAAAAAAACCTCTATAATCGATCCTCAAAATTTCTTGTAGCATGCCGAAGTAAGTGAGTTCCGCCACCACAAGATCTGCATCAGAGGACCGTCGTCGACTAGACAATTCAAATTTTGCCATGATTCCACAATCTTGTGTAAAACACTTTTTGCCAATCCGTTCCACCCTAAAATGTCGACCTTTACACCATGCTTCCGTGTATGACTTATAGTACAATCAACAAAGATTATGAGTGGGTGTCCAAACATCTAGAAGACCCGAGTCGTACATTGCAAACTTACCTTGGTCGCGCATCCCCGAGAGTACTCCCACTCCTCCTCATTCTCACTTGTTTGCCACACTGTTGTGCGTTGATCAATTGCTTATGCAACCATCTTAAGATCATGAATGTTGGTAGGCTCTCAAGACCCACCGGATAATGCATCGGTGGTTGTCTTCCCCGTATCCACTCGATTCATGCCCTTTGTCGCTCTTGCTTTGCATCCTCGTATTGTGAAATCCACTTTTACATCACTAGATTATGAAGCATGCAAAATCGATTGATTTTAGCCTCTAGATCTTCCGTCATTTTTTTTCTCAACATCGAGATTGCACATGACCATCCCAGATATGCGCTCATCATCTATGGTTCTCCATAGCGTGTCTCGAGCTTTATCAAACCCATCTAGCCACTCTCCAATGTAGACTAGGGACTTTGATACCAGCAAACCTTCTGCCATGATACCCTCTGGACGTGCCTTCTGATGTACATATCCCTTGAGCATTTTCATGAAACGTTCTAAAAAGAACATCCATCTGAAATGCACTGTGCTAGTTATTTCCACCTCATCAACTATGTGAACAAGAAGATGCACTTGAATGGTAGCATGGTAGTAGGAAAATGTTTCTCAAACATGCATACAACCTCCACAGCGTTTAGTTTGGTGGATGGTATGGAATCTACATGAATCTCGTTTTATGAGATCCATTGCACCAACTTCGCAAGTTTGTAGATTGTGGTACGGATGTCAAGAGACAAACATCCCTCAATGGCCATCGATAAAATGAACTGCAAAACATGTCTAGTGATGATATTAAAGTCCACACACAGATATGTTACACAATTTTCAATATGATATATTCCACTTCAAACATACTTGACACATTTTATGCCAGTCGTGTGACTTCAAACAAGTACGCTACCCTTCTTTAGTGAAACATGTTCGGAGTGAGTGCATTAAACCAGTGGGCGTCCGCACGAATCGAATGATCTCTTTTACTTTGCGTTCTTGGCCTGCTGTCAAAATCCTGGAACTTTAGGAAGTTTTATCGATCCATCGGATGCTGTCTGCGGCCAATATTGCTCCATACGATCCACATTTCTAAGGTCAATTCTGGCCCCCAAACTATCCTTCTTGCCGATGAGATGGTCGCACAACAAATTACACACATTCTTGAATATGTGCATTGGATCGAGCAAGTGATTGATCATGAGTCTGGGCCAATATGGTAACTCATACCATAGAGAGAGTCTCTTCATCCCTAGGGCAAACCGTCATCACACATCTCCTTTTGCTCTAGCCATGCTCGAGCAGACATCCTCGGTGACTCTCTTTCCAGAAAACCATCATGTAACTCGTGATTCTCTAGAAGATATGCTTGATGACCTTCGTACACTGTAAGAGGACTTATCTATAACCGCTAGCATTGCTGCGGAAAAACAAAGAAAAATGGAGAGAAAAAAATTTGCGCGGGCGGCAATAACCGCGGCTATGGTTGTGGTAGTGGTTTCTCAACAATAAGAGCGGTAATAGTCACGGCAATATATCCGCTGCTATTACTGCGACAATTACCACTTCAATTACTGCGCTTATTGCCGCTACGCCCATTCAAAATTAAAGGTGCTCATTTGAGCACCTTTATTTTTCACCTGCATAAAACAATGAAACATCAATTGTTTTCAGAAGAGTATAAAAAAAACCAAAGAATTGAAATTGAATTTACTTTACCTTGACAATTTAATATGCAGAAGACCAACTATTTAAAAAAGTTATAATAAAAAGTAAATAGCTGTATATACATTGTGCCATATTGGGACTTTATGAAATTTTGGACAAAATATTTTTCTATCTAGTCCTCCTCTATCTCGTCGTCGTTTAGAGGCACGTACGTTTGATCACTTTGACTTTACATAAACTCAAACCAAATTAAACAATTATCAACAGGTCAAAACAATTGATACAAAATTACTTGTTTAAACTTACCGCTTGTAGTGATCCAATTGCTGTGTCGAATTGCTCGCGAGAGATGTGGTTGTTTTCAAACAACCATCGCCAAGTATCAAATTGTGTATGTCGCTCCCGATACTTGACCATCTCTCTGGTTGGTCGAGAAAGAGTGATATTTTTCTAAGTCAACAACAAATCATCAACTACAATCTTAATAATCACTGATCGACTTTATAATTTAATCAATCTTACATATTTGTCCTTCCAAGCTCCCTTGCCTCTTGAGCCATAGTGCGTAGGGGTTTGCTTGGTGCGAGCCTCGCGTTGTTGTCTGTATGATGAGCCCGTCGTAGCTTGATCGTTCTTTTCTTGAATTGTCCACTCCCACTCCATCACGGTAGCTCCTGTCTGGATCTCTGACCTGGTTGGCTGCTGCGCATCGCACATTGGATTGCTTGTTTTTAAGAAATGTCTTTATGTAGCCGTCCAACCATTGTTGTGACAAACGTTGATCGGAGGTATTTGGAAATCTAGCTAACAACACGTCCTCAATGTACCATGCATGATCATGCAATTGGTCTCTAAACTTTATAAAACAATTCTTATACATTGAATGTATAAGAATTTGTAGATGGCATCAAAATGCCCTGCCCTGTGCTGTGCCGAAGTCCACCTCCCCGTCATATTTAATCCTTTAGAAGTGCCCATGCGTGTCTGGCATGGGTGCGTCAGTATCCTCATCCTCTGTGTCAGGGGCGGCACACTTTGAAAGTGAGGACTCCGTTTTCGCGCTACTACCAAAAGAGGCGAAACCACAAAATCCACCACCGATTCGTCTCTCACGGTGCTCGCTGCCGTGAGATGAGCGTCGACGCGTTCTGCTAGAGGAAGTTCGTCAATGTTCTCGCAAAGTAGAAGTGGAATGTAGTGGCGTAGGACCCTGTGATGCGATGGAGTGGGATCCTACGATGGAATGGGAGTCGGACCCTGTGATGGAAGAGGAGTCGAACCCTGTGATGGAAGGGGAGTTTTATTTATTTGCTTGTTCTCATCGACTCAAGACTCGGGTCCACTAGAGGCGATGTTCACCCCGGGTGGGAGCCCACCTGGGATGTGAACCAACCAAAAGAAGAGCCAGCTGGCTGCTCCCCACCAGGTGGTCTCTCATCTGACATCTACATTACAAAGATTTAGCTTTCCCGCTTACTCACTCATCTATAAATACGGACACAAGTATATTAGCACACTAACATATAGATACATATACATACTAGTAGACCTAAGTAGAGGCTAGTAGTGCCAAAGGTCAAGTGGCACCTCTTTAGATATCATCACAGTCTCAATCGTGGTAAAACCAAAGGTACATTGTGGTAATCCATGCAAGAGTGGATCAATGACCGCAATGCCACGATTAAAAAGAGAATATACCCAAGAGGAAGCGTCTAACCTTTGGGTGCTATGCTCCCCGTACTTAGTGCCTACATACATGCATAAACAAATATATATGTACACACAAATATATATACATATACGTAATGTAGCCATCGTTTTGAGTAGAGATAAAGAGTTATGGTTGTAAATGTAGCCATCGTTTTGAGTAGAGATAAAGAGTTATGGTTGTAAATGTAGCCATCGTTTTGTGTTGTGTGCAGTGTGAGAGTGCTTGCTGCTTCTGTAGAGTGCTATGAAGAAGAGCTTCTTTATTGTGCTTCTTGTGCAGCATCTCTTCATAGCATCTCCTTGTTCGAGGGATTACTTTGCTTCCATTCTGCACACATGTCTACCTCCATTCTGAGATAGAAAGAGAGATAGAGAAAAATATAGAGAAGTTAAGGAGAAGAGAGTAGAAAGTAATTTCCGAGGGTCTCTTGATGTCACGTAAAGAAGGTCTTTTTCATAGCACTCTACGGAAGCAGGAGCATACCCGCACTGCGCACACCGCAAAATGGTTACTCTGCCTACAACCATTGCTCTTTATCTCCCTATTTCTTTATCTTCCTCTCTCTACCTATCTCTTTCTGCCAACGGATATCTCTAATTCTCTCTCTATCTATCTATCTATCTATCTCTCTTTCCCTCTTTCTCCTCTCTCTCTCTCTCTCTCTATCTATCTATCTATCTCTCTTTCCCTCTCTCTGTCTCTCTCTCTCTCTCTCTCTCTCTCTCTCTCTCTCTCTTTCCCTCTTTCTCTTTCTCTATCTCTATCTATCTCTCTCTCCCTCTTTCTATTTCTCTCTCTCTCTCTCTCTCTCTCTCTCTCTCTCTCTCTCTCTCTCTATCTATCTATTTGTCTATTCCTCTCTTTCCCTCTCTCTTTATCTATTCTCTCTCTCTCTCTCTCTCTCTCTCTCTCTCTCTCTCTCTCTCTCTCTCTCTCTCTCTCTCTCTAAGTTCTCTTTTAGTTAAAAATAAATTTAGCACTTATTGTCATTTATTCTCTTTGAACTTAACTTCATGTAATTTTTTTCATGGAATTTAGGGCTTTTCTAATTATTTATTTTTTAAAATACTTGACTAAATAAACAACATTTTGTGTGTGCATGACATCGATTGGGATGATTGTGGTCCCCCTGGAGGCCCTGAGCGCGATCGCTGGCTCAAGGAAAAACTCCCTTGTCCTTGCATCAAAGTGCAAAATGGCAATCCCTTGCTTGAGGCGCATTGCCTTGGAGCACGTGGAGAACGAAGGGCTTTGGCATCCTCAAAAAAGCGCTCGGAGAGATGAGAGCATGACTCACCCGTAGCTTGAGGAGGGCCCCCACTGTTCTATGTTCGGTGGTGGTGCAGCGGTGCGCAAGGCCCAACGGTAGAGGCAATACCGACTAGGTGATTTGGGTGCACCGCATGGTGATCCTCCCATTGGCTCTACTTTGGCAGCTCCCATGGCATCTCCGTCGCACTTTGAGGCAGAGGATGAGCACATGTTCGACATGTGTGATGAGTTACTAGCTCATGAGCGCGGCGTGTGCGAGGAGGATTGTCAACCCTACACTAAACAGGCTACTGAAATGAAGGATAGATTGATGGCGAGTGCCCCAACACCTCTTTACGACGGTGCACAGTACTCGATGCTCTGAGCATCATTGAAAGTCCTCAACTTGCAAACAAAATTCGGTTGGAGTAATGCAAGTGTCGATGCACTACTTCTGTAAGTATGGAATGTGGCTTTTATATACTCTCCACTCGCTCTATGGTCCCGTCTTCTAGCAATTATACTAATACTCTTGTTTGTTGTAGTTTTATGGGAAAAATGTTGCCAGAAGATCGCCACATGCCTCCAGATCATCGACGAGCTAGATCGTATGTCACTGCAGTTGGAATGGAGTATGAGCGCATCCATGCGTATGTCAACAATTGCATGCTATACCGCAATGAGTACGCACATTCTCCCTCATGTCTCGTGTGCGGAGAGGCACAATACAAAACCGGAGTGAGCGGGGTGCACCTACCCCGCAAGGTTTGAGACATTTTTCATTAATTCCTCACATCCAACACATGTTTAAAAGCAGGTCTATCGTAGAGCTTCTCGCGTGGCACGCCAACCACCGCTCAAATGATGGAATGATGCGTGTCCCTGCCGATTGAGTCTTACTGTAGTCGGAGCAAGATTTTTCGAGCGACCTAAAACCTGAGCAAATGTCTAAATGGTTAAGACCCATTTTGCGCTACGTGTCGCACTCTATGTTGTGATTAATGATATGTTTTTTACATTCTTGCTAGTAGGAATATGCAATAAAGAAATGAACTCAAAATTGAGACTTCTAAATGGTGAGCAAGTTTTCTCAGGCATGTAGAAAATCAAGCAAGTTCCACAAGATATATATTTTATTACTGATATTTATTGCTAGTCATTGTACCCATTTCAGATTACTAGAGGGAACTGTCCTCCCTTTGGTCCAATTTCTTTTGAACTTGGAATTTCTTCCTTCAAGTATAGAGAGAGAGAGAGAGAGAGAGAGAGAGAGAGAGAGAGAGAGAGAGAGAGTTGGGGGTGGGGGGGAGGGGGGTCGCATTGTGATGTTAACAAAATCTTGTTGCCTTGATGATATATGTTAACTTCTATTTTGAGTGATGTAAATGTGTATACATAAGATCAATGTGTTTTTCTTGTTTTTTGTTTTTTCAAAAGGGAGGGGTAGGGGGCAGACTAATTGATGAACAAAAATCAATAATTGTAGAGGGGTTCCTAGTCCTTCATCGATACAAAATGAGAAAAGGGGTACTGAGCTTAAATTTTAGAAAACAAAGTCCCTTCTCATTTGTAATGGATTTTTCCTAATCAATGAGGTAGCATTTATATTCCGTTATTTGTCTTCTCAATAACTACACACATGTTGCAGCTTCCTACTTCCCTTGCTCTTTACTCCCACTCATCCCACTCAGTGGATCATTGGGGTGTGATCAACCTCTTAGAAGTTTTATCAAATTTAATTGAGTTTTCTTGTTGAAAGAAAGTGATGGTCTTGTCTTTCTCTTTAGTGAGATGGATTTGCTGAACACCGTTAGCCTTTCAATTTGAAAGTCATTTAGGCTGCAATATCAAAGCCAAGGTCTGTTGAAGAAAGCTAGTCTAAGTAACATTCCTTGTATTGGAATGCACTAAAGTATGTGAGTATTGAAAAATGTGTCAAAACAAAAACTTACCTCTAAGGGTCCACGCGGATGTGGGCTGGTAGGGACAATTTTGTTAAGGTAAAATTTGAATTGAAAAATCTCAAGTTAATCTAAGCAACATTCACACGTACTATTTATACCAACTCGGTTTATTTCATCTCTATTATATGGAATCTCGTAAGATTTCTTTTACTCAAGTTTACTCAAGGTTGTAACCCTCCCTTAAACTTGCATTCGAACCAAGACGAACCCATGCAGAGCATTCTTGTGCCACTATCATAAACGAGTGAGATGATTGTCCACAATGCTCACACTTGCATCCAATAATGTTTTTAGAAAGCTTACATGAACATGCATCCACCTCCTCTATTGTCTTCCTACTAGCACGTGTGTCGCACCTATTGTCACCATCTACTGCCACACCTCCTTCTACTACAACCTATTGTGCACGTGTTGCTACCATCTATCATGTTTCTCGGATTCTATATCTTGCACACCACCCCCTTTTACTTTCCTTCCCCAAAGGGTATCTCATGAGATACCCTGTAATAAGACTAGTTTCAAAAACAACGTTTTGAAACCTTACCAAGTGCTTACTCTTGCACCCCCCATGCTCCTAATAAATTATTCACCATCAAGTGTGCAATCCCTCTCACTCTTCTCTCACCTTCCTTGTAACCTCTTGCTACTCCACAAACATTGCACAACTATGTGAGATATCTTTTTAGAGAGAATTAAAAAGTCTCATGAGTCGTCAAAAATGAAATGTAGTATTTTTTGAAGTATTTTGATGATAGAACTATACTAATTTAGGTAGAAAGAGTGACTTAGACTTGCAAGAGAGAGAGAGAGAAGGGGGGCGGGGGATCTACAACGCTAAATTGGTGCACAAAAATAATGTACATTGGGCAGCTACTCCACAAACATGGCCTAATCAATTATCATAGTGTCTCGCTCATGACACAAGATATGTGAGATGTCTTTTTAGAGAGACTTAAAAAGTCTCATGAGTCGTAAAAAATGAAATATAGTGTTTTTTGAAGTATTTTGATAATAGAACTCTACTAATTTAGGTAGAAAGAGTGACTTAGACTTGGAGAGAGCGAGGGGGGCATGGGGGGGGGGGGGGGGGGGGGGGATCTACAACGCTAAATCGGTGCACAAAAAAAATATACATTGGGCCATGTAGATAAATTTATGCAAGTGCTCTATATGAATCTTCTTTGCATTTGTCTTCTTATAAAAGAGATTTGTAGAACATGAAAATGTTTAATCTCTAAGGACTTTTGACTATTATATTATGGCTAGTTGTGCTCGAATTGTGACTTGCTCGGAAAAACTTGCTCGGGTTTTGGATTCTCTCCTGCCGATTCACCTGCATGGAGGCACATCAAAACTCAATGACCAGAGTTTGGGTTGGAGCCTCGACACTTGAGGCTTGGGTTAGCAAGTGATGGTGTCAACCCCTTCGGCACTAAGTCTACTTTATGGAGCACTTGGCCTGTGGTGATCATCAACTACAATATTCTACCATGGGAGACAACCAAGAAGGACAATATACTCTTTCCTTGCTTGTGCCAGGGAAGTACAAAGTGTCAAATATTGACGTCTACCTCGAGCCCCTCATCGAGGAGTTGGAGGAGCTATGGAGAGGCATTCCTGTTGTCGATGTCTCACTTGTAAAGGGGGGGTCTCACTTGTAAAGGGGGGGAGAGAGGCCATTGTGCGGGGAATCCTTATGTGGACTATGCACGACTATCCTGGGATTGGAGAGATTTCTGGTAACCGCCTTTCCTCTATCTGTCTCTCTCTATCTTTCCCTCTCTCCCTTTAGTTCTTTTCCTCTCTCTAACGATATGATATGTATGCAGGGTTGTCCACATCAGAGCACAATGCATGTCCTACTTGTGGGCCATCGTTGGTGACGGAGAGGCCCGATTACTTGGACAAGGTAATCTATCCAAACAACCATCATTTCTTACCCCAAGGGCATAACAAGCGCAAGGCTCCAACAAATGGGAAGACCCCTCTAAAGCTCACGATGACAGATTGGGCAACCATTTGGGAAGAATACCACAACAACAATCCGGCTCCGTGTCCTCCACCAAAAGGTATGTCAAGGTATTCCATATTTCTAAGTCTTCCATATTGGAAGGAATTAAAAAATACAACACCTCTTGGATCCCATGCACATATTCAACAATGTAGCCCAAACACTATGGGACCACATTATTGGCAAGAAGGACTCTTTGGGTGCGAGGGAGGATTTGAGGCTTTTAAAACGTCTCCCTGTCTCTGTTACTCTATGTCGTGCCCCAAATGGAAAGATTGTGCTTCCTAAAGCACCATGGATGCTAGCCAAAGAAGAATTAAACAAGGTGAAGGGTACCATTGCCTCTATTCGCACACCAACAAGATACATGAGGTCACTAAAGGAAGCTTTCACAAAAGCGAAAAAGGGTGGAAGCGTTCAACTGTATGGGTTGAAGCAATGAAGTCCCATGATTGGCACAAGATACTTCAAGTAATCTTCATACTCCCTATTCTATCTATAGTTTGTGTGTATGACTTTCACTCACTTTCCCTTCCCCTGATTTACGTTGTAGTTCATTCTGCCGGTGAGTATGTGTATATGTCCCGCGGGACAAGAAAGTCAGGGATGCTATTTTCAAACTAGGAGAGCTAGTAAGATACACCACAAGACCCCACTCAACTAGACCTTTTTTATGTACACAATAATTTCAACTAGCACTTAGTGTATTATTGTGTGTTTTCTTGCAGATTTGTGAGCTCCAAGAAAATTGAAATAGATGCTATCCCTGCTGCTCAAACACTTGTAGCAGAAACTGTGTGTGCCATTGAAGATGCATTTCCTTGATCGGTCCTTCTTAGTCAAATGCACCTCTTGGTTCACGTGGTGGAGGAGATCGCTATATGTGGAGTAGTGCATGCACGATGGATGTTCTTCTTAGAGAGGTTTTTAAAGACTCTCAAAGATTTTTTGCGGCTACGGTCTCAACCAGAGGCATGTATGGCCAAAGGGTAGATCGTTCTAGAGGCATTTGTTTACATAATAGAGTATATGGCACAAGTTGATCCTTCAATACCTCGCATGTGGTCAGACAAGGAAGATGCAAGGATGACTTCACACTTGCCAAGTGGAAAGGGGAAACTACCTAACATGGATATGAATCTATCTCGAGTGGTCAATAACTTTTGTATTCTCAATGCAAAGATTATGACCAAGTGGGTGGACTTGTGGATAGTGGCAAAGGCAAGGCGTTTGCAAGAGAGAGAAGCATGGAAACAAGCACATGGAGGGCACCCCCAGTGCCTAGACACCTTGCATGTTTCCCAGATCTCATTAGTGCAGAGTGGATTCATGAGAGAATGACCGAGGCAAAAGCGCGCGGAGAAGACATCACCAGCAAAGAATGGGAGTATGCACGAAGCTGCGTACCAAAGGTAGAGTACTCATATACCTAAACCATTGTAAATTCTTTTCTTGAAATTATCTTTAATATGTATTTGATAAAAGATATTTTTGTATTTTGTAGTGCCTTTCCTTTAACTCTATGTGATCAAAGGGTCGTCACTACATACCTTCATACCTTCATCTTCGAGTGCAAGTGGTTTGCAAACGTGTCTAGACGACATGAGAATGGCCTCTACATGGTGGACTCTAGTGTGCATCACACAAGGAGGTATGACAATTTAGTTTTATCGTGCAATTGTGAGCAGGTAAGTGACATGTACCTTTTTTATTCTTATTTTCTTGTAGCATTAATTATACCAATGTTACTCACTTTGAGCTTCTCTTTTATAGGTCATCTATATCCCAGCAAACCACCAACCAAGACTTTGGTTTGTAATTCCCGTAATACCTCGGGGGAGAACCATTTTTTCCACTAATGAAATGGAGACCATCTTCGACCCTCTTCCACCTTTGACTTTGGATGAGGTGGAAATAGAGGAGAGGGAGGTCGATGAATCAAGTCCGGTGGCAGCAAGTCTTAGCGAGGATGATTGTCATGATGATGAAGATGATGAAATGGAGGATGACGAACTTGAAGATGATGAAGCCAATGCATCCACAAACGACAATTATGTTTCTCTCTTTATTGATTTAGGAGCCATGGACTTAGAATTGGATGATGCCTCATGTAGAGTTCTTTTGGAAGATGATTCATATACATTTTGCAGTTATGAAGTTTTTTGGTCATGTAATCCATTCGTCTCTCTCTCCCCCCTCTTCATCTCTCTAGATGTGGGAACTTGCTCAATTATGTTGATCAATTGACAGTGATTATTTTAGTTGTAACCAACTATAACCTTATTATCCCCCCGCCCCGCCCCCCCTCTCCCTCTCTCTCTCTCTCTCTCTCTCTCTCTCTCTTTCTACTCTTTTTTAAATTTGAAAATTTTATGCAATATTCTTTAATTTTTATTGAGAGGAGGGGAACACCAAAATTTGAAGGGAGAGGGGGGTGGGGGGGGGGGGGGGGGGGTGGGGGTGGGATGTTTAAGCCAGAATTTGAAAGTTTAGGCGCTAAATTTTGTACTTAGAAATAAACGCGATAATACAAGCGGTAATAATAGCAATAATAAATGCGATAATAAACGAGGAAACAGTCGTGGTAATATTTTAAACACAAAAAAGAACCCCCGCCCTCCTCTCTCTTCTTTCTCTACTTGAGTTTGTACCTTCTCTCTACAAAATGCGGTAAAACAGCGTGGTAAACACTTGGAGATTTTTATAGTGGTAGATTTTCTTCTTCAGTGAGGGCACCCAACGTGCATTAAGTCTAGGTCCACATGTGACATATGCTCTATATCTGCTTGTTTGAAGCCCTGCATGTATACACATGACAATAGATAAGCTTGAGAAAAACCAACGTTTATAGTGATTCAGTTTTAGTATATATCACCTGAGCATTCTGTTAGGTCGGGATAGTCATGCATGGTCCACATTAGAATTCCTCTTATCAAAACATTGCGTCGACCTGTGTGTCAGCTCATATCCACCACTTCTATGCCAATCCACAATTGTTGTAGCTCTTCCAATAGTGAACGAACATACACATCCATATTCTTCACTTTAAACCGCCCAGGCACAATCAAGCTTAGAAACAGATACCCCTTCTTGGTAGTCAACCACGGGGGAATGTTGTAGTTGACGATGACAAATGGCCATACACTGTAAGATATTGACCTCTGACCAAGGATTTATGCCATCCATGGCCAGGCTGATGCACAAATTTTGAGCTTCCCTGAAAAAATCCGGCCATGTGTCATCTATATGTTTCCAGACTACGCAATCTGTAGGAATCCGCAGCACACCATTCAAAGATCTATAATTCTCCTCATGCCATGATGCTAGGACGGCCATGGACTGACATTCGAAGAAATGCTTGATGCAAGGCAGCAGAGGAAAGTGTCGCAAAGCCTTTTGTGGAATTTTTTGTCCGTGGAGATCTAGTCGATATCTCTCGGAATCACATTTTGGACACTTCTCCATGTCTATGTATTCCCCTCGAAAAAGAATGCAATTGTTAGGACAAGCGTGAAACGAATTGTAATCTATCCCCAAGTTTTGCAAGATCTTTCTTGCTTCCTCTGTGGAATCTGTGGCATCACATTATTAGTTGGCAATATGTGCTTTTTGAGCAATCTATACAACGAAAAAATTACAAGACACTTGTGTAAGTAATCTATCGGATCATTATACATCTATAGTTTTTTATTGAAGTAAACACATTGTAATAGATCACCCAAAAAGCGTTGTGACGCTAGTGTCACTCCATCCAAACTTTGCCTGCATGTTGTGAAGAACCAAGAGCGCCTTCAATCTATACACACGTGCTCCACCATACAATGGCGTATCGGCTTCACTTTTCATGTCATCATAGATAAACCTTTTTTAATCAATGATCATCTTGATCATTTCATCGATCTCGGGATCAAACATAGCCTCGTTGGGACGGTGGTTTGCATAATCACCCTTTGAGTTGTCAGAGGCTGCATCTTGTGGCCTCACGTATGCTGTTTGACCAAAGCGCCTGCGAGCACGTCTATTGGGTTGAAAGATTGCTGCATGGCAGTGTCAGAGCTTGACGAGTTGTAATTGGTAACAACTCGATCTATAATAGATGGGTCAAACTCGTCAAATTCGCGAGCATGCTACAAAGAAACGTGTCTTGTCCATTGCACATCATATTTGCATTGATTACAAGGACATAAGATCCTTGCTGAGGGTGTTTCGATTGGACGGCCCCACGTCGTCGTCACTACTCATAATGAATGTAAAAACCTTATAACACTTGGAAATAAATTTAGTCTTTTATTGGCATCCTCCATCTCTCTCTCTCTCTCTCTCTCTCTCTCTCTCTCTCTCTCTCTCTCTGTCTTAGATCACACAGTAAACTACCTCAATTCTCTAGTCATGTCCAATCCCCGCACACCTTGGTCTAGAGGTGCACAGAGATCAGGACCACCGGGTTATAATCTCGTCTTTATTGGTCAATGTTTGTGGGTACAAGAAATCTACACACCCACATCTACATGGCAATGCATGTAGTGGACAAAACCCCTTTGCCTCTTCTTTAGCTGTAGCAATTCACAGCAGCTTAACATATCTTCACAACAACTCCTTTACACTTGTTCAAGGGACATGCCCTAAAAGCTCTAATAGATAGGTACAACTAGCATGTATATGATTACACCAAGTGGCTTCATCCGTGGAGAGGAAGAGAAAGATTACCATTGGCCTATCTCTAAATTAAAACCGTAATCCTGAAGGTAAACTAGATCTAGCCTTAAATGTAACTTAGACGTAACCTAATTTTAAATCTAACCTAAATCTAAATCTAACATAAACCTAAATCTAATCTAATCTTAAGTTTAGCCTAATCTTAAATCTTACCCTAATCTTAAATATAACATAAACTTAAATCTAATCTAATGTTAAATCTAACATTAACTTAAATCTAACCTAAACCTAAATGTAATATAACCTAAATGGTATTTAACCTAAATCAAATTTAGATGTAATCTAACTTAAATCTTAGCATAATCTTAAATCTAACATAAACTTAAATTTAATCTAACATAACCCTAAATCTTAATATAATATTTCATTCATATTTTCTCTACTTTTTTTATTTATCTCTCTCTCTCTTTGTTTCCCCCCCTTATCTCTCTCTTGCTCTCTCTTTGCTCCCCCCCCCCCCCCCCCCCCCCTCTCTCTCTCTCTCTCTCTCTCTCTCTCTCTCTCTCAAAATGTGTGAGTATGCATTCTTTGTTTATGCATGTGTGTACATTCAATGTGTGTGTGTGTTGTTTGTTTATGCATGTGTGTACATTCTCTCTCTTTCTCTCTCTCTCTCTCTCTCTCTCTCACACACACACACACACACACACACACACACACACAAAGACACAATGTGTGCGTGCATGCGTGTGTGTGTGTGGGGGGGGGGGGGGGGGGGGGGGGGGGGGGGGGGGGGGAGGGGGAGAGAGAGAGAGAAAAAGGGGAAGGGAACATGAGAGGGAGGAGAGGAAAGGAGTATACCAAGCTCTCCTTTCTCTCCTCCTGTGTGTGTGTGTAGGGGGGGGGGGGGGGAGGTGGGAGAGAGAGAGAGAGAGAGAGAGAGAGAGAGAGAGAGAGAGGCAGGCGGGCGGGCGTATACCTATTTTGCTAAAGCGCCAAAACTCAGATCTGAGATCTGATTTTTTGGCGCCCTCGATTTATTTTTTTACCCCTGTCAGCATCGCTATGGTCGTTGCTATGAGCATCGCTATAATATTTGTTACGTAGCAACGCTCATAGCAACGACCATAGCGACGCCGTGGATTTACACATTTGAGCATCGCATTGCTAGCGTCACTAATATGAAGAACCTCTTGTTGTTCGTGACTCTCTCTCTCTCTCTCTCTCTCTCTCTCTCTCTCTCTCTCTCTCTCTCTCTCTCTGTGCTACACATCGTCGCATGAACCTTGGGAGTTGCGCGGGGAGGATTTATTGAACTCTAATGAATTGACCCCACCACTCTTCCATTCGTCAATTGCTTCTCCCATGAGACTCAAACACCATGTACTGCTTTGCTCAACCTGCATGCACCCCTTGCTTTTCTTTTCATTGCCAATAATGCACCCTCCAGATGGCAACACCAAACGACAAATCCCCTCCAAACAACGACAGCGACATACAACCCAGAGCGGCCTACCCGACACTCTCCAACAATAGCAAGCATTGTGATGAGTGTTTACCTCGGTGACATTTGAAATCCTGCAACATAACAAATCTCCACCTGGTTTTGGTTTTTGAATACTTTAGCTAATACTTTCAATATTTTTTGAAAACCTTCAAAATAAGGTAGGCATTCTGTTGCCAGGATTGCGCAGGTAGGCAAGGCATGCTGAAGGTACCCAGAAAATAACTTCAAGCATATGGGAAGTGCTACTCTCTCTCTCTCTCATTAATATTTTATTGGAACATCTTTGAGTTACTGGAGCATGCTTTCTTGCAAGTAACATACATGCATTCTTTCATCTCTTTGTGCATGTGCGAAGCATAGCCTACTACAAGCCTTGATAGGCTTCTATTTACTGTTGGTGGACAACCATCAAGCTTCTAAGGAGCTTAAGCCTGTTGCATGAGTGTATCATCACATAATGGACTTGATGCTCTCATAGTTTCCCCTTTTGTTTCTCATTTGGCAATGTGGACAATTTTTTGATTTATTCTCTCTATTTTAGTGGATAATTTATGCATACTACTAATTAGGGCATCATAACAAGTGAAGAATGCTTGTGAGGCAAGATGGAGGTGAGGCAAAATGAATAGACGAGGATGAGGAACGTTGGTGAGGAAGCCTAGAGGTGAGGCAAAATGAGCATACGAGGAGATGGGTGGGGGAAATAATGCAAAAATAAATAGCAAATGGGCGGTTATTGTGGCTATGGAGATCTGTGAAAAAGAAGGACTGATGGGTTTCAAAGTAATCGAACTTGGAAGGGACGAGGCTATAGTGTCGCCTTTTTCATGCGCTATAAAACCATATGTAATTCCTATCTATACTATATATAAAAAAGGGGAGTGATTTTGGACCCTCCCTCGAACACGTGTCTCCCTCTACTTCATCCACCGGGTGTGTCCTGCAGTTAGCGAACAAGGAGAAAGCAAGAATAACAAGTTAGAGAGAGAGAGAGAGAGAGAGAGAGAGCCGAAGGAAAACGGTAACCTTTGGGGCATGCGAGGCTCTTACATCGAGTAGGTCATGGTTTTTAAAGCAGAGGAGGTCACATGCAAGAGGCCGATACCCAACGCCTATGCGTTGGTGTATTTTGCCATTGTGAGGGCTCTTTTTCAACCATGCCTATTGTGTGATTTATCTCCATTGCAAGCTGACCCTAGGGCCCACCAATTGTGTATTCTGCCTGCTATTTGCAATGTTCTCTCAAGGAGTGCATTGATTATGTCAAACAGGGTCAAGGTCAAGAAGCTCAGCACTATTTTCAAGAGATACAAAGAGAGGGCATCTGATTTGATATGGGAAAAAATATTGCGATGGTATTGTTAGTCAAGGGTTGCTGAAAGAAAACATCATGTTTGGTATTAACTTGGTAGAAATGTATGCCAAATATGGGGCTCTTCATAAAGCACAAAAAGTGCTTGAGGAGCTTCCTGTTTGGGATTTCGTCTCTTGGAATGCCAAGTGAGGGTGTCTCTCTAGATGCAATTAGCACCGTAGCAACAAGACAACAACAATATCTGCTGCACAAGAAAATATTGAGGAAGAGCGCACTGCCTTGGCCGACATGTATGCCAAATGTGGTGCAAATCACAAAAAATGCTTGAGGAGCTTCTTGTTCGGGATGTTGTCTCTTGGAATGCAGTGCTTGTGGGATATGCCCAACTTGGCCAAGAAGCTCTGGGCTATTTTGGTGGATGCCAAGTAAGGGTGTCCCTCTAGATGCAATCAACAAAGCAATCCCAAGAAAGCAACAATATCCACTAGACATGTAAACGTGGAGGGGAAGAGCGCAAGAAGTCCTTGACTAGCTTGGTCAAGAAGCTCTGGGTTGTTTTTGGTGGAATCCAAGTGAGGGTGTCTCTCCAGATGCAATCAACAAAGCAATGCCAAGAAAGCAGTAATATCCACTACACAAGCGAACATGGAGGGGAAGAGAGCACTACCTTGGTTGATATGTATGCCAAATAAGAAAGCAATAATATCCACTACACAAGAAAGGGTGCAGTAGGTTCTCAACAAGCTTTCTATCCCCAGGGTACAACACGTCGATGGAAACAGAGAGGTGAGAGGGAGCAAGCTCCATCCCCCAACTCCTAAACTGCATGTAGTCCTTACACACTTGCAATACCTAGTGCTTGGATCATTTTGCAACATCATTCCATGCAATGGACAATTGCTATGTCCCGCGATTGTAAGGGACATCGACAACAACCACATAGCACTGCAAAACCACATTTGGTTGGTGTGCATGTTATGTGCCATTACATTGAGGACCTTGTTTGCATTGATTCTATAACCAAACCACTGTTTGCAACCTCTATCCATAGTGAAGTGCGCTATGTCTACTAATCGCTCTGTCATTAAAAACTAAGGATAGATTCTCTCTCTCTCTCTCTCTCTCTCTCTCTCTCTCTCTCTCTCTGAAGACGGGTGCATGTCAAGCTGCAATGATTCTTTTAATGGAAGAAGAGCATGCCGCGTGGACGGAAAAAATATTCTCAAGAAATCAAAGGGCCTACAACTTTACATGATTGCAAGGTGATCTATGAGTGTTGTGTGTGCACACGCATATATAGATTCACATTCCCGTGTAAATGAGTGTGTCGAAGGTCCATTTGTAGCAAAAGCCAGCTTGCATTTCTCTAGGTAGAACCAAGGACAAGGTAATGGCGCCTCTGCATCGGCTACAACTTTGGCTCAACAACAACCATTGGGGGCTCTATAATTTGTGTCTCTTATATCCGAGAGAGAGAGAGAGAGAGAGAGAGAGAGAGAGAGAGAGAGAGAGAGAGATTTCTTCCATGTGTCATGTGAAATAGTTACGAGTGTGGTTGGTTAAAGCCCTAGTGGTAGTTGTGTGTGTGTGTGTGTGTGTGTGTGTGTGTGTGTGTGTGTGTGAGAGAGAGAGAGAGAGAGAGAGAGAGAGAGCATGTGTCATGTGAAATAGTTACGAGTGTGGTAGGTTAAAGCCCTGGTGGTAGCGGTGTGTGTGTGTGTGTGTGTGTGTGTGTGTGTGTGTGAGAGAGAGAGAGAGAGAGAGAGAGAGAGAGAGAGAGAGAGACTCAGAGAGTGCACTGCAAGTTGTTTGGGAAAATCATTTTGAAAACCAAACACAATTTCTTTTTACCAATTTTCCAAGAGGAAAGTGTGAAAATTTTACCAATTTAACACTATCCCTCAAAATCTAGGTGAGACAAGGAGACTCCATTGGCCCGAGAGAGAGAGAGAGAGAGAGAGAGAGAGAGAGAGAGAGAGAGAGAGAGAGAATCTACCATCACCAGACAGGGAGCGTGCAGCTAGTAGCCTCTCTCGTCCCGGCCACTTCACCATTCTCACATCGGCTGCTTCTCGTCTTCTTCCGACTCTCTTCTGCGGACGTATCTCACAAAGCCCTCCGTGATTCTTCCAACACTCAGCCTGTTGGTTGAGACATAGGTTCCCCTTGTTTGGATACACGACACTTCTGCTTCGAGGTGCCTTCTCCAGCACTTGCTTACATCCATCTTCTCTGTCTCCTCTGAATCCACTTAGCAGTATGGCTTCTACACCAGTATTAAGTAGAGAGAGAGAGAGAGAGAGAGAGAGAGAGAGTGTGCACTGCAAAGTTGTTTAAAATCATTTTGGAAAGTATTACCAAATTTTTAAGAGAAAATTGTGAAAAATTAACCAATTTAACATTATCTCCCTGAAAATATAAGTGAGACAAGGAGACTCCAGTGGCCTTTTGGGAAGGGGGAGAGAGAGAGAAAACTTTTCTTGATCTTTTTTTATGACATTTGTCAAGAGCTGCCGCCGTCGAAGGTGGTGCAGTTTATAAGTATATAAGGTACCCCCCACACGAGGGAGTAATTTGTAATTGCAAGAAATCTAACAACATCATGTTGTGATCACACGCAAAAGTAAAAGTTATTGTTATTTGAAAAGGGAGTAGAGCAAGTGGACCTCAAAGAGATGCGGTTGGCTCACCCCACCTCTATAAGAAATTAATATTCTCCTTGGGATTATCTACAAGTACATAGCAAAATGTGAACTATTCCTAGTTTTTCCAAGTCGAGGACTTGGACCCTTTCTCCCATGTAGAGCTTTTATTTCCACTTCCTCCAAAGCATGTGGACCCTTTCTCCCATGTAGAGCTTTTATTTCCACTTCCTCCAAAGCATGAAACGTCCATGAATATACTTGTTTTTTATTCTTCAACTTAAGCATTCTCTTTTGCTTACAATTGGAGCTTTGAATTTTTTATTCTTTTGGAGCTCACTTCTCTAGGGCTTACAATTTTATATTCTTTCAATGCACCTGATTCAGTTTCATAACCTTTATTTTAATTTTTTATTCAAAACAAGAGACATTGGATGCATAACCTCTTTAGGGAGGGGTAGTTGTCACCATCGTCAGTTTGAAGGGGTAATTGATTTACAGTTACCCCCTCCCGTGGGGAGGCCCCCTAAAACATAGTAACAAATCAATAATGAAGGCTAAGTTACAATGAAAGATACGCAATCCCTACGAACTTAACCTATGACACCATCAAGACAGCCAATTAATGAGAATCATTTATTACACAATTGAATACAATCACGGCAATCTTCACACGTTGTGTGTGGCAAACAATGGGAATTAGTGTACAAGTTATGTCTTCTACATTCATGACAAAGCTACAATTGAGTGAAGGATATAAGAGGAGCATCACGGAGAGGTATGAATGTATCAAGAAACAAGGGTGCAATTAATTGGGTACGTGATGTGACGACTCATTTGAGTGCATGCATGCAATGCTTGGTCTGCAAAGGACAAGAGTAGCTAGCTGCAAGGGCGTGACCTTGAACAAGATAAGGCCCCTGCAGAAGATGTCATAGAAGGATTGAAAGAGGAGGAGGAGGAGGAAGCCATAAAGTCCTCAAATTGTTGAGAATCATGAATGGGTGATCTGTAACTGGAACCGTCGCCTGATTCCACAAAGAAAGCTCCATTCAGAAATAAATCTCCCCTTGATACCCATTTCCAGCCACCCCAATAACTAGGCCCTTCATTGCAGTCCCGCTTTGTTACCTGCACACGTAAACATCCTCCAATTAGCATATAAATTGGCACCCTAAGAGTTCAATTCATTATATACTCACTAGTTCCGCCACTTATATTTCATATTCATCGTACAATTGAAATGTGGACATTAAGACTGAACACTCACCTCCTTGACGGAGTCCGATGCCTGGTAGCGGTTATTCTCACTGATGATAGTAGGGTCTGCACTGCCCCCAACGGCATACATGCTCCACTCTACGTAGTCATTGTTGAAGATATGGAAATAGCCAAGACGACATCTACACATCAAAAGAAAGGTCAGACTAGACTTTGATCGACCATGCATCATATTCACTAACAAATTCTCGAGAGCTTTATTCATTTGTGAAAGTCATGATCATCATAAACTGTAGACGTGAGACGCTGTAATCATGCACAATTTAAATTAGATACGACCCAATTAAAAGCTGCATGCGTTGCAGAAAATGGTAGGGTAGTGGTCGACGCAAGTCAAGCCGGATAAGAACCTAATTGGAATTGAATTGGATGGATGCAAAGTTGGAAACAGTACGGTCCACGGATATTTCCTAGGCCTAGTGTTAAAGTCATACCGTGGCATTCGTTGTACAAGCCCCGGTCCAAACCGGTTGAAAGCCACCGTGACGCGCATGTTGGTATCTGCTTCATAAGAGTCGTCATGTCCCAGCAGCATCACCTACGCATTCAGTGTATGCTCATGAATAGGAAATCAGACCACCTTCAAACTAAAATATACATGAAGGGTGATACCTACAATATATTCATGAGCTCATTAAAGAGTTATAGATACCTTATCGTGATGGCTGAAAGCGTTGTTGGAGATGGTGATGGCGGTGGAACCATGGATGACATCTACAAGTCCATCTTGGCAAGATGCAAATGTATTGTGATCGATCCACACAATATGAGAATTGAGAATACTAATGGCATCACCGTCTGACCCCTCACGATATCCAAGATGCATTGTTGAGCTTCGTACATCACCAGACTTGCCCGGTTGACAACCACTGATGTGGAGACCGTGGATTATCACATTGCTCACATCCTGTTTGTTAATGATACAACACAATTCAGCTCACAAGTGAATTAAAGGACTGCTGCATGCCAACGCCCATAGCTCGGAGAACGTGTGTGTGGGTACTGTGTGGGGCCGGGGGATGATGCACCTTTATAAGAAAGTGTGGAAATAACTAGGGTGGTCGTGGGACGATCATGCGCAACTATATTGGATCCATGTGAGAAGCTTGAAGTGATGAGGCTATATAGCCTAATACCTGGATGGTAAGGCAAGGCCCATTGCCAATGTGGACATTGGCACCACGGCCGTCAATAGTCTTGTCGCTCATGATGATGAGCTCGTTGTCCAGGCGGATATTCATGTCGCGATCGAAGATGATCCAAAGAGGAGTGAGCTGCATTGCACCATAACGCAGAGTTCCTGGTGCTGGGTCCACTGCATCATCTCCCTCATCCGTCACCACGTAGTACTCGCCGCCCTTGCCCCCCACCGCATTGCTTCCAAACCCGATGCCGCACCCTGCCAGCGTCATCCTGTCTTCTGCCCAATCTGAATCCCCTCTCCAGCACCTATCTATTATATTGAACGAACCCCCCCCTCCTCCTACTCCTCCTCCTCCATAATACCCCAATCTTCTCCTCACTTCATCCGCAGCTTCAAGCACGTTCATGTTGGTAGCTGCAGTACTGTCGTTGCTCCTGCACCACATATATTTATGTAAATGAAACTAAAATCCACAGACGAAACTCTCTCTCTCTCTCTCTCTCTCTCACACACACACACACACACACACACACACACACACACACTAACAGTAACAGCAAACCAAAAGGCCAAGACCTTCACACATACTGGAAAAGAGAGAGCTTTGAAGGCCCGTCTACTAGGGACCTCGCCTGATTCACTTGGAGCCTACAAGCCACAATGCACCATAGCACGAAGGTGAAGAATGTGAGAAGACGAGTCGCACTCAAGGTTTGAAAGCAGAGGCCCCCCATTTCAATGCGGGGAAGACAAGTTGCCACCACAGTTTTGATCTAAAGGGAAGCCTGGAGCGCAAAAAGCAACATCGTCCAAGGCGTGACACTAGCAGTCATTCCATGCACTTGCCTTCATTCGAAGACACGAGCCGTTCTCGCATGCTGCACACAGAGAGTGAGAGAGAGACAGAGAGATGAAGAGTGTGTGGAAGTGGTATGGATGGAGCGTCTAATGATTGTGTGCAGAAAAAGTAGTAAGATGAGACTATATATGCGTATTGCGGTCGAGTAGAGATGTTGCGAAGGTGGTCGTTTATATTGGACCATGAACAACTGAAGCTAAGTGTCGGTGTACACTGTGTGTTTGTATCTGGGATTTGTGAATAATGTATGTGTGGTGGTGTGTGTGAGAAAAGGCACCACTCGATTGGAGGGTGCTTTGACCACCCTCTACGATCGTAGCTACACCTCTTTACATTCTGTGACAAGTTACAACCAATTTTGATGACAACTCTATAGCTATTATTGGTCAACTGGTCTTACGCGCGCTATTGTCCGCATTCCCTGTCCAATGATCCTCTCACCGTCTGCTAACGTTGCTTATGGGGTTGCACTTCTCTTTTACAAGGCCTTCCCAAATACGAAGGACCTCTTTCAAAATGCGCTTTAAGCTGGGATATGGGAAGGTGCTCTCAATCCCTCTAACTCGGACTAATGGGGTTTCTATTTTCATGGACTACTTTCAGTGAGCAAGCTTCAAATAAGGTAAGGGGGCCAATATACGAGAGACCCTGTTACTAGTGTTATAGAAGGCTTGTAATGTTGCACAAGCGCTTCAATATTACGAATGACACATTAACGCAACGGTTGACACTATAAGAGGAAAACTCCAGAACCGCTAGCATTGCTGCGCATTAACAAAGAAAAATAGAAAGAGAAAATATTGTGTGTGCGGCAATAACAACGACAAAGGACGCGGTAGTGGTTTGACAACAGTATACGGTAATATAGTCGTGAATATTACCGCTATATTATTATGCTTATTACCGTGCATATTACCACGCATAGTACCGTACATATTACCTCGCATAATACCTCACATATTACCGCCATACGGATTTTCAAAAATAAAGATGCTCATTTGGTCCATCCAATTTGGATGGCCCAAATGAGCATCTTTATTGTTGACCTGTATAAAGTTATCTGGTCTATGACTGTCTTCTTCAAGCACATAGTTCACATCAACAAATATTGGTCGCTTCTTCTTAATACTCTTCTCTCACAAGGAGCTAGCTCTATTTATTGAAGGGGCTTTGTATACTCATCTTCGACATTGAAGAGTGAGTCAAATCAACCAGTGATTTGGAAGTTGATGTAGTTGATGATTGACTTAAGAACCTTTGTGAATGATCATAATTCTAGTACTAGGAGCACACTCATAACCTTTAAGATAAGCATCAAATTTGAAACTTTGTAGCATTTCCATTGCCATGTTTGTGTTGGCGTCCATTTGGCATTCTCAATGATCATGTACATTCTACTCATTATGACATCTATGATAGGTAGATACAATAGATTTAATTACCATTCATGAAGGTCAGATATGACCTATGGGACCCAAAAAAAAAAAAACAAAGTTCCTTCTTAATAAAGGAAGATGGGTCTTTTAATTCATGATGAAGTATGTGTGTGTGTGTGTATAGTCAGGGTTTTAAAAATACCTTTGAATGCACGTGCTATAGATATTTTTGAAAGGTGGAACCCCCCCCCCTGCGGGTGTTGGATACATCTCAATTAAGGAGTAAGGGTCTAGCAAGATGTGATAAAGGAAAGATAAGATAAAATGAACAAAACCTAAGAAGGGGCAGTTGAGAACGGAGCTGGTTTGGGAGTTCAAAACTCTTGGATAATGGCTTTACCTTCTTGATAAACTCACCATTTCTCTATTGAGTGTGTTTCTCACATCTTTTGGAGTTCTTCCTTCTTATGTTTGAGTTATGTGGATGTTAGATCTTCTGCAAACCAAAATTTGGTGTCCTTGAGAAGCCACAATTGCTCAAGGAGTTTGATTTGATCATCTGCAATATTGGTCTTGAAAATTAGGATCGCATGGTTGGTACGATGTTCGTGTGTAAGAGAGGTGATTATGGCTGACCCCATTGTACCATGTGGGCTGTTGTTTGGATGTGAGCAAAGGAATTGTGGAACATTGAAGGTGATATCCTCTTGGCATTGTCATTCACCTAGCGTAGACACTACACGATCTTCAACCTTACCAAAGATGATACCTTGCACTTGGGTTTTGACCTCCTTTGTGAGGGTGGTATCTACTTCCACCTTTGTGTTATTGAGCTTAAGGTCCCCCTTCTCTTTCCAGTCACTTGGAAGCCTACCAATGCGAACATTGAGGGCGATATCCTACACTTGGGTTTTGACCTCCTTTGTGAAGGTGTCTCTACTTCCACCTTTGTGTTATTGAGCTTGATTTCCATCTCTTCCTTTTTGTGGTTCTCCACTATGATAAGTCGAGCCTCGATGGCGACGAGTCTATGCTTCAACTCCTCATTCTCCTTGCAAAGCTTCTCTACTTTATTTTGAAGACCTATGTGTTAGGTTGTTTGTCTTTGGGGGTGTTTCCAGGACCCCGGAGAATGTAGACTTGCCTTGAAATGAGGCTCAAGTGGCCATGATGGGCACATGCTTCCTATGAAGAGATTCAAAGCATCACTGCTAGAGAGTCACGAGCAACTCGAATAGAGTAAAAGTTGGTGCTCAAGACGAGTCTGAGAGTTGAGGGTAGCTCGGGCAGAGTCGAGGTTGGGCTAGTCTAATAATGTTGGGGTTGTGGGTAGCTAATTTAACAAAGTCAAAATCGTGCGAATAATAGATGTGTGTGCAAGATGGTGTTGGTTGGGAGGACAAGGTTGTGTTAATGCTCTACATCCTCTCTATCTACTCCATCTACACCTCCCTCTAGACCCTAATCGCTTCCTACATCCTAACCTTATATGTGTACCCTCGACTTAATCTCTATTACATTCTCTATGTATCCTCCTTCTCTACCTAATTTACCTAAATTCTACACCCTCTCTATCTACTCTATCCACACCTCTCTCTACACCCTAATCTCTTTCTAAATCTTAATCTTATCCATCTACTCTCTACATAAATCTTTATATATACCCTCTCTCTATCCTCTAAACATAGAGAGCACTAAATAGAGGTAAATCTCCACACTCTCTCTAGTCCCTCTATCTATCTCTACACTCTATGCATCCTCTGTATCTCTATCTACACCCTCTGTACTCCCTCTATCTACTCTATCCACACCTCTCTCTAAACCCTAATCTCTTCCTAAATCCTAACATTATCTATCTACACTCTCTACGTATCCTCCCTCTCTACCTAAACTTTACACCATCTCTATCTACTCTATCCACACCTCTCTAATCTCTTCCTAAATCTTAATCTTATCTATTGACTTTATACATAATCTCTATATCTACCCTCAGACTCTCTACCTTCTAAACATAGAGAGAGCACTAAATAGAGGTAAATCTCTACACTCTCTCTAGTCCCTTTATATATCTCTACACTCTATGTATCCTCTGTTTCTCTATCTACATCCTAACCTCTCTCTACTCTCCCTCTACATCCTAACCTCTATCCACATTTCTCTCTCTTTCTCTACCTAATCTCTATCTTTATACCTTCTCTACATACTCTCTACTTAATCTCTAAATCCTCTCTGTCTACTCTATCCACACCTCTCTCTACACCCTAATCTTTTTCTAAATCATAACCTTATCTATCTAATCTCTATATCTACCCTCTCTCTACTCTCTCTATCCCCTAATCTCAACTCTCTCTATTTCTACTCTCTACGTATTCTCCCCTCTACTTAATCTCTATCTACACTCTCTATGTATCCTCCCTCTCTACCTAGTCTACCTAAACTCTACACTATCTCTAGTATCTACTCTATCCACCCCTCTCTGATCTCTTCCTAATCTTATCTATTTACTCTATATCTACCCTCAAACTCTTTACCTTCTAAACATAGAGAGAGCGCTAAATAGAGGTAAATCTCTACACTCTCTCTAGTCCCTCTATCTATCTCTACACTATGTATCCTTTGTCTCTCTATCTACATCCTAACCTCTCTTTACTCTCCCTCTACATCCTAACCTCTCTCTCTCTCTCTCTCTCTCTCTCTCTCTCTACCTTCTCTACGTATACTCTACTTAATCTCTAAATCCTCTCTATCTACTCTATCCACACCTCTCTCTACACCCTAATCTTTTTCTAAATACTAACCTTATCTATCTAATCTCTATATCTTCTCTCTACTCTCTCTATCCCCTAATCTCAACTCTCTCTATTGCTACTCTCTACGTATTCTCCCTCTCTACCTAATCTACATAATCTTTACCCCCACTCTATCGAATCTATGATCGCCTCTCTACACTCTAATCTCTTAATAACTCCTAACCTTATCTATCTACTCTCTACCTTCTCTCTACTCTCTCTGTTTCCTAATCTTGACTCTCTCTCCACATAATCTCTATCTCTATATCCTTTATCTACTCTCTCTCCCTCTCTACACACTCTATCTTTGTTTCTCTCTATAATCTAACAATGTCTCCCTACTAATTCCTCTCTATCTCCACTCTCTCTACACCCTCTATCTCTCTTTTCCTCTCTCTAATCTTTCTTCTTCTCTCTCTCTCTCTCATCCAATCTACACTATTTTAACACTTCTCCTCTCTCTAATTGTTCTTTTCTCATCTCTTTTCTTCCCTCTGATCTTTTCTCCTCCCTCTAATCTCTCTTCTCTCTCTCTCTCTCTCTCTCTCTCTCTCTCTTTTCCTCTCTTCCACTCTCTAATTTCACATACACTAAATTGACTATTTCTCTCTGTAATTTCTCTCTAACCTCTTTTTCTAATGTACAATTTATCAATAGTCTATCACTTTGTTTTTCTAATGTTTAATTTTTTTTCTTTTTGTCTCTCTATTTTTATTTCTTTAATTTAACATACACATCTTCCACACATCAATTCACTTTAAATTAACACTAAACATACAAGAAGTTTAATGTGTAGGTGTGATGTTTAATTTGACTTTTTCTCTCTCTACTTAAACATGTATTTAGTATTAATCATGAAATCTACGTTAATCTCTACTTTAACATTAATTAACATTAACCATTAAATTTATGCTAATCTCTCTTTCTCCCTCTCTTTTCCTCTCTCCTTTCTTTCTCCCTAATTACACACCAAGCAAGCAAGCAAGTTATATCTACAAACTAATCACACGCTTACACTAATATCTCAAACATTCAAAGTGAGGTCAATCGAGCAGGCAAGAAGCACCTACACCGAGCATCAAAGAG
This sequence comes from Adiantum capillus-veneris, assembly GCF_014529385.1. Classification (NCBI taxonomy): domain Eukaryota; kingdom Viridiplantae; phylum Streptophyta; class Polypodiopsida; order Polypodiales; family Pteridaceae; genus Adiantum; species Adiantum capillus-veneris. The sequence continues at coordinate 5,137,297 of NC_140944.1, read as the reverse complement.
GTTCAAAATATTTGAATTTAACTTTTCTAATGCGTGCATGTGTGTTTAAGACAATGGGGAGGGAGGATCGACTTTGTAGAAGCTCACCTCTTGTGTTCCTCTAGCATTCGAGTCTTCTTGCGGTCCTCTTGTGTAGAGCCCTCTTGCGGTCCCACCCTCTCCTCTCCAATGATCCTCGAGTGATGGAGCGCTCCACCAAAGATTGATTATGCACATTTGTGTGTGTGTGTGTGTGTGTGTGTGTGTGTGTGTGTGTGTGTGTGAGTGTGTGTGAAGGAGAGAAAGTAAGAGAGAGAGAGAGAGAGAGAGAGAGAGAGAGAGAGAGGTTAGCTTTGAGAGGGAGAGAAGGAGAGAGAGGGATGTGAGCTTTGGGAGGGAGAGAAGGAGAGAATATGACTGCAGGTGCGATGGCGGTAGGAGTGGAAGAGCAAGGTATGCTGCAAAAAACGCGGCATACTGCGCTCTCTTTCTTTTTGAAAAATTTCGAGGTAACAGGTGCGGTAATATACGGGGTAATATACGCGATAATATTTAATTTACAAAATAAATCCCTCCCACGCTCCTCTCTCTCCTTTGGCTGCCCCATTTTGCTCTCTCTCTCTCTCTCTCTCTCTCTCTACAAAACGCGGTAAATACTTTGCAAGTTTTATAGTGTGATATGTCGAGCCCTGATGAGCGTGCGTTGAATTCGTAATCATCTTTCTACAAGCCTTCTTGCTCAACCTTACTATTTTGCTCTCGAATTATTCTCCGAGTTGCTCCATTCACGATAGCCAGTTCACAAGACGTTTCGACTGAGAGTACATCATCTTACGAAGCAGACAAAACAAGAGAAATTAAAAAACAACATATGCATGTGGTAAAAAGCGTAACTCCTTTGTTTTGTTGCTACAATATTGGCCCGACACTTTAGAAGTGCTAGCCGGATTCCCAACTCTCTTGACTTGTACTTATTTGCAAAAGTTTTGTAAACGAACAAATCCCAAGTTAGGCCATGTTTAGATTGCAAAGGGGCATTGCCCGTAGTCAAGGTAGTCCAATAACAAAGCAGTTCGCACATGCCGTGGACTTCGTAAAATGTAAATCTGATAATAAATCAATATTCAATAGACTTTGGCAGCTTGGCTAGATCATGTATCTCCTGAGTGATATGATCCGAGATCAATGCGCGCCTGCTTTTGATGCTACAAAGCTATCAATAACCTTTGCTAATAACTATACCTAAATCATGGTCGCACAAGGGAAGGGAGGATGCCTAGTATGCACAAGGTCTTGCAATTAGGCTAATTTTGGTATAGTTTTTCTTAGAAAAACTAGTAAAGCACTTTGCAGTATATTAGAAGGAGCAAAAAATTACAACAAGATCTGCATAGAGGCAGAGAGGGGAATACATATTTGATTTACATACATCAAGGTACAAATCTTCACCATACCCAGCTCGGGAATCAGCATACATGAGTCATAGCTTGGAGCTTCCCCGAAAACACATTTGCCACCCCAAAAAGTTTGGTATAGTTGCACAAAGGTCGGAAACATTGCGGACAAATTCTACTATGTGTGTCTCTCAGCCAGTATGCCACACCATCTTTTTAATAGCCAATAACCTGCAATAATCGTAGCTTGTCTGACCAACAATGGGGCATAGTTAGTAGTTACATGTTGGAATGAGTGCATATGAGTAATTTCTCCCAGTTATCACTTACGTATAGCTGATGCTCACATGGCCTGCACATTTTAAAATTGTAAAGTCCTAGCTAGATTCCTAGCTCGCCGGAAAGAAAATTGGCCCAAATCACCAAATGATTTTGACCCTAGGTGATTTGAATCGTTGCATTCCCCACTACCCACATCACTATCTCAAATAGGGTGTCCACGGCGACCATAGATGACCTAGTGAGCTCTATGTGATTTGATTATCTCATTTGGAATGTCCAGTTCTCTAAAGGGAGAGAAAATGATAACTATATAGTATATTGCCCTCACCTTGTAGAGAGTTAAACCAAGACCTTATCGCCGAGCTATCGTGTCACATGTCAAGGACAACATGTCGAGTTTACACTAAGGGCTAGGTCCCTTGGACACTGCCCTCTTGCTTTCCAGTTGAGGCAGCCGGTCACTACACAGCAAAAGTCCACGACAATCAGGGTCATCATGGTGGCAAAACGCAAGTCGATATGTCAAAAAATTGGCGAGGCAACGATTGCCGCTCGAATGACTGGGCGGCTGCTTTGCATGGGTAGAAGACGACAAAAACCGCGCACGTTTCCAAGTTGAATTGACATGTAGAGAGAAGCTCCGGTAAGGGGTTTACCGGGCAGGTTGTAGGAAAGCAGGTCGTGTAGGTTTATGCCCTAGCTTACTTCCCTACCCTAGTTCACCAAGTGATCTGACAGTGCGTATCGAGTTGCCTAATTAGGGCGCATCCAACACATTTCATGCGACCTGCACAACATTCCAAAATGCCTACAAGACCTGGTTCGCTAACTTTGTTGTTGCTTTATCGTTTCGTTGATGCAAGCAAGCAAGGGTTGAACGAAACCCATGTGAATCTGCTCTTTTATACGCCCCAAACCCAACCCCGCGCGCGCACACAATTTCCCCCCCCAAAATATAGGGACAGACTGACAGTGTCTTACAGAGAGAGAGAGAGAGAGAGAGAGAAAGAGAGTTGAGGAGAGTACGCACGCACACATTCTCTCTCTCTCTCTCTCTCTCTCTCTCTCCCCCCGGCTTGTTTTGTCTCGCGCGCGCGAACTAGCGTAGGAGACTCGCAAAAAGGTGCAAAAAGGTGGAAGAGCAACTCCCGCTTCAATCACGCCGCAGGTTGCTCGGATCCCCCACTCGTGCGGGTCCCACTCCAGCAATTTGCAATATCGCGTGGGGTCCCCGTCGACAAATCTCTCTCTCTCTCTCTCTCTCTCTCTCTCTCTCTGTGTGTGTGTGTGTGTCTGTTGTGTAGTTTATGAAAGCACATCATGTGAGCCTTGAGGGAGAGGGGGGCACGCACATGTGTGAGAGAGTAAAGAAGCAAGGGAATTGAAGGGAGCCAGTTTCATAATGGGCACATGCTACTCTCCAAATAGAACCTCTGTTTTTTCTTTTCGGAGAAATAGGAAGTGATTAAATCAACAATACAAGAAAAACCTACATTGTGGGGCTGAGGACAGTCCCAAAAGAAAAGGGTACTATATGGAAAGTCATGAGGCTGAATACAAACCTCTTTCACTTGTGCTGCGGCCTGCCTACTTCATGGCCTTTGGGCCTTGGCAATTGCAATTTTTTTTGGCCTGCGGGAAGGTCGGTCCTACGAGAGTGGTGGCAATGTTTTTTTTTTTGACACATTAGGAATTGCATTGAAAAGGAAGAAATGCTTACAACTTTGCCTCACAAGTAGGGAGAAAGGCATTCCAAGAAAAGGAACATAGGGGGAAAAAAAGTGAACAAATCTAGGCAAGAGCGAGACATCATCGGTCTCTCTTTAGAGTAGAACTTGAGCATAAAGGTCATTCATTATTGCCATCTATGACATCTTTGGATCTCAAATAGGGGCCAAGATGAAATTTCTTTCATTTGGCAAACGCAAAAGGAGGAGAACTTTTTTATTTGTAAAACAAAAGGGACAAAGTTATCATTGACTTTCTACTGACAGATATAAGCTTCATTTCTTTGAGTCCAATAGACCTAGAGGTATGTTACCCTCTAGAGGTTCCATAATGGGATATCCATTCTGATGCAGTCTCCTACTAATAGCATCCACAACATATGCCCTCCTCCCAACACCTCTTTCGACATCTCCCTAACTTTACTTCGCACATTTACACTTGCTACCTGCCGCACGCCATTGTAAGTTCTCAGCTTGTTTTTATAGAATGAGAGTTGAATTAATGAAAGAAAGAGTTACAATACAAGCTTGTTGGGAAAAAAAGAGTTACAATACAAGCTCATTGGGAAAAGGAGAGCCGAGCCTAGATAGAACCTGATACAATAGCGCTAGCTCAAAAGGATTGGAAAGAATGAGATCATAGCAGCAAACCTTATACATGATCAACAAGAGCACAAAAAATTCTATCAATCAAGAACGTCCTTAAAGAGGAGTGTATTGAAACGATCTGATCAATTGACAACCATTCTAGAGTTAGGATTCATACTAAGATGCTAGAACTCAGATCAGATCAGATGGACAGAATCAGACTTCAGAAGACGAGATTGAGAATTCACATAGACAATTGAACTTGAATGAAAGACTTTAGAAGATATGGGCTGAAACAAATGAAAATGTAGATTCAGACTCATAATCTAGCTCAAAAGTACAATACTCAAAAGTACAATTGGTACAACACTCAATGCTCACAAGTTTTATAAGATGCCTAGCGGCGGCGAGAGTTCTAATAGATACAAAAGTTCCAATCCCCAAAATGGAATTAATGGATCCTATTTATAGATATTTGCATTGATTGGCCGCACACAATCACACAATGTCAACAAGTAACCACAAGTAACTCTGCTAGGTAAGTCACTCTTCCACCTTCTACATCCTCCTCTCGTTTCTTGAATTTTGTGATGTACAAAATTTTTAGGTTACTTCTTCACTTGCACTTTGGTTTATCTGGGGCCTTCTTATTCTCAAGCTTCTACAATTGTTGATCTAGGGATGTGATGCTCTTGCGAGCACTTGTTGAACTGGGTTGTGCTGCTTTGGCTACTGACATAAAATCTAATATCTAACCAACCCAAATGATTTTCTCATATTAAGCTGATCACTTAATGTGGGAGAGTAAACGGGAACAAGGGTTAAGATATAGACATGTGCTTATAGATTTATCTGAACACGGGGCCAATGGTAAAGGGGCCCAAATGAGAGATGGTCTATCAAAGAGCAAGGCTAACCAATGGAGCATAAGACCTTAGGGTTAGCTTCATTGAAGACCTCCAATAATATGTGTAAAAGTACTTTGACCTTAGGTAAGCTAGGGCTGAGCTTGAGGTGGGAACCCAACCCAGCTCGAGGTGCTTGTCCTGCTTGAGGTGCTTGTCATGCTTGATGAATAAGGTGCTTGAGGTGCTTGATGATTGAGATGCTTGAGGTGCTTGACATACTTGAGATGCTAGAGCTGTACTTGAGGTGAGAACTCAGCCCAAGCTTGAAGTGCTTAAAGGGCCAAGCTTGTGGTGGGAACTAGGGCCTAAGCTTGAGGGGCTTGAGGTGTTAAAAGTCAAGTTCTAATCCCTACAAGGAAAGGGCGAGCCCTACATGAGGGGGGATGAGAGTGAACACCCACATAGTCACACAAGGCCTACTTGGTACAAAGAAAGCAAAGGGGACACTTGTCAAGTTCCTCCTCATGTTGCCCTCATGGTGTGCCTGAAGCCTATTGGTTGGCCACCCAAGGGGTCCAATGATAATTTAGGAGATTTAATTGATTGTCTTTGCATTTATCAAGTCCTCTCTCTCAAAGGGGAAAGGGGGACACTTGTCCCAAGGCTACCCTTGTTGATTGTAATGCCTCCTGCTTGTGATTGGCTAGGCTTGGAGGGATCCAATGAGCTTCAAGCATGAGCTACAAGGGGGGGTCGACCAAAACAAGCTAGGGGGTTGCTTAGGGGGTATACTCTCCCACACACACTCACACACACTCTCATTATGCAATGTGCAAAGTGCAAGAGCTCCCTCTCCTTTTCCAAGCAAGTAGAGGTTGAGAGCCTACACCAACACTCTTGGCTATGGAGTGCAAATCCAACCAAGATCCATGCTTCAATGCTTAAGCTTGCCATCTTCTCCATCTTCATTACTATGCTATTATGTATGCTAACAAGAAGAGTTATGATAAGTGAGGAGCTAATTATTTCTCCTATGAAATGTTTCTTCTTCCTCTTCCCTACCCTCATTCCCTACTAGCTCTCTCCACCTTCGAAGGTGTTTGAGGTCTTGGGAGTGAGGCTGTTGGAATTAGGGATGCAGAGAAACACACATAGCTTGGAGAAGACGAAGGAAGCTCAAGGCACACAATAGAGAGTGTATTACTTAGTGTGCAATGGAAAAATAGATAGCCCTAGAGTGATGAGCGTATATACAATGCACGGGGGGAAAAATGCCCCGGCAGTCCTAGTGTGTTCACACACATCACTACCACATGTATATGGTAACAAATCCCCCCTGGAGTGATGCGGTGAACGAGAGCTGGCACATGAGTAAAGTGAAGTGCCATGTCCTGAGGACAGGATCAGTCCACAAAGGAGAGTAAGCCCAAAGCTTTGCGGAAAGCTTCAAGCTTCTCACGAGACAATGCCTTTGTGAAAAGATCTGCAAGGTTGTCCTGTGTTCGCACATAAGCCAAGCTGATCTCTCCTGCTGAGAGCCTCTCCCTGACATAGTGGTAATGCACCTCAATGTGCTTTGTGCGAGCATGAAAAACTGGGTTTCTCGCAATTGCCAATGCGCTCTGACTGTCAGTGTAGATAGTGTTGGCAGTGTCCTGTCCAACACCCAAATCAGCCATAAGGCGTCTGAGCCATACACACTCAACCGTAGCTGTGAAGACTGCCCTGTACTCAGCCTCACAACTCGAAGTGGCCACAGTAGGTTGCTTCTTGCTCAACCATGATATACATGAACTGCCAAGCATGAAACAAAAACCACTTGTGGACACTCTCGTGTCAAAACAACCAGCCCAATCTGAGTCCGAAAAAGCATGTAAGTCTGGCGGCAATGATCCCCCCTTGGAATAAAACAAGCCAAGATGTAAAGTGCCACTAAGGTAGCGGAAAATCCTCTTGACAGCCTGCCAATGCTTAGACCCTGGGCTATGCATAAATCTGCTGACCTGTGAGACTGCAAAGTGAATATCTGGCCTCGTGTTGCATACATAAATGAGGCATCCAACAGCAGTTTGGTAAAGAGTGACATCAGTAGGATCACCATCATCATGTAGACTCAACTTCAAACCCGTTTCCATGGGAGTGGCAATAGGTTTGCAATCCTCAAGTCCAAACTTACATAGCAATGTCTCTATGTAACTTTTCTGACACAAGGCAATACCACCATCACACTGCTTAAACTGTATACCCAAATAATGATGCAACAGCCCCAAATCTTTCATCTTGAAAGTAGCATTCAAATCAGCCTTAAATTCAGCAATATGTCTCTCATTTGGTCCAGTGATCAGCAAATCATCAACATAAAGAACCACGATGAGAAATACATCACCCTCACGCTTTACATACAATGTGCTTTCTGTTGGACTGTTACGAAAGCCTTGTTTGACCAAATGAGTGTCAACTTTCTCATACCAAGCACGAGGAGATTGCTTCAACCCATACAAAGCCTTGTTACATTTGCACACTTTGTCCTCTTGTCCTTTTATGACAAAACCGTGAGGCTGCGTTACATAAACTTCCTCAAATATGTCACCATTCAAGAAAGCAGTAACAATGTCTGATTGATGTACATCCCAACCAAAATGAGCTGCCAATGCACATAGAAAACGTACAGTAGTCATACGACAAGTGGGAGCAAAAGTCTCTTCATAATCTATGCCTTTTTGCTGTGCATAACCTTTTGCAACAAGTCGAGCCTTATGGCGATCAATCTCACCATCCGGCTTGCGTTTCAACTTGTAAACCCACTTCGTACCAATGGCCTTTTTGCCAGGAGGCAAATCACATAAAGTCCATGTGTCATTTTCTATAAGTGCATCATATTCAGATTGCATGGCAGCCATCCAATTTTCTGAATTCTGTGCTTCATCAAAAGACAGAGGCTCCTCAACATCATGTAAACTAGACACAGCCAAAGCATAACAATCTGATGCATAAGATGCATGGCGAGAGCTTGAACGAGTACGACTAGACAAAGGTGCATCAATTTACTGTCACGCAAAGTGTGCACCAGCCATTTTGGCATACCTCTAGCCTGCTCATTTTCAGCCCTTTCCTTATCAAGTACATCATGTACATCTGCATCAGTAATAGGCTAATCTAAAACATTTTCAGAAACCCCCATAGGCTGTACATTTGCCTCATTGGAACTTACATTCGTATTTCCACCACTGAAAAGAGGCAACAAAGTGTCATAAATGTCTTGTGAGCTTACATTACTGTCTCTAGTACATGACAGCAAGGGCTCAACAGAATCTTCCACAAACACTACATCCCGAGAAACCAGAATACATTTTGTTTGCGGATGATACAACCTGTAACCTTTGCTTTCAGCACTATAACCAACAAAAATACATTTGACAGCCTTATCATCCAATTTTCTGCGCTGCACTTGTGGCACCAAAGCATATGCCAAACAACCAAAAACACGCATGTGCTCAATAGAAGGCTTTCTATCATGCCATGCTTCATATGGAGTAATAGAATGCAAAGCTTTCGTAGGACACCTGTTAAGTACATAAGTGGCACACATAATGGCCTCAAGCCAAAAAGAATGCGGTAAAGCTTGACTTTTGACCATACATCGTGCCATTTCCGTAAGTAACCTGTTTTTCCTCTCAGCAACACCATTTTGCTAAGGTGTATAAGGCACTGTACATTGGTGTTTTATCCCACGACTAGCCAGAAATGCATTAAATTCATGAGACATGTACTCCCCCCCTCGATCGGAACAGAGGGTGCCCATAGTACATTTCGAGACATTTTCAGCTATAGCCAGAAATTGTTTGAAGCACATAAAAACTTCGAACTTCGCTTTAAGTGGAAATACCCATGCATGCCTGGAGTAATCATCAATGAAAGTCACGAAGTACAGGTAATTGCCCAAGGACGGAGTTTGCATGGGCCCACAAACATCACTATGCACAAGCTGCAACCTGCATGTGGCCCGAACTGAACCATCCTTTGGAAATTTAGAACGCTGCATCTTACCCAAAATACAGCCTTCACAAACATGTTTGACAGGTACTTCAAGAGGTGGCAAAGACGCAACCATATCAGATTTTTGCAAACGCAGCAAACTGGCAAAATTCAGATGACCAAAACGTGCATGCCAAAGTTTTGCATCTGAAATAGCCCTTGAATCTGCAACAGCATTTGCAAAGTTTTGTCCACACTTGTCATACAAAGTGAGCTTATACAGCCCACGGCACAAAAGCCCAGATGCAACAATTTCATCACCAAAACTGAGATCATGAACTGTACATCTGTCATCCACAAATTTGACTACAAGTCCAAGTCTAGCAAGTGCGGATACAGACAAGAGATTCTTCTTGATCCTAGGTACATAAAGTGCATCAACAAGTGTGAAAGAACTGCCATTAGCAGCAGTAAGCACAATCTTTCCAACTCCCTGAACTGGATAAGAGGCGTTGTTGGCACAAGTGACTGAATTCCCATGAGGGACAGACTCGAGAGAGGTAAACAATTCACGATGTGAGGTAATGTGCTTTGTAGCACCACTGTCGAAATACCGCACATGTGAATCTGCAGCAACTGACAAGCATGCATCATGGACAGCAGGATTGTAAGTGCACTCTGCGCTAAAAGACCATTCTGCATCGACATCAGAAACACGGTCTCCTTTCACAGAAGACTCAACAATGGCTGCATTTGTAGTGGAACCAGCATTTGCAGTGGAACCACCCTCTTTCTTCTTAGCCTCTTTGGCCTTCAACTTAGGACACGACTTGATCAAGTGATCATTGGCTTTACAATAATGGCAACGCATCTTCTTTTTGCCCTTATCACCAGAATTACCAGACGAAGTACTGCCAGGAGAAGCATTAGGAACATAATTTTTGCCACTCGCAGCAGAACCATAAGAAGTGGCTGCATTGCTGTTACCACCCTTTCTTTGAGAAGCAATAAAAGCCTGTTCAACTGCACGCTGCCTAGTCCTGTTTTTTCTGAAAAGTGACTCTTGAAACATTAATGTGCATAATGCATCAAACTTGACAACTTCAGGATTTCCTTGGGTCATCAGTCTCCAAGTACTAGCAAAAGTCTGGTAGGAATCTGGTAAGGCATCAAGAACAGTCTGCACAAGGGAACTGTCTGAAATGACTTCACCTGCAGAAATAAGCTGCTCATTGATATCCTTGACACTAGCAAGGAAAGTGTCCATATCATCTTCCTCATGCATAATCTTCGACTCCAGCTCTTTACGCAGCAAAGAAATTTTAGCCTCATTACGGCTTGCATAAAGACCTGCTAAAATATCCCAAGCCTGTTTTGCAGATTTTGCTGAACGGATGTGAGGAACAATGGTGCGCTTCACAGACAACGCAATCAATGCATGAGCCTCCACATCCTTAACATCCCAACGAGCTTGTTCTGCCGTAGGCAAAACAACTCTAACAGCTGCAATCCTTGCAGCAAGACCTGCAACATCCTCAACATCACCTACATCCTCAGAACCAGGACGTACATCAATGCCCTGCACAATGTTCCAGACACCCTTTGACACAAGAACATGTTGCATCATATAAGCGCACATACGGTAGTTGTCCCCATCCAACCTGTCCTCAGTAGCAAACATCTTGAACACATCTGTGCTGTTGTTGTCAGTCATGGTAAATGCTGACCTGATGTGAAAACTGTCCGAAAATAGGAGAAATGGAGCGGGAACACATAGTTAAAGCTTTCTTCAAAGTTTATGTTATGCTTGTGATGCATGAAGCTTTTCATCTTCATTGCATCACCTAGGTCACAAGGAACACAAAGATTGTATCGTAACAAGTTTCTCTTAATGGGAGAAATCATAATACAAATGCCTATTGGAGGGGGGACCGGCTCCACATAAATCCGGTCCTCAACTGTTGTCATGTTCTCTAAATTCTCTCTCTTGCAAAAGTATTGTTTATGTCAAGTTAACTAATTGCTATACCTAGGTCGTTATCTTCAATTATGTTCACCCGCTATGCTCACAAAGTATTTTCTCAAAAGTATTCTCATTAATTTCCACTACCAATACAAGAGGTCACTTAAATTCCGGCGCCACATTACCGGCGTCACTGGCGGGCGGCGTCGGTATATGTGTGTGTATGCATGGAGGGAGACAAAGTTTTTTAAAAATCTGATTTTCAAATTTTCGACGCGTGTTCCGGCACCTGTTCCGACGTCAGCACGCATGCACTTTTCGATGCTTGCTCCGACGTCTAAGCTGATTTTTGTACCAACGGTACCTGCAAAAAAACAAAACCCCGGGCTTTCTCTGCGCATTTCTCTTCTTCTTGTGCGTTTTCTCAAGCTCTCTTCTTCTTCATCTCTCATAGATTTGGTGCGAAACAAACTGTCGGAAGTGCTAATCTTGCTTGTGTGTTAGCCCATGACACTAAGGTGAGATCGTTTTCATGTTTACTTGTAGATTTAGGGTTTAGGGTTTAACTTTGCATTTGTGTGTACGTTTTTGCAGGTTCCAGGACTTTTACAACAACTTTCATTGCTCAAATAGGACAAATGTGAGTGCTAGAACCTTTAAATGCATATTAAATTTATCTAAATTGATTTTTATATTAATAAAAAAATTTATGCTTTAAACTTTGAATGCTTTAAACGAAATTATTTTTTGTGATCTGAAATTTCATTTTAAATTATGAAATTTTTTTATTTTGGTTTATGAAAAAATCTTGTTTTGGAGGAATTTCGTTTTGAATTATGTCGTTTTTGAAATTATGCAATTAATGGGGTTTATATTTTAGGTTAAGTTTAGGTTATAAGTTAAGTTAGGTTAGGTTATCTTATACGTTAGGTTATGTGAAGTTAAGCTACTTTAGGTTAGGTTAGGCTAGGTTACATTAGGTTAGGTTATCTTATACGTTAGGTTAGATTAAGTTAAGCTACGTTAAGTTAGGTTATATTAGGTTAGGTTACGTTAAGTTATCTTATGCGTTAGGTTAGGTTAAGCTACGTTAGGTTAGGTTAGTTTAGGTTAGGTTGGGTTAAGCTACATTAGGTTAGGTTAAGTTAAGCTACGTTAGGTTAGATTAAGTTAAGCTACGTTATGTTAGGTTAAGTTAAGCTACGTTCGACAATACGGCAAGCCATAGAGCTTACCCACATCACATATTAAAAACAACACGTTAGGTTAGATTATACGTTAGGTTAGATTAAGTTAAGCTACGTTAAGTTAGGTTATATTAGGTTAGGTTAAGTTAAGTTATCTTATACGTTAGGTTAGGTTAAGCTACGTTAGGTTAGGTTAGTTTAGGTTAGGTTGGGTTAAGCTACATTAGGTTAGGTTAGGTTAAGTTAAGCTACGTTCGACAATACGGCAAGCCATAGAGCTTACCCACATCACATATTAAAAACAACACAATGACGATCTGTTCATCAATACGGCAAGTCATAAAGCTTACCCACAATGCATATGCATTGTGGGCAAGCTCTATTGCTTTCCGTATTGCCAACGGCTCGCCATTGTGTTCTTTATATGTCCACGAGCGGTTTTCAAGTCCTAAAATAGCTAAGCGGCCCTGAAAATAACACCATGGCGAGCCATTTGGCAATACGGCAAGCCGTAGAGCTTACCCACAATGCATATGGGATGTGGGCAAGCTCTATGGCTTGACGTATTGCCAAACGGCTCGCCATTGTGTTTTCTATATGTCTACAAGCGGTTTTCAAATGCTAAAATAGCTAAGCGGCCCTAAAAACAACACAATGGCAAGCCTTTTGGCAATACGGCAAGCCATAGATCTTGCTTACAATGCATATGCATTGTGAGCAAGCTCTATGGATTTTTGTATTGCCAAATGGCTCGCCACGGTGTTGTCTATATGTTTACGAGTGATTTTCAAGCGCTAAAATTGCCTCGTGTCCCTAAAAACAACACAATGGCGATCCGTTTGGCAATATGGCAAGCCATAAAGCTTGCCCCCAAGGCATATGCATTGAGGGAAATCTCTATGGCTTTCCGTATTGCCAACAACTTGCCATTGTGTTGTTTTTATGTCTGCAAACGGTTTTCAAGCCCTAAAATAGCTAAGCAGCCCTAAAAACAACACAATGGCAAGCAGTTTTGCGATACAACAAGCCATAGAATTTTCCCACAATGCATATGCATTGTGTGCAAGCTCTATGGTTTGCCCTATTGCCAAAAGGCTAGCCATTGTGTTATCTATATGTCCGCGAGAAATTTTCAAGCTTTACACGGGGGCATCATTACTAGCATCTTTATGTGAAAAATCAAAGTTGTCAATTTTCATTCTACTCTCTTTAATATTGTCAGCCATGCTAACTAAATTTATATATATGCTACTTTGTGCTTTGCCCATAGATTTTTGCAACCTATTAACAAGATAGTTCACAAATATGGGGGCATCATTAGTAGCACCTTTATGTGAAAAATTAAAGTTGTCAATTTTCATTCTACTCTCTTTATTATTGTCAGCCATGCTAACTAAAGTTATATATATGCTACTTTGTGCTTTGGCAACTTCAAAAATTTAGTTGCTACTCTTCTTAACTTTTGAAAATTAGCTCTCAAGCAACCATACCCATGGTTTAGAGACTGTTGATTGCAAAGAGTAGTGGAGAGGGTCTAATAGTGCTCGGTTGATTATGGTTCCTCTTAAGCGTGCTAGTAGCTCAATAATGGTTAAGACAAAAGCAAGGAAGACCCTTTCTCTCTCTCTCCTCCCAAAGGGGTGTCCAAAGGGAGTTTCCAAGACACTCCTTTTTGGTACCACCTATATATGATTTCACCTCCAGTACTCCCTAACAACAAGTGTTAGCTAGAGCATCACAATCTCAGTTCAACAAGTATAGAAGCTTGAGAAGAACAAGACCCCAAATAAACCAAAGTGCAAGCGGAAGAAGTAACTTGAAAATTTTGTACATGACAAAATTTAAGAAACGAGAGGAGGATGTAGAAGGTGAAAGAGTGACTTGGGTGAAAGCATGTTAACCTGTCATGCTTTTTCATGTCCCGGACAATGCTAACTAGCACAATTTTGACATATGCTAACTAATATAATAACTTGAGCTATATCTCCAAGATCTATGACATATGATATATCAATAGAAAGCACTTGAAACAAGTAATCCAAATGTAGAACCTCTGACAAATTTTGATATTATTTGTAAAAAATTTACCAGACGCCCAACTTTTCGAAGATGTGCTAACTTGAAACTGCTAACCAGCACAAAAAGCGCGACAGGTTAACATGCTTTCACCCACTTACCTAGCAGAATTACTTGTAGTTACTTGACATTGTGTGACTATGCGACCAATCAATGCGGATAGGATCCATTAATCCCATTTTGGGGATTGGAGCTTTTGTATCTATTGGAACTCTCACCACTAGGCATCTTGTGAGTATTGAGTGTTGTATTAATTGTACTTTTGAGTGTTTTACTTCTGAACTAGATTATGAATCTAAATCTACATTTCTATTTGTTTCAGTCCATGTCATCTAAAGTCTTTCATTCAAGTTTTGTCTACGTGAATTCTCAATCTGGTCTTTTGAAGTCTGATTCTATTCATCTGATCTGAATTGAGTTCTAGCATCTGAGTATGAATTCTAACTCTAGTATGGTTGTCAAGTGATCTTATCAGTTCAATACACTCCTCTTTAAGGACTTTCTTGATTGATAGAATTTTGTGTGCTGATCATGTATAAGGTTTGATGCTATGATCTCATTCTTTCCAATCCTTTGTGTTGGAGATATTGTATCAGGTTCTATCTAGGCTTGGCTCTCCTTTCCCAATGAGCTTATATTGTAACTCTTTCTTTCACTAATTCAACTCTCATTCTATAAAAACAAGGTGAAACTCACAGTGGCATGTGGTAGGTAGCTAGTGTATACGTGTAAAATAAAGTTAGGGAGGTAACTAAACATAACAGAGAAGTACACCAATGTAGTGATGAGGAGCACTTTATTCAAATGATCCCCAGGCACTTGCACCACGTAAACCCTCCACGAGGATGCTTTCTACCCAAACCTGTTTCTAGGCTAATAGACACCCAAGGGAGGTAAATATTCAGGGATTTTAGAAAATAAAGGGATCAAAGTTACCAAAACTAAATCCAAATGAATAAACCTCAACTAATTTTTTTAGTGAAAGCTCTATAGAGTGTGCCAAAATGGAGGACTTGGAGGAGTGGACATTGTTTATATAGCCACCTCCAAATATGGGGCTATGCTGAGAAAACAATCGAGCCCGTCGGGCATCACTTCTGGCCCGACGGGCCAGGTCGTTTGCCTAGCGGGCATACAAGAATTCCCAATTCCAGCCAATCATTGTGAATTTGATGCTACTAGCACTCCCATGGAGTGTTAATAACACGATTCATTACCACTTCACACTTCACATGAAGACGTAAATGAAACCCCTAGCTATGAGCCTTAGGTTATAGCAAACAAGACCGTTAAGCACATCCATGGTACCAATGGAGAGAGAGAGAGAGAGAGAGAGAGAGAGAGAGAGAGAGAGAGAGAGAGAGAGAGAGAGAGAGAGAGAGAGTCATGACAGCCCTACAAATTGGATGGTGAAAGATGCTAGGGAGGGACAGGCTACGACGAACGAGTGCAGGAGCGAGAGAATATTCAGTAGTGTTTTATGGGCACAACTTTGCCTTAATGATACTTTTTTTTGTTTCTAGTTAGTCTATTTATTGGCTTTTACTTTTTGCTTTCATATTCAAATTTAAGCAAAGAAGACCCCTCTCTCTCCTTTCGAAGGGGTGCCCAAAAGGAGTTTCCAAGGCAGTCTTTTTTGGTACCACCTATGCATGCTTTCACCCCCCAGTACTCCCTAGCAACAAGTGCTAGCTATAATGGAATGGCCGTATTGACTTGAGAGTAGCGAAAATTAATGAGAGTAATTTTGAGAAATTACTTTGTGAGCATAGCAGATGAACATAATTGAAGATAACGACCTAGGCATAGCAATTAGTTAACTTGGCATGAACAATACTTTTGCAAGAGAGAGAATTTAGAGATCATGACAACAGTTGAGGACCACATTTATGTGGAGCCGGTCCCCCCTCCAATAGGCATTTGTATTATGATTTGTCCGATTAAGAGAGACTTGTTACAATACAATCTTTGTGTTCCTTGTGACCTAGGTGATGCAATGAAGATGGAAAGCTTCATGCATCACAAGCTTAATATAAACTTTGAAGAAAGCTTTAACTATCCCAAGCCTCAGTTCCAAGACCTCAAACACCTTCGGAGGTGGAGAGAGCTAGCAGGAAATGAGGGTAGGGAAGAGGAAGAAGAAACATTTCATAGGAGACAGAATTAGCTCCTCACTTATCATAGCTCTTCTTGCTAGCATACATAATACCATAGTAATGAAGATGGAGAAGATGGCAATCTTAAGCATTGAAGCATGGCTCTTGGTTGGATTTGCACTCCATAGCCAAGAGTGTTAGTGTAGGCTCTCAACCTTTACTTGCTTGGAAAAGGAGAGGGAGCTCTTGCACTTTGCACATTGCATAATGAGAGTGTGTGTGGGAGAGTATACCCCCTAAGCAACCCCCTAGCTTGTTTGGTCGACCCCCCCTTGTAGCTCATGCTTGAAGCTCATTGATCCCTCCAAGCCTAGCCAATCACAAGCAGGAGGCATTACAATCAACAAGGGTAGCCTTGGGACAAGTGTCCCCCTTTCCCCTTTGAGAGAGAGGACTTGATAAATGCAAAGACAATCAATTAAATCTCCTAAATTATCATTGGACCCCTTGGGTGGCCAACCAATAGGCTTCAGGCACACCATGAGGGCAACATGAGGAGGAACTTGACAAGTGTCCCCTTTGCTTTCTTTGTACCAAGTAGGCCTTGTGTGACTGTGTGGGTGTTCACTCTCATCCCCCCTCATGTAGGGCTCGCCCTTTCCTTGTAGGGATTAGAACTTGACTTTTAACACCTCAAGCCCCTCAAGCATAGGCCCTAGTTCCCACCACAAGAAGCTCGAGCTGGGTCGGGTTCCCACCTCAAGCTCAACCCTAGCTTACGTAAGGTCAAAGGACTTTTACACACATTATTGGAGGTCTTCAATGAAGCTAACCCTAAGGTCTTATGCTCCATTGGTTAGCCTTGCTCTTTGATAGACCATCTTTCATTTGGGCCCCTTTACTATTGGCCCCGTGTTGAGATAGATCTATAAGCACATGTCTATATCTTAACCCTTGTTCTCGTTTATTCTCCCACATTAAGTGATCAGTTTAATATGAGAAAATTATTTGGGTTGGTTAGATATTAGATTTTATGAGATTGCTTCTCTCTTGAAATCATAGTTGTCCTCGACTATGAGGTAGAAGAGATAAAGCCTTAGTCATTAGTCAATCTTACTTATTGGGTAGAGGATCCCTTTTTACCCTAAGACATCTTTCCAAGATGGATGACTAATCCATTTGGTGCTTGGGAGACATAGCTGCCGCAAGCATGTCTGCTCTGTAGTCCATTTCATTCTCCCAAAGTAGAGTGACAAATTCTACTTGGTGTTTGAGAGACGTCGTCATCACAAACATGATTCTAAGCATGCATACTATTTACATTTCTGCAATCAGAGGAGAACCAGTCTTACAAGACAAAAACATGGGTCATTTAAAAGAAATGTGTACATTTGCTTACTCTAACGTAGCATTATAAGCATTGACAAGGTTCATACTATCCTTAAGCTGTATTCTTTGCATCCATCTAGCATCTTCAAAAGGATAATTTTTGAACTTAATAAGATACCGTCAGATAATCTTACCATGTCGTAGTACCTTGTCTTCATGCTGAAGGATAGCTTCGGGTTGTAGCACCTCTTCTTGGTCTTTAACTTCAGGAGGGTCTTCAATAACTGGTTCACTTGGTGGCTCTCCTTTGTAGTGTTTAAGTAGGCTCACATGAAAAGCATTGTTCATGAGCCAATGGTTGGTCAACTTGAGTTGGTAAGCCATCTCGTTGATGGGCTTCAAAATTTGGAAAGGATCATAGTATCTTTTTGCTAACTTAGCATAATACTTTTGATGGCCCGTATGGTTTTTGCCCGTCGTTTGCCTTAATCGAGCCTTAGGAAACTCAAGTAAGACCCAATCATTTTTTTTGAATGTTAAGGCCCTTTTGTGCTTGTCCACAGTAGCTTTTTGCCTTTGTTGACAGATGGATATAGCCTCCTTATTCTTTTGAAAAGATTCTTTTAGGTCATGGCTATACTCATCGGCGGCGAAGATCTTCCCATGTACTTTGAGTAGCAAGGGGCTTTTAGGTCTTCCCTCAATGATCTCAAAAGGCGCTTTTCCTATAGAAGTATGTACAATATTATTGTAGGCATACTCTACAAGAGGTAAGTAACTTTCCCATTGTGAGCGTTGATCTACTTCGGTAACATATGTCTTCAGTAGATCAAGTATGGTAAGATTGGCTATCTCACTTTGGCCATCCATTTGTGGGTGATAGGCCGAAGAGAAATTCAATCTTGTTCCTAGATTTTCAAAGAGACTCTTCCAAAAATTACTGGTCATTCTAGGATCTCTATCTGACACGATGGATGTTGGTAATCCACGGTGTTTGAAAATCTGTGATATGAAGAGAGTTTCCATTTGGTGTGACTTAATAGTCTTTTTGACAGGAATAAAGTGTGCTTTCTTGCTAAACCTGTCGACTATTGTCCATATTCCTGTATTCCCATGGATAGACTTCGGCAATCCAAAGATGAAATTCATGGATATACTCTCCCATGGTGAATTTGGGATAGGCAATGGCTGCAGTAATCCAAGTTGCTTCCCTCTATCATATTTGGTCTTTTGGCATACTACACATTTTGAAACATACTCTTGTTTGTCCACTTGTATGGTAAGCCAATAGAAATACATATCTACTCCTCGAAGAGTAGGTTGAATACCTCTATGCCCCATGTAGGGAGGAGCATGGGATTCATACATAACTTTCTCATGAAGGGGATGCGTAACACATAGCCTATTGCTGTGGAGAAGTAACCATATTGCAAGGTGAATGGTTCCTCTTTCTTCCCCAAAGCAAGGGCTGGCATTATGTCTCTAAAGTTAGGGTCATAGCATACTCATCTATCATAGAGGATAGATCATTGTGAGTAGCTATAGACACCACATTCACTTTTGGTCGTCGTGAAAGTGCATCAGCCACTTGATTGTGCTTACCAGCTATGTGAGCAATATGGAAATTAAATTGCGAAAGAAAATTTGCCCACCTCATTTGTTTGTAAGAAAGCTTGGTTTGTGTCGTGAAATACTTGAGACTTTGGTGGTTGGTTCGTAGAATAAATGGAGTCCCTAACAAGTAGTGCTTCCATGTGTCTAGAGCATGTAGAACAGCTAAAAGATCTTTCTCATAAATGTCCAAGAATTGTTCATCCGTATTTAGTCTTCAGCTCTCATATGCTATGGCATGCCCTTCTTGAAGCAAAACTGCTCCAACGCAATCACCACAAGCATCACATTGGACCTCAAATGGTTTTGAGAGATCGGGAAGCATGAGGACTGGTTGAGAGGTAAGCGTCTGCTTGAGCTTGTCAAAAGCATTTTGCTCCTTAGCAGTCCATACATACTTAACGTTCTTCTTAGTTAAGTCATGTAGTGGTCCTGCTACTTGAGAGAATTTTTCTATGAAGCGTCCATAGTATGGGTACATATGAATAAAGCTTCTTAGCTCATGTAGATTCCTTGGATTAGGCCATGATTTTATTACCTCTAACTTTGATGGATCCATACGGATACCATCTTGAGAGATATTATGACCTAGGTATTGAATCTCTTGATGAAGGAAAATTTCGCTTTTCTTTTGGTTGAGAAAAAGCTTATTCTCCCTCAATGCTTGAAAAATCACTTGGGGATGTTGCTTATGCTCCTCCAAAGACTTGGAGTAGATGATGATATCATCAAAGAACACTCCAGTGAATTTACGATAAGGTCTAAAAATTTTCTCCAATAGACGATTGAACGTAGCTGGTGCATTAGTCAAGCCAAAAGGCATGACTAGATATTCATAAAGACCAAACGTTGTGCGAAACGCGGTCTTTAGTATATCTTCATCCACTATCCTTATTTGATGATAACCACTTTTAAGGTCAATCCTATTGAAGTAGGTAGAGCCTTGTAGCTTATCAAACAGATATTCTACCTGAGGCACGTGAAATTTGTTTTTAATAGTGATATGGTTTAGTGCTCGATAGTCCACACAAATACGGTATGTACCATCTTTCTTTTGCACTAAAAGGACTAGAGAATAAAAGGGAGAGGAACTAGGCCTCACCATCCCTTTGTCTACCAATTCCTGTACTTGCCTCATGATCTCCTCTCGTTGAGCTTGTGAGACTCGATAAGGAGGCTTGTTTAGAGGTAAGCTTCCTGGAAGGAGCTCAATGGGATGGTCATCATCCCCTTGTTTTGGAGGTAAGTCCATAGGGATATCATCGATGAACACATCTTGGAATCCTTTTAGAAAATTAGACAAGTTTAACTCTTCTTGATTCCTATCATTTAAATTTGATGAAACATTAGGACCTTTTAGAGACTCTTTGACAAAAATCATGTACGCAAAAATTGAGCTCTTGATTGACTTATCAAAAGCATGAAGATTTACAAGTGGAATAGTGTGACCACGCTCACTAGCATCTATATACATGTTCTTTCCCCTGTAGGTGAAGTAGATTCTCCTTTTAGATAACTTCATATTGGTAGCCATGTGATCAAACCATGGCGCCCCTAAGATAGCATCCTCATGTTGGAGAAGAGAGATCAAAAAGTATTATTTGTCGACATAGCGTTGGACATGAAGCCTCAACTTCCCAATCAAGGGAGTAACGGAGGCTTGTTGTCCCTTGAAAGCTGTGTCATCCGTTACCATATCTCCCATCTCAAAATCTTGAATGCCCAACTTGGTGGCCAAATCCGTTGATATGAAGTTGTGAGTAGAGCCAGGGTCAAACAAGATGGAGGCATCATGCTCTCTTACCTTTCCCCAAGCATAGGAAAGTGATGATCCTTTGCAATGAGCATCCTCTTTTGGAGCTTCAATGGTGGAAGCCCTAGGAGTCTCATTGCAAGCATTCTTCTTGGGATAATAACTATAGCCATGTCCTTGCTCCCCACACTTGAAACTCTTATGGTCCTTGAGAAAAGCTTCAAGCTCTTCAAGAGAGAGTTTGTTTTTACCTTTGTAAACTCCTTTCTCCTTTGACCGATTGTTGTTGTTGTTGTTGTTGGAAGTGCCTTGGGAATAATTTTTAACATTGGTTTTCCCCTTTGCATCATTTTTGTCTTTGTTTTCCATGGGCTTGACATTCTGTCTAGCCCCTTGATGGAAATTGATGCGTGAAGCAACCATGGTGTGATGGATTACTTCGCTAATAGTACTAGGCCATTGAGAATTTATGTATTCGGCCATCCCGCATAGAATTACTACCTTTGCTCGGCAAAGCTTTAGAGGAACGTAATGTTTCATTGGTTTCTTGCTCTTTGGATTCCTCCTCTTGAATGTGACAGAGTCTTCTTTTGGGGGTCTCTTCAAGAGGCCTCCTAAGCTCTCTCTCGTGTTTGAGAGAAAGGGAAATTCCATAAGCACAAAGTTGTTGAGTAACTTTGGCTTGCAAAGCAGGGTTGCCCATAACTTGCTACAACCTAGTGACGAGATAATTCACAAACATGGGGGCATCATCATTAGCACCTTTATGTGCAAAATCAAAGCTATCAATGTTCATTCTACTCTCTTGATTATTGTCAGCCATGTTAACCAAATTTATGTATGTACTTAGTGTATGCTTTGGAAATGCAAAACCTTAGTTGCCACTCCTCTTAGTCTTTGAAAATTGTCTCTTAAGTATCTACACCCACGGCTCAAAGTGGTTAATTATAGAGAGTAATGGAGTAGGTCTAACATAGCAGAGTTGTCAAGGGCTAGCTCCTTTCAGACTTCTTATGGCCCAATAATGGTAAAGCCGTAGGCAAGTCTAAAAAGACTCCATTATTAAGTCCAAAGCTCTGAGGTATGCACCATATCCCACATAGTGGGCTCAACAAAACCGATAATAGATCTCAATTCCACTTACCCTAATATAATGAACAACATCAACCATTTATAGGCTACTTACGGACCTCTCTTCTTAAGTAAGAAAAGAGAAACCAAATGCTCTGATAACAATGTAATGGAATTGGCCTATTAACTTGAGAGTACACTACAACACGTCGCGCATAAATCGGTGCAGGTACTGACGAAATAAAGTTAGTTTAGGGCTGAAATAGGTCTCAAAAGAGACGCCAATTTCGTAACGTCGGAATGATCATCGATATATATAACGTCGGAACAAGCTTCAAAATAACCATCGAAATGCACTACGAAACAAGCACATTTCTATAGCATATTCCAACGTTGATTTAAAAGTGTCTACCGACACTTAAACCATACTTTGTATCGATGACCAAACCTACAATTTTTTTTTGGGTAGAGAGGGCTGGGAAGTGATGCTACATGTACTGCAACAAAAGAAAATAGCCCTCTCTGCCCAAAGGAAGTGTGCACAAGCAACCGCACTCCACCTACAAGCTGACGCTAAAGAGCGAGTATATGGCAATTAGCAAAATTGTAAGAATAACATAACCACAAAATCAAAAGCTTGATCATGGCATAACGTCATAAAAATTTTATAACCATAATTAAAACATGAGTCAAAAACTGTAAAACCATAAACATAACTTGTTTGCCATACCATAACCATTACCATAACTTGCTTGTCATACCATAACCATAATAACCATACCATCATTCCACAACCATAACCATAACCATCACATGATTGCTATACCATCATAGCAAAACCATAACCATAACCATCACATGATTGTCATACCATCATAGCAAAACCATAATCTTAAGTTGACGATCAAACCTTAACCATAACATCTGTGCCATACCATAAACATAAGCACTACAAAATTGTACATGTGCAAACAATCACTGAGTGAGAAGACCCTCAGGGTAATGCCTCCCAGTTGACGTCCTCTCCCTCCTCCTGCACAGCTAGGTCAAAAGGGCCACAAGTCCATGCTTATACCCATACTTCTCCTCTCGGCGTGTCGGAAGGTGCTTCACGGCAATTTCCTACAAAATCATGGTTTATTCATTAGATAAATCTTCAAATAACATATATGTGATTAATAATTTAAAGCATACATATAGTACTTACAAACTCATGTCAAAGCGTACCATAGCCTCCACTCCCAAGATGTGACACTCCAACAGACTCCAAACGTGCTCTGGCTGCATCTCTCTGGTGCTGAAATCTCTGAGGATTGTCTTGTGTCTCTCGTGCAATCCCCGCTCACTCCTCTGCGTCCAACCATGCCAGCTTGGGACTTTCTTCATTGTACCTGTCTCTCGCCTCTAACTGATGGTGTGACATTGTGGACTTTGCCACGCTCAAAATCCAGGAGTTCAAGACTGGATCGTACCCCTCTGCCCGCCTGTACTCTCTCTGAATGGCCTCAACGATGTAATTCTTTCTTTCAAGATCGAGGTTATCCCAAACCCTCCATCACAGAGTGACCAAACTGAATGTACGGAGCTGTCGAATCCTCTGTCGCATGGCCTTGCCGACCCTATCTGCCACAACAGCCCCATCCCTACTCTTGTACACCTTGCTAGGATCATGCTCGTGTAATCCCCAAGGTGTACGTTGTGTGCCGATCGGTGAACTATCTACTGAAGAGAGTGGTGGATGCTCTCTTAGTGGTGTGGACACATCGATAGAACTGCTGCCACAGCAACCACCACCTCCAGATCGACACCTACCTCGTCTCGAGGATGAACCACCCGTCGGTGTAGGGGACACACGAATCCTAGGTGTAGGCGGCACACTAGACTGAGGTGTGGGGCCGCTTGGTGTAGGGACCACACTATTCCCGGGTGTAGGGTCAGTCGTAGTAGGTCTAGAGGGACCTGCTGCCCAAAGGTGTTGTGCCATGGAGATCTGCTCTAGTGTGAACTGAGACAAAAATGAGCCCATCTGCTCGGGTGACATGCCGGTCGGAGTGACAAGAAAACTAAAACTAGGAGAGTATGGTTCACCGTCATCAGCTATGGCTAATCATACACAAACAACACCCACAAAATACGTTAGTCTACAGAAGAAATGCTTAATCAATACAAATAACAAATCAACGAAACTGCTACACAAATGACAACATCTTAAGTGTATTGTCGACTAATAAAAATAGTTTTACAAAAGAGTTCCTAGAAAAAATCATTAGTTTATCTCTCATCCTCTATGAGATCTGATGCACCAAAGATGTCTATCTCAATCTGTACTTTTGCATCTTTGTCATTGAACTCTACTTCTTTGTCGCTCTCCGCATCAGCTTCAGTGTTTGACACCTCATCTCTAGGTTCAGAAAATTGCTCACTGCTGACATCCACCTCAAAAATTTAAACTTAAAGTTGGAGTCGGTCCTGCGCTTTGTTCATGAATTACCTCTTCGACCTCAGCATCCAATCCTTCACACACTTGCTTTCTATGTGGAGCAACTTGAACGACATAGAGCCAACAGGGTTTAGACAGATTATTATCATCATTTTCTGTCCATAGTGGATTGTGTATGAGCACAACTTGTTCACAATGCTGTGGAAGTATGAATGTATCTTGCGCATCTATCCACACCCGCCTAGAGTTCACTTGAATCAATCCACTCTTGTCTTTACGCACAGTTGTATTAGGGCCGATGGTAATAACTTTGAAACACTTGACATCAAAGATAAACATATCAAACTTTCTAAAGCTAATCTTCAAGATGTCTTGGATGTAGCCAAAGTATTCAAGCTGGTTAGTCTTTGTATTCTCATCCCTGGCACTACTCCTACTTTCTTGGATGAAGCTTTCCCTAACACCACTGTCGAAAGTGACCCTTTGCTCGTCGATCTATTGCACTCCGAAGTGTTTCCCATGCAACCACAAAGCTCCATATTTGTGATACTACAACCACAATATTGAAACAGATTATAAGTTATTAAAGCAAACTAATCTGCTTTGGACATGAATCGCAACCCCCTGAGATCTCCTCTTCCTTTTCAGTAATCAACACTCCATTCCTCTTTTCCTCTGAGAGTGTCGCATCTAACCACCACCCAGTTGGAAAGTCAAGCGATTTTTGAAGATGATCTGGAAAAGGAAGGTTTCTAGTGGCATGGTTACGCTTGAATTGAAGGTGATCCATCAAGCGTTATTGCTTTTTCCCTTCATACCTCTCTAGCCACTTTTGCATGATGTCTGAGTTGAGAAGGCAAAATCTTATAACCTTTTCTCGCATTGTGATATCCATCTTTCTAACGATGCCTTGTCCCTGCGGCTCGTCCTCTGTCACCTTGACGTTGACCTTAGTAGTCCATATTTGGGGCATCTCTGGATCAATTGAGACCAAAAATTCAAAGATGAGGACAAGAGACTCTTGTACAAGCCATCTTGTACAAGCCACAAAGCCACGAACAAACCCCTTTAAAGTCTTCATAAATCTCTCCAAGAAGAACATCCACCTGCTATGGACCACCACAGCAACTACAACTTCATCAACTACATGCACAAGTACATGCATTTGGATGGTAAGAATGTTTGTTGGCAACCATGTACACTGCTTTAATAGCATTTAAGCATGTTGCATCGATGTTGTCTTCTCTTATCTCTTTTGAACTGATCCAGCATACCAACTCATTGATTTTGTAGATTGTTCTTCTAATATCATCTGCCAAACAATCCTTTATGGAAATTGGTAAGATGAACTGTAAAACTTTGTGCCAATCGTGGGACTTAAGACCACTGAGATTGTCATCTCTCGTAAAGGCCATTTTCAAACATTGCATGCACCCTGTGGGAGTCTTGAATGAAGATATAGTCTTCTTCACTTGTTGCTCTTTTGCGCGACTGAGAACCCATGGACCTTTTGGTATAGCAAATTTTTCCATTGGGTTTAAGTCGAGGCCACATCTCTGGCATTTGACCCACAGCCTGCAGGTCATCTCTTTGGGCCTTGCTCTCCCTTTTCCAGTGATGGTTTTCCATATGATCTCCTCCACATTCTTGAAGATGTGCATTGGGTCAAGCAAATGATTAATCAGCAAGTCACTCCAATACGGGAGTTCATGGAAAATAGAAAGTCTTTTCATTCCAGGTGGCATCCAGTCTCCCCTCTCCAGCCACATGTTTTTGCAATCGCTCGCTTTCAGTGGATGCATGTCATGTTTGTATATGTTTGGTCCACGTAGCTCATGTCCTTCAGGCAAAAATCCACCATCCTCCTCGTAAAATGTCTTGCTCAAATGCTCAGAGCGGTGGAAGCCAAGTCGAGGACAACATTTCGGGCATGCATGATTTCCCGAGTAACTCAAGCCTAAAACATCACAAAATTAAAATATAAAAGCGTTGGCATAGCCATGAATCCCATGCGTGTGACGGCGTCTGATTGGTTGGGACATATCAACCACATCGATTCCTGTCCACAAGATTTGGAGCTTTTCTATAAGTGGTGCCAGATAGACGTACATGTTCTTTGCTTTGTACTTTCTTGGGATGATCAATGACAACAACAGATGGCTCATGTCCTTCAGGAAAAAATCCACCATCCTCCTCGTAAACTGTCTTGCTCAAATGCTCAGAGCGGTGGAAGCCAAGTCGAGGACCACATTTCGGGCATGCATGATTTCCCGAGTAACTCAAGCCTAAAACATCACAAAATTAAAATATAAAAGCGTTGGCATAGCCATGAATCCCATGCGTGTGACGGCGTCTGATTGGTTGGGACATATCAACCACATCGATTCCTGTCCACAAGATTTGGAGCTTTTCTATAAGTGGTGCCAGATAGACGTCCATGTTCTTTGCTTTGTACTTTCCTGGGATGATCAATGACAACTACAGATGGTCCTTCTTGATAGCGAGCCATGGTGGAAGATTATAATTAACCAGACAAATAGGCCATGTGCTCCATGACGAAATCCGTAATCCGAATGGGTTTACTCCGTCCATTGCCAGACCAAAGCAGATACATCGAGGCTCGTTCTTAAATGTAGGCCAACTTTTCTCTATGTTCTTCCATGCACGAGAGTCAGCAGATGCCCACATCACATCATCTGTCGATATAGTATTTGAGTGCCATGTCATCAAAGCGGCTACGGACTTGCACCTAAACATGCTCTTTATTCTTGGAATAATAGGAAAGTGTCAAAGAACCTTTGCAGGGATAATTTTTTCGTGTGTGTCCTCCCTGTACCTGTTTGATCCACAATTGGGACACTATTCCAAGTTTGCATACTCATTGCAAAAAAGTATACAATCATTAGGACATGCATGTATTTTTTGATAATCCAAACCCAAATTAGTAAGAACCTTTTTAGCGGTTGGACGGGTAGGGGGTATGTGATTCCCTTATGGCAAGATTTGCCCATTGAGAAACCTGTCATTACATGAACAAGTTAGCCCTTTGATCACTTTATATGAATTGTAATTTGCACTTTACCATGCTTAGGATAAAATATGTTTACCTGAAAATCTTTGTGACTAAGGCGTCAGACCAACCATAGACAACCACCAACCGTAGACAGACTGCAAATTAAGCGTTGCCAACGCGGTACGGAGAGCTGAGATTTTTGTACCAGTGTAGAGCGGCATGCGTGCAAAACTTTGCATCATCTCACCCTCTTCATCATTGCTATCATGCCGTCAATATGAACGGGATGGCTGAGGTTGGTCCACAGTACTGCGTTCAATGTTGTCACCTTCTATGTTGGAATCCATGTCAAAGAATGCGTCCAACATCTGCTCCATCTCTACTTCTTGAAATGCCGCATCAGGTATTAGTTGGGAGGACTTAGTCGTGGGGTTGCTCATTTGAAAATCATCTTCTTTGGGATGAAGTTGGTGCAATATCTACTTGCAGAATTTGACCTTCAATCTCTAGACCATGAGATCGATAACGCAGGTCTTGTAGTTGCTCTATCGGAAAGAGACCGTGATTGCGTATGTGTTGGTCGCAGATTTTTTGTTTCTGAAAGATCTGATGCTTGCAATGCGCACAAGGACACGCCATCCTATCGTCCATACTTTATCTACCAATGATGCAACAAATAATTAAAACACTCTAGTTGTTATAACTACACACAACTAAGTACATGAAAATACATGACAACCTCACATTCTCTAGCCAGGCCTGATCCCCGCACACCTCGGTCTAGAGGTGCACGGAGATTAGGACCACAGGGTAATAATCTCATCTTTATTGGTCAATGACTATATATTAAAGTTCTTGAAGTCTGTGTGCACTTTTGAAGTCTAATTGCATTTTTTCAACTATTTGCTGCTAGCTCTAACAACCTCACATTCTCTAGCCAGGCCCGATCCCCGCACACCTCGGTCTAGAGGTGCACGGAGATTAGGACCACAGGGTAATAATCTCATCTTTATTGGTCAATGACTATATATAAGGTTCTTGAAGTCTGTGTCCACTTGTGAAGTCCGATTGCGTTTTTCTACTTTTAATTTGACGCTAGCTCTAACCTAACCTATAATCTAACATAACTTATAACATAAACCTAATCTAACTTAATGTAACCTAACTTATAACCTAAACCTAACCTATAATCTAACCCAACCGAAGTTCGTTTGCGTTTTTAGAAGTACACGAGCCATCTTCAAAGTCCGATTGCGTTTTTCTATTATTAATTTAAAGCTAGCTCTAACCTAACCTATAATCTAACCTAACCTAAAACCTAAACCTAACCTAACTTAATGTAACCTAACTTATAACCTAAACCTAACCTATAACCTAACCTAACCGATCCGTTTGCTTTTTTAGAAGTACACGAGTCATCTTCGAAGTTTGTTTGCATTTTTTCTACTATTAATTTGTCGTTAGCTCTAACCTAACCTATAATCTCACCTAACCTATAGCCTAAACCTAACCTAGCCTAATCTAACATAAAAACAACACAATGGTGAGGTGTTTAGCAAAATGGCAAGCCATACAGCTTAACCACAATGCATATGCGATGTCAGCAAGCTCTATGGCTTGCCAATTTGGCAAATGGCTCACCATTGTGTTGTTTTTAGGATTGTGAAGCGATTTTATGGCCTGAAAACCGCTCGCAAACATATAGACAACATAATGGCAAGCCATTGGCAATATGGCAAGCCATAGAGCTTGCCCACAATGCATATGCCTTGTGGGCAAGCTTTATGGCTTGCCATATTTCCAAACGGATCGCCATTGTGTTGTTTTTAGGGACACGAGACAATTTTAGCGCTTGAAAATCGCTCGCAAATATATAGACAACACAATGGCCAGTTGTTGGCAATACATCAAGCCATAGAGCTTGCCCACAATGCATATGCATTGTGGGCAAGCTCTATGGCTTTCCGTTTTGCCAAACGGATCTCCTCCTTCCCAAAGGAGAACTCAAGAGTCCCCCACCCAAAGAACGAGAAAAAAGTGAGTCTCCTGCCACCTCGGTGGAGATGGCTCCACAAAGATGGCGGGCAAAATGCTCTCCATCACCTCCTAAACGGAGAACACCATCGCATACTTCTCCACACCAAAATTCAAAGAGGGATGGCAGAAAACAAGAGAAGAGAAAGGCAAAAAGAGGTCACCATCTTCTCCATCTTCTTCATCCTCTTCCTCTTAGGAAGAAAGTGATGGTGCAGACAAGGAGGAACAAGGCAAGAAAAAGGCGAGACAGAGGTCATCCTCTTCTCCATCTTCCTCTAATTCTTTATCTTGAAGAAAGCGATGGTGCAACTTTTGAACCACCGAAAAGAAGATGCCATAAGAAATCCTATGCCGCATGGAAGAGTCGTCCAAGCTAAAGAAGTTCAAAGAGGTAGGAAAGAACATCTCTTTCCTTACCTACGATGGCACCCCGGTGCTACGGACAAAGTCCTGGCCTTCATTCAACAATTCGATGCGGTGTTTGGAGATGAGGGCTTCACAGAGTCCTCTAAGCTACACCATGTAGCTATGCATTTTCAAAAGTCCGCTAGGCAATGGTGGTCTAGCCTACGGGGAAACGGTGAAGCTCCACGAACATGGAAAACTTTAAGAGCTTCCATCATGAAGTAGTTTTTCGCTATCGATTCTAGAGACAAAGTACTCACCAAATGGCAAATCTTGAAGTTCTCTCCCTATGAATCTATCCACAAATATGTAGACAAGTTTTGGGACTTACATCTCAAAGCCACTGTCTTAAAAAATATGGATTTTGGAGAGCAAAAACAACAATTTTGTGCGGGTCTAACTAAAGATATGGCGGAGTATGTCAACTCTCAAAGGCCACGCACTATATTTGTGGTCATACACCATACCATGGTGGCTTCACAAATCCATTTCCAACAAGGGGCTAAGAAAAATCTTAAGCCCACGGAGAACAAGGACCATAATAATGAGCCTAAGGGGAAGGACACTGTCCAAAAGTCTCCTAAAGGCAACACCAACAACAACAAAGCTAAGGATAAGGGAGTTTACAAAGGTAAAAATAAACTCTCTCCTGAAGAGCTTGAGCGTTATCGTGGAGCAAGGGCATGCTTATCGTGCTTGCCCCCACAACAATACATGAAACAAGCCTCCTAGAGCTACCTTGGTCGAAATCCAAGAAGAGGAAGCTCACCACAAAGGATATTCTCTATGCCATGCTTGGGAAAAGGTAAGAGAACATGATTCTTTTATTCTCTTTGACCCTGGTTCTACTCACAATTTTATATCCACAAAGTTGGGCACCAAGCTAGGCATCCAAGCCTATGAGATGGGAGATGTCCTACCCGCCGATGGTGCTTTCAAGGGGCAAGAAGCTTCAGTCATTCCCTTAATTGGGAAATTGAGGCTCCATGTCCAAAGCTATGTGGACAAAGAGGACTTATTTATCTCTCCTCTCAAGCATGAGGAAGTAATCCTAGGGGCACCATGGTTTGATCACATGGCTGCCAATGTTAAATTCCCCTAAAAGGCAAATCTACTTTAGGTTCAACGAAAAAGATATGTACATAGATGCTAAGGAGTTGGGTAACACCATACCCATTGTACATACACAAGCTTTTAATAAGTCAATAAAGAGATCTATTTTCGTGTACATGATTTTTGTCAAAGATTCTCAAAATGAACCTAATGCTTTAGCAAAAGAAAATATAAATAATCATAAGGAATTAGAGTTATCCAATTTTCTCAAGGGATTTCAAGATGTTTTTATTGACAACATCCCTTGTGAACTACCTTCTAAACGAGGCCATGATGACCATGCAATTGAACTTCTTCCAAGAAGTTCACCGCCTAATAAACCTCCTTATAGAGTTTCTCAAGCTCAACAAGAGGAGATTATGTGACAAGTGCATGAGTTAGTTAAGAAGGGCATGGTTAGGCCTAGCTCATCTCCATTTTGTTCACCTGTGCTATTAGTACAAAAGAAAGATGGCACATATCATATGTGTATCGACTATAGAGCACAAAATAGGATCACTATCAAAAATAGGTTTCTCGTTCCATGGGTAGCAGACCTATTTGATAAGCTGCAAGGGTCGACCTACTTCAGTAGGATTGACCTAAAAAGTGGCTACCATCAAATAAGGATAGTTGATCAAGACATTGTAAAGACCGCATTCCGCACCACGTTTGGTCTTTACGAATACATTGTCATGCACCAGCCACATTTAACCAGCTATTCAGGCCTCACCGAACCTTTACTGCAATGTTCTTTGATGATATAATCATCTACTCTAATTCACTAGACGAACACAAGCAACACCTCCAAGTAATATTTCAGTTTTTACGACAGAATAAACTTTATATTTATCAAAAGAAAAGTGAGTTTTTCTTACAAGAGGTTCAATATTTAGGTCACATTATCTCTCAAGATGGCATCCAAATGGATCCATCAAATCTAGAGGTAATAAAAGCATGGCCTAATCCAAGGAATGTACATGAACTAAGAAGCTTTATAGGTATGTGTGCATACAAAGAAAAACGTTACGTATACATGGTCTACCAAGGAGAACAATGCTTTGGAAAAGCTTATCTCTCGACCTGTGCTTACACTGTCGGATCTCTCAAAGCCATTTTAGGTCCAATGTGAGGCTTGTGGTGATTGTCTTGGAGATGTTTTGCTCTAAGAAGGGCACGCCATAGCCTATGAAAGTCGAAGGCTCGACCCTATTGAGCAAGCTCTAGGCGTATATGAAAAGGAACTCCTCGCAGTTCTAAATGCCTTAGATTCATGGAAGAACTATTTATTGGGGACTCCTTTTATTCTACGGACGGATAATCAAAGCCTTAAGTACTTCATGATGCAGACCAAGCAGCTCTCTGACAAACAAATGAGGTGGGCAAATTTCCTTTCGCAATTTCATTTTCATATTGCTAATGTTGTTGGCAAGCATAATCAAGTAGCCAATACACTCTCAACAGGCCCAAGAGTGAATGCGGTTTCCATAGCAATTCACAATAATCTATCTTCTGTGATAGATGAGTACGCTATTGATATCGATTTTAGAGATGTTATTTCAACCCTTGCACTAGGGAAGAAAGAAGAACCATTTACCCTACAAGATGGATATCTTCTCTATGGTAATAGACTATGCGTTACTAACTCAATACATGAGAAAGTAATGTATGAATCTCATGCTCCTTCTTATGCGGGGCATAGAGGAATTCAGTCTACCCTAAAAGGAAGTTTAATAGAGGGAAGCAACCTCATTTGCTTCAACCTTTGCCAATCCCTAATTCACCATGGGAGAGCATATCCATGGATTTTATCTTTGGATTGCCCAAGTCTATCCATGGGAATACGGGAATATGGATGATAGCAGATAGGTTCAACAAACAAGCTCATTTTATACCTCTCAAAAAGACTATCAAACCCCATCAAATGGCAACCCTCTTCATATCACAAATTTTCAAATACCATAGCTTGCCAATTTCCATAGTGTCGGATAGAGATCCTAGAATACTAGAAGTGTCTTTTTGAGAATTCAGGGACAAGGCTAAACTTCTCTTTGGCCTACACCCGTAAACGGATGGCCAAAGTGAAATAGCTAGCCTAACAATTCTTGATCTACTAAAAGCCTATGTAACGGAAATAGATCAAAGATCCCAATGGGAGAAGCACTTACCCTCAGTGGAGTATGCCTACATTAACACCGTACATACTTACACGGCAAAAGCACCTTTCGAGGTCATTGAAGGAAAATCCAAAAGTCCCTTGCTACGTAAGGCACACGAGATGATCTTCGTTGCAGATGATTATAGCCGATACCTACAAGAATATTTCCAAAAGATTAAGGATGCTATTTCTATCTCACAGCAAAGGCAAAAGGTTGTTGCTAATAAGCACAGAAGAGCCCAAGCCTTTAAAGAAAATGATTGGGTCTTGATTAAATTTCCCAAGGCTTGATTAAGGCCCACGATGGGCAAGAATCCTATAGGACACCAAAAGTACTATGCAAAGTTAGCAAAAAGGTACTATGGTCCCTTCCAAATTCTAAGACCAATCAATGAGATGGCCTATCAACTCAATTTGCCTAGCCATTGGCTCATACACAATGCTTTTCATGTGAGCCTACTAAAGCCTTACAAAGGAGAGCCACCTCAAGAACCAACTATTGAAGACCCACTGGACATCGAGGACCAAGAAGAGTGTAAGATCCCCAAACCCGCCGACACCAAAAACGGGATGGGACCATTGACACGTCTCTAGGCCTACTAAAGTCACAGTCCTTAGACAAGAAAAATTCCAAGGAATTCACCCTTACCATTGACAATGGTTTAGGTTTATAGCCCTAGAAGGAGACCTAGTCCTGTCTCGCAGTGGAAACGGGACCACTAAAAAAAAACCATTCCGGCCCTATAACTTCAACATTCAGATTAAGGTTCCCTTAGCCAACGCTTTTTCCCCCCTCGCATATGTGAGGGCATAGCCGTTGGTGGATTCCTCTTCCAAGTGAAGAAGTTGCTAAACGTTTTAGTGCGCGGGAATGGATAGTTACATGACTAATCAGGTCCATCCGTTCATGATTGACAACCTTAGTCAATCCCCACTTACCACCCCGCACTCACACATGATTTCCGTGTTGTTTAATTACTACCACATTCTTTTCAACATTTAAAACAATGATTCCTTTTTAACCTTCATAACAGGATTTCATTAAGACAACCCTTGAAAACAGTATTGAAAACATTCTTTCAGCAAACAAACATCTTTAGACTTAAGACAAGGTACTGTCATTCTGAAGTATCTCTGACCAGTATTGGCTTGTCTCAAGACCACCTATACAGGGGTGAAAAACAGCACGCATTTCTTATTTATAAAAACAGGGGTGGAAAAAGCCATCACCCAAAGTCCAGGTGCCCATACACCAACCGGTTGCCCATACAACCGGGCGGTTCCTCTAGGATAAACTAGAGGACGGGGTAAAGACAAACAAGCACGAGGTAAAGACTCCACGCGCGCTAACGAAACCGACTCATCCATGGCGGAATCGCCATCATTACTCATTACATGGAGTAAAATATTCCAAGGAATCAGAGGTGTCTTGAGACAAGCTGTCTTAAGGATGGTCAAACATTTCTTTCTTAGGTCAATCAGTCATAACCCAATCATTTCTTTCCTATTTACTATCATTGCTCGTTGGTTTCTTGGAAGTTACCTTCCATTTATAGCCAGTTTATCCTTCCTAACCCTTACGTATGCAATGCTAACTTAAAAATGAATTTTAAAATATTCAAGTGAACAAAATAGAAATACACCTGGGACTGCTCGTCCATGTGCTGCTGCGCTGGAGCCTGCAAACTTTCCTACGTCGGCCTATGGCTAGGCCCAGCCTCATGGTCATTAGTGGCTTTATTTCTTTTGTTGCTAATATCCTCTTCCTCGATAAGAGGATTTCCTCTAGTTCTCTTTGGAGCCATATCGGCAGCCTTATAAAAAGACTTAATCGATTAGAGGTTTAATTGAATAATCTCTTTTCTTCCTTTTTACCCAAAAATAAGGATTTTTGGAGTAAGTAGGTATCCTTGATAGTTAATTGGATGAGATATTTCTCCTGTAACTTTCTTGTACTATTAGTAATTTTCCATAATTACCATTTAATTTGGGAAGCTATTTAACTGGGTTTCTCCTTAGTCTATATTCCATGAATATTTTATATTTAACCTTAGTAAATTATAATTCCTATCTGCTAATGTATTACTCACCCTAAATGTAATTTCATATGTTCTATCTTTAGGAATTTTCATAAATTTTATTTATAAGTGTCCCTCCTATACTTATGGTCTAATTTAGGCAATTTTTTGCTGATAGTAATTTGTTATACCACCCAATTATGCTGAGGTAATTTTCTCAACCTTCAATAGTGATTTTGGACCTCATGTATTTATTTGGTAGTTATATAAATTCATTTGCTAATTTCCTTTCTCTATTTTATACCCAAAATCGGTTACTTTTAATGAATATGAGTATTTAAACTATTTATTTGAGGTTAAGATATTTATCATGGATTCTTCAAGGTGTGTTCTACTTTTGATAATTATCTCAAAGGTTTTTGGATTAATTTACTATTTTCTCCCTTTTATTTTTTCCTAAAAATAATGTAATTTTATTGAGATAATTAGTTAAACTAACTATTTGAGGTTAAAATAATTATCACGGGTCTCATAAGGTAGGATTTACCTTTGATAATTATCTCATAGCATTGTGAATTAATTTGCTATTTTGCCCCTTTTAATTTGTCCTAACATCAGTGTAATTGTGCTACGATAATTAGGTAAATTAAATATCTGAGATTACCATAATTATCATGGGTTTCCTAAGATGTAATTAACTTTTGATAAATAAGTCAAGGCATTTTGAATCAATTTCCTATTTTCCCCCTTTTAATTTGTCCTAAAAACAGTGTAATTCTACTAAGATAATTAGGTAAACTAATTATCTGAGGTTAACATAATTATCATGACTTCCTTAAGATATAATTAACCTTTGATGAATAACTCAAAGCATTCTGAATCAATTTGATTATTTTTCTCTTAAAAATAGTGTAATTCTGCTTAATTAATTATGAAAATTACTCAAAAAATTATAAGATAATTTTATTAGCGAAATGATAGTCTAACACAGCTCTGATAATTATCTCAACTAAATCTAATTTTAATTATTATAATTCCCATTAATTTATGGTTAAAATGGATAATTTCAACCCTAATATTGTGGTGTACCCAAATGTAGAGCAAGATTGAGACCGAATGAGCGTGTCATCTCTCAAAGCAGAGCACCTCTTCTTATACTAAAGGGCGGGGTTACATTCCAAGATGGCTAGCATCAAGAACTACCAAGTGTCCTCCCACATTGGTCGGACACACAACCTAAAGGACCCACACACCACACCTCCCCCCTTAGGGAGAAAAAGATGGACATCTTTTACAAATTTGGACTGAGAAGGGACTGGACACAAAGGGATCAACTCCGACACCTCATCTGGGGGGAGTGATCATACAATGGCTCAAGGACTAGGGACTGAACTTGGCTACTCGACAAGAGAGAACATCATAATAACCAGTATGGGATCTTTTTACGACTTACATCTTTTCCAAAAGGGGTTTGGTGGGCTTGACTTGATGCTCAATACAACGGGAAAAACTCTACTAGAAGATAGGAAAAACAAACTAGAACTTTATGAAGAAAACTTTCTGAAGAACCAACTTTGCATCACGACTATGAAACCGGAAAGACCGGGCACTCTGCAACAGAGCTGCAGCAACTCCCTTGTTGTTCCATCGTAGACTGGTTTTTATGCAGCATAATTTTGATGTGGTAGAATTTCCTCATTCGAAGCCCTTTCTTGCACAACCTCTGTCATTCGAAGTCCTTTCTTGCACAATCTCTTGGCATCCCACATTTGCTGGGTGAGCTGTGGCACAGTAAGGGCTCTATACTGCTGAGAGCCACGAGAAGTCAATGGTGCAAATCCCTCCATAAAGAAATGCAGACGAGGGAAAGGAATCAGATTGACCGCAAGCTTGTGTAAATCTGAGTTAAGCTGACCAGGAAATCGCAGGCAGCAGGTCACTCCACTCATGGTAGAAGAGAGGAGATGGTTCAGGTCACCAAATGTGGGGGTAACAAGCGTCAGAGTGCGGATGCAGATATCATAGAGGGCCTCATTGTCAAGAACCATGCATTCATCTGCGTCCTCCACCAACTGATGGACGGACAGTGGGGCGTTGTATGGCTCGTAGGTGGCTAGAAACAGATAGGTGAAAGACTGTGTGGCTGCAGGCAAAAGCCTGTGGTGAAGGCAGGTGTGCTCGAAAGCCTGCCTTGGTGAACTAGCTGGCGAAGAACTAGCCTTCATTCCTTCACGGCTGCTCCCAGCTTGCACCCGAAATTGCTCGTTCAGCTGCAGCTCCTTCCCTTGCTTCTGCTACCGCTTTCTCAGCAGCACGTTCTTGTGCTTCTGCAGCTACCCATTCACATGCCTCAGCAGCAACCCTCTCCCCAGCATCTCTAGTCGATGGGCTTCCCTCCTCTAGCACCTCTCTCACCCAGTATCAAACAAGAATGTCATGCTGCATACAGCAAGCAGTGGGAGCAAGAAATGTGGAATCAAGAAGGGTCCTCTAACTGCCTAAGTGCCCGTCATCTCCACCAATGTGGTGTACCCAAATGTAGAGCAAGATTGAGACCCAATGAGCGTGTCATCTCTCAAAGGAGAGCACCTCTTCTTATACTAAAGGGCGGGGTTACATTCCAAGATGGCTAGCATCAAGAACTACCAAGTGTCCTCCCACATTGGTCGGACACACAACCTAAAGGACCCACACACCACAATATGATATAATAATTAATTACCTTAATATCCCTAAGCTTAATCACAATAATCAACAGAGAATATTTAATTAAGAGAGGATTTTAAAGCATACATAAGATTAATGTTCAATTTATTAAGAAAATAGGTTAACCTATCTTTGCTAATTAAGAAAGATTAGGTTAATTACCGTTTAATTAACCAACTAGAGCTTGATCTCTAGTGATTTTTGCGTAGCGGTCTCTCTACATGAGAGAGAACGTGCCAAGGCTCCGAGTCTAAATTTTTATGAAGAAAAGGGGGTCTTTTTATAGTTTTCTGGGCCTCGGGCTGTTCATGGCAGGTTCTGGCACCTCAAGCAAGGCCCCAGCTTCTAGGTAGCGCCACCTTTTGCTATTTCTATCTCTGGCAGGTGCCCCACAACTCCACATTGCCCACTCAGCTTCCAGAATCGATTTTGGTTGATTTTGCTGATTTTTAATGATGAAAATTGGAATATCATTAAATTCTAGAACCTTAGGATAAGAAAAGTCTTTGTTAACACTAGGTTGGTAATGGGACACTTTTATGTCCTAGGACACTTTTATGTCCTGTTAAGTGACCATTTTCCTTGAATTATGTCAAGAGTTTCAAAATGGATTTTGAGGTGCTATCTATCTAGAAAGTTGTCTCATGATCTGAAAAAAAAACTCGACATTTTTTTGGAATATCAATTCCATCTTTAACCTTGTCCTTCCACAACATTTCACAACCTAAACTGTGTGAAAAAAAGGGTCCTGTTTTTGGCTTTTTTCAACTTTTTGCAGCTATACCACTCTAGAATTCATGTTTGTGAGGTCTATAATGCTAGAGAACTATCTTTAGTAGTCCTCAACATGTCCTGATGCTTCTAGGGAGAAATAAATGTTAAAGTTGTAAGTTATGACCAAATTACAAAAATTGTCAAATCCTGTTTTTTAGCCAATTTTAGCTCTTCTATGATTTTTTTGGTGGCTTTCATGATATCCAAATGCAGTGTTGATTTTCTATGTCGCATATTGTAACATAAAGCTAATATTCCTTGAGTTTTGGGGCACCTAATACCCTATTTTGCATAGTAGACAACGATGGTTGATTTTTTCAATTATAGAAGAAAACGAAACATTCTAGTATATCAAGTATAGCTTTTTCCATATTGTTAGTTTCTTGTGACAACTACATGCATTTTGTAGGTAGTAACCATATCTAGTCATAAGGATCAAATTTGGCTAGATATTGAATAGTTTCTATGGGATTCTACAACTCATAATGTTGAACCCAGTTTTTTCATGTTTGCTGTATTTAGCACTTCAACTTTGTCCCCAAGATTCCCCTTGGTAAGAGATGTATTATTCTTTTGACATGCTCCATGGCTCCTTATGAACCTAAAGGACAATAGGGAACTAAGAAAACATGCATATATTATTTGTATTGAGCGTGGCTATAGAAACTTTGATGATAGGTTTGCAAAATGGTAAAAATTAAACTTTTTTGTACCTATTTCTTTTGGCAAAACAAAAAATAGTGAGTGAGAAGAAATCATATGTTCTGATCACCAACCCATTGAAGTTAACTAGGGAATTTATCTCAAGTCCTACAAAAGTCCCTAATCTTATTTTTATGCAACAAAACGTAAGAAATGACTGTTTTGATGAAAATGTACTGGTCCATCAACTTTGGAGGCTTGGTGTGACCAAAAGATGAGAAATTTTACAAGTTTCTTATTTTTTACATGTGTAGTAGGCCTTGAACTATAACCTCATGAAAGGATTTTACAAAATGAGTGGATCTACTATGGTTTTGGAGGTTTTTTTCAAAACCCTGAAAGGACACTTTTATGTCGTGTTAGGTTACCAACCTAGTGTTAATAATAATTACTGAAACCATCCAATTTTATTTTTGGTTGATTTTACTGATTTTTAATGATAAAAATTGGAATATCAGTAAATTCTAGAACCTTAGGATAAGAAAAGTCTTTGTTAATAATAATTACTGAAACCATCCTATTTTATTTATCTAATTGAATTCCTAGTGTAACCTTTCAAGGCCCGTAACTTTTCCAGATTTTATCGGAATCTAATTCTGAAAATTACTAATCATAGTAAAGCTCTGGTTATGATTCCAAAAATACCAATATTAGTCATGATTGAATCATTCAACAGTGGTTTTCAAGTTAATTTTACAAGCTTTTTACAATTTCTAAGGTATGAGAAATGGGAAACCTTACAATCACCCCAACTTAAGGAATTGAGATGTCCTCATCTCAATCAAAATGGGAAAATCTTTGCGAAGTGATACTTCATCCTCCCATGTCGCGTCTTCAGTGGGGTAGTCTTTCCATTTTACTAAATGCTCTCTGATAAATCTGTTTAGCAGACTCCTTTCCATAGTATCGAGAATACAATCTGGCTGGAGTTCAAGAATTCCCTGCTTCTGTATCACAATCTGTTCGTCATCTAGAGTGTGATTGGGATCTGGGATGTAGGGTTTTAGAAGATTGATATGGAATACATTATGGACCTTGAGGTGCTCAGGTAGTTTTAATTTGTAAGCTTGATCACTGATTACTTTAATTACTTCATAAGGTCCACAATATCTGGGGCTTAGTTTTTTGTATTTTCCCAAGGATAAAGTGCTTCTCTTTGGCCGTACCCTAAGGAATACTTTATCCCCTTGTTTGAAAAACCGATCAGACCATTTTTTATCAGCATAGTGTCTTTGGCGGTCCTTGGCTGCCTGAATGTCTTGTCTTATGGCTTTGGTTTGGGCATCCATCTCCTCCAACATTTGCTTTGAATCTTCTACTCTTGTAGTAGGGTCAGAAAAGTTTAGAGGTGATATACATTCATGCCCATAAAGAGCATTAAATGGTGACATCCCAATGCTTTTATGAAATGAGGAATTATAGGCGAATTCCACCAGAGGAAGAAATTGTATCCATTTTCGGGGTTCTCTACTACAGTAGGCTCTAAGGATGTCTTCAATAACTTGATTCACTCTTTCCGTTTGGCCGTTTGTCTGAGGGTGATAGGATGTATTGAAACATAGCTGGGTACCTAAGGATTCAAATAAAGCTTTCCAAAATTTTGAAGTAAATTTTGCATCTCTGTCTCACTGACTATTCGCTTAGGAAGTCCGTGTAATCTGAATATCTCTTTGATAAATAAACGGCTTATGTCTGATGCAGTGTAAGTTGTTTTTATAGGTATCAAATGGGATACTTTAATCAGCATATCTACTACCACCATAATGGAGTCATAACCCCCTTGAATAGTGGGAAGGCATGTTACAAAGTCCATGCTAATGAGTTCCCACTTCATTTGAGGAATGTCCAGAGGTTGAAGTTTTCCTGGCATCATTACTCGTTTGGCCTTAATCCTTTGACAGGAAAGACATTGTTTGATGTAGCGAAGTATATCTCCTTTCATTCCTGGCCAGAAATAGCTTTTCCTTATGGCATTAAGGGTCTTTGCATAGCCAGGATGGCCGGCAGCTGGAGCGTTGTGTCCTTCATAAAGGATAAACTCCTTTAATGTTGGACTTTTAGGAATGTAAAGCCGATACTTATAATAGAGAAGCCCATCCTCAAGTGAATAATCCTTGATTATGTCTTTCTCTTTCTCTTTTAGGTCCTGTTGATTAATAACCTGTAGAAGTTTTTGATAATCCTCATCTTCCAGGGAAGTCTCCTTAACCTTGTTTGGGATTAG
The DNA here is from genome assembly GCF_014529385.1 of Adiantum capillus-veneris. Lineage (NCBI taxonomy): Eukaryota > Viridiplantae > Streptophyta > Polypodiopsida > Polypodiales > Pteridaceae > Adiantum > Adiantum capillus-veneris. The sequence continues at coordinate 5,095,849 of NC_140944.1, read as the reverse complement.
ATTGTCGACTGTGGAAATAGCCCCAAGAAAAACCTTACGGCTAAGAGCGTCAGCAACCACATTCTCTTTCCCTGGTTTATATTTTTTTTCAAAATCATATTTCTGTAAGAGTTCTATCCATCTTCTCTGGCTCATGTTGAGTGTTGCTTGTGAAAAAATCCATTTTAAACTCTGATGAGCAGTGATTAACTGGAACTTTCCTCCTAGAACATAGTGTCTCCAGAGTTTTAGAGCATGAATGACAGCTAAGAGTTCCAGATCATGAGTTGGATAATTCAGCTCATGGATTCTTAATTTTTGAGAAGTAAAAGCGACTCGTCTGCCTTCTTGATTTAAGACTCCTCCTATAGCAAGACCGCTAATATCTGTCACTACTTCAAACTCTTGAGTGAAGTCAGGAAGTTTGAGTACAGGGGTGATGTGAGATTTTGTTTTAGTTTGAGGAAACAATCCTCCTGTTCTTTTTCCCATGTAAGTTTGACTGTCTTTTTAAGTAGCTGTGTCAAGGGTGCGGCAATGACTGCATAATCTTTGACGAAGATTCTATACCATCCTGTAATGCCCAAAAATCCTCGAATTTCACTGACGGTTTTGGGTTGTGGTCAGTCTATTATATCTTTAATCTTTGCGGGGTCTATTGAAATTCCTTCAGGGTTTATTATAAAACCAAGATAACTAACTTCGGGCATGAAAAACACACATTTACTCATCTTGGCATATAACTGATGTTGGCGTAGAAGATGAAGTACTTTACGTACATGGCCTTCATGCTCTATTTCATCTTTGAAATATACCAAGATATCGTTGAAAAACACCAACACAAAATCATCCATATATTCTCTGAATATATGTTGCATGAGACGGTTAAAAGTAGCCGGAGCATTCGTAAGACCAAAATGAATCACGATGACCTCATAATGCCCATACCGGGTGTTGAATGCAGTTTTGTAAATATCTGCCTCCTTAATCCGAATTTGATGGTAACCTGATCTGAGATCATTTTTTGTGAATACCTTAGCTCCATGTAATTCATTGATGCGAGGAATAGGATACTTATTCTTTACCGATACCTGGTTAAGTCCCCTATAATCGATGCAGAGACGTAAAGATCCATCCTTCTTCTTTTGGAATAGAACAAGCGCTCCCCAAGGTGAAATGCTTGGTCTTATGAATCCTTGTTCAATAAGCTGACGAAGCTGTTCTTTTAATTCAATAGCTTCAGGGAGGGACATTTTGTAGGGTCTTGTTGAAATTTGTTCACTACCTGGAAAGGTTTCTATTTCGTGGTCTATATACCTTGGAGGAGGTAAATTTGAGAGATCTTCCGGAAATATGTCCGAAAATTCCTTAAGCGATTCTGGAGTTGTGTTGTTCCTTGAATCATCTGCCTTATTAAGTTTTACTACAAAGATCTGTTGCCCTTTTCCTAACCCCTTTAGAAGTCGACTAGCCTTAACTAAATGAGCCTTAGGATTCCCATTTGATCCTTGTACTAACGTTTCTTCGTCTAAGTGATTTTTGAAGGTTAGGTTCCCTAGAGCACAATGAATTTGGGCTTGATTTTTTATTAACCAATCCATTCCTAGAATACCATCATAGATTCCTACTAGTAGAGTCCAAAAGTAAGATGGAGTAAGGATTCCTCCTAGTTCATTCTCATCTTCCCCGGCTGTAAATTGAGATAGAACCTCTTTTCCATTTGCTAGTTCTACCACTAATTTCTTGGTGGGATATTGGTTCAATTTAAGTTTCCTTAAACATTTAGGGGAGAGAAAAGAGTGTGTGCTGCCACAATCTATAAGTAGTTCAAATTTTTCACCTTCTCTGTTTGCAGTGGTTTGGATGACAGCATACTGTTGCCGAGCTCTAGGGTTATCAATGGCGGCAAAAAGAGTAGCTCTTTCGTCTTCCTCATCCAGCAAGGTTGGCTCTCCTACTGCAGCATAAGCTCTAGCTCTTCTACCTCTTCCTCTACCTCGTCCTCTATTTCCTCTACCTCTTTGATTATTTCCTTGTCCTATCTGAGTCTGAGGAGTGGTTCTGGCAGCAACTCTGGGATTTTGCCCCTCGGGGCATTGACTCATGTAGTGTCCCATTCTATTGCATCCATAACATCTGATGTTTGGAAAAGTCTGCTCTATAGTGGCTGCAGTTGACACTGCCCTTCATTGATTTCCTTTGTTGTAATTTCCCCTTTCTCTTCCTCTAAAGTTATTGTAGTTGTAATAGCTCCTTGCAGGGGGGTTTCCTTCAGCTGCAAGTGGTTTAGCTCTTAGAAGAGCATCTTGAATAGATATGGGTCTCATAGCTTCCAAGCGGGTACTTAAAGGTTTGTTTAGACCCTGACAAAAACAAGCAATCTGTTGTTCCATAGTGATTGGTGGTGCATAACTTCGTAAAGACACATATTTGGTGTAGTAGTCTTCCAAAGTAAGCCCTAACTATTTGAGGGCGAAGAATTCATTCATTTTAATAGCTTGGTGAGCTGGAGGAAGATATCTTTCTTTGACTGCCTGCTTCATTCTTTCCCAAGAGGGACTAATGGAAGGTTTATCTCTACAATATTGTTTCCACCAGAGTTTTGCATCTCCGGTGAGTCGAAACATTCCTAACATTGCCTGATTTTTCGAAACAGTTCCTGCTGCCAAGAAATAATCATCCATGGCGTCGAGCCAGGCTTCGGCATCACGTTCTAAGTTGGTTCCCTCTCCCTTGAAAGTTGGGAGTTGAACTTGTTTTAACAGTAGTTTCTTTTCCTGGGTGGGAGTGTAGAGGCTTTTTGTATTACTCTGGGTTTTTAATTAAGGGAAGTCTTTTAGTGATAACAATAATTTTGTTTTGTCATGCAAGTTTTCTATTCTATATACTTTTGAAATTTTGAATGAAAACAGAAATCCGACAATCACTATCACCATCTCAATTAAACTACACAAAGCATGTCATAAAACCATGGTATATACAAGAGTTAATACAACACCGACTCATACTATGTACAAGATGGACTCATACTATGTACAAGATGGACTCATGCTATATACAAGATGGACTCATACTATATACAAGATGGACTCATACTATATACAATGTGTAACTCTCTATATCAAAATCCTCTTCACCACTGGTGGGTCTGACAGGGGATCAAAAAATATGACATCTTTTGGTCCCCTAAATTTTGGGCCTACCCTCATGGGTCTAATCCTACTTGGGTATATTACTTTGGCTACCTGATCATATACCCACTGATTTTGTGACACTTCTATCCCATCTATAGTAATGGTATGATCTGGATCTTCAGTCCCACTGAAAAAGAAAACTTTGATGGTCCGAAGTGTTTATGCCCACTTTGAGTCTTTTTAAATTGAGTGCCAACCCTTCTACCTGTCCCGCATCAATCAGGAAAATTCCACCAAACTGTGACAAGCTGATTCCCCATGTGGGAGGAGGGGAAAACATTACATCTAATAATTGCATGATGCTCTTGCAAAGTAAAAAGTTATTGGAGTTGCAAGCAGCATCGAACATGATGTTGAAAATGACAAACTTTCGGTAAGCTTGGCGGATATTTTTCTGTATTGATAGGGAAATTCTCATTTCACAATATACCATAATTAAAAATGCAATATAACTTGTGCCTATTTTTCCAACTTTTACCCACCTAAGGTCAGGACCTTGTTAAACCATGCTCTGATACCACTTGTAAGGTCCCCAACCCGCCGACACCAAAAACGGGATGGGACCATTGACAGGTCTCTAGGCCTACTAAAGTCAGAGTCATTAGACAAGAAATATTCCAGGGAATTCACCCTTACCATTGACAATGGTTTAGGTTTATAGCCCTAGAAGGAGACCTAGTCCTGTCTCGTAGTGGAAACGGGACCAATAAAGAAAAAACCTATTCCGGCCCTATAACTTCAACATTCAGATTAAGGTTTCCTTAGCCAACGCTTTTTTTTCCCTAACATATGTGAGGGCACAGCTGTTGGTGGATTCCTCTTCCAAGTGAAGAAGTTTCTAAACATTTTAGTGTGCGGGAATGGATAGTTACCTGACTAATCAGGTCCACCCGTCCATGTTAACAACCTTAGTCAATCTCCACTTACCACCCCGCACTCACACATGATTTCTGTGTTGTTTAATTACTACCACATTCTTTTCAACATTTAAAACAATGATTTCTTTTAACTTTCATAACTGAATTTCATTAAGATAACCTTGAAAACATATTGAAAAATTTCTTTTAGTAAACAAACATCTTTAAACTTAAGACAAGGTACTGTCATTCTGAAGTATCTCTCATCAGTACTGGCTTGTCTCAAGACCACCTATACATGGGTGAAAAAACGGCTCTCATTTCTTATTTATAAAAATCGGGCTGGAAAAATCCATCACCCATAGTCCGGGCGCCCATACGCCAATCGGTTGCCCATACAATCGGGCGGTTCCTTTAGGATAAACTTGATATCCTAAGTAATATCCACAAGCACAAACAAGCACGGGGTAAAGGCTCCACGCGCGCTGAGGAAACCGACTCATCCATGGAGGAATCGCCATCATTACTCATTACCTAGAGTAAAATATTCCAAGGAATCAGAGGTGTCTTGAGACAAGTTGTCTTAAGGATGGTCAAACATTTCTTTCCTAGGTCAATCAGTCATAACCCAATCATTTCTTTCCTATTTACAATCATTGTTCGTTGGTTTTTTGGAAGTTACCTTCCATTTACAGCCAGTTTATCCTTCCTAACCCTTACGTATGCAATGCTAACTTAAAAATGAACTTTAAAATATTTAAGTGAAAAAAATAGAAATCCACCTGGGACTGCTCGTCCATGTGCTGCTACGTTGGAGCCTGCAAACTTTCCTCCGTCGGCCTACGACTAGGCCCAGCCTCATGGTCATTAGTGGCTTTATTTCTTTTGTTGCTAATATCCTCTTCCTCAGTAAGAGGATTTCCTTTGGTTCTCTTTGGAACCATATCGGTAGCCTTATAAAAAGACTTAATCGATTAGAGGTTTAATTGAATAATCTCTTTTCTTCCTTTTTACCCAAAAATAAGGATTTTTGGAGTAACTAGGTATCCTTGATAGTTAATTGGATGAGATATTTCTCTTGTAACTTCCCTGTACTATTAGTAGTTTCCCATAATTACCATTTAATTTGGGAAGCTATTTAACTAGGTTTCTCCTTAGTCTATATTCCATGAATATTTTATATTTAACCTTAGTAAATTATAATTCCTATCTGCTAATGGATTACTCACCCTAAATGTAATTTCATATGTTCTATCTTTAGGAATTTTCATAAATTTTATTTATAAGTTTTCCCTCTTATACTTATGGTCTAATTTAAGCAAATTTTTGCTGATAGTAATTTGTTATACCACCCAATTATGCTGAGGTAATTTCATCAACCTTCAATAGTGATTTTGGACCTCAGGTATTTATTTGGTAGTTATATAAATTCATTTGCTAATTTCCTTTCTCTATTTTATACCCAAAATCGGTTACTTTTAATGAAGATAAGTATTTAAACTATTTATCTGAGGTTTAGATATTTATCACGGATTCTTCAAGGTGTGTTATACCTCTGATAATTATCTCAAACGTTTTGGATTAATTTACTATTTTCTCCCTTTTATTTTTCCCTAAAAATAATGTAATTTTACTAAGATAATTAGTTAAACTAACTATTTGACATTAAGATAATTATATCGGGTCTTATAAGATAGGATTTACCTCTGATAGTTATCTCAAAGCATTGTGAATCAATTTGCTATTTTCTCCGTTTTAATTTGTCCTAAAATCAGTGTAATTCTGTTAAGATAATTAGGTAAACTAATTATCTGATGTTAGCATAATTATCAAGGATTCCCTAAGATGTAATTAACGTCTAATAAATAATTCAAAGCATTTTGAAACAATTTTCCATTTTTCCCCTTTTAATTTGTCCTAAAAATAGTGTAATTTTGTTAAGATAATTAGGTAAACTAATTATCTCAGATTAACATAATTATCACAGGTTTCTTTAGATGTGATTAACCTCTGATAAATAACTCAAAGCATTTTGAATCAATTTGATTATTTTCCCCTTTATTTTTCTCTCAAAAACAGCGTAATTCTGCTTAACTAATTATGATAGTCTAACACAGCTCTGATAATTATCTCAACTTAATCTAATCTTGATTAGTATAATTCCCATTAATTTATGATTAAAATGGATAATTTCAATCCTAATATGATATAATTATTAATTAGCTTAATATGCTTTAGCTTAATCACAATAATCAGCAGAGAATATTTAATTAAGAGGGGATTTTTAAGTATACATAGGATTAATCTTCAATTTATTAAGAAAATAGGTTAACCTAGCTTTGCTAATTAAGAAAGAATAGTGCCAAGGCTCTGAGTGTAAATTTTTATGAAGGAAAGGGGGTCTTTTTATAGTTTTTCTAGGCCCCGGGATGTTCCTGGCAGGTTCTGATACCTCAAGCAAGGCCCCAGCTTCTAGGTAGTCCCACCTGCTGCTATTTTTGTCTCTGGCAGGTACCCCATAGTTCCACACTGCCCCCTCAGCTTCCATAATTGATTTTGGTTGATTTTACTGATTTTTAATAATGAAAATTGGAATATCAGTAAATTCTAGAACCATAGGATAAGAAAAGTCTTTGTTAATAATAGTTACTGAAACCATCCAATTTTATTTATCTAATTGAATTCCTAGTGTAACCTTTCAGGGCCCGTAACTTTTCCAGATCTTATCGGAATCTGATTCTGAAAATTACTAACCAAAGTAAAGCTCTAGTTATGATTCCAAAAATACCAATATTAGTCATGATTGAATCATTCAACAGTGGTTTTCAAGTTAATTTTACAAGCTTTATACAATTTCTAAGGTTTCAGAAACTGGAAACCTTACAAAGAGCTGTTGCAGGCCAAGTCCATTCTCCAACTCAAAGACAAGGTACTGAGAGGCGGTAAGATTATCTGACGATATCTTATTAAGTTTAAGAACTATCATTTTGAATATGCTAGATGGATGCAAGGCATACAATTAAAGGATAACCTAAACCTTGTCAATGCTTACAATGCTTCCCTAGAGTAAGCAAATGTACAAATGTTTAAAATGAGCAATTTTTTTTGTCTTATAAGACTCTCTTTTTCTTTGCACAAATGTTAAGTAGTATGCATGCTTAGGATCAAGTTTGCGGAGATGATATCTTCCAAACACCAAGTAGAACCTATCACTCTACTATGGCAGATTGATAGGACTAATGTGCAAACATTCTCGTGGCACCTTAGGCTCTCAAGTGCCAAATGGATTAGTCATCCATTCTGGAACAATGTCGTAGGGTAAGATAGGGATCCTCTACCCGCTAGAAAAAGGACTAATGAATAGGCTTTATCTTCTCTGCCTCGTAGTCGAGGACGCCTATGATTTCAAGAGAGAAATAATGTCATAATAACTAATATCTAATTCTCCTATATATGATATTTTAATATGGGGAAGTACCAGGGGAGAAAAAAGCTAGATTATTGGTAAGGCTAGCAGACTAGCCACAGTAGGGATCCAAAGAGGGACCATCTGCAGAAGAGTAATGTGCAAACAATGGGCTTCAAAAACCTAAGGTTCAGACCATTAAGACTTCCAAAATGCTAAGGTTCCAAAATTCAATGGTTAAGTCCAATGGTCATTGCTTAGGAAATTTGGATGCTTGGTAGTGTGCACAAAGTCTTCAAAGACTCCTAAAGAGGAGGGGGTGAGCCCTAAAGGTAGGGGAAGTGAGAGAGTGAGGTGAGACAATACACACACACACATGCGCACGCGAAGGCTTCCCTTTACACAAAGGGCATAATGGACACATGTAGATTCCTAGCCCAGTTGCCCCCAAGTTGCATTCAATTCCTATTGGATGGCCATAGAGGTGGACCAATGAGAATTAAGCTAGAGTATATTTAGTTTAATTCATTTAAAAACACGTGATAAAAGAACCAATAGAAATTAAGCTCTCTAAAAGACTATTCGATAGTCTTCCAAAAGGGTTTCCAATGAGCATTCAGCAGCCGAATGGCTTGCCTGATTCCTATTGGCCAGAAGACTAAGGGGTTCAATGAGAGTTTAATTTCATTATTTAATTACGTAAAGCCCTCACAAAAGGGGCAAGGGGGACACATGTCACAAGGCTATCACTTACGCTTCTCAACTATCATTGGCTAAGCTTTGCAGGGTCCAATGGGGTGCCAACATGAGTAAAAATCATGAGGGGTCGACCAAGAGAGAGAAGGGGCTGATTTTGGCAAGGCATAATCACACACACACTCACACAATCTCATGTGTGAAGCAAAGAAGACCTTCTCTTCTTCTCAAGCTTCAATGGAAAGCTCATCATCTACGCCAAGCTTGTGAGAAGGGAGGCCTACACCAACAACTCTTGGCTTTGTGATGCAAATCCAACCAAGAGCCAAGCTTCAATGCATGTTCATCTCCTCTGCCATGCTAATTACTAAGCTATGCTAAGCTTTTATGAGTGATTATGTGAGGAGATATACTTCTTTCTTGTAAGAATACTCTGTCTTCCTCTCAATCTACTCTCATACCCCGCTAGCTCTCACCATCTTTGAAGGTGTGTGAGGTCTTGGGTCTGAGACTGTGAGGAAATTGATGTTGTTTTTTACAAGTGTTAGCTTGGTGCTTGAAGCTTCCATCTTCATTGCACCAGTAAGTTATTGAAGTAACACAAAGTATTGTATTGTAAAATGTCTCCTTTGATGGGGGAAACCTATAATACAAAGCCTTTTGGAGGGGGGACTGGCTCCATGCAAATCCGGTCCTCAATTGTTGTCAATAGCTTAATTTCTCTCTCTTTTGAAGTATTGTTCATGCCTATCTAACTAGGTTTTATGCTTTTTGTTGCTCTCTCCATCCAAGCACTCTTGCTACACTCATTAGGAATCTACTCTAATGAAATGCTCACTATGTTTATGTTATTTCTGCTACACACAAGTTACTAGGTCATTAAATGTTACACGGTTCTATGTTGATGGTCACACCAGAGCCATGGAAGCATGCATGGAAGAAGATCAACTAGTATGGTGTTGGTTTTTCCCCTCCATCATATCATCAGATGTACACAATGTTCTTGGATAAATGCTTTGTAGAGATTCAAAAGTAAGTTGATAGGTTGATCTTGAAATCAGTTAATCAAACAAGATGCACTATAGTTAGTGATGGATGGTCAAATATCCAGTGTAGACCGCTAATTAGTGTGATTCTATTCAATCCTCAAGGGGAGTGCTTCATTAAAGCAGTGGATAACTATATAGTTGATATCATAACAGAGGCAATTCATCAATTAGTTGTCCCCAATGTAGTAAAGGTGATCATGGACAATGCAAAAAATTGCAGAGTAGCTGATTGTCTCTTGGAGGAGCACTTCCCTAGCTTGCACACATTTGGTTGCAATTTGCATAGCTTGAATGTTATGTTGCATGATTGTTATAAAAAAGATGGCACTGATTGGTTCAAAATAATTATAGACAAAGCAAGGAAGGTGGTGAATTTCATTTTGAAGAGACAACATGTTTTGGACATGTATCGGCAACGTATATCCAGCTGTATGAAACAAGATTTTGCACTAACTTCTTCATTGTGGTAGGTTTGCTGCAAAACAAAAATGTTGTTTTAGAGACATTTGTTTGTGCTAGTTTCTATGAGTGAAAAGTTGAGCAACTGAAAAGTGTAAAAACAAAGGTGAGGTCCTTGAAAGTGCCCCGGGGAGGTCACCTAATAAAAATGTAACCTATCACGTGAGTTCAACAGAAGGGTATGTAAAGTTCTTGAAACTTACAGAAATATATATACAAAAGGGTATTATTTTTTCAAATTTGAAAAAAACTTACAGATTTTAAAAGAAAAGGGTACATTATATTCTTAACAAAATTCACAGATAAGGAGTTTTACAAACATGTCTTGAACGCACGTGATATGGTAGTTTTACACATAATGAACCCCCCGAGGAAAGTGCTTATTGATGATAGACACTTTTGGTCTGACATTGGTGACATATACTTGGTGACGAGGCCTGCAAGGATATCTCTGCGACAATTTGATCTTAAGTTACCTAATATAGGGAAGGTGTGCATGGTTTGGTACAATGTTCAAGAGAGTTTGAAATCTCCTTTAGAGCCTGCAAAGTTTTTGATAAAGCCTTGGAATTCACCCCTTAATACAGCTAAAAGGAATATCTTACATAAGTATGTTCTACATGCTTGATGGGTTAGTGCGCATAGTCCATTGCGCAATGTTGTTGTTTTTCTTGATCCATAGTATTGGAACATGGACTATGATGATTTGGATGAAGAGGTGATTGAAGACTCCTATGATGTGGTCAATAATTTCTACAACTATCTAGATGATCAAGCCCAGGTCGTCTTTGAACTAACGAAGTATAGGTTAAAGGATGGCCTTTTTTTAGTTTTGAGTTTGTTCACAACCTAGCATTGAAATAGCCAACAAGGAAATGGTGGCTGATGAGCAGTGCTTTAGCACCTACATTACACAATTGTTAGCGTGCTTGCATACTGTGTTGTCAACTCAAGTTCCAAGCGAAATTGAAGTACTTACAGCTATATGCACTCAGCTATTCATAATCGCCTTCTAAGCAATTGTGCCAAAAAAATGGTATGCTTGTATTGCAATCATAGGCTCCTTCCAATATTCAATCAGAAAAGTATGAAGAAGGCAGGCCATGGTGGACTATGGATAACAATGAAGATGACCAAGAGTAAGGGGAAGAGGTGATGGCCGAAGAACTAGAATTTTGTGAGCTTGGTGGATGCTTTGTTTGAATTGGATGCAAATCTTGAGGTGGATGATTGTCCTCCTACTTGACAAAGAAAGCTATTGTAGAGAAATGATTAAACATAGATAGCATTGTAGGTTGACAATTTGGTGGGGTACAAAACAAGTTTAAGTCCTTTCACAAAGGACAATTGGCAATCCATGGAAACTCTTTATTCATAAACTGCGGTCCATGGGATCCACTTTAACTATTTCTTGAATTAATTGACGATTTTGTTCACTTTGCAAGTTGGATATGTTGCATTAAATTCTATCACCATCAAAGTAAAGTACATTTATAAGGTTAAGTGACAAGTCATATTTACCACCATCGCATAGTCACCAATGTCTAATACTGCTTTAATGTCTGTCACCACTAGAGTTAAATACATTTAGGACACTAATATTAGGACCACTATGTTGAATATACACCAAGTAGAACCATTTATGTTGGATATGTTGCATTTATAAGGTTAAGTGACAAGTCATGTTTATCACCATTGTCTATCAACACTGTCAAATACTTCTTTAATGTCTACAATTGCTAGAGTTAAGTACATTAAGGACATTAATATTAGGACCACCATGTTGGATATACACCAAGTAGGATTATCAAAACATTCACAACCCGCTTTATCCGCTTGTTTTGTTACAAGGTAGTCTGCAAAACACATTTTATACAATGACATTCTTTCGCAACCGAAAGTTTTGTAAATAAGAGTATTATATACAAAGAGGCTAAAAAGTAATTGCAAGCTTTACAAGGCTTCAAATTTCATTGCAAGGGTATCATATACAATGATTAAAAAATTCATTGCAATTCACTCCAGTTGTGACATTTATAAAGATAAATTTAGGTTGTCTAAATTAGAGTCTCTCTCTCTTGCAATGGCTGCCACTAAGCCTTGATAGTATTTCTCCATTTTGAACATAGAATACACAACTCGCCAATGGGAGCATTTAATATATGTCACTCGTTCACCAATTCTGCATGAGACATGGCAAATGATACATAATGCCACAAGCTATCCTGTATTGAACACTCCAATTGTGGAAGAAGTACCCACAAATTAGGCAAGGACCCAACTTCTTTTGTGTAAACTAGAGGTGGCCACAATGTGTTGGGATGCTCAATCATGCTCATGATCGTCTATTGTTGGCATCGCTCCTCCATTTCACAGAGCTCATGCCTAAGGAGCTTGATGTCTCTGTGTAACTATTTGGACTTACTTGTGTCACCATCCCTTGTTGCCTGTGTGGAGGTATAGATCAGTTTTTGCAACTCCTACGTAGCATCAAGTGTTTGTATAATGGAAGCGGCCAATGCATATGTTAGCTCCTCTCGTGATATTGTAACCGTCTCACTGTGGATATCCATTATGCACTTATTGGGGGCCTTGTTGTTGAAATCCACTAGCTCATTTAGAACATATTGTGTGTATAACATCTTTACAAACCACAAGGGACAATCCATGTGGTTTAGTGTACTCCCTGTGTATGCAAGGTATATGGCCTCATCGTGCATGTGAATTTCTAGCACAATGCATTTGTCCAACTTTAATCTCCCCTTGCAAATGGAGAATTTAGACATAGTTGGCCATGCTTCCTTGACCATCTCTGTGGTGACATCCTTGTTGATGTCTTTCTATTGCTTGCCATTGGCTGGTGCCCACTCATTGGTCTGCGCAGCAACTCTTGCTTGGTCATTTGGACCAGTTGTATATACAAGCAAGCATAAGCAATTGTATGCTTTTTTGGATTTCTTGTGTCCATGCCTGGCAGAAACACATTTACAACGTCTTCAATGAGCAACAAAAAACTTAAGTTTTAACAAAAAAACATTTGTGCATCACACATGACACCACTGCGTGGTGATCAAGCATCACAAGAAAAAAGGACACTATTGTTAAGACCAATATATAAATCATGTGGGCACCATACCAAATAGATTTCATCACTATACAAAAAAATCCATTTGTGAATCCGGTTTCTAGAGATCAATTTAAATCTTTAGAACACACCACATATTGTATTGAATCACTTTGCACCATGGTCCATCAATATACGAAAGATTCCATTTGCAATTTCGGTGTTTAAATTTAAATTTTCACAATACACCACATATTGTATTGAATCACTTTGCACCATAGTCCATAAGTAATGTGATAGAGAGAGAGAGAGAGAGAGAGAGAGAGAGAGAGAGAGAGAGAGAGAGTGTACAAGTGAGAGAGATACAATTTGAATCCATGGAATTTACTATACCAAAAATTCCATTCACAAGTCTTATGTTTATAGATTTGATCGAATAATTGTCATTTGCAATACATACAAGACCATTGTCTACAAAAGTGAACAGAATAAACTAGAATCTAGGCATCGTCTCACTAAGCGGCCACAAACACACTTCTGACTTGAGATCTAACATATCCAAGTGGTCACTCATATTCTGCAAAGTCTTTCTTTGCTTGTGTGGTTGCTTCAAATAGTTTTTGTGCATTATATTGAAAATCATGCCGCAATCATTTTGATTTCGCTTTTGCTAAGGCATGTTATAATGCTCTAATAAATCTTTACACCATTCACATTGTTCCTTGATGCAAAAAGAAACTACATAGGTGTCAGTGGTTTTAGTGTATGGGCAAGCAAATTTTGGGTTACAAAGCTACGGGGCCCTCCATGGGCGTAGGACATGCTCCGTCAAGTCTGCAATGTTGGTTTCTCGCTTCTCAATGTCCACTCGTAGTGCTAATCCCCAATCAATGTCACCGACATGGGACACACCCTCCTTTGTGAAATCAGTCATGATGTTCCATGGGTGCAAGTCACATTGTATAATTCCTTTTCTATGTGCATGCGCCATGGTCCTCACTAGGGCATCCATAAAAGAAGGTGCCCACTCAAGCATATGCTTTCACATCTCAAACTCTTACTCTATGGGAGGGTGTCTAGGAGGTTCCTTTTGAGCCTCCAATATGTTGGAAATCTACCCTTAGGTGATGGAACACACTCAGACATATTACCCAGATCCATTCCATTAAAGCGAAGAAAGATGAGCGAGTATGTCTCTTTGTGTGCTTGTTATATGCACCTTAAAGTGCCCCTGGAAACAATTTCACACTCACCTCTAGAGCAAAAGATTGGCATCTCTTTGCTTCATCTCCTTTGAAGTCCTTCACCACATATTGCACTTCGGGTGGCAACCAAGTTACTCCTTTGATAGTGCAATCTGACACAACTTTGTTTCTTCCTTTGCCAAGCTTTCTACCATGCTTGTTGGCCTTGGGTATGAGGTAAACACCAATGGCACACTGGGACATAAAGCGGCTGCACATTAAATGCTCGGAATCTGCCCCAAATTGTGCATTATACCTTGACGGTACCACATCTTGAGAGGAGGCTATAGTAAAAAAGATGGTTCTAACTTTGTGATTGTGGACATCTTGCAAATCAATATTGCAGGCTCTTTTAGATTTTGATCTCTCTACACACCATCATTACTCTAGTGTTGTAGCTTTGCTATATCTAAATCTACCGGTGCATCGACGTCCAAGTCTCTTAAGCACTGTGTCATATTGCCCACAACACCATCCATCAACTTACGAAAAGCCTTTGGATTGTAAGTGTGACTGAATTGCTTCGATTATGTTGTCAAAGAAATTCTCTCTACATGTCTCACTCTCCATTGTGGAGGTGATCTCCTCCATGGCCACTGTGCAGTTATATGTGACCATGAGAGTTTTGATTTTTGTTTTTAACTCCTTTGTTTCCACATGATCCATCTATGCTACAATGATAAAATGTTTCGTGATTTTTAAAGACAACATAACTTGAATATTATTACACATATGAATTTCATTCAATGAAACTAAGAAAAAATTTTGCAACCATCGAACTAGCTTAAAGAGTCAGCTATTGTTCAATGGGACTAACAAAAACTCTATGCTAGCAGTAGAGATGATGCCGAGAGCAGCACTGAACTAGCCTAAAAAGCAAGGCATCATTCAATGGGATTACCAACAACTCTAATCCAGTAGTAGAGCTAATGTCGAGAGCAACATTGAACTAGCCTAAAAAGCAGGACATCATTCAATGGGACTAACGACAACTCTAGCCCAATAGTAGAGCTAATACTGAGAGCAACATTGAACAAGCATAAAAAGTAGGGCATCATTCAATGAGACTACCGATAAATCTAGCCCAATAGTAGAGCTGATGTTGAAAGCAATAGTAAACTAACCTAAAAAATAGGGCACTTAATGAAACTAACAACAATTTCAACCCAATAGTAGAGCTAATGCCAAAACCAACACCAAACTAGCCTAAAAGTGTGTACACATAGATCACACATAAGACATAAAAATCACTTATTTGCTTGTACAACGACACTCCCACTCCGATAATAGAATTGATGTTGTCAACAAGACTAATAGAACTATCCATAAGTCAAACATAACTAACCATGTTCAACAGTGACACTTTCGATCCAAAATAGAATCGATACAGAAGTGAAAATAGGGTCCATGTTGTAAAACAAAGTAGTTTCATCAATTTGCATGAAGACACTACCGATCCAAAGTAGAATTGATGCCGAAAACAAATTGATTAACTACTTATAATTCATGAGTGACTACTAGTCTAACATTTCACAATGACACTTCCGATCTGATGTGAAACTTGCAAGATCAACACACTTTAAAATTTATAAAAAACATTCATAAAAATATTAGAACAAAAATTTGTACCAAATTAATCACACCAAAATACATGAAATTAAGGTAATAATTATACCGTTAATTTTTATGTGGCTTGTGAGGGCTTGGGAAAGCTTACTAGAGCTTAGGACAGCTTGGATGTTCTAAAGACTGGAAAGCTTGGGGATTGTGAGGAGAAAGGGCCCCCTTATATAGTACCCAGAGGGCCTGCCAGGCTAAGCATCGGGCCCATAGGGGGCACTATCCACCAAGCTAAGTAAGTATCCCATTGGGACCTAGTGGGCTAACCCATATAGTGGTAGGAAAATCCAACCGGCTTGCCACATTTACTGCATGTCACATTGTCATTTTTTTAAATAGGAAATCCTTGCGAGTCATAGCTACCTCATAACTGGCTCCACATGGAATCTCATGGTGAACAGAATGGCAATACATGTTTCATGTATCTTTCTCCATTGTCTATAACACAACACATCTTGAGGGAACTTCTACCCGATCTATGAAACTACTGGGTTGCAAAGAAGAGGGAACAAAGAAGCTTTAAGAATAGGATGGCGCAGAGGTGTGAGGATGGTGACATAGAGGCAAAGAAATTCTTTAGGGAAATTTCTTGATTCTTGTGAAAACAAACAAACGGGCTCTCTGAGGGCATTCAAATGAAGAATCTACAGCAGCTCCTCTATCATCCAACATTCTCAGCATTGTAGCACACGTCAAGGACAATTGAAAGAGTCATTTTCTCTAACATCTATCATACATTATTTGAGTTGAAGACACCCCATTCGAATAATGAGTTATTTTTAAAGCGGGCGACTATCATGGCATGCCTCAATGGCTCATGTGCCGATGATAATGAATTGAGAAGTAGAGATGTTACCAAAGCTTTAGGCCTCCATCGAAGGAATGTTAGTGTTGCCAATGTTTGGTTGAGTCCTGAAGTAGAGGAAGGGTCACTTCCCTTGGATACTTGTCACCATTAAATGCACAAGATAAGCAGTATCACCAACAAAATTAAGAAAATTGTGTTTCAATTCTGGTTGGCAGAAACATGCATCTCCCCAAACAAGAAAGATGTTGTTTAAAAGAGGATAGGCAAGAGTGCGCATGTGCTACATCTAATTCATCTACTCGATTTGCCTTAGGTTTATCCCCCAAACACGTTGAGAGTGTGTAATAGTGGTTTACTAAGTTCTTGACCATGCTTTTGAATGTTTCCAAGTACATGACAATTCATTACAGGGCTTTAGTGCTTTACATAGCTTTGCAAGTGATTATAGATGCTTTTGAGTGCTCCATGGTGATTCCAAGAAATTTTGAGTGCATCTTAGTGCTTCTAAGCACTTTTAGACCATTTAACCATGCTCTCTAGTTCTTGACATACTTTTAGAAAAGTGATTACAAGTGTTTCTAAGTGATTCATAATGCTTCCAAGTAATTCCATGTCATTCCAAATGTATCTAAATGTTTTTGTGTGCCTATGAGTGTTTCTAGGTGCTTCTAAGTGCTTCATAGTGATTCTAAGTGCTTCTAGGTGTTTCAAAGTGCTTCATAGTACTTCATAGTGCTTTTGAGTGCTTCTAGGTGCTTTTGAGTGCTTAAGAATGTTTCTATGTGCTTCATAGAGCTTATAAGTGCTTCCAAGTGCTTCATAGTGTTTATATGTGCTTCATAGTGATTCTAAGTCCTCTAAGTGATTCTAAGTGCTTCATAGTGCTTCCAAATGCTTCCAAGTGCTTCTTAGTGCTTTATAGTGTTTCTAAGTGCTTCTAAGTTATTCTAAGTGCTTCTTACTGCTTTATAGTGATTCTAAGTGCTTCTACGAGTTTTTTAGATCTTGTGAGTGCTTCTAATTGCTTCTAAGTGCCGCAAAGTGCGTCCAAGTGCTGAATAATTCTAAGTGATTCGAAGTGCTTTTGAGTGCTTCCAAGTGTTTCTAAAAGCTTCCAAATTCTACTGCCTAGCAATTCCTAGTGCTTCCAAGTCATTCCATGTCATTCCAAGTGCATCTGAATGCTTCCTAGTGCTTCCAAGTGCATCTAAGTGCTTCCAAGTGCCTGAGAGTGCTTTATAGTGCTTAATCATGCTCTAAAGAGCTTGGTAGAGCTTTACAAGTGTTTCCAAGTGCTATCAAGTGCTCTGAAGTGCGTCCAAGATCTTTACAAGTAGTTCTAATTTTTCCAAATTATGCTTGTCAATGGGACGACGTAGTGCTTCACAATGCTTTATACTGCTTGAGAGTGCATCATAATGCTTAACAATGCTATAGACTACCTGAAAGTAATTTTTAAGGCTTGATAGTGTTTCTAAATGTGTCTTCTATTTCACAAAGAGACTTCTATATGATGTTTTGGGGGGCTCATCCAGACATAATCATCAGACATAATCATCTCCCTCATATGTTTTGAGGGTCTAAAGGCATGTAAAGAAATTAGGCATTATCTTTTGGCTAACAAATTTATTTTCTTCACAGACCACCAAGCTCTCTTGTATTTGGTAAACAAACCTTGTAATACAAGAAGGATTGTTTGATGGTTCATCATATTGCTTTGTTGGGATACATGCGTCTATGCCTTGCCTGATCGCCCAGGCTATGGGCTCCCACCCACTGACACCACCTTATTCTTGTACATATACCAAGAATAAGGAGCTCCTCACTTTGAAATTGACTCCACCCACACACTTTCTACTCTCTCCTTCTCCCCTTCTCACATGCACATCGCACTGCATTTTGCATCGTGCACACGCACTCTTCAACAGGTATCAGAGCTTTGGCGACAACGATCGACACGTGCGACGGCTTCCCTGGCAGACGGAAGCACGGAGCTCAGCTATCGCAACTTGAGCTTGGTGGCAACAGGTCCGGGATGGATCAGAAGGAGATCGGGCAAGATCTTGAATCTCGGCGTACTCGTGTGCATAGCCCCTCTGGCGAAGAGGGAATCTTGAGAAGCTTGGAAGAGCATCTTGGCAACAAAACAAGATTTTGGAGCTTGGAGGGAATCAACAAGTGTGAGCCTTGGAGAGATTTTGAGCTCGATTGTAGAATCCAAAGAGCTTGGGTCAGATTTTGTAGAGCAGGTGAAGGAGCCCTACAAAGCAGGTATTCTACAGAGATTGTAGAGCCTTTTGGAAAGCTTGTGTAGAATCGAGTTTGGTGGCTCATTGTGCAGATCTTGACAAAGGTTGAGAACTCGATAGGAGCTTGAGAGTGTGGTGTTGTGTACACACACACACACATTAGCCAACAAGTAAATAGCACTACAGGGAATATCCAGCAAATTAAGCGATGGCAACAAAGTAGTAGTACATGGAGTGAGCCGAGCTTGGAGAATCCGGGCATCAAGCATAGAATAATGAGCTTGAAGGGGTCAAGGCCAGGATGAAATTGAGCACAGGGCAAGATCTGCTGCAATTGAGCAGCCTGGCGGGCACCAAGTAGGGAATTCATAATCAAGTTCTATCGACATTGCAAGAGGAATGAGGAGGTGCAATCAAGCAGCTTGAGGGCAGCCTCTACAGAAGCCATCAAGCAAGGAAGTTGATAGCTCAGGAGGAAATTGCAGAAGAGTCCACAAAGTCTGGCAATTTCAATAAAGCATAGCAAAATTGAGCTCTTGGGTAGTGAACAGAGCAGATTTTTGGGTGTGTAATAGGATGCTTAGACAGCACTGTGGCAGAAGCATAAAGTTTGGGATTGTGTGGTGATGATTACACACACACACACACACACACACACACACACACAATCGATGAATTGCGAACCAAGAAATTTATGCAATCAAAAGCTTACAGTAGCGTTGGTTGCTAGCCACCAAGCAGTGTAGAGGAAGGGCAAGCAGGTGTGGTGTATTGTGCGTGCACACACACAGACACTCACATAGAGTCGTCCAGACAGTCATCAACAGAGAGCCAAAGAGAAACTAAAAGCTGAATTTTTATTTTGTTTTCTCTCCAAGAGTGGCTTCAAGCACTCACTAGCGAGAGAGAGAATTTGGTGCACGACTACACACTTCGGACAGTGGAAAGGAAGTGAAGGAGAGTGAGGCGGAAAAAAGAGAGAGGACATATACTCTCTCGGCGTGGGTGCACATAGACATACAGATGGCATGTGCGATTTGGGCGAGTAAGCCCGAGAGTTTCTCGACATTGACCCATCTTTGGCTTTGGCGTTCTTCTCAGGTTCGTTTCTTTGAGGACTTGATGCATTGATTTGGACACCAATTTTGGCAGTTACAACCTTGATGTTCTTCTTGACATTGGTGACTCGGCGATTATGACGACTATGGCATCAGTGATCACTTCCGTCCAGTGGCGAAAGGCGGCATCAACCAGGCTTTCCTCAGCTTCGACATAGCGAGAGCAAGTGAGAGCCATATGGCTCCACTCTAGCATAGCTTCATTAGCAATTACCCTCCCACACACCCATTCCAGAGTGGTTTTGCTCCAATGAATATCCCCCGACATTCAACTTTGATTTGGCCATTTTGATTTTCACAATTCTCCACTTTCCTGCTTTGGCGACACACACCAATGCATAGCGGCTCCGATGGACCATATAGGAGCAGGTTTCATGCTAGTGCAGCTCTCAAATAACAATTTTGACCACAAGCAGCTGGTTGTAATTTGTGCTTGGTTTCCGATCGACGTGCTTACCGACTGATGACATAGTGTGCCAGTTTCTCAACGGTTTTGCTCGCAGTTTGCACTTGCTTGCAGTGCAGCTATGTATGCTTGTGTGGGGCAGTTTAGAGAGCAATTTCTAGCACGAGTTTGTGCAGTTTCATGCTATGTATACATATCTGGATACAGTTTGAGCTAGCCATAGCTCACAAGTTTACATCATTTTCTGGACAGGCACATGTCCATAGAGCCACTTGTTTAGGAGTGAGCCAGTTTGCCATGGTTTGGCAGTGCATGTATGTCATTTGTGGATCTGTTTACTGAGATATTGAGTGTCTATTTTGGTGCAGTTTTTTGGTGATATTTTTTAAGATTTTTCTCAAAATACAGGGGGAAGCATGTCCGTTTGTTCCCAGCCTACTTTGTGATGGTTTAGTGGTCGGGATTGACTCCCACATTGAACGTGATTGAGTGTATGTTCCCAAAAGAAGACACACCACCATCTAAAGCAACTAGGAGTGTATTGACTTGATATGCATACAGATGTACATAGATATATTCTAAATGTGCTACGTACAGGAACAATCCACTGGTGGAATATCCCACATTGTTTCAGATGGCAGTTGCACCTCAATGGAGTCAATGTATGGTAGATATTACCAGACAACGAGGACATTCCCTAAAAATGTCATGCGAGCTAGACAAAGAGCCATCGAATTGGAAGCTGAAGACTTCACGCTAATTGAAAATCAACTCTACAAGAGAGGGAAGGATAACCGACTCAGAATATGTGCAACAAAAAATAAATATTTGCCTATCTTAGAGCAAGCACATGAAGGGATTATTGGGGGCCATTTCTTAGGAGATAAGACCGATAAGATTGTCTTAATTGTGGGAATATGGTGGCCTACATTGCACATGCATGCGGATAAATATGTTAAGTGATGTGATAAATGTCAACGTATGTAATATCTCTGACCCCGAGCTAAAGAGCACCCCTGTACTACAAAATAATCATACTACAAAAAGTTACTATTTTTTGTAGTTTTTTTAAATCTGTCGATGCCAAGATGTTTAGAATGTTATAGAGCTTTCAAAAAAGAATAAAAATAATTTTTTTGAATTTTTTTTCTAAAATAGTAAGTTTTTGGTCACCCGACCCGTCTAGTTTTGACCGGCTCGACAAACTGCACCCGTACCCAGAATTTTTAAAAAAAATGCATTTTCGAACATTGAGAGCTGGTAAATATGGTAGGTACGCGGGATGATGCACCTTAGTTCCGTCTTAGCACAGCAAGTTTCGGAATTAAAATCCAAGATGTAACGACCGTCTAAGGTTAAAAATAAAAAAAAATCTAAGGCTAGCAGGGGCACTGGCACTCGGGGCTTGTGTGTGCACAGGCTCTAGGCCACTGGAGGCTTGCTTTAGCAGCTAGAGGGCGCCCCCACTCATCTAGGAGCTTGTGGGAGACTTACCAAGCATGAGAGAGAGTGTGAGAGGCAGTTGGAAAAGCTAACTGGACACTTTGCAAGCCATGCACCCAAGCTGCCTATGCAAGACCAAGTACTCACTCAGATGCATTTAGCAGCAGATTTCGATTTCCATGAGACTAAGCACTATATAAGGACTTGCTCACACATACACACATATACTCAATACACACACATACACAAACACTCCCTCACACATACACACACACACACATATACTCAATACACACACATACACAAACACTCCCTCACACACACACCTTGGGCGAGGTGCTGCCGGCATACACAATCTATAGGAACGGATTAAGAGGAGGAGGTGCTGCCAATCTCTCGTCAATTAGGCTTCATCGGATCTGCATTTCTGGCCTAATTAGCTCGATTTACGGTAATCCAAAGTCAATTTTATGTTTTCATCTCGATTTCTCTATGAATTCCTTATCTCCCGCTAATTCTATGCAAAATCTAACTACTCTATCTAGTAGTAAACTCTCTAAATCACATATGTGATTACTCTATTTCACTATCTTAATCCAATTAGTTAATTATGCATCATATCAACTTTCTTAATCATCAATTAATCCATGATTAATAATAGTGAATTGCCAGCTAATTAGATCAATGCATGAATGATGGAAATAAGTTAATCTCTAGCAAAGTAGCAATTTGAACGACTTCAATCAGTCATTTCATTAGGAATGAATTTAATTAACAAGGATTAAACTCTAATTACAAGAGATTAATGTGTAAATTAGAGAAATTAATCACCCTCTTAAATTATTGTCATTATAGAAAAGGAAATTCTTATGCATGTGCATAAGTTAATTCTGTACTTTTTTGTTCATCTTAGAGAATCAATTAGTATAGAAAATTCATCATTCAATTACTCTAATTAAGCAAGTAATCACAGGAAACTGAATTTTCCAATTGCCGAGCTAAACATCTAATTTTAAGGCCAATTCTCATAAGATCATGTGAAGATGTTGTCAATGTAATAAAAAACTTAGATCAACTAGTGTTAATCTAAATTTTCCCAAGATAGATTATGATAGAGGAGTAATTATCATACCCCTGAAATGATTCTATTTCTTCCGTATAAGAAGAAATGCTTGTTAAAGTTAATCATGTTGTTATCTGACCAACTGCGGATTGTCATGGTATACCGTACTCTAGTCTCTTTTCCGAAATCATCTTCTTAAGTAGTGAGTAAAAATGGCCCCAAAGAGGACCTGTTTTGGTGGATCTCACGACCATGAGGCCAGGACGAGAAACACCAACGAAAAGGGGAAGGCTCCCATGGTCGAGCAAGTACCGGTCATCTCACGAAGCATTGAGGAGGAAATTTTCGAGGTAGACCTAAATTTTAATTCAAGTACAATTTAATAACATTGCATTTTGGTAAGATAGGAAAATATCATTACCCCAAACATGTTGGTAATCCAACGGAGACCAGGACATTTTAATTAGTGTATTTAAATTCAAGTAGGAAAGAATGTTTTTGGAATAAACTGTCTAAAGTAGGAAAGACTATTTGCTAGGAAAAATTAACTCGGCCAGTTCATTTTTAATTCCAATGTTGATTTAGTCCTGATCCCCTTCTTGATCACAGGGGACAGCTTGCAAGGTTCTCGCAGTAGCTAGGATTACCTAGCTTAGGGCTTTGATCCACGTCTTGCGTTCTTTGCGGCGGTGGATACCCACGGCTTGCGTTCTTTGCGGTGGGATCTCCATGTCGTGCTTTTTATGCGGTGGACAAATCTAGTTGTATGGGCAACTAGGTGACAACGGGTGGAGTTAACACTCGCTGGGGGATTTTGTGCCTCCAAGACATTGGAAGTTTAAATGAAATGAGTTATTGAGGGAATTTTTACTAGAAAGATTGTTTTGGTGTCGCTTTGAAAAACTATTTGAAGGGTTGTCTTAACACAACCTGTGAATCGGAATTAATCAATGAATATATATGTTGAACAACAAATATGCTAGTAATTAGGATACACAAGACAAAGTGTGAGTATGGGGGTGGAAAGTGGGGGCTTGGCTCGGGTTGCCAATGCCTATGAGAAGGGTGGTCCCGATTGATCGGGAACTCTCTGTCCCCATAGTACGATAAATGACGTTAGAAGTGCTCATTGCACCAAAAGCAGTGAAGTCCCAAGTGTACGTGCCTCTGAAAGCAATGGGGAAAAAGGCACTCGAGACTTCTCTCCTTGTGGAAGGTGAGTCTTAGGACCGATAATTGGTTAGATACGCTTTCCCGTGCGGGGTGGAACTAGATCTCATTGCTAGTAGACTCGACTCAATTCACTTAGTGATGAGAGCTCGTCCGCTAGTTGATCCCTTAAACCACTTTGTTTGCTTTCGCTATAGATCTAGTGGCCACCGGGTTTACCATCAGAACCGTCGTTTGAGATGACGGGGTGGGCTCACACATGGTATCAGAGCAAGGTTAGGATAGACTGGGAACTAAAATTCGTACTGTTTGAAAATTTCAGAACTATGGAAATCTAGGTAGCTAATCCGAACTCCTTGCATTGGTGTTGCAGGAAGATCCCGCACTTGTATACCAAAAGTTTCAAGTCTTTAAGCTTATTTGCGAGCAAGCACGTCGTTCCCCAAATTATTGTTTTTGGCGAGACGTGATGAAGATGCTGCTAAAGGTCAATACACCACACTCCACTCGCATTGATAAAGGATGGGAGATCGACTGGACCCACGAAGGTGGGATTTACTACATCAATGCTCGGAAGTTAGGATGCCTGGCTACTGACTTAAAGAAATCCGTTGGGGAGAAGAATTGAGAGTAGTGCAGTTATACTACTTGTTGCCTTCACATTCGGGCGTCACTGTTGCTACTTCTGACGGTACCGAGCAAACCCTCAATGAGTGGCTTTGGGACAAGGTCACTGATGTAATTCCAACAAATAGAGTTAGAAATTTTGGTGTTCCAAGACACTTATCCAAGAGTATGAACACCATAATTTACTACCCGCATCAGGATAAGTATAGGGACTATTTCTTAGGAGAAATAGAGGATTGTAAGAATGTGACAACACATAAATATCGTCTGTATCATTATATCCCAGGACAGCCTGCCAGACGTATCATATAGATATCCCAAATTGCTATGTAATAAATTGATCAAAAGTTATCCTAAACCTCAAAAGGTTACGATTGTAATAAAAATTTCTATCAAAATAAAGGAAGAGTTTTTGTCTCTCGGTGCTTTGGAACTTGGATTTTACTAAAGTCTCATGTTTATTTAAAATCTTGAACTCTAGCAATCGTATCAAACTCCCTGTAAGCCGTGCATGCACCACCTGTTGCTCTCTATTCGACAGCACAAGAAAAGAAGCTCCTCCTTAAACAAGCCCAACCTCCGACCTTTAAGGGCGAGGGAGCTAATGTGGAGAGAGATACGGAAGTGTGGATGGAAGCAATGGATGATTATTTTGAGGCTGCAGGGACTCAACCCGCGAACCAGACCATGCTCGCAATGTTTCGCCTATCTAGCGATGCCAAGATTTGGTGGAAACAGCATTGCAGAGATCTGAACATCAAGGGATCTTCTCAATCGTGGGAAGACATCAAGGCTGCAGTGATGGGGTGTTACTTACCACCCGCTTATAAAACCTTGAAGAGGAACGAGTTCTTTGTCCTTCGTCAGTCGACTTCTTCAATCGAGGAGTATTACTCAAAGTTTGTTACTCTTCGAAGACCTGGATCAGCAAGTAGCACGGTTCTGCCAAGGGCTTATCGACCCCTTGAACAATTGGCTAGAAGCTCTCAGACCGACAACTCTTCAAGATGCCTTGCTGAGAGCTAAACCCTTAGCTATGGAAATTCAGAAGGCCAATCAAAATAAGAGGAATCATTTGGCGAAAAGGACAAGGACAAATGTTTGGAATAATAGACCAACCAACCAAGCATACGAACAGCGCCCAATAGTAGCAACTACCGCAGTTATGGAATTTCCAAATGTACGTTGTTATGAGTTCAATGAATTTGGGCATTACCGATCTAAATTCCCCAAGAAGACTCAAGCAACCAGCGCCAATTCCATACCTCTAAATGTCTATGGGTGAGGACAACCTAATGGAAGAGGAGGACGTAGAAGGGTAAACAGAGGGCGAAGTCGTGGAGCTACCACCAGAGTGAATGCCGCAGTGGTACAACCAACTGTGGGAGATGAAGCAGAGGAGGGAGCAACCTTGCATGCTGCAATCAATTGACAACCCCAATGGTTGTGAGCAATACGCAGTCATTCATACGCCAGGATCTCTCAGAGGTGAACAAGTTAACTTCCTTATAGATTGTGATAGTACTCTTTCATTTCTTTCACCCAGATGCATGAGAAAGCTAAAGCTAGACAAGTATCCAACAAGCAAATTAGTTGTGGAGTTAGCAAACGGCAAGGAAGTAGTATCTCAACACTCTGCTGGTATAATCAACTTTGACCAAGGGGGACACCCAACTTCTGCTCAATTTCAAACCCTACCTTTAGGATTCTTTGATGGGATACTAGGGACGGACTGGCTAAAGCAAAATCAGGCCCACATCCATTGTGCACAAGGGAACTTTAACTTTACAGATAACTTGGGTAGTGAAGTCTTAATCCAGGGGAA
Source organism: Adiantum capillus-veneris (assembly GCF_014529385.1). Taxonomy (NCBI): domain Eukaryota; kingdom Viridiplantae; phylum Streptophyta; class Polypodiopsida; order Polypodiales; family Pteridaceae; genus Adiantum; species Adiantum capillus-veneris. Next base: position 5,069,572 of record NC_140944.1, on the reverse strand, counting down.
AAATGGGAGACCTAGGGCTACTCTAGTTAAGGCCAGTAGACTTTTGAAGGGACTGAGAAAGGGGCAGCAAATTTATGCGGTAAAGCTCAACAAGGTGGACCAATCAGACACCAAACTTTGACCAAAATGGGGAGTATGATGATGTATTCCCTAAAGACCTTACAAATCTTCCACCACATAGAGAGGTAGATCATGAGATCGAGACTATCCCTGGATGTGAACCTGTCTCAAAGCGACCTTGTAAAATGTTACTTCCAGAGGCCATAGAACTCAAGGAACAACTTAGGCAACTCATTGAACAAGGATTCATTCGACCCAGTAATTCTCCTTGGGGCACACCAGTTCTTTTTCAGAAGAAGAAGCATGGGACCTTAAGGCTATGCATAGATTACCGTGGACTGAACCAGGTAACTGTCAAAAACAAGTATCCAATTCCAAGGATTGATGAACTCCTGGAGAGACTCCATGGTGCCAAAATGTTTACAAAGATTGATCTAAGGTCAAGATATTACCAAATCAGGATCAAGGAATCAGATATTCCAAAGACAGCTTTCAACAAAGGTATGGACACTACAAATTCACAGTAATGTCCTTTGGTCTAACAAATGCTCTTGCAAGCTTCAATCGACTTATGCAGGATATTTTTAGACCTTATCTGGACGATTTTGTCCTGGTTTTCTTTGATGACATTCTGATCTATTCTAAGAACGAGGCAGATCATGAAAAACATGTTCGCAAAGTACTTGATCTTCTTCGAGAGCACCAACTTTACACTAAAGCGCGCAAGTGTACCTTTTGCTCACCAAAGGTCAATTATCTTGGATTTATCATATTGGCCGAAGGGACTTCAATGGACCCAGATAAAGTCAAGAATATCATTGATTGGCCTCAACCATCCACCGTCAGCGAAGTAAGAGGATTTCTTGGAATAACTGGATGGTACAGGATTTTTGTCAAAGACTATGCACGTATTGCTGCAACTTTGACGGAACTCCTGAAGAAAGGAATGAGGATCGAGTGGAAGACCGAGCATGAGTTTAGTTTTGCTAAGCTAAAAGAATTCTTAGTCTCAGCTCCTATCTTAAAGCTTCCAGATTTCAGTAAGGAATTTGAAGTAGCAACGGATGCTAGCAAATTTGCTTTGGGCGAAGTTCTTACTCAAGAAGGAAGACCGATGGCGTATACTTCACGAAAGGTGAGGGATCATAAGAAGAATTATCCTACTCCCGATTTGGAACTTTTAGCGGTTATACATGCGCTGAAGTTGTGGAGACATTATCTTCTCGAGCGCAAGTTTCAGCTAGTTACAGACCACAAGAGCTTTAAATGGATTTTTAGTCAACCTATTCTCAATATGCGACAACGGCGATGGATAGAACTCTTACAAGAATATGACCTTGACATAAAGTATAGACTAGGGAAGGAAAATGCCATTGCAGATGGACTTAGCCAAAAATATTTTCTCGGAGCTATCTCGATTCCAAATAACCCTATCTGGGATAGAATTAAAGAAGCATCTTTGGTAGATCCAGAATACCAACGTATAGTATCATTAGCCAGTAGAATAAGATGCCTGAAGCTAAAGATTACTCTCTTATGGGAGGATGTCTTTACTTCAGACATAGACTCTGTGTACCTAGAGACCCACCTTTAAAGAAGACTATTCTGTATGAAGCACACGATAGCCCTACATCAGGACATCTAGGTTATGCTAAGACTCTTCGTGCTATCAGGAGGAGTTATTTTTGGTCCAGAATGAAAGGAGACATACTTCACTATGTGAGGCAATGTATTTCTTGTCAGCGGATAAAAGCCGAAAGAATCAAGTTACTAGGGCAACTTCAACCTCTTGACATACCCCAGATGAAATGGGAATGCATCAGTATGGACTTTGTTACAGGATTACCTTCTGCATGAGGTTATGACTCTGTATTTGTGGTTGTTGATATGCTCACAAAAGTGGCTCATGTAATACCTGTAAAGACAACCTTTACTGCTTCGGATATTAGCCGAGTATTCATCAAGGAAATTTTTAGGTTACATGGTTTACCCAAGCGTATCGTCAGTGATAGAGATGACAAGTTTACATCAAAGTTTTGGACTTCTCTTTTCCAATCTATTGGGTCACAATTAGCCTTCAGCACAGCGTATCATCCGCAGACAGATGGGCAGACTGAAAGAGTAAATCAAGTCATTGAGGACATTCTCAGGGCCTATTGTTCGCAAGAGCCAAAGAAGTGGTTACAATATCTTCCTTTGGTAGAATATGCTTACAATTCTTTCGAACACAGAAGCATTCGAATGTCACCCTTCAAAGCTCTTTATGGAAAAGATTGTTTAGCACCGCTTAACTTTTCAGACCCAACCATCAGGGTAGAAGCCTCTAAGAAGATGCTAGAAGAAATGGAAGCTCATACTAAAGCCATTCGCCAAGATATCCAAGCCACTCAGGATAGACCAAAGCATCACGCAGATAAGAATCGATCAGAACGGACCTTCAAGGAAGGAGAAAAAGTTTTTCTACGAGTTCGACCAAAGAAAAGCAACTTATCATTAGGAAGGTACAAGAAACTAAGCCCGAGATATTGTGGACCCTTCGAAATCACTAAGGTTGTGAGTGACCAGGCCTACAAGCTCAAGTTACCTGCAAACGTAAAGGTTCACGATGTATTTCACGTCAGCCTACTCAAACCCTACATTCCTAACCCCGATCAACTCTTGGACTCAGATCAGTTGGTTATGCCAGCACAAGAAGTTCTCGAACTCCAACCTGATTATGTCCTTGAATCAAGAGAAAGAAAGCTACGAAACCGGACAATTATCGAGCACTTTGTGAAGTGGAAAGATTATCTTGAAGAAGACGCTACTTGGGAGGATGAACCAATGCTTATAAAGATTATCCTAATAAATTCTTTAGATGAGGACATCTCAAAATTTTCACGTTGGGAAGGATGTAAAATTTCCACGTTGGGAAGGATGTAAGTTCTCTGACCCCGAGCTAAAAAGCACCCCTGTACTACAAAATAATCATACTGCAAAACGTTACTATTTTTGGTAGTTTCTCCAAATCTGTCGGTGCCAAGATTTTTAGAATGTTATAGAGCTTTCAAAAATGAATAAAAACAATTTTTGTGAAAAATTTTCTTAAAATAGTAAGATTTTGGTCACCTGACCCGTCTAGTGTTGATCGACTCGACAAACTGCACCCGTACCCAGAATTTAAAAAAAAATGCATTTTCGGACACTGGGAGTTGCTAAATATGGCAGGTACTTGGGATGATGCACCTTAGCTCCGTCTTAGCACAGCAAGTTTCGGAATTAAAATCCAAGCTATAACGACCGTTTAAGGTTAAAAATAAACTTTTTTCTAAGGCTAGCAGGGGCACCGGCACTTGGGGGCTGGTGTGTGCACAGGCTCTAGGCCACTGGAGGCTTGCTTTAGCAGCTAGAGGGCGCCCCCACTCATCTAGGAGCTTGTGGGAGACTTACCAAGCATGAGAGAGAGTGTGAGAGGCAGTTGGAAAACCTAACTGGACACTTTGCAAGCCATGCACCCAAGCTGCCTATGCAAGACCAAGTGCTCACTCAGATGCACTTAGCAGCAGATTTCTATTTGCATGAGACTAAGCACTATATAAGGACCTGATCACACACACACACACATACTCAATACACACACATACACAAACACTCCCTCACACACACACCTTGGGCGAGGTGCTCCCGGCATACACAATCTCTAGGAACAGATTAAGAGGAGGAGGTGCTGCCAATCTCTCGTCAATTAGGCTTCATCGAATCAGCATTTCTGGCCTAATTAGCTTGATTTATGGTAATCCAAAGTCAATTTTATGTTTTCATCTCGATTTCTCTATGAATTCCTTATCTCCCGCTAATTCTATGCAAAATCTAACTACTCTATCTAGTAGTAAACTCTCTAAATCACATATGTGATTAATCTATTTCACTATCTTAATCCAATTAGTTAATTATGCTTCAAATCAACTTCTTTAATATCAATTAATCCATGATTAATGATAGTGAATTGCCAGCTAATTAGATCAATGCATGAATGATGGAAATAAGTTAATCTCTAGCAAAGTAGAAATTTGAACGACTTCAATCAGTCATTTCATTAGGAATGAATTTAAGTAACAAGGATTAAACTCTAATTACAAGAGATTAATGTGTAGATTAGAGAAATCAATCACCCTCTTAAATTATTGTCATTATAGAAAAGGAAATTCTTTCGCATGTGCATAAGTTAATCCTGTACTTTTTTGTTCATCTTAGAGAAGCAATTAGTATAGAAAATTCATCATTCAATTACTCTAATTAAGCAAGTAATCACAGGAAACTGAATTTTCCAATTGCCGAGCTAAACATCTAATTTTAAGGCCAATTCTCATAAGATCATGTGAAGATGTTGTCAATGTAATAAAAAACTTAGATCAACTAGTGTTAATCTAAATTTTCCCAAGATAGATTATGATAGAGGAGTAATTATCATACCCCTGAAATGATTCTATTTCTTCCGTATAAGAAGAAATGCTTGTTAAAGTTAATCATGTTGTTATCTGACCAACTGCGGATTGTCATGGTATACCGTACTCTAGTCTCTTTTCCAAAATCATCTTCTTAAGTAGTGAGTAAAAATGGCCTCAAAGAGGACCTGTTTTGGTGGATCTCACGACCATGAGGCCGGGACGAGCAACACCAACGGAAAGGGGAAGGCTCCCATGGTCGAGCAAGTACCGGTCATCTCACGAAGCAATGAGGAGGAAATTAGCCAGGTAGACCTAAATTTTAATTCAAGTACAGTTTAATAAATTGCATTTCGGTAAGATAGGAAAATATCATTACCCCAAACATGTTGGTAATCCAATGGAGACCATGGCATTTTAATTAGTGTATTTAAATTCAAGTAAGAAAGAATGTTTTTGGAATAAAATGTCTGAAGTAGGAAAGACTGTTTGCTAGGGAAAATTAACTCGGCGAGTTCATTTTTAATTCCAATGTTGATTTAGTCTTGATCCCCCTCTTGATCACAAGGGACAGCTCGCCAGGTTCTCGCAGTAGCTAGGATTACCTAGCTTAGGGCTTTGATCCACGTCTTGCGTTCTTTGCGTTGGATATCCACGACTTGCGCTCTTTGCGATGGGATGTCCATGTCGTGCTTTTTATGTGGTGGACAAATCTAGTTGTATGGGCAACTAGGTGACAACGGGTGGAGTTAACACTCGCTGGGGGATTTCGTACTCTCCAAGACATTGGAAGTTTAAATGAAATGAGTTATTGAGTGAATTTTTACTAGAAAGATTGTTTTGGTGCCGCTTTGAAAAACTGTTTGAAGGGCTGTCTTAACACAACCTGTGGATCGGAATTAATCAATGAATATATATGTTGAACAACAAATGTGTTAGTAATTAGGACACACAAGACAAAGTGTGAGTATGGGGGTGGAAAGTGGGGGCTTGGCTCAGGTTAACAATGCCTATGACAAGGGTGGTCCCGATTGGTCGGGAACTCTCTGTCCCCATAGTACGATAAATGACATTAGAATAGCTCATTGCACCAAAAGCAGTGAAGTCCCAAGTGTACGTGCCTCTGAAAGCAATGGGGAAAAAGGCACTTGAGACTTCTCTCCTTCTGGAAGGTGAGTATTAGGACCGATAATTGGTTAGACACGCTTTCCCCTGCGGGGTGGAACTAGATCTGTTTGCTAGTAGGCTCGACTCAATTCACTTGGTGATGAGAGCTCGTCCGCTAGTTGATCCCTTAAACCACTTTGTTTGCTTCCGCTATAGATCTAGTGGCCACCAGGTTTACCATCAGAACCGTCGTTTGAGATGACGGGGTGGGGACCTCATTGCGTACCAAGATACCTATAAAAAGAGATAAGATGCCACTACGGCCAATGATGGAAGCAAGGGCATTTGAGAAGTGGGGTCTAGATTTTGTGGGACCAATCTCACCACCCGCTTACAAATCTCATGCCCAATATATCATCATCGCCACAGACTATTTCACAAAATAATAGATACTAGATCCATCGCACAATTTCTATATGAAATGTCTTTGTAAGATATGGATTACCCATAGACATTGTCAATGATAGAGGTACACATTTCATAAATGAAGTAATTGAAAATATTCTTGACAACTTCACGATTATTCATAAGAAGTCTATCCCGTATCAACCACAAGCCAATGGACAGGCTAAAGCTACTAATAAAACACTTTGCACAATATTGACAAAAATTGTGACGGATTCACATACATATTGGGACAGAAGTTACAGTCTGCTTTATGGGCGTATAGAGTGGCCTATAAGACATCCATTGAAACGACACCCTTCAGTATTTGTTTGGTCTTAATGCCATTCTGCCAATTGAATTCTCAATCCCAAACTTGAGAGTAGCTAAACAATTAGATGGACAAGTCATGAGCTATCATCAAGATTAGATGATCTAAAAAAACTAGACAAGCTACGCCTTCAAGCTATAGCATCCATCTATGCTCAAGAAAGACGCCAAAATGAGTTCTTCGACAAGCATGTGCGGACAAAAGAATTTAAAATAGGGGACTATGTCTTAGTGTATACCTTGAAGCAACATGCTAAAAAAACTCAAAAAGCGAGGGATGGAACCCTTTGTGATCAAGAATTTGTCACCAAGTGGGGTCGTCAAGCTTGCAACATTGGAAGGAGAAGAAATGCCTAACTAGATTAAAGGATGCAGGCTCAAGTAGTATCATCTACCACTAGCCTAGGAGATGCTACAACAAATACATAGTGAAAAACAATGAACAAAAGAAAAGAATTGGATTGGGGAAGAAGCACAAACCGAAGCCAAGGAACGAATGGCTAAACAAAGGCTTCTACAACAACAACAACAACAACATAAGGTAAGGGATCAATGCTATTTCCGTAAAAGAATTCAAGAAAGATAGAGTGGATCCACGATCAAGATCAAGATTGGCAACAATCAAGTAGAAATTTTACTCTACTCAATACAGGAGCCCAAGGAATTTTCATTTCCATCAGCTTATATACACAACGTGGTCAAGGCGCAGAGCTTCAAACAACACCACATGAGATGCAGAGCTATACTGACCACGAGATCAAAGCATTAGGGTTGGTAACCTTATTTGTTCAAATCAATCAATATGTCTCCCCACACAAATTTTATGTGGTAGAAGATCATCAAGACCAACACAAATTATTGATAGGACAGCCATGGCATAGTAGAGGTACAATGTTTAGATAGATTAGAAGTTTGATCTAGTACGAATTCATAGTGAAACACAGAGTCAAATGGTTTCATTATTACAGCAATAGAAATAAGGCCAGTAATAGAACAAACTACTGACGAGGGACAAGGGACAAGGGCAAATAACCCTTGCCTACATGCAATGGATTCCCAAAGAGTCACCACAAAAACCAACACTCCAATTAAAGGTGACAACAGTCTCATCCACATCGAAACCGACCAAAAATCCTATGAGACAAATGCAAAACAAAAGAGAAAGATGGATACCTAAGCAACAGCTCAAAACAAGGTAAATTTGTGTCAGGAAACATGAAATATTTGCAAAAGAATCACTCAAAACCCATAAACCGGCACCGACTCTAGTACCATCTCACATACCCATATGGAACACCTATACATCTACTCGTGCATCTATCACAAAAATAAGGGTACCAAAGAAGTTGGTTCAAGCTCAAAAAACACAGGAGCTTATGATTCCTAAGCGCAGTATGTTGAAACTCTCCACGAGGCCAAACCAACAAACCAAGCGCCAATTAGCGCATCAACAACCAACCAAGTCAACAACGCAAGTTTGGGTAGCCAAAGAGTTATGCCAAGCACAAAAAAATCAAATTTGGATATGGATCCCCGTGGCATTGACACAAGGAAAACATCAACACCATATGCAGGGGAAGGAAATGCAAAAACACCAAGTATGATGGTCAAAACAGCCCAAGCAAGTTATCAACACAGCTGGTCCTGTCGAGTTTTCCTAGATGACTATGAAAGCTCAAGTTGTAGTACTCCATAAAAGCTATATGGGACCGAGGATGTGATTTAATTAAGGAACTCTTCTAATTGTTTGGTAAAAAGGAACCTTGAAAGGCTAGAAACCTAAATGGGCTATTCCGCAATTGTCCTCATCAGTCAGACCTTTGCTCTACTTCTCAGATTATTGATTTAAGAAGAATATAAAATAGATTTTTTGTAAGCCTTTCCCGCACAATATAAAGAAAAATGAGAATTGGAAATTGTGCCAAGGCGTTGCCTTCACACATGGCGGAGGAGACATGATACCCAAGCCATGGGACGAGGATATGGAAATTCTTGGAGAAGTATATGTGATTTCATGAAAGATAACTAGATAATTTTACTAATACTAAAGGGAAAAATGAAGTACATTATTCTAAAAAGGAAAAGGTGGGAACGACCTGATAAATGCACACTTGCAAGGGTATGCAACAATTTGCATGTTGCTTTCAAATGCTTGAAATGTACTTGGTTCAACATGTTTGGAATATTGTTTTTTAGTATCATAGTACTACCTTGGAAAGGTGCATTTACCAAACGATTGATCGGTGGGAAGGTGGCTTCTGGAGAGTTAATTGTTGGCCGGAAAGTTGAACCCAATTTTATGTTGACCATTAAGTTATCGAAAATGGGAAAATGGATTCCAACCTACGGAGTGGGATCAAACTTGGGAACAAGGGATTTGTGTAGTTAATAGATACACTCATCTTAGGGAAACGCACTAACGGCTGTGCTCGATCACAAGCGGGAAAAAAGTGTTAGTGACCTTGAACCAAGGGTGAACTAGAGAACTCCCACCAATTGACCATGGAAGGTTGAGTTTGAATTTAGTCTAATGACTTTGATTGGAAAGTTGGACCATAAGCAAAGGTGCTTTGGGGCTAAGGGATCCATATGAGAGAAAGTGAATTTTATCACCCCCTTGAGTTGGCATCAAAGAGCAAGAGGAGTCATGTCTTGGTGTCGGTCTCAAGCAGGAGGGATGTCAGAGATCACAATGTATCCATTTGGAGAGGGTACAGCCGGTGGTCCCTGGTATGGCGCTCACAAGTAAGAAAGCAATAAATTTTCTTCTCACGACAGAGCTCTCCCTCTTCTCTATCGTTATTCAATGGCCCCGAAGTGAGTGATCTCCAAAGATGCTCCTATCATTCCACCTCCAAGGAAGGTACAAAGGAATGTATCAACTACTTCAATTGTAGCTCAAGCGGAGGTATAAGCTACAAAAGAAGTTGAAGCCACCCAACCTCTAACACGGGAGATATCCGAACACGTCGCTAATCCAATAAGACAAATTTATAATTCTTCAATATTGTTATACATACTGAGCTGTTCAGTCAAGCCTAAGAATTTCCTTAAACCATCCAAGGACGTGATTGAATCACAAAAAATAAGCGTATGATTTTGTAGAGTGGTGAAAGAATTGTCTCGTTAATTGTTATTGTTTGATATTAGAAGTTTGTGAATCATGGTTGAAGAATTACATAAATAGAACAATTGGTGAAGGAATATCTTGTTTCCAGTTGGAACTCATGGCTAGCGAGATGATCCTGTGGTTAGCGGGGATTAAGCAAGAGGAACGGGTGAGTGTGGTATAGAAAGTGGGAGACTAGTATTCAAACAAAACTATGTCTACAGACGGGTGGATCCATTAGAAAAAATATGGATTTTGTATGGCCTTGTATGGATGCCTAATTTTAAGGGATCAAATCTAATACTATGTATGGTTAAGGGGACAATTTCATTTATAGGCTATGTCTTCATAGGTTTTTCTAGAATTTTTTTAAGGCCCAAGTAGGGGATGGAGCTAAGAAGTACTCTTCTCTCTCTACCTTTTGAGAGTGATGGGAGAAAAGGTGGAACGGCATTAACTCCCCAGTCAAAATCTCCCTTTTTCTTTTCAATCCACACATCAAAAACGTGCACAACCAAGAGCCAAAAAATGACTTTTTTATTAAAAAAACTCATTTGGACCCATTTTCAATTTAAAATTTATTCCCAAACCATACATATATATATATATATATATATATATATATATATATATAAACAATGTTTTTTAGGTTGTTTTTCCTACATCTACACACTCTAAATCATTTTCTATTCTCTTTATCCTTGCAAAGTTTCAAATTAAAATTTTGAATAATGTCCCCCCAAACTCTCCTCTCTCTCTCTCTCTCTCTCTCTCTCTCTCTCTCTCTCTCTCTCTCTCTCTCTCTCGCTCTCATGTGTTTGTGTATCTCTCCCTCTCCTCTCTCTCTTGTGTGTGCATCTCTCCCTCTCTCTGTCCCTTTCCCTCTCTTTGTCCCTCTCTCTCTCTCTCTCTCTCTCTCTCTCTCTCTCTCTCTCTCTCTCTCTCTCTCTCTCTCTCTCTCTCTCTCTCTCCACTCACCCACACAGTATAGAATGCACACAAGTGAATACAGTACGATGCCAAGTGAGTAAGAGTACTCACAATTTTAGGGGGCTTTTATACATTGGTGAAGCGAATCGGGAGCAGATCCGCCACTGTCACAGTTGTGCTACAAAGTTAGACGCCACCCATACGGGCCAGATACTCAGGGATAGTCCCCGCTGAAGATCCGGTCTGACCTTACATCAGTATATGCGACTATACTCACAAGCCACCTCAACCCTAGCGCAGGCACAAGACGTGTTGCAGGCAGCCCGACACAACAGAGAGGTAAAAATACGCTACAGAGTGTAAATGGAGAGAGAGAGATATGCTATTTACCTTAAATCAAGGTCACATCATAAAATATCTAGTCTTATAATGTATACCTACTGGACACACCAAAGCCGTCGATACCTGGTTCAATTCGCCCATCGAGATTTTTTTTACCTGGCTCAGGTTTAGCCACACATCCCAATATAAAATCCACACACCATAATCCTCGGCATATGTCATGCATCTAGCAACTGGGTACAGTATATAGAGATGTTTATTTACCTTAAAGCAAGGTCACATCAAATAAATATCTAGTAACATACAGAATACCAACTAGAAACCCCAATGCAGTCGATACCCGGTTTGAATCGACTATCGAGCTTTTTTTTTTTAAAAACAGGCTCAGTTTTATCCCACACATCCTAGCTATCCACAAACCAATATACTCGGCTTAAGTCAAGTATCCAATAACTGGGGTACAGTATCCAGCAAGGAACTAAATAGTGTACGATATGCTACATATTAACAACACATTTTTCTGATTAATTCATACTTCCAATTTTGATTCAAAGTCAGAAAGTGAGTCTATAAAAGCCAGAAGACACTAATATATAAACCAATCAAAGGTAGCAGTAAGGAGTAACTCTACAAGGGTAATATACATATCCGCATGTTTGCATATCAGGAGTGCTAAAAAAATGGCCTACAATCAAGAACTGGTTTTTTCCATAGCAAAAGCACACCTTTATCAATCTGGTGACTCTACACGGAGAACAATATTACTCCGTTATGAACTATATCTATTCCCACACTTAGGAACCTCTGTTTCCCAGACTAAATGGTGGTCATACAAAGATTGAGTGACTCGTGTAACACTTTGGGGTCGTGAGCATTTTAGGAACAATATCAGATTGGCTATGGTTACAGAAGCTCTGGGCCTAGGGCCACAGTATTATTACATAGAACATTCAATGAAGCTAGGTTTTTCAGAGCGGTTATACCTGCTAGCCCAATTCCTTCCATCTCAAAAGATCTATTTGTATCGAAGTTATGGTCATCAACTAAGAGGCTATTTTAACAGTACTCCACGCACACGGGAGTATGGGTTGGTCTTGGCAACTCGTATTTTGCCCTTAACAGAGCGCCCAAACACCTGCTATTATTGCGATAGCTGTTTGTGTGATCACGTAATGGGTGGTTTAATAGAGATGTAGATGAGGAGCCACAAAAATACTTATCGGCCCTGCTTCTTTTTGTCCCTTGTGATTCAGAAGAAAGAACTCAAGCTATTTTGTGTGTGTGTGTGTGTGTGTGTGTGTGTGTGTGTGTGTGTGTGTGTGTGTGTGTGTGTGTGTGTGTGTGCCCACCCTTTCCCAGGCACCAAATCCTATGAGGTAGTAGACCCCATAGAATAGGGGCCTACAACCTCGAGAAGTATTTGTATTATCAGACGCAGGTTATGCTGAGGTTTTTTGAATTAGTCTGATTTAAGTAGACTAATCAGATTTTGTAAATCAAATTTAAGATAGGTCCAGTTGTGTCTTTCTAAGGAGTTGCAGATGCATGCAACGTGGTCTTTTTTTGTAAACCTGTTCTTGATGAACTTGGTAATTAACGTATCTATCTCTTCATATGCTCTAAAACAGTCGGAAGAGGCATACATTATAAGAAAAAGCATTCCTAGACAGGTGTGTAGAGAATTTTTGTACGGTCTATTGCTTTTTTTCTTCGTAAATTCAGAAGACATAAGCATAAGTTTATCTCTTTTCCAAAAAAAGCGAGTATAAAAGTTTCCCACAAAAGGGGAAATTATTGTAAACTCAATATTCAGAAAGTGTGTTCTAGAAACGATCAATTTATCCTGCCATAGTACTTTCTCAGAGAATGTAGGTTCGATACATATGCAAGGTGGATAAATCTCTTTAAGTGTAGGTTCAAATAAGGGGTTGTTGATGCTACAAAGGTCATCCATAAATCTGAAAGACTGTGCAAAGTGTGAGAGTAATGAATTACTTGTTGGTATAGTTAATATTTTAAGGAGCCAATGATATTCGAAGTAACAAAGATAAAGATTACACATATTCGAAGTAACAAAGATAAAGATTACACATAATCGGGGAGCATGCAAACCCCATTGGTATCCCTAGAGTTTGTTTGTAGCAGGTATTACCTAATTGGATACAACAATTATTCAGTAGCCAAAGGATATACCTATATAGATCTTCCTCTTTAAAGATGAAAGGTGCAGATTTATTCGATTTTTTTACCCATCCTTTATTCCCTTTATGTGAGATGCACGTATATCCAAGTTCCTTTCTGTGGGCAAAGGCAATCTTTATAAGAAATGATAAGGTATAAAAAAGACCGAATGGCCCATCTAAAGGGATATTTTCATAGCATTGAGTAATGTCTGCAGTGAAGATGGAGTAAATACTATCTGGGAGGTTGATAAATAACTCAGCTGCGTTTTTTATGACCCAAAAAGGGCAATAGTCTACATTTCTGAAACTCTTAATATCACTGTGTTTGATGGCACAGATATTTTCGATTTCTAGTAAGACAAAGTTTAAGCAGTGGGTGATATCTTTCGTAACACAGGAGAACAAGCTATTTGAAGCATCACAAATCCATCTGAATTTATGTTTATGCATTTTGTACGTTGGGAAGAGTACAGGAATTTTTTGAGATGCAAAATAATACCCGAGACCTGATAATTCATTGTTAACGTTGTAGCTACGCAAAGAGGAGAGTAATCTAGTTTAAGAAATTCATTACTATTAAGTCTAGAACTGGCAACATCAAAAGCCAATTTTTTACATATCAAGGAAGCAGTGTTAGATGCTTTATCTAGGCCAATAATGAGCCATTTCTTTTTAATCTTATAGATAGAGGTCTTCATTTTATGCGTAAGCCTAAGCCACGAATGTGGTAAAAGACTAATCTTTTTCCAATAGATATTTTCGAGAGTTGATGTAAGTTGGAAGTGAACTTCCGCCTCCAATTGGAGTTTTAAGGCCAAGTCGGCCAGGCATTCAAGTAATGCTGATAAGGCACATTGAAGATTTAGTGGAAAAGGGGGAATATGATTCAAGCCATTACTCAAGAGACTTCTTACATGAGGATCCGAGATGATCTCAAGGTTCGATGTACAAACATGTGAACCAAAATCAGTGAAGTGTTTACAGAATTTTTGAAATAGATGACAAGAGCAATTAGGTACCTCATTATTATGGAGAAATTCATTGGAATAAAATAGATTCTTAATGGGTGGCGAATATTTCCAACCAAACATCACATCCTTTAGTAATAAATTCGTCCCAAAAATATGTCCAAAACATTCTGAAAAGATAGCTTGGGGAGTAAAGAAATCCAAAATTTTGCTTGTAAACAAGCAATGTGAGAAAATCCTATTACACACTTCATCTTTTGGAGGTAGGTAGCGTCTTATGCAAGTCATCCTTCGATCCTGCAAATTACATGTCCAATAGGTTTCTGACTGGTAGGTTTCTTCCCCTACCTCTCACATAACTTCTACTTCTCCCTCTCCCAATCACTGAATCACTCGAGGAGGGAGTTAAGAAAGATGTGTAAGACGCCGTAGGAGAAACAAGAGTATTCGGACGTTTGGAAACTTGTGAGTCATCTTCTTCAATATTTGGTTTGATTTGTCCAACTATACTTTTGATACCTTTAAAGCCGCCATACGTGGTTAGTAGAGTCCCACATCCATCAGATCCAAGCTCTTCAAGAGTGTCACGCATAATAGATCTATATTGAATAAAGGCAATTTGGGCTAACACTAGATCCTTCACTTGTCCACCGAGCCACGAGCAGAAGAGGGAAAGGTGAAATTCTTCTGCTTTATCAAGAAAGATACTAGGCAAATTGTTGAGGGCATACCAAATAGCATGGTCAAACCAAATTATGCTTGATTCGCAGGAAGCTTTAGGGTCCAAGAATCTGCACGCACACTTAAGGTACGGCCTGAACACATTCCAAACTGTTTCGGTGTAGTAATCTGCATTGCTTTTACTAAAGGTCATAACTCCTTTAGTTCTTGCATACAACCCAGAATTCGAACTACATTTTTCATCGTCAAGGAAACACATATTGAAAGGGGCTTTAATAAGATCTCCTTTGTCCAAGAGCTAGATTGCTTTCAAGACTTTAAGTTTGCATTCCTCAATAGTAGCGGGCGCCAAGTTGGCAAGGAAGACCAAGGTTTCCATGGAAATAGGTGCAAGAAATCCTTTATTTGGAAACATCCACAGCTTGTGCTCAACTCCCAAGGATTCTACCTCAACTTGCCGTGATGGTAAAAAAGGAAAGGCCCTAGAGACTTTTGGTACCATGTCCAAAAGCAAAGCATCACTGAGTGAACAAAGGTCTTTCTGAAATTCCTTAACAGCTTCTAGGGCAGCTGCATCTCTACAAAAGAGGCTATTCTGAGGAGGGACAATAGGAGTAGAGGGAGCTGTCACAAAATCGGACTAAGGCCACAAAACTTTCTAAGCAGATTAGACAGTTCAGATCCTTTGGCAGAAAAATATGCTGAGTCTTGAGTGTGTGCTTTGGAAAGACCGGCCAGATTCAAAGAAAATTCAATCAAAAGGTTAAGACCATCAGAATTGTTTTTTACAAGGAGAGCTAGAACTTTTACCCATAGGTCAAATGAAATCAGCTGGACAAGAGAAAGACTAGACTCCTTCGAAGCATCATAAATAAGGGCAGAAGCTTCTCTATCTTGTATACATTTGAGCACAAGAAGAGAGGCAAGGGATAAAGGTTCCACATGAAGAGCAAGTCCTTGTGAAAGGGGAACAATCTGCAAACATATCATAAGTTAGAATTCCAACTTCTAGGACGAGGAGTCTAGACCTGAGAAACAAATGCACCCAGTTACATCTTTTTGAATTTCACAGCCCTATGAAGATAGGGCCTAGCCCTATAAGAGACACAAGGGAAGGTTTTTTCTATATCTTTAGCTAGCCGAAGTTTTTCTGAAATCAAAGCTCTTTTTTCAGGGTCAGAACAGACTTTCATTCTTGCAGTGAGCTTTCCCACAACCTGGTAAACAGAAGTAATAAATAAAGTAAAGGATAATATCTAACAAGAGTGAAAAAAAATTATAAATAAATAAATAAAAAGTGTTATGGTAGTGCTAGCAACCTTATCACCAGTCAGGTTTAAAACTTACTTTTTTCAACAATGTTGTATATAAAAAAACATGATAGAGTAGATGTCAATCTACAAATGATGTCCAAGTAATAAACCTCTGTGAAATTCCCATCATGCACTTGTTGGGTAAAAAATAATTATCATGTTGTTGAAGTAAATATGTTGCTTGAGTATAAAGTTAGGTCCTATTTGCCTAATATCTCTCCTTGAGCCCTTTGATTCTGTCGACGTGCTTTGATGGGGGATATCATGTTATTTATGAGGCTATTGGTATACACTCTAATCACACACTAAGTATATATGCCCAAAACCCTTGGGAAGACCATGGCCATAGGATCCTTGATGTCTAATGCAATTTCTCTATTTAGGTACTAAATAATTATGCCCAAAATCCTTGGGGAGTATCTTGTTGTGGGATCCTTGATATCTAAAGTCGACTGCGATTGCTTGGTCCAAAGCCGGTTGCGACTGCTTGGTCCAAATTTTGTTGCGACTGCTCGGTTGAAGGTTTGGTGTTCCATTTCCTTGAATTCCAAAGTCTGCTATGCATGCCCAGTCGAGGCTTGGGGAGGGTTGTTTGGCCATCTGGCGGCCCCTTGTGGCCAAGGGCTTTTTTTTTTGCATCCTCCCCAAGCTTTGACTGAGCATGCAACTCAGAATTTGGAATTCAAGGAAACCACAGTGCCAAACCTTCGACTGGGCAGTCGCATCAAAATTTGGACAAAGTAGTTGTTGCAATAGACTTTGGACATCATGACAAGAGACTCCCCAAGCATTCAGGGCGTAGCTATTTAGTATCTTATTTGTGCTCATATGAGCCGACTCACTTAGAATATAATATTTCCCATCAAAGGAGACTTTGATATGTTTGACCCTTATAATTAGAGATTTCTGTTTCAATCTACTCTATATTCAACTACCTGCTAACTAACACTAGTTTACGAGCATACCTCATCTCCACATTTGTCAAGATGAAATTATTATACCCAAGAAATTCATTATTACAAGACTTTTCGTGTGCTAATTTAAGCAACATTTTCTCATAGCACTTCAACAAATACGAAGGGTGCCACCAAGATATTCTAGATTTACAATTTATGCTAGATTCGACATTGTATACATATTACTTGAACTTATCATTACAAACTTTTCCCAAAGTCAAAAGCAAAACAATCTTGGGTCTTTTAATGTCATTGTGAGTTTTGGACACTATATGTATCCAACATAGGCCTAGTAGAGACATGTTGAACTTTAAATGTTATACTACCTTTAAATATAAGAGAGAGAGAGAGAGAGAGAGAGAGAGAGAGAGAGAGATGAACGAGAGCTTGTATTTATTTCAAATAGAGGCTACATGCTACTCATTGTAGCCATTTATACTCTTTTAAAGGGACAGTATACCATATGTAGGGCCATGGGGAGTTCATTGTCTACATGGGGAGTTCACTATCCACATTCATTGCTCAAATTGGTCCGAGTTTAGTGCCCACAATGGGCGTTTACGACTCTGGTTTTGGTAAAGAATGAAAAAATACAAAGGGGATTTTTGGCATGTTATTTAAATCATTATGGACCTCCATGGCCAACCAATGCAAAAGATATCTATAGATGTAATGATGTATGGTCCGCAAAACAAAAGAGACAATATTGATGAGCTACTTGAATTATATCTCAAAATGTATGGCAAGAACTTGAAATAATGGAAAATGAAACTAATTACTACATCAAAAAGTGAAAACCTCCCATAGTTGTTTGCACACTATTGAGGAAAACATAGGAGTGTAACTAGACAAAATCTTGCTTTGCAACACCTTGGTTCTCAGTAAAGGACCATCACTACAACAACCGCATAAGCTCTTTTGGTGTATACCCCTGCCTCTTTGGTGAGCTCTTGTGGCACCCACTCACCATCTTGCTTGCTTGATGTGGGGAAAGGAGGCAGTATGGGGAGAGAAGGAAGAGGATCTTGCTTGTTGTGAGAGGGGGTGATGGGAGTAGAGAGAGAGAGAGAGAGAGAGAGAGGAGGAGGAGGAGGAGGAGGAGGAGGAGGAGATTTCTTGGTACTGCAATGGAGGTGGGAGAAGATGGGTGAGCTTTCTTGGTGTGTCAATGGGAGGTGAGAGAGGGAGAGAATCAGGAGGAGCTTGCTTGGTGCTCAGTAATGGAGAAGGGAGAAGAGTACTAGAGAGAGAATGTTAGAGTAGAGGGTGAGTGTGCTTGCATTAGCAAAGGAGGGCTTGAAAAAGGGATTCTAGATAGAGAAATCACTTTTTGTGTATGGGATATGTTTGGGAAGACTTTTATGAGTAGAAAAGAATATTGTAAAATTTTGAAAAGAACTCTATTTTTTGGGCTTTTAGGTGCACGTGTTTTGCTTTTAGAGGTTAAAAAATGTTTTTTTGACTTTAAAATAGGTGTAGGGGTGTTTTAAAGAGGGAAAATGTGACTTTTGAAAAAAATAAGGTTTTTTCACATCCGGGTCACAAAAGAGGGGGAAAGAAGTCAAAAGTGGTCCCCCACCTCCCTTTTACTATATCCCCCTCCCCTTGTTACTAGGTACTTGAGGCCATCAAGATGTGTAAGACTACTTCCCCCCCTACTTTTTTTAAGGGTATAGAGTGTGTCCACCACCCTCTTCCTATGGGGCTAACCTTAATCCCAAAGGGCCCTTAAGGGTTCATATTTTTCACATGACTACTAGTTAGTTAAGAATAAGTCTCATATCATATTTAGAACTTAGTATTGGCGACCTTGCCTCTTCAACGTGGGGAAAAAGGAGTTGTTTATAGATCTTAGATATGTTGATGAGATTTTATCTTTATGATATACGAAATAACTCTTATTAGAATCCTTGGATTTATCGACATAGCTTGTGGTGTATGAACCTTACAACCACAATCGTGATGGATAGAGGACTCCTCCTCTTCTATTGCTTGTATGCTTGATCCATTGAATTGGAGTAGGGTGTCATCAATGGAACTTGAGAATAAAGGAATCCCAACTATCAAGTCACCCCAATCTTCCGGTTTGAGGACCTCGCAATTGGTATCAGAGTGTTAGGTTAAAAATTTATATTCTCAAAAGTATGCACTATTCTTGGGGTTGAATGTATAAATGCATAGTTTGACATTGTCATCCTGTTTGTTTTGTAGCACAAATTTATGGACACCAACTCTTTAACTGTCTTTAAATTGATGTACCACACTGCTTGCCAATCACCAAGATTCAAATTCCGAGAGAATGTGTTTCTCATTCTTGAAAAACTTTTGGCATCGGATGTAAATTTTGACCCACCAAATACATCGTTATACAAGTTATTGGGTTCGTGGACCTTTTCTATTCGAGCACATCACATTGAACACTTGGAAATTGACCTACACCGAATCAAGTGGACTGAAGACTTAAAAATCATTCGACACTTCCAATTCTATGAAGGTCCATTGACCATCATGGCCCCTGATGGAGTCACCATCTATAATCGATGGCTTTATGACAAAGTGACATCAGTAATCCCTGCAAATCGAGTTGTTATCAACAATAACACTTGACCAACCTTAAAGAAAAACGTTTTCATTGGCTACCCGAAGCTTCCTAGTGTGTATCATTTTTTATACCCATGGCCCACCCCATCAAAATATTACGACATGCCAGCCAATGTGTATCATAGTTATGGTTGAACCTCTAAAATGTTTGTATAGATTGCACTTGAAAACCAAGCGATGCTAGGGATGTTTTGCCTCTCAGGGGAAGCAAAATTATGGCGGAAACAACATTGTCACGACAAGGGAGTATTAGAGAACTCCTAGAGTTGGAGAGAAATTAAAAAGGAAGTGAAGGAAAGATACTTACCTCTTGTCCATGAAGCGATAAAGATGAATGAATTCTTTAGCTTGAAACAATACAACTTATTCCTAGAACACTACTACTCAAAGTTTGTAAAACTTAGACGTTACGCACCACCAATGACCATAGAGAAACAGGTATGTTACTATATACAAGTGGTAGTGATGTGTGTTAACACACTTAGGACCACCATGGCATTTTTCCCTCACTATGAAGGTTTTTTACCCGTGCATTGTATATACACCCATCATTCTAAGGTTATCTATCTTTCTATTGCACATTAAGTAAAACACTCTCTGTTGTGTGCCTTCAACTTCCTTCGTCTTCTCCAAGGTCTGTGTGTTTTCTTGCAACCCTAATTCCAACAATGTAGCCCGTTTCTATCAAGGTTTAAGAGAACCAAATAGCTCACGATTGGAAGCTATGAAACCTACCACTATATAAGATGCCTTACTATGAGCTAAACCCTTAATGAAGGAGTGAGGGATTAGAAGGAGAGTCAAATAGAATCAAAGCTTCAATGGTGCTAGGCAACCAAGGATATTTCCCAATGATAGACAATCAGAAAGAGCTTATGCTGCTAAAGGAAAAAATCCTCCACGCTTGGATGTTCGATGCTTTGAATGTGGAGAGTTGGGACATTATTGGAAGAGATGTCCAAGTCTAACCAATAGTGTGGCAATAACAATTGAAGCTAACCAAAGACAACGCCATTTTGGACATAATGGTGGGATGAGGTGGTGGGCGAGGTAGAGGATGAGGAAGAGCATCCGGGGCCTTTGAAAGAGGTCAAGATAGTAATCTCCTTGCACATACAACCATAAGAGAGCCTACCCTTAGTGAAGAAGAAGGGAGAGTAACTATTTATGAAGCTATTGACAATCTTGGAGCTCAAAGACAATTTGATATTATTTAAACACAAGCCACCATCAAGGTAAATCTTTTAATCTCCTCATCAATTGTGGCAGTACTCATTATTTCTAGCCCTAAAATGCTTGCAAAAATTGAACGTGAATATAAAACAAGTTAAACCTGTGACATTAAAATTGGCTAATGGGGAGACCATGGTATCTTGACATTCTATGGGAACCCTTGATTTTGAACTAGGAGGACACACTACAAATTTTTTTAGAACCCTACCAATTGGGATGATGCGATTCTTGGGATGGATTGTTTATCTAAAAATCAGGCTAGCATCCATTGTGGCCAAGGTAGTTTGAGCTTTAGAGATAGTCAGGAAAAGCAAGTCAAAGTATAGGGGAAGAATGGGATTCCAAAGATTCAATTAGTTAAAGCAAATCATCTACTCAAAGGTATGAGATTTGGACAACAAATATTTGAGGTCAAGATGAATAAGGTCAACCCAAAATCAAACGATGCAAAACCCTCTTGGCTTCATGAAAATTCATATGTCTTTTCTGAAGACCTCACCTCTCTTCCTCCTAATTGAGAAATTGACCATGAGATAAAGATTCTCCCAAGAAGTGAACCTGTGTCAAAGAGACCTTATAAAATGGCACTACCAAAGGCCATTGAATTGAAGGAGCAACTTTGTCAACTTCTAGAACACGGATTTATTAGACAGAGTAAATCAAGTTGAGGAGCACCAGTACTCTTCCAAAAGAAGAAAGATGGGACTCTATGACTTTGCATTGACTACGAAGGACTAAACCACGTAACAGTTAAGAAAAACTATCCCATACCATGAATTGATGAATTGTTAGATAGGCTACCTGGTTCCAAGGTCTTCTCCAAGATAGACCTAAGATCTGGTTACTATCAAATTAGAATAAAGGAATCAAATATTCCAAAGACAACTTTCAACACCACTCAATATGGCCATTCTGAATTTATAGTAATGTCATTTGGTCTTACTAATCCTCCAGCTACATTCAATAGATTGATGTACGATATCTTCAGGCCTTACCTAGATGATTTTTTCCTTGTCTTCTTTGATGATATTCTAATCTACTTAAGGGATGAAGAAGAACATGAAGCCCACCTAAGGAAGGTGCTAGATATTATTCAACAACACAAGCTATATGCAAAGCTGAGCAAGTGTTCATTCTTCTCTCCAAGGATTGAATATTTGGGATTTATTGTTTTGCATGAAGGAATTGCAATGGACCCTACTAAAGTTCAAGACATTGTTGAATGGCCTGAGCCATCTAATGTAAATGAGCTTAGAGGATTCTTGGGAATCACAAGCTGGTACAAAATCTTCATAAAGGATTATACAATGATTGCTTCATGATCAAACTTCTAAAGAAAGGGGTGAAGATAAATTGGGAACAACTACACCAAGAAAGGTTTGACAAACTTAAGCATTATGTGACTACAACATTGTTCCTAAAGCTACCAAATTTCAACCATGCTTTTGAAGTTGTCACACTAATACTAGTGGTGTAGTAGTTGGAGGAGTATTAGCTCAAGAAGGTAGACCAATAGCTTTCACCTTGTGTAAGGTTAAGGTTCACAAAAGGAACTACCCAACCCATGATCTTGAACTATTGGCAGTCACTCATGCTCTAAAACTATGGAGACATTACTTATTGGGAAGAAAGTTTTGACTTATAAAGAGCTTAAAGTGGATCTTCACCCAAGCAACCTGGAATATTCGACAAAGGCGATGGGTAGAACTTTTGCAAGGAAATGACTTTGACATTATTTATTGCCCTGGAAAGGAAAACATGGTTGCAGATTCACTTAGTCAAAAATCCTTTTTGAGTCTCATATATATACCCAACAACTTGATCATTGAAAGGATTAAGGAAGCTACGTCATCTGATTCCTAGTATCAAAGGCAACTTTACCCTCATTTGATCTAGAGAATCAAAGAATAAATCTTCAATGCAACACTTCTCATATGATGAACCTTGTCTCTATTATAGAGATAGGCTATGTGTGCCAAAGGACCTAACTTTAAAAATGATATCTTGGTCGAGGCCCATGATAGTCCTACTTCAAGACACTTAGGGTACACAACGACCCTCAACGCGGTACGCAAAAACTTCTATTGGATTGGGCAAAAGGCAGATGTGCTATGCTATGTTCTCCAATGCTTGAGATGCCAAATGATTAAGGTAGAGAGAGTTAAACTCCCTTATAAACTTCAACCACTTGAAATCCCCCAAATGAAGTGGTAGTGTATAAGTATGGACTTTGTCATTTGATTACCTATGGTACAAGGAAGATATAATTCACTTATGGTAGTTATTGACCTACTCACAAAGGTTGAGACAATCTTTATTGCCTTTGACATTAAAAGTTGAAGCTAATTTGGTAAGATAAAATCTATAATTTTGCATTGTTATACATGATGACCTGGTAAGTCAAGCCTAGGAATTCCCCTCAACCGTCAAAGAACGTGATTAAATCACAAGAAACAAGCAAATGATTTTGTAGAGTACTGAAAGAATTGTCTCATAAATTGTTATTGTTTGATAAATTGTTAGTCTTTGATATTAGTAGTTAGTGGATCATGTTTGAAGAATGAGTTAAAGAGAACAATTTTTTGATAAATTGTTACTCTTTGATATTAGGAGTTAGTGGATCATGTTTGAAGAATTAGTTAAAGAGAACAATTATTGAAGAAATATTTTGTTTTTGAATGAAACTTGTGGTTAGCAAGATGATTCCGTGGTTAGCAGAGATTAAGTTGAGGTCATCAGCTCTCTTTTTGTCCTTTGCAGTTAGCAAGGTGCCTTGCGGTTAGCGACATGTCAACTACGGTTAGTAATTGAAAAATTTATGTATTTTGTGATTAGTGAATAAATAAATCCTTTGTAAAGGCTTTTTTGGTTAGACAGAGAAAGTACGCGGATAGTGGCAAACTCATAATAAAATTGGATAATTCTTTTTTGTTGAAATATAGGACTGTCTTCATTAGACCCTGTTTGAGAAAGGATTGTTTGGGTGATGTTTGAAGGGATGTATGAAAGAACCTGTGCCCGGAATTAATAAAGGAACCATGTTTGTACATGTAAAATAATGTGGTAGTAATGCAAAAACAAGAGGAACAGGTGAGTGCGGTGTGGAAAGTGGGAGACTAGTATCCAAATAGAACTATGTCTATGGACGCGTGGACTTGAGTAGGCAGGTACTTTTCACAAGACTACTAGTTATTTAAGAATAAGTCTCGTATCACATTTAGGACTTTTGAATGGCGGTCGTGCCTCTTCAACGTGGGGAAAAAGGTGTTGTTTATAAATCCTAGGTATGTCAATGCGATTTTTATCTTTATGATATAAAAAATAGCTCCCATTAGAATCCTTTGATTTATGGACCTGGTTTGGGTGTATGACCCTTACAACCACGATCGTGATGGATAGAGGACTTCTCCTCTTTTATTGCTTGTATCCTTGCTTCATTAAATTGGAGTAGGTTATTGTCAATGGAGCTTGAGAATAAGGAACCCCAACCATCAAGTCACCACTATCTTTCGGGTTACAGGTCTCACAATTTTGGTGTCACTTTTTAGAATGAGGTAACCTAAACTAGAGAAAAATCCACGATAATCACGAGTAAAGTCCACTACTTTTTGTAAATTAATCTAGAGTAGATATCTTTTGTATTTCACATTATTGGAAGGCAGTTACTTACTGTGCAGGGTACTTGGTAGTGGGAAAACATACCAAGGACCTTGGCAGCCTTAGGCTAGTTAGGATGGTGTTGGTGGATGATCCTTGAGACTTGTGTAGAACTAGTGAGGATAACATCAAGTAAGAAGGTAAAATCCAAAGAAATTGTGAGGTGTGTCAAATTTCAGTTCCACTAGGTAAGATAAAAATTGTCAAGATTGCATCTGTGCTAAGATTGTATGAAGTTGCATCAAAACCATCAAGACCACTATTAGGCTCTCTTAATAGCCATCACTTTGACCCATCATTTGTTCTGGATACAAGAAGTCTTCAATCATCACTAGAAACCCATCCATATGCAAAAATTGGTATTTGACTACCTAAAAAGGTACCTCCGTATTAGGCATGCGTAATAGCTAAAGGGTTCTAAGACTCAAACTTCAAATTTGACCTGATGAGAAGATTCTATATATTATATAGACAAGCTCTACCAAATTTGGTACCATTTGAACAATTGGATTTCTAGATAATAGGTCCTAAATTGAGTAAAAACATGTGAGGTAAGTAAAAAAGAGTGCAAGAGATGCTTGTGTCCAAAAATTGAATCAATGCATAAGTGAAACCTAGACACTATGTAAGTTATGGATAACCTCAAAATTTGCAAAAACTTGAATCTTTGGGTGAGATCACTATTAGGCGCGCTTAACAAATGGCTTCACTTCATAAGTACAATTTTGATCATTTTTTGTTTGGTAGAGTTTATACATGACATTTGAAACGTATTGGCCAATGTTGGAAGAATTTAGAGCTATAGATAGAGGAAAACTACCAAAATAGTCACAAACCTTCTAAAATATGCAAACCTTGTAATAGAACCCAAACTTGAGATCCAAATCTAGTGAAACTCAAGGGGAGGATTTATTTTCATTAGGTCACCAAAGGGAAGCTAAAATCTTGGAAAAAGCCCCAAAGTAACTATCAAGTGTGCCTAATACTGAGAGGGCTTGAGAAGGAAATTTTGAACTTTTGTGAATTTTTTAATTGGAATGATTGTAGTATTGGGATAATATTGGTTAGTTTGACAATTTTGGAGTCACACATACAAAGACTACTACCAAAGGAGACGGTTTTGGGTTCACGGTTAGTTGACAATTCATTGTGAATCTTTATGAACCTAGATATGGTAGAGTGATAGGAATTCTTGGAAATTTAGTGAAAACCTCAATAGAGCAGTAATGAAAGAGAGTATAAACCAAGGAGACAAATTGTCTACAATCTTTGAAGAAGCGCCGGATACATACTCAAAAACCAACTCAAAAATGTCTTCAATGTCAATAAGGATAGCTTTGGAGATTGATGATTCTAACAAAACTTTGATATATTGTTACATCTTGACCTTTTTGAATCAAAATGGCCATAGTGTGTATATCAACCTAGAGATGACCATGAAACAAAGTTTGAAAAAGAATCTCAAACCAATAAACATGGAGGATTCTACAAGGACTATAAGGAGACTATGTATGTTGTAGTAGAAAACCCAAACATTATGGCTAAATGGAAAAACAAAGCTAAAAATATGATTCCAAAAGAGGAAATCATGGAAAAGCCACCTCCCATAGGACAATTAGATTGCAAGTTAATTAACTCAAGGATCATGAGACACTTGAAAAGAGATAAGGAGAGCTTGGGAGCCTGCTTTTGAAATCATGTGGATTCAAATGAAATGATATGGGTAAAAAATGCAAGACATGTAGCCCTTAAAGATATCAAGATAGCATACATCTTCAAAAAGGACGAAGGAGCTATGCCTGATTTAGGTTTTGTGATAAATACAATAATGTGTTTACATCCATGAATCGAGAGGAATAGAGACAACTCTACATTAGGGATATTTCGTGAAACAATATAAGTCCAAATGGAGAAAAGAGGATACTCCACAAGCTTCCATAGATAGCATGCATAATGAGATAAGCCAAACACAACCTAGAGAACTTGATGACTTGATACCATGGGATTGGATCAACAGAAGGACCAGTGCAATTCTTGATGTAAATGTAGCCAATGACATTAGAATTTGATACACATCTATCTAATGTGTCACACTAACCAACAACCCTATTCGATGATCCTGGACCAATAGTATAAGTAACAAGTAGAGAATAGGACCAACACCACATCGGCAAGTGAGACCAACAGATTTTCCAAAATGGATGAAAAAATACAATGGGAATGGAGGTCTCCATAACCATTTGGCAACCTTTAAACAATTTCTCAGAGCCAATAAAGTCTATGAGTTTTATATGAAGTATGGAGGTCTTGGTTTGACACTTGAGGGTAAGGCCTTTACTTGATTTCAAAACCTAGAACAAAAAACAACAACTAATCTATCAACTTTATCTAGTAGATTTGTAGAAACGTTTTTAAAAATGGAAATTAATTATAATACTATTGCCTAAATTTGCAGTTCAAATAGAAACTAGGGGAAAGAGTACAAGATTGTACCATCCAATTTGAATAATATGCGGCAAGATGTACTAGAAGAGAGCTATGAGGACTGGAAAGAGTAGTATCATTGTTTTGGAGGGTCTGCTTAAATAAATCTTGCATGCTACCTTATACATTATAAAACATGGACATTAGAAGCTTGCTTACATGGAGCATGCATAATGTAAAAGATTTGTGAGACAATTGTGACATCTATTCCAAGAAAGAAGTGGGATCATACATAAAAAGTGAATTGACAACAATGGCTATGCCCACACCAGTGGGACCCGTTGTAATCATCTCTTTAATCAATAGATTGAGTTTGGAGGAATTTCTTAAGATGATTACACAAACTCTTGCACAATTGCAAAGACATATGGTAGTGAAGGCACAAGGGCAAGGACAACTTCTTACCCAACTACTAGCACAATCTATGGCTCCTCACAAAATTAATGGTGTGCCATAGAGGGAAAACGAACCAACCATGGAACAAAAAAGTGCTATTATTGACCTAAATATGATCGGATTGTAAATATGTGCCAATTATATTGCAGGGACTACTTTTTTATTGACATCTTCTCAACATGACATAAGGTCTTAGACATGCAGGGGGAATGGAAAGACCTCAACCTGTATTGGAGCAACATCCTCCATTTCTTGGTGGAAATGCTATTCCAAGTAATATCATGGAACCTGATAAATTGAGAGAAGAACATGCACTAGTTCTAATAATCTCTTATGAGGAATCTACTTCTTCCCAGGCGGTAGAGGAAGGTTGTTGCAAACCACAATCGGTTCCTCTTATGAGCCATTATAGTAAGCTCAACCTAAAATTACTCTAGTTTAATTCATTTCAAAAGAAAACCTATGGTAAGACCACAAAAACCTCAACAAAAAAGCGGGGAATTTCACAAATGTAGAGCACTTGATCATAGGAAAATTGAAGTCCCACAAGATAGAGAAGGATTAGTGCCACCACCAATTTATTGCTCAAGAAGTAGCAAGAAGGGGGGAACCCTTTCCAAAATATTGTCCAAAAAACCCAACAACAAGGGGAAGATGCATAGGTACAAAGAAAGAAAACACATGAAACCATTATCCACACCAAAAGATCAATGTAGCACAAGTTCAGCTTTTGAAAAGTTGGTTAAGAAACCCAAAAAACTTCTCGGATCCCAAAACTTGTACCATAACTAAACAAGGAAAAGGAGACCAAAGGGAAAAGATATTGAAGATATTATTTGCTCAGAACACCCAATTGAACCATTAAGGAAAATAATTCAAATAGTGCTAGACTCTAAAGAAGGGTAGGAAGGAATTTTTCCTATTGATGAGGATTGGCCATCACAACTATGGAAAGGGTAAAGTGTGCAAACAATGTGAACTTGGAGAAGCAATTATATCCTTTTGAAAAGAGATGTCTGAATTAGACTCCTTTGGAGGTAGAAATGCAATGAGGTAGAAATGCAATCTTTATATGGGGAATGGGAAATGAAATCATCAAAGGCATCCAAGGCAATTACCCTTAGAATCGTATCATCCTATCCACACCCATCAATGATGGGAGAATTGTTGGGAATTAAACCACATTTATGGTCAAAAATATTAAACATTCTAAAGAAAATGGGAGGGATGACCAGGGAAAATATTCAACACTTAAAACAAGAGCATGAACCTGAAAAATAGTCAAACTTGTACCTTGTAGGAAAGTGGGGATTAGACTAAATGGGAAGAAGGTAATACCACACTACCTATTGAGTATGATCGAGTGGATAGTGGAGCAAGATTTGTTATTACTACCAAATAAATTGAGAGGCCTAGTGAAAACTAGCAATTAGAAAAACTTGTATGAAACTTTAACTTGTAGATGGGCATGAGGAGAGACCTCTAGGATTATAAGCGAGAGAGATAGTCACCTCTTGTGGGATCGAATATGAACATACTTTTTTCATCATGGGTAACAATTCATGAGACAGATTCAAATGATTCAAGATTTGGGCTATAATGCCATATATCTCAAACAATCTGGAGCAAATCGTCACTCAAGGATGATACACCCATGTGGATGTATGCCGTTTTAGAACACAATAGCCTACATAGGGAAGATTGTATTCTTGAAAGGGATGTGGTTGATGATACATATAGTTTGAACCATTTTTGGAGCACTTATTTGAACCCTTTGGATGGAAATATATATTGGCTACCATAGATATATGTGTCAACAAATCTAGACAAACCAAATTCTAAGATGAACTCGGGGGGGGGGGGGGGGGGGGGGGGGTTCACTATTTAGTACCCCCCATATAACATGCATTTGCCAAGAATTTTAAAAAACCCCTTTTTAACATGATTGAATGAATAAAATGCCCCCTTATTTTAGGAATTTTTTTCAAAATGAAAAACCCCTTATTTTAACGTATCTCTATTAAATTGCCTAAAAGTTTTGCATTTTAAAACACCTCTTGCTGAGATCACGTGGCATATTAACATGATTACATAGTGCACCCCCCGAGATGATGAAGAATAAAATAAAGTCACACTTGTTCTTATGATCTAACTAACACACAACGATTGAAACTAAATTAGAAAATTACGTTCTTCTTATAGATTTTAACAATGAAACAATGAACGCGATACTTATATTGAAGATATAAGATGGAATTGATGTCAAAATTCTCATTGGTTAATCAACAGGTTATCAAGAACGGGCATTAGTAAATATTGGTACTAGGGAAAATGCTATGAATTATACAACCTATTTTTCAATGGCAACCAAAGAAATGGAAGCATACCAAATGGGACGTCACACTACAAATTAATCTCTTTGTCAAAAAATAAAAAAAGTTCACATTGATGTCACTATTCAAGGTATCCCCAACCAAGATTTGTTTTAAATCCTACCATATAATTAGTAAGTAGAGAAGATAATCCTTGAGACACCTTAGATACAAATTTACAAGCAAATACCAAATTGGAAGATGAATTGTTTATCAATAAAGACATCCCAAGGGAATTGTACAATTCAATTTTGTCTAAGTGATTACTTGTATAAATCATAATTGGAGGAACCAACCATGCAAGTGAAACAACCCACCAGGTCATTCTAGAGGACTAATACAAGGAATCAAGAAATTTGGGTACCAACAAAGCTCCTTTTGAATAATCCAAGATCAGTTTGGCTACCTAAACCTTAGTAGATACTGGCCATCAAAGATCCAGGAAAACCATCTTGAGAGTCAAAACATATGAGAAAGATGGTATGGTACAAAAGAAACTCAAATGATCAACAAACTAACCCTTCCATAGCCACTACACACAAACCCAAGTAAAAATTCCGAAAACATGGTACATGGATATGGGACACCAAAATAGACTTGACAACAAACTCCTATTATCAAGCAACGAGCATTCTAATTGCAAAATCTATTATTTGATAAGGACTTATAGAAAACCTTGCCATCAGATAAACTCGAGCACATTGTTCACAACATCTCCCTTTACCATGCATTGACCTCAATTGCATGGTAGGGCCCATCATGGATATGCATAGACACACTTTTTACAACCATGCACTGCAAAATTGTAGTAATTATCACCTATTGTCCAAGAGGACTCCATCAAGGAGGGAGGGAGGCATATACATACCTCATACATACAAGCTCAATAGAGTGATTATACGCTAATTATGGGCATTGTTTTTTGACTTGTAATTCCAATTTTCCTTGTTCGATTGTGAATATTTCTACAGCTCCAATAGATGCCCATATTAAAAACAACTAGTAAGAAATTGGGACAAAATTTGTTTGTGAGCCCTTAACCATGTGTAAAGATATAAATATGTGTGTTTCCTTTTAAAAATATAGTCCTTTTGCTAAAAATGGTCATAAAACTTACAAAAAGAAGGAAACTCATCAAAAAATTGGCTACGTGTGAGAGTAGATTTTTATAAATTTTTGAGTCGGGTTTGTTTATTTTTAAGTGATTTTTTTATTTTTTATTAATTCTTACTTAAATTTCAAAATAAATAAATAAATAAATAAGAATGTCGGAATTAAATTTTGACTTCAAACACCAAGTATCCAAACTTAGTGGAATGGATGGAAACATTTGGATGGATTTTGATGGCATTTTCAAATGACCTAATTGGTTGGAGACTCAATCTAGAGCTCCTAACAATTAGAGGGCCTAAAAGTGTTAGAATCCAAAACAATTTTACTCGAGGGTGAGCTCGAGAGAAGATAATGGGTATGATAGTATTTGGGGGCATATGGAAGTCCAAGGTGAATAGTTGGCCAACATGGCCATTTACAAGCTCATTTCCACTATTCACTTTGTGAGAGAAAGCTAGAAAGACTTTTTGTTGGTGCCTTCCATGAGCTTCTACATGTGACACACGGTCTTGTACTTATGGCTTCCAAGTGTTTTGATCCCAAGTTTGCTTGACAAATAGTAAAATCATCATTGGACATGGGAAAAAGTGGGTTTTTGAGTAGGAAACCATCTATCCCGGCTAAGCCATCAAACCAAGCTTAAATAATTTTGAATTGGCTAATCCCCATAGGGAATAAAACCTGTGCATAGTCTAGCTTCAACCTCATTTTACTGACTTAAGATTATTAGGCGAGATTGATAGTGAGGTCCATATGGGAAAAGTGAGTTGGCATCATTATGTAGGGGGTATGGGAAGAAGATGACCCAAGTTAGAGCTAGGGACAATGGGTAAAACACTCTTGTTCCCTTCAAAGCTACAAAGCATCATTTTGCAATAGAGGGCAAAGTAATGACCCAATGGACACCAAAGTTGATATGGGGACTTACCATGACATTTTTAACCTACCCTTAACTCTACTAAATCAACCACATTGTAACCAATAATAAGTCAAGTCAGAGGCTCTAGCATCAAGGGACCATGCAAGGAATCAGGGAAACAAACCAAGACAATAAATAAAATTTTAATAGGCTAAGAAAAACCATGCATGGCAGAAAGGGGCACACAAGTCATCTTTTGGCAAGTTCACTATTAGATGTGCCTAATAAGTCACCCTTCATTTTTGCACAAACTGCTTCTCCCATTGCTTGTACATGTTTTTTCACTTATACTAGGCATAATGCCCATGCAACACCTTCACTAAAATCCAAAATCATATAGCAAAGATGGAAATAGCCAAGAATGTGTACATAATAACCCTAATCTATCACAAGGGTGTTATGATCTTAGGGAACCATCGCCACACAATGGAGCCAAAAAGTTCAAGATTTGCCATACCCAACTATTAGGTGTGCCTAATAAGTAGGTATAAAAAATATGGGATCTTGCATAAAACCTCTCCATCGAAAGTTTATACATCATATTCTATAATCCTATGACAAGTTTCAACCTAAATAGCCATGCACACGTCAACATATCACTTAGCCTATTGAATAGCCAAAAAAGAAACACTTTTTAAGCCTAGTTTACCCTCAATTTTGATCCAAACCCAGCCAAAATTCACCCAGCCTATCTGCGGTACCTACGTAACTATAAAAAAATAATAGCACAAGTTTTGAGCCCAAATACATACCTATAACTATTAGGCAGATCTTATAGACAATTGATAAAATATTGGTTTTTTGGCTTGCTTCCACTATGTACATTTTTTTATTTGTTTATTACAAGTATAAATTAGCCTAGAAAGTTGTTCACAACTCCTATAACCATGACTTGGACTAAAATATTGACCTTGGTCACAGTAACATGGTTCATTCCATCAACCCTGAGCACCCCAAAGAAGAAGTCCCTCAAGGAGAAGGTAGCAAAGCTCCGCATCTGCTTCACGGCTCCACATCCTCCCATCTGTAACACACGATGACTCCCGCACAACCATGGAGAGAAATGGTAAACCGTGAGAATCTTCCTTTATAGGACTTTACCAAACTTCAAAAAAAGAAAAAATGTGGCCTCCATGTACTCATGTAGCTCTATGAGAACCCTTCTTGGTATTTTTATGCATTGCATACACATGTATCACTTCCATTTAGCATCTATTGCATGCTCACCAAATCTCGGCAAGTTTCCTCTTCCAACTGTAAAGGTGCATCACCCCGTTGATTCCTGATAGCTTCAAACATCACCCACTACCTCTGCAAACCTTTTTTAGCTTCAATAAACACTTGCAGACACAATTCCCAATGTTGTCAAATCGGCTCAAAACTAGCCCCTGGTAAAACTTCAACTGATCATATCTCCCTCATTTTGGCTCCCATGTCCATCCGCTAAAACCTGATAGAGCTTTGAGTCTCTTATGTATTTAAGGTCAGGAGCCTTTTTTAAGTCAGGACCTAAAAGTGTCAAAAGTCAAGTAAGCACCACTCCTGAGGTTACGACCAAACAGATCGACCACCATAGGCAAATGCTTAGAAAAATTTGGAGTAAAAGACCCTACCTCAAAGCTTCAAGAAGGGATCAAAGATGGACAAGCCTCAACTAAACACTAGGCCTGTACCTTTCAACAAGGTTGGAGAATATTGCGAAGGAGAAGATGGCAATACCACACTACCAGTAGAATTTCAAGGAGTAGTATCCAAAGCTATTATTGACAGTGGAGCAGGAGTCGCTATCGCCACCAAAGAAATCTGGAAAAAATGGGGAAAGCCGGTTTTGAGAGCTACCATAATGAAATTGCAACTGGCATATGGGTTCATGGAAAAGCCTCTAGGACTTTTAGAAAAAGTAATTGTCACCTCTTGTGGAATCGAGTATGAGCATACATTTGCAATAGTTGATTTCGACAAAAAGAACAATTACGAGATCATCTTGGGAAGACCATTCATGAGACAATTAAAGATGGTCCAAGATTGGGGTTACGACCACATATACCTCAGACGTGGGGAGACTACAACCAAAATATACCTAAAAGACTATAGTTACAAGGATGTGAACCAGACACCAATGGAAGAGTTTGATTCAGCTACATTGGCAGGGTCCGAACTCCCAGCATGGTTAGGGCAGAAAAAAGAGCTATGGATGTGCGGAGCTTCACATTGTGGGAGCTTAAAAAGAGAGGAATGCATCTTAAAAAGAGATATGGAAGACAAGGATTACATTCCTGAACCTTTTCCCGAAGATGCCTTAGAACCTCTGGAATGGGAACA
Organism: Adiantum capillus-veneris; assembly: GCF_014529385.1. Taxonomy (NCBI): domain Eukaryota; kingdom Viridiplantae; phylum Streptophyta; class Polypodiopsida; order Polypodiales; family Pteridaceae; genus Adiantum; species Adiantum capillus-veneris. The sequence goes on along the minus strand of NC_140944.1, from coordinate 5,035,628 downwards.
CATACTAGCAACATTGGATGTCTGTACCATTACAGATAGCCCAACGACAAAATTTTGCGATAAGGATGGCTATGATGTGCTACCCCATTACATGGTAAGCCTTATACCAGCAGGAGATGAGAATGTGGACTCACCAAAACAAGAAGAGTTTTATGACTCCTCTGAGCATCTGGAATTAAGTCATGATGCAGATAATGAGTGTTCAGACAGCTCAAGTGAGCGTGGGGAGACAACCGTGAATATCAAGTTTAATGATTTTGCAAATCAACATCCTAGATTCCAGGAATGCTATAGAAAAAAAAGAGAAGAAAACAAAATTAGAGAGAACCTAATGCCCAGGATAAAAGATAAAATTCACTCTCTAATGCTTGTCAAGGCAGAGGATTGTGTAAAAGACCAAATATCCGAAAGATTCTCAAGAGTTAGAAGGGAAAGTACACATGAGGAAATAAAACAAGCACAGAAGACTAAAACAGAAACAAAATCAAGAAAATCTCAACCATCAAAACAGGAAAAGACCAAAGATCCATAGTGGACCAAAATGGAGCATAAAAAGAAATACCAAGAACTAAAACGGTCGTTACGAGAGCTATGGACTACTGAAGAAGAAAGTGAAGGGAGGGAGGATTCAGAAAAAGGGAACATGAATGTACCATCCCATTATCGAAAATTCACATCCCAAGAATCTTACGATGGGCCCGAAAATGCAAAACGGATAGACCTCGCTGCGCCAGGCGAAGAGCCTCAGCCTGTCTATATAGCAAATGATTTAGAGCCTGAAGAAGAAGAAAGGCTAACACAACTTCTCAAGAAGTATAAATATATGTTTGCATGGTCCTACAAAGACCTCAAAGGAGTTGATCCATCGATATGCCAACATACAATTCCTTTGAAATCAGATGCCAAACCTAGCAAACAGCACCCTTACACATATAATGACACATTCGCTAAACGAATCAAAGAAGAGATTGACAAGCTAATGGATGTTGAATTCATCTATGAAATTGAGCATACAGATTGGGTGTCACCCATTGTGGTTGTCCCCAAAAAGAATGGAAAGTTGCGTGTGTGTGTGTGAACCTCAAAAAAGTGAACGCTGCCATAATAAGGGATAATTATCCCTTGCCGATCACAGAACATGTGCTTGAGAGGGTGGCTCAAAAACACGCTTATTCCTTTTTAGATGGGTTTTCGGGGTATAACCAATTGGCAATTGCAATAGAGGATCAACAGAGAACAACATTTGCCACAGAGTGGGGAATATATGCGTATAGAGTTATGCCTTTTGGCCTAACCAATGCCCCAGCTACCTTCCAAAGGTTAATGACTCATGCATTCGAAGAATACCTAAGAATATTCTTAGAAATATATATGGATGATCTCTGTGTCCACTCTCTCATACGAGAAGAACATATTGACCATTTACAAAAGGTATTTGAGAAGTGCATAACATATCGAATCCGTCTCAACCCTGAAAAGTGCATTTTTATGGTTAGGCAAGGCCGCATCTTAGGACATATTGTCTCGAGAAATGGCATAACCACTGACCTAAACAAAATTAGAGTCATAGTAGACTAGCCCAGGCCTACTAATGCCAAACAAGTACAATCCTTCATGGGACACTGTCGATATTATCGAAGATTCATATACATGTATGCAGTCATTGCACAACCTCTGTATCGCTTATTAGTCAGTTTCGACTGGACTGATGAGTGTGAAACTTCATTCCCAAAGCTTAAGGAAAACCTGGTATCATCACCTGTACTTAAAGCACTAGATTGGAAAAAGATATTCCATGTTCACATTGATGCATCTGCATATGCAATTGGGTGTATTCTAGCTCAACCTGGAGACGGAACAAAGGATTTCCCAGTTTGTGATGCGAGCCGACAGCTAAATAGTGCAGAAAAGAACTACACCACCACTGAAAGAGAGGGATTAGGAATGAGTTATGTTGTAAAGAAATTTCGGCATTACTTGCTTGCAAACAAATTTGTGTTCTTCACAGATCATCGAGCTCTTTTGTATCTAGTAAATAAACCATGCAATATTGGGAGAATTGTACACTGGTTTATTATATTGCTAGAGTTTGACTTCACAAGGGTAGTAAAAAAGGGTAAAACTCATCTACGGGCGGATCATCTTTCAAGGCTACAAAACGGGAAAGATCCTGAAGGAGTAGACAATGACATACCTGATGCTTATCTTTTCAATATTGAAATGATACCCAAATGGTCTCAGGAAATTGTTAGCATTCTTTTCTTTGGAGGAAGATTTGATAACAAGGAAGACAGATCCAAACAACAAACATTTCAACAAACAAAAACTTTTAGTTGATTGCAAGACGACTGTACCATCTAGGCTCGGACGAAATTCTACGATTATGTAAAAATCTAGAGGAATTCGAGTGTTATCTTGAAGAAGCACACATCCAGGATTGTGCATTTCATTGTTCAACAATGAAAACACACCAAAGATTGAAACACTTAGGAGTTTATTGGCCAACTATGTATGCTAACACACATGCTTATGTTAACAATTGTACTATATGTAGTGCCAAACGACCGGTGGATCACGCAACATTGTTTCAGGTAAACTTTGCACCTGCATGGAGTCAATATACCATTGATTTCTTAACAACAAGGATATTTCCTGAAAACATAACAAAAGCGCGAAAAAGGGCTATAGAGTTGGAGGCTCGAGACTTTAATTTAATTGAAAATCAACTCTACAAGAGAGGAAAGGACAATCAACTTAGAAGCTGTGCAAGTGAAAGTGAATACCTACTGATTCTAGAACACGCACATGGAGGAATAAGTGGAGGCCATTTTTCAGGCGATAAGACGGCAAAAATTGTCTTAACCGCAGGAATATGGTGACCTACATTGCACATGGATGCTGAGGAGTTTGTAAAGCGTTGTGACGCATGTCAGCGTACTAAGGTGCCGATAAAGAGAGATGAGATGCCACTTTGGCCAATGATGGCAGCACGGGCATTTGCAAAATGGGAAATTGATTTTGTGGAACCTATTTCACCCCCTGCATATCACACCCATACCCAATATATCATTGTGGCTACGGACTATCTCACAAAATGAATTGAAGCCAAAGCAACACAAAAAGCAGACGCAAGAACCACTGCACAATTTTTGTATGAGAATGTCTTTGTACGATACAGATTACCAATACAAATTGTCAGTGATCGAGGAACACATTTTCTTAATGAAGTCATTGAATATCTGCTAGAGGAATTCATGGTCATACATAGAAAATTTGCTCCATATCATCCACAGGCAAATGGACAAGCCGAGGCCACAAATAAAACACTATGCACTGTTTTGACTAAAATTGTGTCAGAGTCAAGGACAGACTGGGATCAGCAATTACACTCAACACTATGGACATACAGGGTAGCTTACAAAACATCAATCGGAACCACCACCATACAACATGGTGTTTGGTCTAAACGCTATATTACCCATAGAGTTTTTAGTTCCAACTCTACCAGTAGAGAAACGCTTAGAATGGATAGGGCATGAGCTCTCTTCAAGAATAGATGATCTTGAAAAGCTAGATGAACTTCGGCTGAGAGACGTAGCTTCGATCTATGCTAAAAAGAGAAGACAAAAAGAGTTTTTTGACAAGCATGTGCATACGAAAGAGTTCAAAACAGGTGATTATGTACTTGTTTACACTTTGAAGCAACATGCCAAAAAACTTAAAAAGCGAGGGATGGGACCCTTTGTCATTAGTGACTTATCACAAAGTGGAGCTGTCAAACTTGCTACATTGGCAGGAGAAGAAATGCCAAACTGTATTAGTGGGTGTCGGTTAAAAAAGTATCATTTACCACTAACACAAGATATGCTTCAACAAATCCATCAAGAAAAACAACAGATGAAGGAGAAACAGAGGGTACGAGAAGAAGCACAAGCAGAGGCAAAAGAACACATTGCAAAAAGAAGGCTTCTACGACAACAACAACAAAGTGGATCACCGTTGCGAATAAATGCTATTCGATTAATGAATTTTGGTGAAGACACAGTGGAACCAATAATTGCAGTCAAAGTCGGTAGCAATCAAGTTGAATCGACGGCATTGCTTGATTCTGGAGCTCAAGAAAATATGATCTCTTACAAATTATATAAACAACTCAAGCTCAAAGATCAACTACATCCTACTCAACAAGCCCTGGAAAGATACTAGTACATCACATTCGCTAGGAACATTGGGCTGGACAATATTGCATGTACAAATACATCAATATGTTTACCTCCACAAGTTTTATGTGGTTGAGGATGCGAGCACACTACACCCCATGTTGTTGGGACAACCTTGGCAGAAAGAGTATAATGTGCAGATCCATTGGAATTCGGATACATTCAAAATTCAGCATGCACAAGAACAACAGGTGGTAGCCTTTGCTCAAACAACCCGGAAGAACCAGATAATAGCACCACGATCACTGGATAAAGAACAAAAAGGATGGGTGCCAATAAAGCACAACACGATACCCATGGAGAACAACCAAGGAATTTTCAACCATGTTCACTACAAAAATAAGACAACACAGACAACAGTGAATAGATCAAGGTTAGCAACACGCGAAAAAAAAGTATAGGTACGGAAGGATAGAGGCGACCTGGTATACAAACCACAGTACAACAGCAGAAGTCAACAGAAGAACACAGTTAAACCAACAACCAAGGGAATAAAAAAGATATGGATCCCGAAGAGTATGCTCAGTAAATGCGACTCGCATTTGGATCCCCAAACCAAAGCAATAGGAACTCCCTTCAGTACAAGCAACACCAACTACATAGGAAACCGGCAAACCGATCTATGTGGGTGCCGATCAGCAGAACAGCAATGATGACCAAGGACGAAGCAATAAACCTACAAATGCATCCAAAACAAAGCTACAAATGGCAAGCAAAAGAGAAAAAGATGACGGCCAATTCAGCCACGACAATTATGTCCATGGAGTCCACGGCCATATCGAATGTAGCGGCAACCCAAGCAACTTTTGCAAAGAAGACGATCAAACAAAGAGCTATAGAGTTACAACTTTTACTTGCAAAGAAAATCCGACAACCAAATCAACAACAAACAGGAAACCTTGACGTCGAATGCCAATAAGCATCTTGCTTATTCCCTCTCCTCACATAACATTAATTTTTCCATGCATTGACTGAGTATGCATCAAATAGGGCCACACTACAAGGCCGCGCATTAGCACAATTTTTAACCCATGCACAGCACATACCCTTGACGATACCCTGTCGTCCGGGAGGACTCCGACCAGGAGGGAGGGAGGCATTCCAAATGCAAACTCACGTCATATATTAGAGGGCAATGTTTGTGATTGATTTTTCAACCAATTTTGCGTTTTATTGTGTGATTTTTGGGAAAAGAATATGCCCTCGTAATTAATCAGAATTGGGGACCAAATGATCATATATGAGCCCCTAGGGATGTGTATATACTGTAAAGCGAGTCAAAACTGGCCAAAAATCGTCGAAAAACAGCAAAAAATAGGCCAAGGTTGACGATTGAGAGCGAGAATGTACATAGACAAGAGAAGAGTGAGCTACATAGTGTTAGTATATTTATTGGTATCTTTCTAGGTTAGATTTGTTCTTTTTGGGTTGATTTTGGATTTATTTGCTCAATTTTTCTAGCAAAAAATAAAGAAAAAAATCCATAATCCAGATGGAAACGCAACAGAAGAGACGCCTGATCAAAGCAAGGTAAAGAAGACATAGAAAACATATGGAGTGCAAGGTGACAGGGCAAAACTGGCCACCGTCATGACGGGACCTCCAAAAGGAGAAATCTGCAAAAATTGGTGGAACTGGAGCAAACGAGGTCCAAATCAGAAAATTTGCGAGCCTAAACCGCATCTCGCGAAAAGTTACGGCCACAGGTAAAAGATGGGAAAATTTCATGTCGGAGCCCCGATCACATATAGGGAAGATAGGCTAGAAAACTCTCATTTGTGTCATTTCACCTTCTGAGAGAGAAAGCTTCCTACAGCATCCGAGACTTCCAGGAGCTTGTCCATCCCGCACGGACTTCCGACCTACACCAGATATGAGATGTATGCTCGTCAACACTGACTCTAAGTGTTGTTTACTTCAGTTAGGCACAAAACCTCGCCAAAGTCACCATCCCAACCTGTGCACACACACTGTCACATGACTGAGAGGGAGACGTAGAGGCCACCAAATAATGCCAAAATTGAAAGGCACAATGCCTATAGCTTAGGGAACAAACCTATGACCCCGGATAGCGCAGAGGAAGCCTCCCAGAAAACCCTAATTTCACAGGGTCAGCAGAAATGTAGCTGATCCCAAGTGAGCGGAAAAGAGCCAAATTACACAGGTAGCAAGCCAAGGACCTCGAAAAACCAACCGAAGGGTTAGACCATGAAAAAAGTCAATCCAAGCTAGACCTAGGGCCTCTATCTGGCAGAGACCGTGCAAAGCGTCACTAAGCTCTAACGGGCCCACCAAGAGACCAAATGACACCAAATTTGACAGGGCACATCCTAAGGATGTCGACTACAAGATGGAATGATGTGACTAAAAAAAAAGCATTTCCACGAGGGCAAACGCCAGCAACAGGGCAAAAAAGCGTCCAAATGATAGTTCTCGGTGACGTAAGCACCAAGAGAACAACCGACGGCTCTGACAGAAGGTCTAAAGAAATGGGAAGCCAGCCTGAGTCATACAATGACCAAAAAGTACGGCGGCAACCACCTAAAGGGTTACCGTGACTCCGAGAATAGCTAAGTGCTGCAAACAGGAAGTACACTTTTCCAAATTGGTTAAAACTTAATGTGTGTCTAGAAGATCCCACTAACACCAACTAACTTCAAAAAAGGTAGACAGATGACAACTTAGGGAGTCTATCACGATAGACTCACCCTGACACACAGAAGCATGAAAAATGGAGTTTGACATCACAAATTATATTGACAAGGTATAATAACAACAGATACCAGCTAAAATTGCAAAAATCAATCTATCTTGACCATCTTACAAGTCTATCGCAATAGACTCATGATTACTATCTGGGGAAGTCTCTTTCCAAGAATTGTCATAGGGACAGACTTAACACAGCATGTGGACAAAGTACACCAAGTTTGGGGCAAGGTGGACATATAATGCAGGAGGAGATAGACTTGACGGACAGTTCAAAGTCTAACAGAGCAGTATCAAGCCCACACAAAGCCAAATGTATATGTGATGAGCTAGGCGACCTTACAACCACTAAGAGAAGGCAGCCAATGAGTTACAAGACAAAAACAGGGTAATTTGAGACCAACCCCAAGTCTATCGTGATAGACTTGGCAGAATGATGAGGGGGCTTCAACCTAAAATCTGGCTTCCACAACTGTCTTCTACATGCTATCAAGAGGATACCCAAAAATTTTGGACCCAAAACAACACAAAATGAGGGAGATAGACCAACATCTCCTCACAAGAATTTTGGGAAAAGTGAAGTTGATCCAAACATAGGTCACATGACATCCAAATGAGGTGGAAACAAAATCAGACCATGTACAAACCATGGGGAACAAGTGTGTACAGTCACATATAGAAAATACATCATCTAAGAGAAAAACCCCAGTCTATCGTGATAGACTAGGCAGAATGCTTACAGGTGTTGATTTTCAAATTGTGACTAGATGGAGACCTCACATACCCTATGCACATGTACCACACAAATTTTCAATGCATTTGGACATGTTCTCCTTGACCTATGGATCTAATTTGAAGCTATCAGGATCAGAAAATAATAATAACTTGTCTATCTTCTAACATTTGTCACTAACTCATCTTGGGGATTAAGAGAGCTCAACTAGATGCATGCTTAAGTGATAATCAATTTAGAAAAGATGTACCATGATTATACATTAACCCCTGCCTATGAATTCAGGATCCATGGAAGCCTCCCCAAGCAAGAAGAAAGGCAAGAAGCTGGCAGTGGATGATGCACCACCCTTCACACTGTTGCCAGACTCTCTGAAGCCAGCAGCCACATGGATCCCAGCAGATGAACAACAAGCAGTAGCTTTCCAAATCTATCAGGGATCCTATGTGGATGACAAGGGCAATGTAGTGGACACAGTCATGATCCCAAAAGAAGCAGAGAACTACTTGAAGATGTCCCCACAAAGATCATGGCTGAAGAAAGTAGGGTTATGGGAATTTGTGCCCAGTCTATCGCGATAGGTGAAGTGCCCATAACCCGACAGAATGCTTACAGGTGCACCAATTAATTCAAACAATTCAAGAAGACAGAACCTGCAGAGTGTCAAGGCTTGACAATGAGATGATGGAGATTCAAATCACCAAGGAGATTATCAAGGAAGCCCTGAAGGTGTCAGATAATGGGCTAAACATGAGGGAAAGGAGGAAGAATTTGGTGGTCTACCTGAGAAAATCAAAACTGCCTTCCTTCAAGGACATAGCAAACCAAAAGGTGGTGGTAATCACTCACATCTACAGTCAGTGCCTACTGAGTTATAGCAAAAGACCAAACAGATATACTACACCACATGGAGGTCTGTCGCTCGACGACAATGACTTGGGTTTTTAAAGCAGAATATGAATGTTACATAGATCATGCTTCATATTTGTTTGAAGAGGTGACAAGAATACGGGAAGACAACCCCAGTTACATTGCATGAGGAGAAGTGCTTACGAGGCTGATCTATCATGCAATAGGAGCAAGAGATCAGATGCCGCCTGCCCCTCATCAGAATGACTAGCTTATTCTAAGGCAACAGCTTGATGAAATACCAAAAAGGAGAGTGCCTCCTTCCATCAACACCATTGGAGGACGCACATTGGAAAGGGTTACCAGGAGTACCCAAGAGAAAAGAGAAGAGGAGAGAAAGGATGAGGAAGAAAGATTGAGACATAAGAAGAGAAGAGGTGAGGCTGAGCACAACACCAGGCTGCAGAAAATTGCCAAGATGGACAGAATGCTAGAAGGGTTTGTCCTAGAAACATCTTTACAAGGAAATGTAGGCACCACCTAGAAACCCTCTAGTAGCTCTTACACACTAAGAACGAAGAATGCCAACAATGCAGCCTTTGAGTTGGATTGGTTTGAAAGATACATGCAAGAGAGGAATGCTACGGATGAGCCAGAGTTTCCACTTGAAGAGGAGGATCTCCAAACATTAAGAGATCAATTGAGGCCAACTACAATAGATGAGGAAGCACCACCTCCCTCTCCAAGGCCAGTGGCAAGTGAAAGGCAACCAACTCCACCTGCCGACTCTCCTCCACATCTAGAGATCTCACCTCATGATGAGAGAGTCCCTACACCACCCCATTGAGAAGAAGAAGAAAGGACAGATGACCATCCACCCACTGGAACAGTATCTCACCTTGATAAAGGCAAGCAGATAGTGGTGGATCTGACAAGAGAACAAGCAGCGTCCTCTTCTCAAGTAATTGAGTTGGGAGCTAGTATCAGCCTAGATTTGGGAGCAATGGAGACTCTACCAAACCAAGTAAAACTGCACAGTCGGTTGTTAGCCTATCAGAACAGGGCTAACAAAAAGAGAATGGAGACAACCCAGCAAGAGGTTCTGAAGTTGCAGGAGAAAAGAGATGACAACCTTACACTGATCAGCATTAAAGATGCTGAGATCTCGGGTCTGAAAAGCAGAATAGACCTCCTCAAGAAAATTTTCCAAGATTCAGAAAGTTACAATGCTATTTGTGAAGATACCATCTCTGTGTTTCTTGAAGATGTCAATGATAGAGATGAACAAATCTAGAGGTAGATGGCAGAAAAGCAAGATGCTCTGGAGACAGTCAAAAATTTACAAGTCATAATTGATGACTTACAAATTGAAGTGAAGGATTTGAGAGCAGTGAGACGGATATAGATAGAAAGAGCAAAAAAGCAAAAGATGTTGCTACTAGCAACACCAGTGGCCCAACCATAAGAAGACATGGAGGCACTGAAGAGAGAGCTAGAATTGGAAAGAAAATAGAGGTTGATGATAGTTAAAAGTGCACTTAGAGCTGAGGATCACTTGCAAAAGAAAATAGCAGACTTACAAAGTAGACAACAGCAAGGACCAGCTCAAGACATTGAAAGAGAAAGCCTTGCTTTCAAGTCCATCAAGGAAGAAAATGAGAATCTGCACAACAGAGTCAAGGAATTGGAAGATGTTGCAGTCCAAAAGGAGATGCAATTCCAAACACTCCAAATTGATAGTCAAACAATGGCTGCACAAATTGCAAATCTCCAAACTGCAAGCCAACCCCATGGGCAGGTGAGGGTGCACACGATGCAAGAGGCCACGGATTTGACTGGCCTGGCAGAGCTATATGGTGGTGATGATGAGGCTGAGGAAGGATCAGAGGACCATGGGCCCCCAGATACTCAGGATGATCAAGCTGGCCCCAGCAACCAAGAAGAAGACGAAGATTCCATCACAAAACTTGAAGAGCAGAAGCTGGCCAAAGAAATGGAAAAGTAGTCAGATATGATGTGGTACAAGGCCATGAAACTAGAGAGGGAAATGCTACGAGGACTCTCTAGATCAGGCAAGATAGCAGCAGAGCTACGGGAAGAGTGGAATGCCCCGATGTTACCCTATGCTCTGGTGAAATATGAAACACTGACACATCGACGGCAGCTTGCAAATGAAGAGCAAGTGCCACTATTTGAAGGAGATTTACAGGTTCAGGAACAGAATCATAGATAGCCAGCCAAAGTGGAGGCGTCAGTGGCTATTGGATCATCCTGACAACCTGATCCACTTAGTGAATGCACCACCTGAGCTCAGAGATGATAGAACTTTTTGCCCAACACCAAGAACTTATACTTACATCCAACATAAAGCCTTACAAAGCAGAAATCCCACATGGCTGAACTATCCAGTTTTGTCAGGACCGGCCAAAGGAGAGAGAATATCCAGTGCATACATGGTGAAAACCCTTGAGGGCGCCATTGAGGAATTCGGAGGCTCTCCCGACCTGTCCTGCAAAATGCTTTATAAAATAGCTAGGACATTTTTGGCCTGTCTCACATCATTTTCAGAGAGCTGGAGTTCAGAGTTCATGGATACGGAAAGAAACATATCGGAGCTATCATATGATCTTAGTGTGCCACCTACAGAGCCAGTTTTGTATGCATACTTCAGATGGCTCATGTTTTTGCCCAGCTACCATCTCTAGACATTCGAAGAAGCATTTTACACCGGCTTCTTCATGTACAAATCACAAATTTTTGGCCCATTAATGGCGAGCGAATCTATGAGATACGATGCCTTTCTACATCAAATAAACCGGGAAAGAATACAAAGACATTGAAGACGAAGCCAGTCATGTCATGGTAGACATGAACTAGGAAGGGGGGAGTGTTGGATCCCAACAGTTGTATAAAGCCCCTTTGTAATGACTCTCAAATTCCCTTTGTAATGCCAATGATGTCTACCGTCTTTATCCAATTGTCTGGATTATGTCTAGATTTATTAGTTGGCCGGGACGCAATGCATTTCCACTTTGTAGTTATGATGAGTAGAACCCAATTAAAACCCCATGTACATTTTGAGCTAAGGTGACTAAAGTATAAAGGTCACCTCAGAATCATTTTTTAATAACATTTTGGATGATTAATTTTGTGTCATACGAGTCTGAGAGAGAGAGAGAGTGTGTGTGTGTGTGATCTTATCCTCTTCGCTACACGCATCTCCCTCATCGGATTCACGAAGCGACCACACCATCGCGATAGCCTCTCCGAGAGCTATGCGCCCACGCCACACATTCGCATCTTCAAGCTGTTCGCGAGCAATCTTCCCACGAGCTTGTTTTTCTTGTAAGTAGCACAAATGTCTGTTTTCAACAATCAAGTACTTTATGGAACGAGGGCGAGATTAGCTACGCATAGATGTTCATAGACTTAGGCTTCGCGCACTTTTAGTTTATGACATATGAGTCTATCGCGACTGTATTTGAGGTAGCTAGGGTTATAATCTGGTGAGATTGGACTTATAGGTAAGTGTATCCTAGTGAGGGGATGGTGCCTAGCAAGTTTGAAGCGATTCCGAGTTCATTTGATGTGTAAACGGTGTTATGAGTGTTTAGGGATAGAGTGGGTTGGAGTTAACAAGGATTAGTGATTGATGCATCATAGAAGTGTGTATGTGTAGGTTGGTCTGAGCCTGACAAGCTAACAAGATTGCCTCCGTGCACCTACGGGTTAGTCATGTCACCGGATGACAAGTATGTTGTCTGTGGCATGCTTGTGAGCATGAACAGGGGAGTAGTTAGCCCTAAAACATTGGCGCCGCTGCTCCTCCCTATGCGGGGCATAGAGGGATTTAGTCTACCCTAAAGGGGATTGAAACATATTTCTATTGGCCTACCATGAAAGCAAACATACAAGATTATGTTTCTAAATGTGTGGTATGCCAAAAGACGAAGTTTGATAGAGGGAAGCAACCTAAATTGCTTCAACCTTTGCCAATCCCTAATTCACCATGGGAGAGCATATCCATGGATTTTATCTTTGGATTGCCTAAGTCTATCCATGGGAATATGGGAATATGGATGATAGTAGACAGGTTAAGTAAACAAGCTCATTTTATACCTGTCAACAAAAAGACTATCAAAGCCCATCAAATGGCAACCCTCTTCATTTCACAAATCTTCAAGTACCATGGCTTGCCAATGTCCATAGTGTCGGATAGAGATCCTACAATGACCAATAATTTTTGGAAGGGTCTCTTTGAGAATTTAGGAACAAGGCTAAACTTCTCTTTGGCCTATCACCCGCAAACGGATGGCCAAAGTGAAATAGCTAACCTAACGATTCTCAATCTACTAAATCCTATGGAACGGAAGTAGATCAAAGATCCCAATGGGAGAAGTACTTACCCTTAGTGGAGTATGCCTACAATAACATTGTACATACTTCCACGATAAATGCACCTTTTGAGGTAATTGAGGGAAGATAAAAAAGTCCCTTGCTACTTAAGGTACACGGGAAGATCTTCACTCTGCAGATGAGTATAGCCAAGACCTACAAGAATCTTTCCAAAAGATTAGGATGCTATCTCTATCTCACAGCAAAGGCAAAAGGCTGTTGCCGACAAGCACAGAAGAGCCCAAGCCTTTAAAGAAAATGATTGGGTCTTACTTAAATTTCCCAAGGCTCGATTAAGGCACACCACGGGCAAGAATCCTATGGGACACCAAAAGTACTTTGCTAAGTTAGCCAAAAGGTACTATGGTCCCTTCCAGATTCTTAGGCCAATCAATGAGATGGCCTATCAACTCAAGTTGCCCAGTCATTGGCTCATACACAATGCTTTCCATATGAGCATATTAAAGCCTTACAAAGGAGAGCCACCTCAAGAACCAACTATTGAAGACCCACCGGAGATCAAGGACCAAGAAGAGGTGCTGCAACCCAAGTCGATTCTCCGACATGAAGACAAGGTACTAAGTGTAAGGTCTCTGACCCGATCACAAGAGCACCCTTGTACCACGAAATGAATACAATGGAATAAGTTACTATTTTTAGCAGTTTTTCAGATTCTGTCAGTGCCATGATGTTTAGAATGTTATAAAGCTTCAAAATGTGAATTAAAATAATTTTTGTGAAAATTTTCCAAAAATAGTAAGTTTTTGGTCACTCGAACCGTCCAGTCTCGACCGTCTCGAAAATCTGCACCCGTACCCCGAATTTGAAAAAAATGCATTTTTCGGACCCCGGGGGCTGCTAAATATGGCAGGTACTCGGACCAGTACGGCTTAGTTAGAGCTTCGTATGGCAATTTACGGCATCAAAATCCGATTCGTATGACCCGTTTTAGCCTAAAACCAAATTCCCTAAAAATTGTCCGGGGAGGCACCGGGGGCCCGGGACTGTGTGGGAACAGGTCCCAGGCCACTCCAGATCAGCTTTAGCAGCTAGGGGGCGCCCTCTTGCTTTGTGGGAGTCTTGGGAAAGCTGCCAAGCCTGCAAATCAGTCTCAGAACCAATTAACCAAGCCAACCTGACACTTGGTGGGCAGAGAACTGGACTTGCCATGCTTAACTGGAGAAGCTCCCAGATGCAATTAGCAACCCAGATCGATTTTCAGCTTGTAAGAGCCTATTTAAAGACCTGCATACACACACACACACACACACTTATGATCACACACACACACAGTGCATACACACACACCCACACACATTGGGGAGGTGCTGCCGAATCACACAACTATTGAAGAAGAAGCTAGGAGGGAGGTGCTGCCGAATTTTCATCTCAAGAAGCTCGATTAGATCAGAAAATCGAGAAGATTACCAGCTCTTAATCACGGTAATAACAGTTTAATTAATGCCATCTGTGAATCTTTTTCTCTACCATCTAAATTCCTTGTCTATTATGCCTATTCCTAGTCGAAAATCTCTACGACTACTCCCTAAATTCTCCTTATTCGTACTCTATTATGTAATCATCATCCCATAGCTGAATTATCAACCATTCTTCACTCTCGATTAATGATTAGAGCATAATTATCAGAATCTTCTCTCTCTAGATAGTATAGTAATTAATCGGTAAGCTAGTATTTGTGCAGATTGAAGAGAATCACTATTGTAATCACTCATTAACATTGCAGCTTAATTGAATTCTTTTTTTTCTTGTGCATTAAGACGTAATTAAGGAGAAATTAATCCGTCATTAAGTCTCTAAGAATTGGGTTTTCCTCACATATATGCATAGGGTAAATCTGCATCATCTAGTTGCTAGGAAATAGTTTAATCATACTTAATCCAATTCTCTGGTAATTCCAATAGTGAAATCCTAATTATTCTTGATCAAGTAAGCCGAATAATTATCTTAGAGCCGGTTCCCATAGGATTATGTGCCATCCTTGATGATTGCTTTATGAAAGAAATCTAGACTCTCATATAGGAGGGATTAATTGATGTCACTAATCTACCCATTGGACTGTTATGATGCTTGTGAACCTTAGCTCTTTCTCCAAGCTAATCATTTAAAGTAGTGAGAAATGGCCCCGGTTAAGAGGACGCGCTTCGGTGGTGCCCATGATCGCGAAGCAGGAACGAGCAATGTCAACGGGAAGGGGAAGGCTCCCATGGACGAGCAAATACCGGCCATCTCACGGGCTATTGACGAAGAAATGGAAGAGGTAGGTCCCAATTTCTATTCAAGTTGTTTAATTAACATTACATACGATTAGTTAGGAATGAACATATCCCCGAACATGTTGGAGAAATCCGACAGAAACCTCGGCATTGAATGCATAGTACATTTAAGTATAAAGTAGGAAAGAAATGATTGATGGGTATGCTGTTTGCAAGAGGAAAGAATGTTTGCTAAGGAAAATTTATCTCGACATGTTCATTTTATTTCCAATGTTGAATCCGTCCTGACCCCCCTACT
The DNA here is from genome assembly GCF_014529385.1 of Adiantum capillus-veneris. Taxonomy (NCBI): domain Eukaryota; kingdom Viridiplantae; phylum Streptophyta; class Polypodiopsida; order Polypodiales; family Pteridaceae; genus Adiantum; species Adiantum capillus-veneris. Next base: position 5,020,193 of record NC_140944.1, on the reverse strand, counting down.
GATCACAGGGGGCAGAGTTCCTCGTTAGGGCTCTTGAATCCACGTCTTGCTTTCTATGCGGTGGATACCCACGACTTGCTTTCTATGCGGTGGGAACCCATGTCTTGCTTTCTATGCGGTGGGAGTGTCCATGACGTGCTTTCTATGCGGTGGACATACCTAGTTGTATGGGCAGCTAGGCGACAACGGGAGGAGTGAACTCTCGCTGGAGGGGGGATGTTGTACCTCCAGAACATTGGAATTTTTATGAATAAGTTTGAGTAGAATTTTTACTAGAATTCTATCTTGGTGTTGTTTGCAATACTGGTTGAAGGGCTGTTTTAACGAACCATGTGATTCGGAATTAAACAAGGAATATTTATGTTGAACAACCTTTGTGGTAGTAATTAGGTCACACGAGGAAGTGTGAGTGTGGGGGTGGAAAGTGGGGGCTTGGCTCAGGTTGCCAATGCCTACGAGATGGGTGGTCCTGATTGGTCGGGAACTCTCTTTCCCCATAGTGCTTACTCGATATTAGTAACGCTCATTGCCCCTAGAGCGGGGAATTCTCGAGAGTACGTGCCTCTGAAACATGGGGAAAAAGGCACTCGAGGCTTCTCTCCTTTTGGAAGGTGGGTCATAGGATCGCTAGATAGTTTAAGTACGCTTCCCCTGCGAGGTGGAGCTAGATCTCTTTGCTAGTAGGCTCGAACTCGACTCACTTTGTGATGAGAGATCGTCCGCTAGTCGAACCCTGAACCATTTTGTTTGCTTCCGCTATAGATCTAGTGGCCACCAGGTTTACCATCAGATCCGTTGTTTGATACGACAGGGTGGGGGCCTCACACTAAGAGGCGGTAAGACTATCCGACGATATCTTATTAAGTTTAAAAATTATCCTTTTGAAGATGCTAGATGGATGCAAGGCATAGAATTAAAGGATAACCTAAACCTTGTCAATGCTTACAATGCTTCCCTAGAGTAAGCAAATGTGCAAATGTTAAAAATGAACAAAGTTTTTGTCCTAAAAGACTCTCTTTTTCTTTATTGTGCACAAAAATGAAGTAGTATGCATGCTTAGATCAAGTTTGTGGAGACGACGTCTCCCGAACACCAAGTAGACCTTGTCACTCTACTATGGAAGATTGATAGGACTAATGTGCAGACATGCTTGCGGCAGCTTAGACTCTCAAGCACCAAATGGACTAGTCATCCATTCTGGAACGATGTCGTAGGGTAACATAGGGCTCCTCTACCCGCTAGGAAAAAGGACTAATGAATATGCTTTATCTTCTCTACCCCATAGTCGAGGACGACTATGATTTCAAGAGAGAGGTAATGTCATAATAATCAATATCTAATTCTCCTAAATGATTTTCTCATGTTAAACTGGTCATTTAATATGGGGAAGTGCCAGGGGAGAAAAAGCTAGAATATTGGTTAAGCTAGCAAACCGGCCACAGTAGGGATCCAAAGGAGGGAAAATAGGGATCCAAAAGGGGTCCAAAAGAGCAATGTGCACCAATGGGCTTAAAAGACCCTAAGGTTCAGCCCATTAAGACTTCCAAAATGCTAAGGTTCCAAAATTCAAATGTTCTATCCAAAGGCCAAAAGTTTAGGGAAATTGGATGCTTTGTGTGTGTCCCAAAAGTCTTCAACCATCCCTACATAGGAGGGGGCGAGCCCTAGAAGTAGGAGAGGAGAGAGAAACTCACACACACACACAAGCTCCCTTTACACAAAGGGAATGAGGGACACATGTCAGCTCCTGTTGGCGGCTACGCCACGATGGACGTCAGCACAGCGAGAACTCACCTAACAAGATTTGTCAGCTAAGGACGAAGCTCGACCCACAGGCGCATGGAAGCAAGCAGAGGGTGTCAACCTACACTTGACCGACTATTGACTACTTCCTACAGAGGTTTCTACCCAATGTCTAAGCTACAATCTTTAAGAGTACACAAGAGGAGATTTCCTACAACGCTTTCAAGAGCCAAATACCCATCAAACGTTCTCGAAACATTACGGAACTTGAAGGAAACCCTATTAACACCAATAGGTCGCTCTCCCTAAGATCCATGAACCAAAACTCCAACCCTAAACACCTGGTTCAAAATCACGTAGGATGTCTGGTCAACATTTGTAGGTCGTAGTTTCCGAAAACTAAAGTGCCTAATGTGTAGCTCTACTCAATGCAAACGCGTGGATAGCTGAAATGCGAAAATAGACAACATATGCTCACCGAATCACCAGATATAGCTCGTGGGTAGATCTCACGAAGCCCGGCCGTACACCTGCAATGTAGGTGTTGGCGTGTAGCTCTCTTCAGAGGCAACACACTGCACTTCTCTGCACTCGATTCCGACCACCAGTGTGCACGTAGCGTCAAGATAAAACTCTCACTCTCTCTCGTACACAGAGTACGCTCAACTCACACAGACAAAAACTTATAAAATGACAAAGGTCTTTTTCATTAAGGTCAAAAGTGGTATAAATACCTTACAATCTCAAACCCTAATGTTCCAATTTAACCATTTACTCAGTCTAAATGTCAAAATGGGATACAATCTAGAAGCTTCTACAAGCCCCACTATTTACAAAGTTTCTTCTCAAACAATTAAGGAATAGTTACAAAGGAAATTAATATCCCGTCGGGCAATCATCCTCCGTTGGGTGTGTCTAGCCGCTAAAACTCCCCCCCTCCTAGTTCATGTCGCCCTTGACATGGCAGTAGAGCTACTTCTTCAGTGGAGGGTTTCTCTCATCTTTAGAAGACACTCATACCGTGCATGCTGGGCCAGTAATGTAGGGCCGAATATTTCTGTATCGATGGTGAAGAAACCGGTGTAGAAGGCTTCTTCAAAGGCCTGGAGATGATACGAGGGAAAAAACATTATTCGTTAATAGAGGGCACGTATCACCTCATGGGAAGGCTGAGCAGATAGATCATATGCACATCTATATGTGTCTTGGAAGAAGAATATGCTGTCTGTTGCCTGTCCAGGTTTAAAGATTTCAAAAACTGCCAGAAGGGTTTTACAGATTTTTATGAGCATGATGCAAGAGAGGTCAGGTGAGCCAGTGAACAATTTAATGGCGCCTGTTAGGGTTTTCACCATGTATTGCTCACTCATTCTCTTGCCTGCCTTCAAGCCTGGCAGCTTCGGGTAGTTGAGCCACGTGGGGTGGCTTTTCTTCAGCAACTCTTGTTCTTTCCACGTCCACATCCTAGGTAGAGGGCAAAAGCTAAGGTTGTCTCTGATTCTTTTAGGCGCCTCTACCAGATGAACTAAATACTGGGGGTATTTAGTTAGCCATGCCTTTCTCCATTTTGGCTGAGAGTCCACAATCAACTTAACTCCTTCTGGTTTAAAGATATCTTCTTCGTATAGTGGCACTATCGGCTCCTCTTTAATCCGCTTGTTTATTGTAGCAGCTTCATACTTGAGAAGAGGATATGGGAGAGAAGGTTGTAGCCATTCATTCTGAACCACATTTGCATCTAACTTTTGAATGGTCATAGACTTTAATACCCTCTGCTCCCACTCCATTGCTTCTTTTGCCGTGTCTTTTACTGCCGCTTCTATTGCCTTTTGTAGATTTTATTCTTCTTCTTGTGTCAGATCCCTGCGCTCTTTGGATGGTCCCACAAGGATGTCCTCTTGCATTGTTGTGTCCACTAGATCTGACACATTGTCTATGTCAATTCCTTCCATTATTGTTGGCAATGTGCTCAAATGTGACTCTTCAGTCTCATGTTGGCCTTTCAGCTCATCTATCTGCTTCTGATATGCTTTCTTTTCCTGTTCAGCTTGATCCCCCATGTTCACTAAGAGTTCATTCACTTCTGCATTGGCTTTTCAGCCTCTTCTAGCTTCCTCTTGGTGTCTTCATTTTGTGTTTGCATCCTCTTTAGATCCTCATCCATCTTCTTTTTCAAGGCTTCTAGCTCATCTTTCATGGCCTTGTTCTCATCTTCTAGACGGCTTTGCATTACTAGGGAGCCCTCGGCCAGCATCAGTCTTTGTCTCTTCTCTAGTGTCAACTCCTTTTGGAGTTCCTTCATCTGTTCTTCATATATATCATTCTCTGAAGCAGTGCTAGTCGAGGTAGCAGCTCTGACTCTAGCCGGAGATGCCCTTAGCCACTAGATGGTCTGATCTTTCACTTTCATTTGATCCTTTAACTCTATCACTTCATCATGGCTTGCCTCATGTTCTAGCTCAGCTTTTTCCTTAGCATTCCTCAAAGTTTCCACTTCTTTGGACTCATCAGCAAGCTAGAGTGTCAAGTTGTCCCTTTTCTTCTCCGCATCTGTCGGTGATTTGCTGATTTTCTTGTACTCCTCCTCTGCTCTTTGAAGCTTTTGGTATACTGCCTGACCGTGCCTTTCCATCTCTTGGCATCTTTTTAGTGCCGCTTTTAGATCGGCTTGCAGCTTGGTTTGCTTCTCTATGTTCTCTTGGTCCTGCTTTTGCAGCGAGTCCACCTCAGCTTTGATTTGAACTTCATTTGCTTTGAGATTATCAATTTCAATCTCAGTGGCCATAGACCTTGCTCTGAGCCGGGTGAGTTTTTGCATCACTTCATCCCAATCATTGGTTTGTGGCTGTAAATCCACTGTATCAGTGGCCATTTCCTTCAACTCCACTAACCGAGGGCTCAGCATATATTCTTTGGGTCTAGTGCTCGACAACTCAAAAGCTGCATTAGCTGCCTCTTCTCGAGAGTATCCAGCAGCTAGGAGATCAAGAAATATTCTATAGTTTTTTTCTTCTGGATCTGGCTTCTCATCTTTTGGCTCAACTTCTGCCTTCTGCCCTTCCTCTTTGTTCTTCTCTTCCTTGGAGTCTTGTTGCCCATCAGGTTTGTTCAACTCCTCTTTTTGTCGGTTTTGAGGAGGACTAAGAGAAGGTGGTGATGGTGGTGGGCTCGATTCTTGGCTTGATGGTGGAGTTGGTTGCTTCTTCTTGAAATCCCGATCCGCCTTTGTTTTCCTCTCTCTTTCTTGGCCTTCCTGCTCGTGTAGCAGCTGCCATCTCACATCATCAACCTCTTCTTCTGTATAAGGTATATTTGGTATATTCTCCACTGTGGCATCTAAGATCTTGAAATTCTTGATATAATCTTCAAACCGATCCCTTTGAATCCTTCGAGATGATCCAGACATAGCCTCGAGTGATGGCTTCCATAACTCGCTCGGATCCCATTTAGCGCTCTCTCAGCTCTGAAACTTTCCATTAGTCTTTCTAGCCTTGCTGCTTTCTGTGACTTTGTTTCCTTTACTAACACCTGTAAAGTTTCTTTCTTTCCCTTCTTGGGCTCTGGCGGCTCTTCTAGCACTGTCTCTAAACGGCACTTCAACCTTGTGGCTACCCTTGGTGCCTTAGGAGGTTCCTCTTCTTTGTCTTCCTTCAGCTTGAGCCAATCATTTTGGGAGGGAGGTAGAGGCCAATTTCCCTTGGCATGCAATGCTCCATAGATGACTTTGGTTATCAACTCACTAGGCACAATATAGGTGGGATTTTTGGTCCCCATATTCACAAGGTTGTCATGAATGTAAGCGGCATAGTTTATCTCATTTGGTTTGTTGTTCTGCATTGCCCAGGTGAAAGTGGTGGCAATAGCTCCAGGTGGCATCTTGTATTTCTGTGGCTTCTTGGTACACATGTGGAAGTACTGATTGTATAGTTGGCTCATGATAGCCACCTTCGGGTTTGCAATATCTTCAAATATATAGTTATTCTTCTTTTCAGAGTAGACCTTAATGTCATCTAGCCTCTTGGTCACACTGTCTCCTTTGTTAGAGATTTCAAGTGCTGTTGCCACCACTTTCTCTGTGATGATGATCATTGTATTAGGCTTGCCTTGCAGATCTGTAACTCTGGCTATACCATCCTCTTTGATTGTGGTGACAAATTCCCACACTCTTTTAACATCAATCCCTGCTGTCAAGGCTTCAAAGTAATTGTGGAGATCCAGTTTCTCCAAGTAGTTCCCCATCTTGCTCCTAAAAAATTCATTGAGCTCTTGAGGTATCATGGGTAGCTCCATTGCATTTCCCTCCGGATCTTTAAACACTCCTTGGTAGATTCTGAGATCATTGGTTTCTAGTAGGTCATCTTGAATCCAAGTAGTTCCCCATCTTGCTCCTGAAAAATTCATTGAGCTCTTGAGGTATCATGGGTAGCTCCATTGCATTTCCCTCCGGATCTTTAAACACTCCTTGGTAGATTCTGAGATCATTGGTTTCTAGTAGGTCATCTTGAATCCAAGTGCTTGTGGGCTTCAGGGTTCCCTCTGGGATAACAAAAGGCTCCACTTCTTTTAAGTAGTCCTTGATAGTCATCCTCTTCTTCTTTGCAGGTGACTTTGTGGCTGCCATGGATCCTGTTGCACTCAATAGTCCAAAGTTAGCGTTTTTTATAGATTAGCTGATAAACTGAGTTATGTCTACCCAAATGACTTGAAAATTGAAATAAGAACTCAAAAGGGCTAGGGAAACCATGCATGTGCCCACATTAGATTTTTGGCTGAAAAATAAGCATGTAGACATCCTACACGTAGGATGTCTACCTTCTCTAATTTTGATAAAACTTAACAGGCTTGTGGCCCTTGACTTGTGCAACATGGCTATGTACTTGGAATTTGGTTTGGACATCAAAAAGTGCAATTTTGAGCAGATTTAGGCTTTTGGCTCACAAATTGGGTAGGATGTCCTATATAGATGGAAAATGATATTCAATTGGGTTGACATTTGATATACAGGCTTCTTATACCATGTAAAAGACTCCCATGAAGTTAATTCCTGCACAGAAGGTCAATATGACACTGGAGACATCCTACGCGTAGGATGTCTACTTTCTCATAATGACTTGAATTTGGTTTTGTGGGTAGCCCTTAGCATGTAGAACATGGCCCTGCTCTTAGATTTTGATTTGGATAAGCATTGATGTTGTTAGGAGCATTGGTAGTGCTTTTGGCTCAGAAAAGTGCATCTTTGAGGTTTTGGGGGCCAAATGTGATTTGTCTGGCTTGAAATTTGATATATGAGCTTCTGAAGATGTAATAAAGATATCTGGAACTCAAAAACACCAGCTGGAGGTCAAATAGGTCATTTAGACATCCTACACGTAGCATGTCTATTTCATTAATTTTCATATCTGACCCCACAGTTAGCTTGGCAATGTGATAATGAATATATTGTGCAAGTTTCATGTGATTTGGATTAGTTTTGGTAGGTCTATGACCCATTATTGCCTCTATGCTCTGACTTTCCATTTTTTGATGCATATGAGGTCAACTCTTGTCCAAATGTGATGAAACTTGATGGCTAGCATGTATAAGCTCTGATGAGGTGAGATGTTGAGTTTGGTGCCCAAACATGGCCTTGAGACATCCTACGCGTAGGATGTCTCCTGATGAATTTTTTATGAGAAATGCTACTAGTACATGCCCTGAGCCCCCCTGAGTCCCCTTTAAGCTCTATTTCAATAAAAAAATCAAAAAGATAGATAGAAACTCCCTGTTTGGCTTTCAGAGCCTCTGAGTTGTTTTCTGACTCTTGGAGCGCTTTTCGGCGATGAAATTTCTTGATGTTAGTCTCCATAGCTTCATGGTTCCTTGGGGTTCTTTGCCATATGGTTTTTGTTGGCTTTGGCTTCACCAGAGCTCCATTGGCAATTTGTCGCTCTGGAAGCGTCCGTGGTTGCGTTTACATGTTGTTGATGACTTGTGGTGGTCTACCACCATAGGACTTGGTTGTTGATGGTCTAGGAAAGCTGCTCGTGAAGTTTGGTGGCAAACGGATATCCGGTTTGGCCGTGAGAGCCATTTGACGCTTTGTGTGTTAGATGTCATTTCTGAAGCTTAGTCCCGCTTTGGGTCGCCTTACAGCCATGTGGGCTATATAGCCTTGTAGAGCATGTCGAGATGCTCCTACCCATGAGTTTTGGTAGCATTTGGGCGACTTTCCATCGATTTACCACTTGGTGGCCTCTTGCAGGGTTCTAGAAGTTAGGGTTTTCCCCAATGGTTTTTTGCCGCCTTTGTGCATTCAAGAGTGGTCTCCTATGCTAGGGTAAACCCCCTATGAAGCCTCATTGCTTTTGGGTTATCCGTTAGGTGGCCACTTCTACCTATAGGTCTCTACTGCCCGTTTCCCGTGTGAACCCTACACTAGTTTTCGCGACATCAAACCTATGCGAAAAGCTCAAGGTGGTGAGCCTACCTCTCATATCTGGAGCCTGTCGGGTGGTTGTACGCATCGTAGAAGCAGCTGGAAGTCCGGTTCGCTCTAGGTGGCAAGAGCTCTCTCTCAAGAAGGAAATAGTAGAAATGAGCTCTAAGTGAAGTGAAAAAATCTTATAATGGGGGTCCCTGAACCACTTTCTCTGAAATTTGACATGTGCTCCCAACTTCTTGCGAGATGCGGTTTAGGCTCGAGAAGTTCTTGATTTGGACTCCGTTTGCCTAGTTTCCGAGAAATTTGACGTTTCGGTCAAAATCTGGCCAAAACACGCCTTCCGCTCCATTCACATAATTGCACCCCCATTTTACCATAGGTTGTCCTATAGTCACTGATTATCCCCATATTTTTTTGTTTTTCATTACGATCGTATTTCACCTGCTTTTTGTATTTTTGAAGTTTTTATGTCGATAATTAGTAAAATTAAACAGAAAATAGCGAATTAAACCCAAAAATTTCCCAAAAATCATAATAACTCAAAAGCATCACCGCAAAACTCTATATACACTCACATGAAATTTTTATGGCCGGAGTTCTCCGTTCTACCAATATTTTGCTCGAAAAATGGCTATTTTTACATATATACATACACCTAGAGGCCTAATTTGGTGTTTGGCCCCATATACTTGTAGATTTGTGTTGTATAAGGGCATATGTACTTAGGTTAGTCCAGAAAATTTCACAATCAAACAAAAACCCTTCAAAATAGTCGAAAAACATGCCCTTTTTTGCTCTTTTCACCTTCATTGGGTCCGCATGAGAATGCCTCCCCTCCTCCTAGCCGGAGTCCTCCCGGCCGACAAGGTATCACCTTGGGGCATGTGCAGTGCATGGGTTAAAAATTGTGCTAATGCCTGGCCTTGGAATTGTTAGAAAATAAGGCGTAGCTAAATAAATTTTTGAGTAGATTACTTAATGGAGAGAGATAGATTTCACACAAAGAGATTATAGAGTAGAGAGAGAGAGAGAGAGAGAGAGAGAGAGAGAGAGAGTACACACGATATACGTGGTTCACCCAATGTGGGCTACGTCCACGGGAAAGCAACCACTCAATGGCTTTAGCACTTCAAAAGAAGAAGTAGTTTACAAAGGGATTAAACCCTTGATAGAGCTCCCGCCTTGCTTCACTCTCACCACCTCACACTCACCTTGTTGCATCAACTTCACACTATGAAATGTGTGTAGAAATGGCCTCCTTTTATAGGCCAAAAGGGTTGTCCTCTCTTATGAGAGACAGCCATGTGTAGCCGCCCTTGTGCGAATAAGTCCAAATCGGACCCTCCAATCTGCCCATGTGTGGCCGCCCTTGAGAAGACAACTCCGCTTTTGAATTCGGCCACCGGCCATTGACTTCCGACCACCGGCCATCGGCCATTGACTACCGGCCACCGGCCAACCGACCGGTTGTTTTCCGACCACTTTTCGGCTGTCGGCCGGCCATAATATTCCGGCGAAAAGGAATATTCCGGCGAAAAAAAGTCTCGGGGACCTCCGCCCCCTAGGCCTCTAAAGTTGCCCCTGATTCTTGTCCATGAAAATTTTGGTTTCCGATGAGTGATTTTCCTTCACGCACGATGGCTTCTCTTCATAATGGGGGCCTTACAAATGTGCGCTTTTACCACAGAAAATTACAAGGGTAAATCAGGCTCCATACTTAGCAATCTCCCACTTGGAGACTGATCTCCAAACCAAACCTGTGACTGCTTTCCATTCTGGCTTCTTATCCTTGAATGCCGATTGAAGATGAGCAAAAGCTCAACTTCTCCTTGTTGACCACCTTTGTAAACATGTCTGCAGGATTTTCGCTTGTATGCACCTTTCCTAGCTTTAGCTGTCCCTCTTCCAAAAGAGTGCGTATGATGTGATATCTCACCTCAATGTGCTTAGTCCTTGAATGAAAGGCTGAGTTCTTCGCAAGATGGATAGCGCTTTGGCTATCACTGTACAAGACACAATTGTCTTGTTTGAATCCAAGCTCTTCTAAGAATCTGTGAAGCCACAGAATTTCTTTGCTTGCCTCCGTCATTGCTACATACTCTGCTTCCGTGGTAGAAAGTGAAACCACTTTCTGCAGCTTTGAAGTCCAGCTTATTGCTGTGCCTCCAACCGTGAATACATAGCCAGTAGTGCTCCTTTGAGTATCTTTGTCACCTGCCATATCTGCATCAGCATATCCTTCTAGAAAAATATCAGTTCCTCCAAAATACAAAGCATTTGTTGTTGTCCCTTTTAGATACCTAAGTATCCACTTCACAGCTTGCCAATGCTCTTTACCTGGGTTGTCCATGAACCTACTCACAACTCCCACTTCATGTGCAATGTCTGGACTTGTCCAGACCATAGCATACATTAGAGAACCTACTACTGCAACATATGGAACTTTAGAAATATAGGCTATCTCCTCTTGTGTCTTTGGACACATATCCTTCGTTAGTTTAAAATGACCAGCCAAAGGTGTAGAAACTGGTTTTTTATTTTGCATTGCAAACCTTTCTAGTACCTTCTTGATGTAATCTTCTTGAGATAGCTTTATTGTCTTCTTCGTCCTGTCCCTTGATATTTTCATACCAAGTATCCTCTTTGCAGAGCACCTAAATCTTTCATTGAAAAAGATTTGGACAGCTCCTCTTTTAGGTCTTTGATGTCCTGCATGTTAGCACTTGCAATCAACATGTCATCAACATACAACATTAGGATGATGAATTTCCCATCTCCCAAATTCTTAGTGTAGACGCAGTGATCCGAGTTGCATCTTGTGAATCCATGATCCAACATCCATCGATCAAACTTCAAGTACCATTGTCTTTATGCTTGCTTTAAACCATACAAGCTCTTCTTTAATCTGCAAACCCTTTTCTCCTTACCTTTTACTTCATACCCCTTTGGTTGAAGCATGTAGATTTCCTCCTCTAAGTCACCGTGAGGGAATGTCGTATTTACATCCATTTGCTCGAGATTTAGATCATGAGCAGCCGCAAGGCTTAAGACAAGCCTAATTGAGTTCATTTTTACAACAGGAGAAAATATTTCATTGAAGTCAATACCTTTCTTTTGAGAAAAACCTTTCACCACAAACCTAGACTTGTACCTTTTCTTCCCACCTTCTTCTTCCTTTAGCTTGTACACCCATTTGTTTTGAAGTGCTCGCTTACCTTTAGGCAACTCAACCAACTCCCATTTTTGGTTGCGATGTAGTGAGTTCGTCTCCACTTGCATGCTCTTCGTCCATTCTTCTTTGGATTCGTGTTGCATAGCTTCTTCCTATGATTCCGGCTCTCTAAAATTTGAGATCAAGAGATGGTTGAAGGAAGGAACAAACCTTTATGGAGGTCTACTTGCTCTTGTAGATCTTCAGGGAATAGGTTGAGGCACCTCATTTGGTTGACGTTGTTGCACATTGTCATCGTTTGCAGTCCTTGAGTCTTCACCGTCCTCAAGCTCCATGTACTCATCACCTGTTTCTTTTGTTTGTTTTCTTTCCACGTAATCTTTGTACATATTTTGTTTGCTAAAAATTATATCCCTACTCCTTAAGATTTTACCATCTTCAGGATTCCATAGGTGATACCGAAGTCACCTTCTCCATAGCCAATGAAGAAACACTTTTTGGACTTTGCATATAGCTTTGATTTTAGGCTTCTATCTATGTGCATGAAAGCCTCACACCCAAACACTTTGAGGAATGCATAATTCACTGGTTTACCTGTCCATGCCTCTTCTGGAACTCCCCCATCCAATGTCGTTGAGGGTGACCGGTTGATTAAGTACACAGACGTACTTACAGCTTCCACCCAAAGCTCAAGGAGTAGGCCTGCATGTAGCCGCATGCTTCGTGCTCGTTCCATGATTGTCATGTTCATCCATTCCGAAATCCCATTTTGTTGAGGTGTCCTTGGGGTTGTCCTTTGCCTCCGAATGCCATTGCTAGCACAAAAGCTTTCAAAAGCTTGGCTGCAATATTCGCCTCCATTGTCGGATCTGAGGCATTTAACCTTGGTACCTGTTTCATTCTCCACAAAGGCTTTCCACCTTTGAAATATGGAAAATACATCGGATTTATTCTTCATGACATAAACCCATGTTTTTCTAGTCGCATCGTCTATGAATGTTACATAGTACAATGAGCCACCAAGTGATGGTGTACTTGCAGGACCCCAAACATCAGAATGAACCAACTCAAGTTTTTTATTTTTTCTTTCATTTCCTGATTTTTGAAATTTTACCCTCTTTTGTTTACCATAAACACAATCTTCACAGAACTCTAAGTCCACTTCTTTCAAACCTGATAGAAGCTTCTTTGTTTGAAGGATTTGCATTCCTTTGGCACTCATATGCCCAAGTCAGTAGTGCCACACCGCACTGTCAACTTCTGTAGTTGCTGCACAAGCTGAAGGTTGCGTGCTAACACTACACAAGTAAAGTGTACCGACTTTTTCTCCCTTGGCAACCACCAAAGATCCCTTTGAGATCTTCCACCGTTTGTTTCCGAATGCAATGTTGTGACCTTCATCGTCCAATTGTCCTGTAGAGATCAAATTTGTGCGAAGAGAAGGAACATGCCTAACATCTTTAAGCTTCCATTCATTTCCGTTAGCAGTTTTGATAGAAACTGTACCTTTGCCGACAATCTCACAGGCTTCATCATCTCCCAAGTATACATACCCAAAATTACCTTTGGTGTAGTCTTGGAAATGTGTCTTGTGTGGTGTCGCATGTAATGAAGCCCCGGAATCTACTATCCAGGAATTAGACACATTGTCTAATGAGGGAATTAGAGCATCTTGCTCTACTTTACCTGCCACATTGGCCTCCGATGTTGGCTTGTTGTCTTGAGACTTTGTCTCCTTCTTCTTCTTGGACCAGCAATCCTTCTTGACGTGGCCCTTCTTGCCGCAGTTCCAACATTCAAGAACTGACTTTGTGCATGACTTGCTCCGCCTTGAGCGATCACGACCCTTTTGGTTTTTGAACCTCTCCTTAGGCCTTCCTCTTGTTTCCACTGATAGTGCAGCACTTGATGATTCTCCTGTGCTTCTCCTTCGCATTTCCTTACTTAGGAGAACACCCCCAACATCATTAAACTTAAGAGTATTTGTGCCAGAGATAGAATTACTTACAGCCATCACAAGGCTGTCCCAACTATCCGGTAGAGATGATAGTATAAGGAGAGCTCACACTTCGTCATCGAAATTGATTTTCACTGATCGAAGTTGACTTATGTTTGTGTTAAAGTCATTTAGGTGTTCTGCAACTGAACCATTCTCTGCCATCTTTAGATTGAACAAGCGCTTCATAAGAAATACCTTATTGGATGCCGATGGTTTCTCGTAGAAGTCGTCAAGTGACTTCATCAAGTCCTCCGTGGTCTTCATCTCCGAAACATTGAAGGCCACCGTTGACGCCAAGCTTAACCGGATTGTTCCCAGTGCCTTTCGATCAAGGACAATCCATGCTTCATCTGCCATTGTTGCGGGCTTCTTCACAAGACCGCCTAGTGGCAAATAGAGGTCCTTCTGGTAGAGATAGTCTTCAATCTGCATCTTCCAATGTTGGTAGTTTTTGCCGTTGAACTTCTCAATCTTGAGCTTCCCTTCCTCCGCCATAACTCCCACTCAATTCAAGGAATCCTTTCCTTGAGATAATTTAGCTACGAGCAAACCTTGCTCTGATACCAGTTGTTAAAAAATAAGACGTAGCTAAATAAATTTTTGAGTAGATTACTTAATGGAGAGAGATAGATTTCACACAAAGAGATTATAGAGTAGAGAGAGAGAGAGAGAGAGTACACACGATATACGTGGTTCACCCAATGTGGGCTACGTCCACGGGAAAGCAGCCACTCAATGGCTTTAGCACTTCAAAAGAAGAAGTAGTTTACAAAGGGATTAAACCCTTGATAGAGCTCACGCCTTGCTTCACTCTCACCACCTCACACTCACCTTGTTGCATCAACTTCACACTATGAAATGTGTGTAGAAATGGCCTCCTTTTATAGGCCAAAAGGGCTGTCCTCTCTTATGAGAGACAGCCATGTGTAGCCGCCCTTGTCGAATAAGTCCAAATCGGACCCTCCAATCCGCCCATGTGTGGCTGCCCTTGAGAAGACAAGTCCGCTTTTGAATTCGGCCACCAGCCAGTGACTTCTGGCCACCGGCCACCGGCCATTGACTTCCGACCACCGGCCATCGGCCATTGACTACCAGCCACCGGCCAACCGACCGGTTGTTTTCCGACCACTTTTCGGCCGCCGTCCGGCCATAATATTCCGGCGAAAAGGAATATTCCTCTAAAGTTGCCCATGATTCTTGTCCATGAAAATTTTGGTTTCCGGTGAGTGATTTTCCTTCACGCACGATGGCTTCTCCTCATAATGGGGGCCTTACGAATGTGCGCTTTTACAACAGAAAATTACAAGGGTAAATCAGGCTCCATACTTAACAGGAATGTGGCCCTATTTGATGCATACTCAGTCAATGCATGGAAAAATTAATGTTGTGCGAGAGGAGGGAATAAGCAAGATGCTTATTGGCATTCGACGTCGAGGTTTTCTGTTTGTTGTTGATTTGGTTGGCTGATTTTCTTTGCAAGTAAAAGTTGTAACTCTATAGCTCTCTGTTTGATCGTCTACTTTGCCGCTACTGTCAATATGGTCGTGGTTGTCTCCGTGGAGAGAATTGTCGTGGATGAATTGGCCATAGTCTTTTTCTCTTTTGCTTGCCATTTGTAGCCTTGTTTTGGAGGCTTTTGTAGTTTTATTGCCTCATCCGTGATCGTCATTGTTGTTTTGCTAATCGGCACCCACATAGATCGGTTTGCCGGTTTCATATGTAGTGAGTGTCTTGTTGCTCATGTTGCTTGTACTGAAGGGAGTTCTTGTTTGCATTTTGGGATCCAAATGCGAGTCGCATTTAAGTGGTTACTGAGCATTCTCTTTGGGATCCATATCTTTTTTATTCCCGTGGCTGTTGGTTTAATTATGTTATTTGGTTGACTTCTACATTTTGTATTGTGGTTTGTATGCCATGTCACCTCTATCCTTCCATACCCATACTTGTTTGTCGCGTGTTGCTAACCTTGATCTATTCACTGCTATCTGTGTTGTCTTATTTTTGTAGTGAAATGGTTGGCAGTTCCCTGGTTCTCCATGGGTATCGTGTTGTGCTTTATTGGCACCCATCCTTTTTGTTCTTTATCCAGTAATGGTGGCGCTGTCATCTGGTTCTTCTGGGTTTGCTGAGCAAAGGCTACCAGCTGTTGGTCTTGTGCATGTTGAATTTTAATTGTATCCGAATTCCAATCTATCTGTACATTATACTCTATCTGCCAAGGTTGTCCCAACAACATGGGGTGTAGTGTGCTCGCATCCTCAACCACATAAAACTTGTGGGGGTAAACATATTGATGTATTTGTACATGCAATATTGTCCAGCCCAATGTTCCTAGCGAATATGAGGTACTAGTTTCCAGCACTTGTGGAGTGGGATATAGTTGGTCTTTGGGCTTGAGCTATTTATATAATCTGTAAGAGATCAAATTTTCTTGAGCTCCAGAATCAAGCAATGTCGTCGATTCAACTTGATTGCTACCCACTTTGACTACAATTATTGGTTCCACTGTGTCTTCACCCAAATTTGATAATCGAATAGCATTTATTCGCAACGGTGATCCACTTTGTTGTTGTTGTCGTAGAAGCTTCTTTTTGCAATGCGTTCTTTTGCTTCTGCTTGTGCTTCTTCTCGTACCCTCTGTTTCTCCTTCATCCATTGTTTTTCTTGATGGATTTGTTAAAGCATATCCTATGTTAGTGGTAAATGATACTTTTTTAACCGACACACACTAATCCAATTTGGCATCTCTTCTCCTGCCAATGTAGCAAGTTTGACTGCTCCACTTTGTGATAAGTTATTAATCACAAAGGGTCCCATCCCCCGCTTTTTAAGTTTTTTGGCATGTTACTTCAAAGTGTAAACAAGTACATAATCACCTATTTTGAACTCTTTCGTACGCACATGCTTGTCAAAAAACTATTTTTGTCTTCTCTTGTTAGCATAGATCGAAGCTACCGCTCTCAGTCGAAGTTCATCTAGCTTTTCAAGATCATCTATTCTTGAAGAGAGCTCATGTCCTGTCCATTCTAAGCGTTTTGCTACTCGTAGGGTTGGAACTAAAAACTCTATGGGTAATATAGCGTTTAGACCAAACACCATGTTGTATGGTGTTGTTCCGATTGATGTTTTGTAAGCTACCTTGTATGCCCATAGTGTTGAGTGTAATTGTTGATCCCAGTCCGTCCGTGACTCTGATACAATTTTAGTCAAAACAGTGCATAGTGTTTTATTTGTGGCCTCAGCTTGTCCATTTGCATGTGGATGATATGGAGAAAATTTTCTATATATGACCCTGAATTCCTCTACCTGATATTCAATGACTTCATTAAGAAAATGTGTTCCTCGATCACTAACAATTTCTATTGGTAACCCGTATCGTACAAAGACATTCTCATACAAAAATTGTGCAGTGGTTCTTGCGTCTGCTTTTTGTGTTGCTTTGGCTTCCGCCCATTTTGTGAGATAGTCCATAGCCACAATGATATATTGGATATGGGTGCAATATACAGGGGGTGAAATAGGTCCCACAAAATCAACACCCCATTTTGCAAATGCCCGTGCTCCCATCATTGGCCGTAGTGGCATCTCATCTCTCTTTATCGGTACCTTAGTGCACTGACATGCGTCACAATGCTTTACAAACTCCTCAGCATCCATGTGCAATGTAGGCCACCATATTCCTGTGGTTAAGACAATTTTTGTCGTCTTATCGCCCGAAAAATGGCCTCCACTTATTCCTCCACGAGCGTGTTCTAAAATCAGCAGGTATTTGCTTTCACTTGCACAGATTCTAAGTTGATTGTCCTTTCCTTGCTTGTAGAGTTGATTTCCAATTAAATTAAAGTCGCGAGCCTCCAACTCTATAGCCCTTTTTCGCGCTTTTGTTATGTTTTCAGGAAATGTCCTTGTTGTTAAGAAATCAATGGTATATTGACTCCATGCAGGTGCAATGTTTACCTGAAATAATGTCATGTGATCCACCGGTCATTTGGCACTACATATAGTACAATTGTTAACATAAGCATGTGTGTCAGTATACATAGTTGGCCAATAAACTCCTAATTGTTTCAATCTTTGGTGTGTTTTTATTGTTCAACAATGAAATGCACAATCCTGGATGTGTGCTTCTTCAAGATAACACTCGAATCCTTTGTATTTATACATAATCGTAGAATTTGGTCCGAGCCTAGATGGTACAGTCGTCCTGCAATCAACTGAAAGTATTTTGTTTGTTGAAATGTTTGTTGTTTGGATCTGTTTTCCTTGTTATCAAATCTACCTCCAAAGGAAAGAATGCTAACAATTTCCTGAGACCATTTGGGTATCATTTCAATATTGAA
This sequence comes from Adiantum capillus-veneris, assembly GCF_014529385.1. Classification (NCBI taxonomy): domain Eukaryota; kingdom Viridiplantae; phylum Streptophyta; class Polypodiopsida; order Polypodiales; family Pteridaceae; genus Adiantum; species Adiantum capillus-veneris. Next base: position 5,002,518 of record NC_140944.1, on the reverse strand, counting down.
AAGATAAGCATCAGGTATGTCATCGTCTACTCCTTCAGAAGCTTCCCTGTTTTGTAACCTTGAAAGATGATCCGCCCGTATATGAGTTTTACCCTTTTTTACTACCATTGTGAAGTCAAACTCTAGCAATATAATAAACCAACGTACAATTCTTCCAGTATTGCATGGTTTATTTACTAGATACAAAAGAGCTTGATGATCTGTGAAGAACACAAATTTTTTTGCAAGCAAGTAATGCGGAAATTTCTTTACAGCATAACTCATTCCTAATCCCTCTTTTTTAGTGGTGGTGTAGTTCTTTTCTGCACTATTGAGCTGTCGGCTCGCATCACAAATTGGGAATTCCTTTGTTCCGTCTCCAGGTTGAGCTAGAATACGCCCAATTGCATATGCAGATGCATCAATGTGAACATGGAATATCTTTTTCCAATCTGGTGCTTTAAGTACAGGTGCTGATACCAGGTTTTCCTTAAGCTTTTGGAATGAAGTTTCACACTCATCAGTCCAGTCGAAACTGACTAATAAGCGATACAGAGGTTGTGCAATGACTGCATACATGTATATGAATCTTCGATAATATTGGCAATGTCCATGAAGGATTGTACTTGTTTGGCATTAGTAGGCTTGGGAAAGTCTACTATGGCTCTTATTTTGTCTAGGTCAATGGTTATGCCATTTCTCGAGACAATATGTCCTAAGATGCGGCCTTACCTAACCATAAAAATGCACTTTTCTGGGTTGAGACAGATTCGATATGTTCTGCACTTCTCAAATACCTTTTGTAAATGGTCAATATGTTCTTCTCGTATGAGAGAGTGGACACAGAGATCATCCATATATATTTCTAAGAATATTCTCAGGTATTCTTTGAACGCATGAGTCATTAACCTTTGGAAGGTAGCTGGGGCATTGGTTAGCCCAAAAGGCATAACTCTATACGCATATATTCTCCACTCTATGGCGAATGTTGTTTTGTGTTGATCCTCTATTGCAATTGCCAATTGATTATATCCTGAAAACCCATCTAGAAAGGAATAAGCCCGTTTTCCAGCCACCCTCTCAAGCACATGTTCTGTGATCGGCAAGGGATAATTATCCCTTATTATGGCTGCGTTCACTTTTTTGAGATTCACACACACACGCAGCTTTCCATTCCTTTTGGGGACAACCACAATGGGTGACACCCAATCTGTATGCTCGATTTCATACATGAATTCAGCATCCATCAGCTTGTCAATCTCCTCTTTGATTTGTTTAGCGAATGTGTCATTATATGTGTAAGAGTGTTGTTTGCTAGGTTTGGCATCTGATTTCAAAGGAATTGTATGTTGGCATATCGATGGATCAACTCCTTTGAGGTCTTTGTATGACCATGCAAACACATCTTTATACTTCTGAGAAGTTGTGTTACCCTTTCTTCTTCTTCAGGCTCTAAATCATTTGCTATATAGAGAGGCTGAGGCTCTTTGCCTGGCGCAGCAAGGTCTATCCGTTTTGCATTTTCCGGCCCATCGTAAGATTCTTGGTTTATTCTTTCCCTTACTGGTGTTGCATTATGATTTTTCTATCCTGGATGGTGAATTTTCAATAGTGGGATAGTACATTCATGTTTCCTTTTTTTGAATCCTCCTTACCATCACTTTCTCCCTCACTAGTCCATACCTCTCGTAACAACCGTTTTAGTTCTTGGCATTTCTATTTACGCTCCATTTTGGTCCACTCTGGGTCTTTTGTTTTGTCCTGTTTTGATTATTGATGTTTTTTTCATTTTGTTTCTATTTTAGTCTTTCGTGCTTGTTTTATTTTCTCACGCGTCCTTTCCCTTCAAACTGTTGAGAATCTTCCTGATATTTGGTCTTTTACGCAATCCTCTACCTTGACAAGCATTAGATAGTGAGTTTTAGCTTTTATCCTGGGCATCAGGTTCTCTCTAATTTTGTTTTCTGCTCTTTTTTTTCTATAGCGTTCCTGGCGTTTAGGGTGTTGATTTGCAAACTCATAAAACTTGATATTCGCGGTTGTCTCCCCACGCTCGCTTGAGTTGTCTGAACACTCGTTATCTGCATCGTTATTTAATTCCAGATGCTCAGAGGAGTCATAAAACTCTTCTTGTTCTGGTGAGTCTACATTCTCATTTCCTGCTGGTATAAGGCTTACCATGTAATAGGGTAGCACATCATAGCCATCCTTATCGCAAAATTTTATCGTTCAGCTGTTTGTAATGGTACAGACATCCAATGTTGCTAGTATGTGTTCCCATTCTAGAGGTTCTAAGGCATCTTCGGGAAAAGGTTTCGGAATGTAATCCTTGTCCTCAATAGCTCTTTCTAAGAGGCATTCCTCTCTTTTTAAGCTCCCACAATGTGAAGCTCCGCACATCCATAGCTCTTTTTTCTGCCCTAACCATGCTGGGAGTTCGGACCCTACCAATGTAGTTGAATCAAACTCTTCCACTGGTGTTTGGTTCACATCCTTGTAACTATGGTCTTTTAGGTATATTTTGGTTGCAGTCTCCCTGTGTTTGAGGTATATGTAGTCGTAACCCCAATCCTGGACCATCTTTAATTGTCTCATGAATGGTCTTCCCAAGATGATCTCGTAATTGTTCTTTTTGTTGAAATCAACTATTGCAAATGTATGCTCATACTCGATTCCGCAAGAGGTGACAATTACTTTTTCTAAAAGTCCTAGAGGCTTTTCCATGAACCCATCTGCCACAATTGCAATTTCATTCTGGTAGCTCTCAAAGCCGGTTTTCCCCATTTTTTCCAGATTTCCTTGGTGGCGATAGCGACTCCCACTCCACTATCAAGAATAGCTTTGGAAACTACTCCTTGGAACTCTACTGGTAGTGTGGTATTTCCATCTTCTCCCTCGCAATATTCTCCAACCTTGTTTAAAGGTATTGGCCTAGTGTTTAGTTGAGGCTTGGCCAATTCTCTAATCCCTTCTTGAAGCTTCAAGGTAGGGTCTTTTACTCCAAATTTTTTTAAGAATTTGCCTACGGTGGTCCACATGTTTGGTCATAACCTCAGGAGTTTGGCGAACGTGATTGTGCATGCCACAGGGGTGGACAATAACTCAATCAATCTTTGTGAATCCATCACTCTATTGGAAGAAAGTCTTTGAGATGGGATTGCTCTCACCTCAGACTTAGCTTCATACTCCCCTAGGTAAGAGGATAGAGTTTTTAGTGAGTCTGGTCCGCTGTGCCCCGAACTAATTGAACCCTGGTCTCCCCCTTGTGAATGCATATCAAAGTTCATTTGTGATCTTGCCTCAAATTCTTCAATGGGAGGTAAGATCTCATTTTCCTCCTTTCTTGTGCAATTTATTTGGTGGCTCACCCTGTTAGCTTCATTGGCTTCCCGGTTTTAGGCCAGAAACCATCAATTGTCTCATCTGTTGTATTGGGCACTATGATAGGTTCTCTCCTAGACTCAGAGGCAGTCGTGAGTCTCTCCTTCGTGTCTACTTGTTTCTCTAGAGTTGGTTTGATAGGGGTTGGAGTTGGTACCTCGTGCCAACTTGCAGGTTTACCAAGCGGGTTTTCTATCAAGGATTGGGCTGTTTCAATCATCTTTCGACACATTTCCAACCTCTGTTTTTTTATTTCCGCATATGGATAAGTCATCCATCTTTGCTCTTGGGTTTGGTTGTTTTTGAGTCTGGCTTCGTATGCTTTTAACAGTGCGTCCAACTGCTCATTTACTTTTTCTGCCAGCACTGATCCTCTTGATCCTACACTTTTGGGTTCTACTATTTCCTTGGACCCTATGGTTGCCGCAGTGTGTGAGCTTAAACTAGTTAGATCCTCTAACCGCTCTAATATATCCTTTGTGTGTTTTAACTCCTCGGATAGAGCCGTTTGCCCTATGGTTGCCGCAGTGTGTGAGCTTAAACTAGTTAGATCCTCTAACCGCTCTAATATATCCTTCGTGTGTTTTAACTCCTCGGATAGAGCCGTTTGCTCTCGTTCCCTCCTTGGCTTTCATACGCACCTTTCTAGCTTTCCAAGTGCTTCTCTAATTTTTCATTTCTACACTTGGGGCATCGGTCTTTGGCTCTTCAATTATGGGTTCGTTTGTCATTCTTTGAGCTTGGGCTCATGTCACTACCTGAATAGGTATTACTGTCTCGTTTTCTGACCCTCCACTGGAAGACACTGCTTCCAACATGTTCAAAGTAGTTTTTTCTCCTTTGCTTGGGTTCTTAGGGCAATCAGGAATCAAGTGAGTAATTCCACACTCGGTGCAATATGCGTTGACTCTAATGATTTCATCATGAGGACAGTCTCTTAGCCAATGATCTCCACCACACTTGTAGAGCAGGGTCCCTTAGGCTGTTGAGGTGCTCCTTGAGCTCCTCTTTGTTGGTATGCATGCCTCCAACCGCTCATGCCTCCGTTGGCTATGAACACTAGTGTTCGTTCATCCAAGTTGTATCTTCCTTCTCCAACTACTTGTGCAGCTGTTGGTGGTCCTGTACTTCCCATCATGCTCCAAGGTTCTAGCGTTGGGGGTTCTTCTGGTGGATAATAGATAGGATTTGTAGTATATCCATTGGAATCTTCGTAATATGTATGCATAGGTACCAAAGCCTTCTCTTCTGGTTCGTTTACCGTTGGTGTGTATCTTATGCTGACTGGTCATAATCCTGGTAGCGGTGGTTGTTGCCCCAATACTGGTTGTGGTCTTTCTACACCTACAGGTCTTGGTAGGTTGCCTGCTTGATACCTAGGCATCGGGGTGGAAGTTGAGGAGATGCTACCTGAACTTGGGGAGCATATGGTCGCTCTCTCGCATATCCCTTGTTATAATAACATTCCTCCGTCACATGGTTTATCCATTTTTGTTCAATAGCACACCACTTCGGCTGTTTAGCCTGAAGCTTGGCATACATATTAATCTTTTTTAGCACTTCCTCTACAAGCTGCTCCTGGCTTACAACTACTTCTCCTTTCGGTGCTGTCTTAGCGGACTTGCTTCCACTTTGTTGTAAGGATGAATCATCATCAAGATCCTTGAATTCACCCTCCTTGTAGACCGCACAATTTTCTACAAGGTAAAGAGCCTCCTTAGTTAACTCATTTAACGTTGTGCTCCTCTTCATATGTAAGTCCTTCTGGAGATCTGCGTTCCTTAGTCCTTGAATAAATATAAGCATAAGTCTGGACTGAGTTGGCACTTCTTCCACAGGGCAAAACTTCACATATCTTTTTAGTCGTAGGGTTGCCTTTCGCACAGATTCCCCTTCTTTCTGTTTGAATTTATGGATTTGTGAGACTGTATTATGAGCTATCCCCCTTTGTGAGAGTTCCTCAATATACTCGTCAAACACCTCCTCCATAGACTCAAAGTCTCTATTCTCCACAGAGTCAAACCAAGTAGCGGCATCCTCTTCTAGGGTAAGTCCAAACCCTGCAAATTGAGTAGGGAAGTCCAACACTTCTTCAGCTCTAATTACACACACAAAGGCTGCTACATGATCCCTAGGATCTCTGTTTTCTGTGTATTTCTTGTTTACCCATTTTTGCACCTGAGAAGGTCTAATTCTACGATGGTCTACAAATCTCATCGTTGGTTCTCCTCGTCCTACTCGATATACCTCCTCTGGCCTTCGGTAGTGGGAGGGTTCCTCTCCCAGAGGTGCCCGTAAGCCATAATTTCTGATGGTTCTTGCAAGAGGTGGTTCATCTCTTCGAACTCGTTCTATGGGTTGTCTTCTAGGCTCTGTCGACTCTTGAGTTTTTGGCTTACTCTCGCCTTGATACTGTGAAAAGAGTGGTGGTTCTTGTAAATCTCTTAGTCCTCGTCCTCGTGAGTCTAGATAACCATCTTTGTTTCGGTCTTGTTCTAATGTTGCACTTTGTCGAAGCCATGCCTGCAATGATGGTTGGGTTGCTTGTTGGTTCTGGTAGTTGAACGTTTGTTGTCGGTTAGAATGTGATGTTGCATCGTACTCTTTTGAAAATGGATTTGTCGACTTGCTAGGGGTATCGGTGGACCTTGGCACTTCTTCGGGGGCATATGTTGATGTTTCTAGAACTGTTGCCTTTTCTACCTCCTCTAGGAGAATACGTTTGTATTCTCACCCGTACCTATCAACAAAAATGATATCCTTCCCAATAGCAATTTCATTAGAGAATAAGTAAAGAACCTTGTCTTTGCTTAATTCATTTGGGTAGGGTTCTTTGCATCGAAAATAAGAGACTACTCCCTCGCTCTCATGCTTGTAAATTCCCACATTCTCATTATAGGTAGAGACCGTGGTTGTTTTTTTATCATACATAAAAAGAGCTCCAGGTCGATCAATTTTTGGAGGCGGCTCTTGAGCCTCTGAGACCATTTTTCCTTTTGCCACATTATCTCCATATCTGTTGTAATCCTCAGGGACATCACTTGGAACATCACTCTATGTCCACAGTCAGATTTTGACTTCAATAAGCCTCTGTAAACATCCTACGCGTAGCATGTCTACCTGCTTTGTTTTGGCTAAAATTTGCACTATAGATTCTCCTAGCTGTTCTCACTTTTTGATATGGACACCTATAAGCTGGTCAACTGATCAGAAATCTGTTCCAGCAGCCTGATGTTGGTCTGACCAGTCTAATCAATTCCAATTTGGACCAAAATTGACTAGGAGGCTTGCCTAAGGCTATACAACACTTTGTTATGCCTATAGTCAGATTTTGACTTCAATATCATGCAGTAGACATCCTACGTGTAGCATGTCTAACTGCTCAAAATTGCTCCAAATGCAAACCACGGACTCCTCTAAAGGTGTTGATCACTCTGGTATGCTCACAATTGGATTTGGAGTGCTAAATCACTATGAACACATCCTATGCGTAGGATTTCTAAGTGATATGTTTGACCCCAAACTTGAGCCACAGCTTCCCCTTGATGTCAACAACGCAATGCTATGCTTAGATTTTAGTTTGGATTTCAAAAGACCCCAATTTGAGCTATCCTTGCCTTTTTTCAGTCAAAAATGCTAAAGTCTACTTAAAACCCAATTTTCTCACCCAATTGAGATGAAACCTTTCTCATGCACTCAATAAATCATGTAGATCATGCTCATGAAGCCATCCTATAGTTTTGGTCTTAAAATAATGCCTTGGCACAATTGGGTAGGATGTCTGGCAATTTCCTTTCTTTTGACCTTATCCTATCAAGATATGGTCAAACTTCCACTTTCTAGGTGAAAATAGGATAAAACCTACCTTCTAAACACACTGGTCAGCTCAGATTTTCAAAATTTTCACCAGAACACCCTGTAGACATCCTACGCGTAGCATGTCTACTGGCTTAAAATTTAATTTTTTCTGACAGAAATACTCTCTATGCTCTGCAGCTCTCTTAGAAACACTCACAAAAACATTTGAACTTCAAATCAACTTCTAAACACTCTTTTCCGTCTTTTACAACTCTTTGATGAACCTAATAGCAAATATCACATGCATGAAGTGCTCCAGATCATAAATCATGATGTCCTACTTACCCTACTCCTACTCATCATGTGAGATGGTGATTTTGGTGTCTCGGTTGCTTCCTGGCCTCTCCGGACTCTCAAGCTATCCTTTCACCCCTCTACCACTCCAACTCCTACTCTCTAAATCACAACTTAACTAATACCTAAAACTACCTAAGTCTAACTAAGTCGAAGGATCTAGGCCAGACACTCGCTCCCTAGACTCCTCCTAAGCCCTAGAGAGTCCCCCACCCTCTAATCCTATCTAAATGTAAAACAAGACTCTGGAAAGCCAGAGAATCCCTATCCTCAAGGACTAGTCTCGATCACCTACCTAGGGTTTTCGTCCCTGGCAACGGCGCCAATGTTGGCGGCTACGCGGCAACGGACGTTAGCACAGAGAGAACTCACCTAACAAGATTTGTCAGCTAAGGACGGGACCAATAAAAGAACCAATAAGGATTAAGCTCTCTAGAAGACTATTGGACAGTCTCCCAATGGGTCCAATGAGCATTCAGAAGCCCAATGGCTTGCCTGATTCCTATTGGCCGGGAGGCAAAGGGGTCCAATGAGAGTTTAGTTGAATCAAATAATTACCTAAAGATTCACAAAAGGGGAAAGGGGGACACATTTCAGAAGGCTATCACTTATGCTGCTTAATTTCCATTGGCTAGGCTTGGGGAGGTCCAATAGGGCTGTAGCATGAGCATTTAGCAAGGGGGGTCGACCAAGAGAGAGAGGGGGCTGATTTTTGCAAGGAATTATCACACACACACTCATGCAATCTCATGCGTGAAGCAAAGAAGACTCTCTCTCTCCTTCTCAAGCTTTAATGGAAAGCTTACCACCTACTCCAAGCTTGTGAGAAGGGAGGCCTACAACAACAACTCTTGGCTTTCTGATGCAAATCCAACCAAGAGCCAAGCTTCAATGCATGCTCATCTCCTCTACCATGCTAATTACTAAGCTAAGCTATGCTAATATGAGTGATTATGTGAAGAGATGTACATCTTTCTCGTAAGAATACTCCTTCTTCCTCTCAATCTACTCTCATACCCCGCTAGCTCTCACCATCTTCAAAGAAGGTGTGTGAGGTCTTGGGTCTGAGACCGTGAGGGAATTAATGTTGTGTTTGATAAGTGTTTTGCTTAGTGCATGAAGTTTCCATCTTCATTGCACTAGCTAGTCTTGGAGGAACACAAAGAATTGTATTGTAAAATGTCTCTCTTGATGGGAGAACCCATAATACAAAGCCTTTTGGAGGGAGGACCGGATCCATGCAAATCCGGTCCTCAACTATTGTCAATTGCTTAATTTCTCTCTCTTTTGAAGTATTGTTCATGCTATCTAACTAGGTGTTATGCTTTTTGTTGCTCTCTCCACCCAAGCACTCTTGTTATTCTCATTAGGAAGATATTCTAATGAAATGCTAACTATGTTCATTCTATTTTCCACTACACACAAGTTACTAGACCATTAAATGTTACATGCAAAACCAAAAGGCTAACATAACTTTTGGTCAGCTATTGGCTTTGAATCCTAAACTGAGAATGCAATGGTCTACAAGTGTAAGCACGAGGCTACCGAAAGCCAAGGCCAAGTCAATTGTGTGCATGAGGATGGCCAACCATGCTAAAGCTAGGTGTTTGGGTGTGGCTCAGGATGTAAGGGTGAAGGTGATGGGCATTGACAGCCTAATTGAATTTTTTGTGATGAAAGCACGTGATAATGCATACACTATCATCTTGGGTAGGCCGTGGCTACTGGCAATATGTGTCAAACAGGATTGGGAGAGCACGGTGTTTACCTTGCTTGATAAAGAGAGAGGAAGACAGGTGATGCTAGACATAAAGACCAAAGATAGCCGTTTCCATCCTATGGTGGCAAGAGACAAGGATGACACAACAAGCTATGAGTACGAGACGGAGACCGCCTATGATGAGGGCTATACAATACGGAGGAAGTGGAAAGCAAGGATAGTATGCTCAAAATTGATGTTGATCTATTTGGGGTCACTATGGAAGACTCTCATGCAAAAAAGGAGGTGAAACCATAGGTGCGAGGCATAGGTACACAAGAAGTGTTCAATATGCTAAGTGGCGATTTGACCAAGTAGGAGAAGGAAAGCTATGTCCAGTTGTGTGCCTCCTTTCCAAATTTGTTTGCGATGGAGTAGAAGGATCTACGAGGAGCAAAGGGTGTTGAGAACAATATAATCCTCAAGGAAGGGCATAAGCCTAAAGAACAAAACCTAAGGAGATTGGGTGAATTCAAAAGGAATCTCTTTGGCAAAAGATAAATCAATTATTGGATGCAGGTAATATATACCCAGTGAAGGTATCTGAGTGGGTTTCCCCTGGTGGTTCACTCCTAAAAAGAATGGGAAATGGTGGGTGTGCATCAACTACAAGCCGTTGAATGCAACGACCAAGAGAAACTACTACCCATTGCCGTTTCAGTATGAGATCCCAAACTAGGTAGCTGGACATGAGAGGTATTACATCATGGATGGGTTTTTAGGTTACTTTCAAATAGGGATTTCTTTTGAAGACCAGCTGAAGACGACACTTATCTCTCCATGGGGATGTTTTGCCTACCGTAGGATGCCATTTGGGTTGGTGAATGCCTGTGCCACCTTTCAAGATTGGATGAACAGGGTGTTTGGTCCCTACTTGGGCAAGTTCATTAGGGTTTTCATGGATGAGATTGGGTGCTTTATCCCAAGGATGGATCATTTGTCAAAGCTTCAGTTTTGTTCAAAGGCTTGATAAAGAAGGAGGCTAGTTGAACCCCAAGAAGTGTAAGTTGGTGCAGCCTTGAGCATCATTATTGGGTCATGTGGTCCTGCAAAACTGAATCGAGGTAGATCCAAAAAAGGTCAAGGATCTAGTCCTGATGGAGCCCTCTTCCAATGCTCAGGGTTTGGCATCATTCATGCACCTGTTGAAGTATATGTTGAGGTTTTTTTAGATGTTATCGCACTACATATACCCCCTTCAAAAAAGGGCACAATAGGTGCATGGTTTTGAATGGATGAAGAAGCTTAGGAAGCTTTTGACAAGGTGAAGGAAATCTTGTGTCAGTTGCCAACGATGTGTCCATCCAATCGAGAAGATGAGTTTTATGTTGCCAGGACGGTAGGTATGATGGCTATTGGAGCGATATTGATGTGAAAGGTGGGAAGGAGCTATAGGCCTATCTATTTTGAAAGCAGGGTAATAAGTCTTAGAGAGGTGACCTACACGAAAGTGGAGCAATGGGTCATGGCCTTGGCTTTTGCTTGTAGAAAGTTCAAGGTGTATCTCATCGTGCAGAACTTTTATGTGTTGACAACCATCAATTTGCTATCGGAAGTAGTGTTGCATTTGAAGCCAGGAAAGTGGATCATGATGTGGGTGATAGAGTTACAAGAAATCGAGTTTGAGTTCAAGATCCACCATATGAGTCGATCTCACTTCGCGGATATTTTGGTCAGCAAAGTCGTTGATCTGCCAATCTATCCCAGAGTGGTGCATGATGAAGCTAAAGAGGAGCTTGATTTAGTGGAAACTTTTAGCATGTGGTTTGATGGTGCATATAGGAGGGTGATATAGAAAGCAGGTGGAGATGTGGTGATACTAGACCCACTAGACAAAGTGATTTTTTTGAAGGCTTATGACTTGGAGGATGTTCATACCAATAATGAGGCATAATACCTCACTTTGCACTTGGGGTTGAATCTATGTGTTGAGTTTGGTATTTCCAGGTTGGTGGTAAAGGGTGATGCTTTATTGGTCATCAAGCAGTTGCTAGGCCAATGGCAGCTGAAACAGGATTCATTAAAGAATTGGTTCTATGCCATTAAGAAGTTGCTAAAGTTTTTTGAAGAGGTTCAATTCAAGCATGTTAAAAGAGAGCAGAAGCAAGAGGCAGATCAACTTGCAACCAACAAAGTGCAGGTGCAAGTTACAGGTATATATGTGGCCCTAGCCACTTATGTAGGTCGGGAGACTTTAAAAGTGATTGAGGACTTTTTGAGCACGTGCCAGTATTCAAAAAACTTGTCCAAGCTGCAGAGGCAGAGGATAGTATAGAAGTCTCCCAAATTTACATTGATAGGAGAGGATCTTATGACCTATGGGCGAGATGAATTGCTGTGGAGGATGCTATCTAAAGAAGAAATTGGTGTGGTGTTGTAGTAGTGTCATGAGGAAAGTGGACATCAATGTGACCTATCACAAGTGATGAGAGCTAATGGCAGGCTGCTTAGAAACAGGGTGAACGGGGTGCAGCTTAAGCTATACTTTGGTGCCTGATGTAAACCAGATTGTGGCCAGGCAGGCTGAGAAACCCACTTGAAAAGTCTCAAGGGACAATGGATGTACAGTTTTGTACATATTATACATATGGTTGTGCCTTTTTCAGTATGCTTGAGTGCTAGCAAAGTGTGCAGGTTTCAAGTTCAATAAAGCTGCTTTTGGTTGAACATGAATGTTCAACAGGGGGGTGGGCAATGATGGTGCAAGAAAATTTGGTCCAAGCTGAAAGCTGTGCCAAGTAGTGCAAAGGGTGCCTACAGGTGTGTGTCTAAGTGTTAAAGCTGGTATGCAAAACCTAGGAAAACAAAGGCTAGTGGCAATGTATGCATAATGTGGTTTTTTGGGAAAAAAAAGATCCAAGAAAGGCCATTTGAGAAGGCACATCCAAGTGTTCAAAGTGATCGAGAAGCTAGTCCAGATGGCTCCTCAAAAGGAGCCCCAATGTGAAAGATATCGAAGTTCAAAGTAAGGAGGATTTGCAGATCCCTCGACGGGCAAGGCCGATGGGGACAGATGGACAGAGCTAATGTCAGCAGACAGGATTGAAGATCTTGAGTTATGGAGCACGCCAATCGTCTTGAGTTATCAATCGAAGCTCCAGAGGGAAAGATATGGCCAGTTGAATATTTATCGGGGGTTAGTGATGGGCCCAATTTCCTACATTGAAAAGCGTGTGAATTGGGAGGTTTTGGGCCTCAACCAAGTTCTAGAATGAAGTATGCATTGTATGGAGCTAGCCTAAAGTTAGGGTTTAGCAAACGGGTGCCTGGTTAGGAAAATACGACTCGTGGAAGTTTGGTCTAGCTAGTGGCAGGACAATGCCAGATAACTTATTTAGTTTTTGGCAACCTCAAAAGGCAGGCCCGAGGAAGTCAAATGGTGCCATGATTTGTGTGGGTTGTAGCTGAGTGCTGGGTCTACTGACGATGCTCGACAGTTTGGTGGCTTGGTTATTGAGCAGTAAAAGCCAAGGCTGTGAAGGAGGACCCAAAAAGGGGCTTGCTTGTGGAAATTTTGTAAAGTTGGGGGACTTTTTTCAGAGGTTCAAGGCCTGGTGCGTTGTGGTGCTACCATGTGGCGAGCATATCATCCCATATGTGCAAGCAACCCCCCATGGGGCATGGTCTTTATATCACAAGGTATCCCCATTCCTAAGCAACAAGCAGATAGAGAAGGGAGCTCTCTTGGTGATCAGTTATGGCCGTTGGTGGCCCTCCCATATGCAAGCACTGTGCACGACGGTCGTAGCGGATATTGATGGTGCTGGCATCCACTGGGTGGCCACCCTTTTTTATGAGGAAGAAGTGTGCAATTTGGTTGTCATGGAGCAAGTGGACTCAAGGGGAGAGTTCTCAAAGTGTGTGAGAGAGAATGAAGGGTTGAGGTGTTGGCAGCTTACCAAGGGTGCTAAAATAGTACCCCCCAAGTGGATTAAAAATGAACTCCAATTCAAAAAATGGGCTCCTAGAGCTGTACGGGTCAAAAGAACCCATCTTTTTTTATTTTTCAAGTGTAACCTCCCCTATAAGAGGGATTTCAAAGGCATTGTAAAGGGATTTTTGGTGAAGGAGTTTGGGAGAGTAGTTCTCCCCTTGTGTGAGCCATGGAAGCTTTGTAAGTGCTTGGAAATGAGAAGCTCGCCTTCCCCCTTCTTGGTGTTGATTCCCCCTCCCCCCCCTCCTTCTACTCATGTTTCTTTGCTTGTGTTTCTGGTTGCAATGCAGTTGAGGGCAACCCCAAACCGAAGTCTGTTTGTGCAAAGAAAGAGAGAGAGAGAGAGAGAGAGAGAGAGAGGTTTTGCGTGATTAGCAGCGTGGAATGGAGTCATGGGTGGTTGACAAGTGCTAGAGCTTACCATAAAGCATATATGTGTGTATGGTGTAAGAAAACACGTGTATACAAGTGAAACTTTGTGGATTTTGAAGGTGAATCCAGTGGATTGGGGTCATTTGTTTACGCTAAGCTGTAGAGAGGCATTTTATTGTGTTCTGGGTGTGTACCCCCTTCCAACATGTGTGGTTGTTGAGTGCAGTGAACCTCTACCAGAGAGGGTGATGTATATGCTAGGCCTCTCTTCAACAATCATGGCAAAGAAAGAGATCATTTCTCGTAATTTCTCTACTTCATGTTTGTGTAACAATATAGATTAGGGTACATAGAACCTAGTGTAGGGATCAATGTTTAAGAAATACGGCAAGTGTAGAGGCAGAGTGTTTGGAGATCAACACCAAATGGAATTTGTATCAATTGACAAGAATGACAAAGGGCCATGTGGGATGGAGGAGTTGTAATGCTTTGTGGAAACAAAATGCACGTCTCTACATGCACCTTTCAAGTCTCTCTCTCTCTCTCTCTCTCTCTCTCTCTCTCTCTCTCTCTCTCTCTCTCTCTCTCTCTCTCTCTCTCTCTCTCTCTCTCTCTCTCTCTCTCTTTGTCTCCAATACACAACATCACCAAGAATATTGACACTAAGATACAAGCGATCTTAAAGTGTATCAGCTACAAGAATCCCTTTGACTCAAGGTCAAGATCGGGGGACTTCCCTCACCATGGTGCACCGATGAGGACACCCTTGAAGAAGCCATCACCAAGCTCAACGGTATTCTTCAACCAGTTCACATAAAGCTCAAAATCATCACTTGGATCAACGATACACATAGGCAAGTTCCACCTAAGCATTGTATCCTCACCTTCAAAAACAAAGAAGAGTGACTACAATTGCTACGCCAATCTCACCTTCTCAAGGGACAAAATCTTTGGACCGTCAAAGACTTGACTACAAATCAATTGAAGACTAAAACAAGCAAGCTCAAGGAGATGCATGAAGCTCGCAAACAAGGCAAATGGGTGGTCTATCAAAGTGGTAAAGCTATCATTCAGGGGTTTCGAACTCCCAAACTGGCTTCCCCCTCCTGGCCTATGGAGACTAAGTCCTTAACTGGTAGGTACCTAATGCCTTCATTTAGAAGCACTATTGTAATTTTTTTGTTTTTGATCCCATAGGTCATATTTGACCTCCATGGACGACAGTTCAATCTCTCTCTCTCTCTCTCTCTCTCTCTCTCTCTCTCTCTCTCTCTCTCTCTCTCTCTCTCTCTCTCTCTCTCTCTCTCTCTCTCTCTCTCTCTCTCTCTCTCTCTCTCTCTCTCTCTCTCTCTCTCATGTGTAGAATTATATATTCCATGGGACTATTGATGGGAGTGGATTTGACCCTAATTTGGCACCCCTATTCCTTTGTTATACTTCTTTACTTATTCAAGCTTAATCAAAAGAGTTTTACTTTACGAGAATTCTCTTCTCTCACAACTCAAGAGCAAGCACTGCGCATGTTGCAGTTGTAAGTGCCTTTTGATATTGTCACATCGACCCTCCACACCGACTTATTGCAATTTTTACTCAAGACTATTTTTAGTGAAATTGCTATCTTTACTTCAAGCCCACGTCTTTAGCAAATGCTATAAGGTGGATAGATTTTTTATGTCCGATGATGTATTTTTGGGAGGCTTTTGATTAAAATTACTATTTTGTTTTTCTTCTTGTCATGAGCATGTGTCTAGATGAGAATTCATATATCTTTTGCTGAATTTTAAAGAAAATTAGAGATTTTATGCAGTTTTTACTCATTTTTTTATAAAAAACCAAAATTATGTAGGGTCATTTTGTTGATTTTTAATGACCATCACAGGATTGGCCACTAAGATAGTTGATTTTTTATTTAAAAAAAAGAATGGAACAGTTGATTTGTGTTTCTTTCAATAAACTTGAGAGATTTTTGAAGAAATTTCTCTCATTTGTACGTACAACACTGAAGTTGCAATATAATCTCACCTTGTTTCAAAAATTAGTGATGTCATCTTATTGATTTCTTGAAGAAAATTAGAACTATCTCATTGCTAGTAGCAACAACATAAGGAAAAGCAGCTCATCGTAACTAGAGGTACTGAAGTGCAATTGAAACCCTAGAAATCTCTACTATGAGTAGCAATTATGGTGTAATGAGACAAATGGCATAAGCTGAATGATTTGTGCGTGACAGATAGTATGTGCTTGTGAATGTGTGTGAAAACTACACAAAATCGACACAAAAATATGACCTATAGAAAGAAAGCCAAATCAATGGAGAACCTTACCTCCAAAAATTGCATCCAAACTTCCTACAAAAAGGGTAGCAGATCCTCTTAGAGAAATTGACTTGAAACTTCCTCCACAAAGGGCAACAAAACCTCGAGCACAAAAGGCTGATATCAAGATCTCTTGAAACTCCTGCAGAAATTGCATCACAAGCTTCTACGCCACCTTCTATATACCCACCTTTGCCAACATCCATGGGCAGTAGACAAAATGATGGCACTCCATCCTCTCCCATCCAACTGAGAGAGCTCAGCTCATCCCTCACCCACTCTTTCGGTGCATGCCTCGCCCTCGACCTGTGCTTCTTGCTTCACTCGTGTGACAAGTTTGCTCAAGTCGATACCTCATCAAAATCCTCACCCTAATAGCGTAGTTCGCATTCGGCCCCCTTTGTCGTGGACCATTGATGATCGAGAAAGGACCTCTTGTGTCCACATGGTGATTGGCGTTAGTGGCTTGTCATGAATGCCGGTCGCCACGAGGTTGCACACATTACACACGACGTCCTTTCCCTACACCTTGAAGAAAATCAAAATTGTCTCCTTGATTTTTCAAAGATAAAATTAGCATTATTGAAAATAATTGATGGTTTATTAAGTCTTTTCAATGCAAATCAGAACTTATATCTAAACTGTTGAGGCACAGACCAGAAGATAGAAGAGAGCAAAAATCACAGAGAGAGGGAGAGAGAGAGAGAGGCCTACCGAGGTAGCTAGAGAGAAAAACCTCAGCTTAATTGAGCGTGGACAGAGAGAAAAATCCAGTAGGTACTCTTGAGCGTGGATAGAGAGAAGAGTCTAGCATGGACCGAGGAAACTCAGAGAAGATACCAATTGGGTTGGAAGTTGTCAACATGCTTCAGGATTGTGGAGTTTTGGTTCACATCACCTCAAGAATTTGATTCTTGATTTAACCTAAGGTAAGTTTTTGAAAACGGAACTTGGACACTAAGTGTGAAACCTACATAGCCTCTCAAAATATTCCAAAGAATTAAAACGCTGTTAGACACATTTCTCA
This sequence comes from Adiantum capillus-veneris, assembly GCF_014529385.1. Lineage (NCBI taxonomy): Eukaryota > Viridiplantae > Streptophyta > Polypodiopsida > Polypodiales > Pteridaceae > Adiantum > Adiantum capillus-veneris. Next base: position 4,985,599 of record NC_140944.1, on the reverse strand, counting down.
TACATCATATTGGTCCTTTGTCAAACCTCCTCTCTCGCATCTACTTGTGCTTCTCAGCAATGATCTAGCCACTTTCATCGATGGGAAAAGGCTCTTAGAATCAATTTTTTGTGAGTGGAAGTTTGAGAAAAGGCTCCTATAGTGTGCAAAATTGGTGTTTCTCTTTGTAAGTGCATCAACATGGATCACAACAATGCATTTTTGATGTGAACACATGTTGGACGTTGTTATCTACCCAAGTTGACTCCTTTCTCAGGAGAAGAAGAGAACTTATATGGTGTGTGTGGCTATTGATTGGCTTCATTCATGCACAATGTGCCTCGATATTTGTCTTGTGCCTAGCGAGTGTAGGATTTGGATGATTCCTCATTATTTGGGGTGTATTTGATTTAGTTCAAATGCTCTAGACCAAAGAGTGTAAGTGTGTTTCGGTGATTCCTCTTCATGATTGATTTACCTCCAAGGTAAAGTGCTTTGTGGTGGCTCAATATGATGGAAATGCCTACAACATAATTTGAATTTTGTACAAAAGAAGATCCTTTTGAAGCATATGCCAATATGTGGAGTTTATTGATGAAGACTCTCCGATTGATAGATATAGTTAAGTGTTTAAAGAAGCACTTGCTTCTGGCAATGTTGATCCTTAGCATGCTACTGACATGCATTTGTTAGGCTTGAATGAGAAATATAGTTGAGCTCCTACAAATATAGATTATCTCATTGCAAGAGCTTATATGATCCAAGACCACTAATCAAGGGGGAATCTTCCATGAAGTTGTCTCATTGCCAATCTCAAGCATCCATATTTCAGGTGGAATTTTCTTTCAAGAATGTATTAAAGAAACTGCTAGACCATCTACATGAGATCTGAGTTAACTCTTGTTTTATTTTATTTTTTGCAAGAAAAATATCCTTCTATTAGTTAAGAAAATTGCCCGATGGGCTACAACCTGTCTCTAATAGGGGAGGTTACATCAAGATGTGGGGAGACTCTCCCAATGAAAAAGTAAGATATGTACAATAACAATCAAATCAAGATATGGGAGGAGGAAACAACCACACTAGTGGGTGGATTGCCATCTAGGTAACCCATGAACCATGGTGAAGAAGGGCCTTGGTTGTCAAAGTCTCAAGAAGGCCTCGTGGGGCTCCCACATGTAGTGTGATCTACCTTGATCGAAACCTCTCAAATTGTCTTGTGAGTGTATGGATCAGCTCCAACTAGATGTCATGTACAGTCTCCACCAATGGGATGGATCGAGCCTCAAAGATGCAGAAGCATCATGCTCTCCAAATGAACTAGAGTGTTAGGAGCTGCCAAGAACACTCTCTATCTCTGCTCCATTCTTGGGGCATGAGCTTTGTAGCAGGTTGGAGTGTGGCTCCACCCTTGTGTATCACAATCTCATGTTGACTGAAGCCATCTCAAAAGGAAGTGCTAGTCCTTTAGGGGTGGAACAAGATGCAACACCTCAAGTGTATTGGCTAGTTGTCAAAAGCGTAGGCATTAGATGAAGTATCCAAAGCCAAATCTGTTGCGCCATCGGGTAGTCCCAGAGACAGTGGCATTGCATCTCAAGTGGGGATGGTCACAGGATGTACACAACATAGAGTGGCCATTGTGGACCAACCAACTCCCAACTACAATAGCTCAATGGGTAGCTAGAAACTAGAACAAAATGACTCTCCATGGGTGTAGGTTATCCCACAAGCGCCCCCAAAAATATTCTTTGAACTTGGTCATGAGACCTTCCTCTTGCCAATGACTAGAATGGGAATCTGTTTACACTATTAGTATGAGATATTCCATCCGTGTGTACTGAAAAAAGGGACCCTTGTGTGATTGGGTGGAGTGAATGTATCTCACCAAAACCACTCTCCCTGGTCCCACAACACTCACACCAAAGGGCAGCTCTCACAAGCCCATAACCACCAGTTTCTTGACTTAAGAGTTGAGGGGTCACGATCTACCACACCGATCAGTCACTTATGCCCATAACTTGGATCCACTTAAAGCAACACTGTTGGGGGTTCCCATCATTGCATAGCTCCAATGACCAACAAAATTATCAACCCGGAGGGATAAGCTATCCGGATAGGGCATGGAAACACTCACACGATTAGTGAGCTAATCATGGCAACACGAATGGTGACTCTATGAGGTGAGCTTCTCAGAATATGGAGGAGCTAGGCCACAATGATGGGCAATCTCCACATCCACTTCCCTTCACCTCCAATCAATCCAATCACACACACTAACGATTGCAAGATGCACACAACACTAATCCTATCATGCAACACGCTAATCGTAAGCACACACACATAGATCTATCAAGCACCACACTCCAATAAACCTACATGCACACACAAGCAAAAGAGGGCAATCACACAATATAAGAGAGGGATTAACCACTAATTAGTTATGATCTAGCTAATCAAAGCATCATAGGCAATCATAAGAAGCATGAGAGAGGCATAGTGAAAGAGAATTAAGCATTGATTAGTGTTAACCAAGTCACATGAGCAAGGAGAAGCTCAAGGACTCCATAGCCACACACCTCAAGAGCTCTCACCAATGAGTGCTCTCTACAAATGAGCTTGAGAACCCTAATTTATTTTACACACTGCCTTATATACCTAGGGTAAAAATATGCATTGTCTGGGCACCCAAGGCCTTTAGGACTCCACCATTTACTGGATCTGCAACCTAGGTACACTAACTGAGCCATTCTTTACAGCTTAGAACTCCCATTGAGCCCGTAACACATTAAAAATATTACAATGGCTTGAAATAAATCAGGAATTTACAATACATGACCATTTTGGGAAAATGTGGAAAATGTGTAACTCCAATCTTCACTGCTTCTTTATGTTAATCTTCAATGTGCATCCTTATGTCTTTGGTCTTTAGCAGCTCTTGTTAAACTGATGTTGACTCGGTTAAGATTCCCCCTTTCCGATTTTAGTGCCCGTCCTCGGGCACTATTGAAAAGTGTCCGTGAAGGTTATGGAAGGTTTTTGACTGGTTTTTGATGGGCTGATCATCTTCATTTGTCGTTAAATTTGTTGATGAGGTTCAATTTGTTGCAGCATCTGTTGATTGGTCTGAATATGTCTGATGTGAGAGATAATGTTGCATTTGTTCGTTGTAATAGCATAATGAAGAGGCTATTGTTTATTTATGAAAAGTATGTGCAAGGGAAGTAGAATGATGAGGTTCTAAATTAGGGTCTAATACCTGGATGACCAAAGGAAAAAAACCCAGCGGGAAGAAAGTGCCTTTGCGATACGCGCATTATTGGAGTACTTATTAGCATGGAAAATATTAATAAAGTACTCAAGGGATTATTTATGATAGATATGGAATTAAACAATGTGATATTCATTGAAGTTTACTGGGCCGATGCCAATTTGCAAGGTCAGTACCAAGCATGGGGAGCGTTGGTTTCTCACCAAGCCTCCTATTCGCTCAGTGATGACTCCACTGTCGCATGTAATGATTTTAACCCCAAGGTCAACACCAAGCGATGGGGAGCGTTGGGTCGTCCCCAAGATTCCTATTCACCCAATATTGCCTCATCTGCAGTTTTGTAATCACATCACCATGGTCTTCATCGTCGGTTATACCAAGGTCAACACCAAGCGATAGGGAGCGTTGGGCAGTCCCCAAGCTTCCTATTCACCCAATATTGACTCCACTGAATGACTTGTCTTTCCATTGTCAGTTATCATGTCCCAAGGTCTTTGCTATTGCTTGTAATGGCTTTAACATCATGGTCAACACCAAGCGATAGGGAGCATTGGGCAGCCCCCAAGCTTCCTATTCGCCTAGTATTGACTTCACTGCATGACTTGTCGGTTAGCATGACATTGGTTTGCCTGTTGTAGTCCACTCAAGGTGCATAGGTGGTAGCAAAAAGAGTGTCTAATGCATATGTCCAATGATGGGACATCCTATTTATGCATACGCAAAAATGCATGGAAAACAATATGATATGTAAGAAAGATTTTGAGGGGTTCTTCAAAAAGATGAGTAGCTATAAAAGCATATGACATGGCCTTGTAAGGTGGCACCTCTTTAAGAATGGTTTTAATTGATGAGGTATGTGCTTTCATCTTACTGTGCACTATGCATGAGTGTGGGACTCTACGACACTCCACCAATTGTAAGTTACTAGACTTTGACTCTTATGCTCATCTCATCCAGCATAAGCAACATGACTTTAGATATGCTCAACTCTTCCAACTTGAGCATAAGCCTAATAACTATGACTCTTAGCACAGAGTTTAATTTGAATTGAAGCTTTGGGACTAATGCTTTGCTCATTTTATGGCTCAGCAGCCTGACTTTGACTATGCCAAAGAGTGTTTTTTGCACCCTGGAGACTTGACTATTTACATTCTTGTGCTTACTACAAACATTTCTTCAGGTAAAAATAAGCTTGAATCCTCAAAAGAAGGATTAGTGAAGGACCAAGTTGGCATTGAAGGTTTCTTTTGCCATCCCTGTTTTATCTTCTTTGAATCTGCATTCACGTTGGTTGGGTGGTCCTTCTTTGACTGTGAAGACTCCATTATCTGTTTGATTCTCCAATTAGGCCTGCTTGTAGGAGTCTTTGATGTTGTTGTAGGCCTCTGTTCACTGCTGGCATCTAGCTTTTGACTAGGAGCATTGGAAGATTTAGGAATCCAAATCTCTTGATGACCTTTGTATCTCCATTGTTGACTTTGTTGAGCTATAGGTCTTGTTAAGTTTTTTAGATCTTCATGCAGGTCTGGTGTAGTTGCAGTTGGCTTGTCGTTGACTGGTAGCCAAATCTTTGTATAACCTATATAGAATCCTTGCCTAAGATGAAGATTCTTTGAGATCCATCTTTTTTATGTATCCTCTTGAGAGTTGTGGCTGACTTTAGCATCTTTCGATGTTGTTCATACCTGCTTCTTAGGTATCCTAGGATATTGTCGAGGTTGATACCTTGTGGGCCCTCTTTCTTGGGAAGGACTTGATGTTACTTCATATGCCCTAACCTGCGATTTTGGTATCCATATCTGTATGTTACCTCCATAGTACTCCTGTGCTTTTAAGCTCCATTGTGATGTTATCCATCCCATGTGTTTGTCTCTCTATGTTGATTTCCAGTCTTTAATCCAAACCGGATCATTGACTTTGACTAAACTGCTCGGAAAAAACACTTGCTTGACTTTCATTTGCTTTCTTGAGTACTTTGGCTGAGATATCTTTGCTTTTCTGGGTGTTTCCTTAGAGGTTTCAGTTGGGTCAGCAATTGACTTGAAGTTTTGAAAGCCTACCTTGCTTGAAGAAGCTGATCCATGAGGGTTCTTTGATGTAGAGGCATATGATGTTACACCTTCTTTGATAAACGGTGGAAGGTCCACTTTAGGTTTATCTTTGTCTGCAAGATTTGTCTTCGATTCTTGTGACTTCTGCAACTCTGAATCTAGCATTAATGGTACCTGTAAATGTTGCTGGCTACCTCTTGAAGAAGAGAGTATTAGCATTGTATCTTCTTTGTAGGCCTTGTGTTGGTTTAACCATTGATGTCCAAGGATTACATCTGCAAGTATTTCTTTTGAAGGCTTCACCTAAAACTTTACCTGCTCTTATGATTTTGGATGCTAAGGGTAGCAACCATTTCTTCTTGACTTGTAGCATTACCCATGATTTCTCTCTTATTTGGCTTGCCTTGAGTAATCTCTAGAAATACTCCGGATGTTGTCTGCAACCATATTGCACTTTGCTTCTTTATCCAGTAGAGCATTGCATCTGACACTTGCTCCTTTTGTACTGCTAAGAACTATAGCTATTCTCATTGCTGGCTCTATTGAAGATCTTTGTCTTGCTTTTGTCATGGTCTCATCTTGATTTAACTGTGTCTCTATGGAGGGAAGCTTGAGACTCTGTTTTCCAATTTGACTTTCATCGGCTGATTCAATCAGCAATGAGTGATTGATCTTTGGACTTCCTATTGCTTCCTGATTTTCAGCAACTACTAACCATGTGACCTTGTTCTTTGCTAACCAAGGGGTTCTGTGTGTAAGTGGCTACCTCACGCTTTTCTCAATGCATGTGGACTAGTGCTACTCAAGGCCACTCCATAGCTACTCCCAAGACCAAATCATGCTCAAAGAAAAATGCTCCTCCCATCTTCTGCTCGGGCCCACTCTACGCATCAATTTGAAAATCCAATGAGTGAAAGGGCTCCATGGGTCACCCCCCTACCTGTCTCAATGGGACCCAGACATGAATTTGGTGAAGCGACAACTCCTTCCAAGTCTCTTCCCTTAGGAGGAGACCTTTGATAATGACCTTCCCAAGGAAGGCTCTACTTTGTCATGTTGGGTGGATGAAGCCCAACCCTCCTTGAGAGCAAGTGAAGTAATGATCTCCCAAAAAACTTTGGTCCGAGAAAACTATGTGTCTTATCCAAACTAGAAAGAGATCTTGATCAACTTCTCCAACTTTTTATTGCAGGAACTTGATAGAATCTAGCAAGACGTAATGTACCACATAGTAGCCAAAAGCACCTTGTTGGCAACGATAGTCCTGCTAGCAAGAGAAAGCCATGTCAAGCTCTAATGGAGCAGTTTTCTCCTGATGGATAGGAGGAGAGGAGCAATTTGCTGCTCTAATGAGAGATCCAAACCAACTTGACATCCCAAGTATCAAATTGGTGTCCCTGGGGGGATCCACCTAAAGCCCTCTCCAAGTAACAAATCGGCATGGGAGCACAACCAACCCAGAAAGCCACTATCGTCTACAATGCTCTCAACACTCAATAGAAAATCTCAAGAAACTACTTGCATTTGTGCAAATTGGTCTCTCGTACCTCCAAAAACATGATGACTCATTAGCAAACTCATCATCCAAATATTATCTCCCTGAATAGGTAGTAGCAATCAACACAAACCAATTGCCTAGGAAGTAAAAGATCTAATCATCTCAACGTAGAAGAGGAATAGGAAGGGAGGAAGAGGGCATACATGTTGAATTGACCATGTGAGCATGAAACATTCTCCTCTTCCCCCTACCAAGTAGTACCGGATTGTGTGCATGCACCTATAGAGAGCTGACGCCCCTCTAATCCATGCATCTAGAAAGCCCATCTGATGCATAGAGCCCTCAAGGAAGCCTATGATAAGACTTTTCAAAGTAGCTAGAGTGAAATCCTTTTCAAAGTATCATAAGCCTGTTCAACTTTATCAGGTTTTAGTGGATGGACATGGGAGCCAAAATGAGGGAGATATGATCAGTTGAAGTTTTGCCATGGGCCGGTTCTGAGCCGATTCAACAACATTGGGAATTGTGTCTGCAAGTGTTTATTGAAGCTAAAAAAGGTTTGCAGAAGTAGTGGGTGATGTTTGAAGCTAGTAGGAATCGACAGGGTGTTGCACCTCTACAGTTGGAAGAGGAAACTTGCGAGCTTTGGCGAGCATGCAGTAGATGCTAAATGGAAGTGATATATGTGTATGCAATGCATAAAAATACCAAGAAGGGTTCTCACAGAGCTACATGAGTAGATGGAGGCCACATTTTTTCTTTTTTGAAGTTTGGTAAAGTCCTATAAAGGAAGATTCTCACGGTTTACCATTTTTCTCCATGGTTGTGCGGGATCCGTTGCATGTTACAAATGGAAGGTTGTTGTGCCGTGAGGTAGATGCGGAGCTTTTCTACCTTCTCCTTGAGGGGCTTCTTCTTTGGGGTGCTCAGGGTTGATGGAATGACCCATGTTACCGTGACCAAGGTCAATATTTTAGTCCAAGTCATGGTTATAGGAGTTGTGAACAACTTTCTAGGCTAATTTATACTTGTAATAAACAAATAAAAAAACGTATATAGTGGAATCAAGCCAAAAAACCAATATTTTATCAATTGTCTATAAGATCTGCCTAATAGTTATAGGTATGTATTTGGGCTCAAAACTTGTGCTATTATTTTGTTATAGTTACTTAGGTACCGCAGATAGGTTGGGTGAATTTTGGTTGGGTTTGGATCAAAACTGTGGGTAAACTAGGCTTAAAAAGTGTTTCTTTTTTGGCTATTCGATACGCTAAGTGATATGTTGACGTGTGCATGGATATTTAGGTTGAAACTTGTCATAGGGTTATAGAATATGATGTATAAACTTTCCATGGAGAGGTTTTATGCAAGATCCTTTATTTTTTATACCTACTTATTAGGCACGCCTAATAGTTGGGTATGCCAAATCTTGAACTTTTTGGCTCCATCGTGTGGTGATGGTTCCCTAAGATCATAACACCCTTGTGATAGATTAGGGTTATTGTGTGCACATTCTTGGCTATTTAGGAGGGGAGTTTTCCATCTTTGCTATATGATTTTGGATTTTAGTGAAGGTGTTGCACGGGCATTATGCCTAGTATAAGTGAAAAAACATGTACAAGCAATGGGAGAAGCAGTTTGTGCAAAAATGAAGGGTGGCTTATTAGGCACACTTAATAGTGAACTTGCCAAAAAATGACTTGTGTGCCCCTTTCTGCCATGCATGGTTTTTCTTAGCCTATTAAAAGTTTATTTATTGTCTTGGTTTGTTTCCTTGATTCCTTGCATGGTCCCTTGATGGATTCCTTGCATGGTCCCTTGATGCTAGAAGCCTCCCTTGATGCTAGAAGCCTCTGACTTGACTTATTATTGGTTTGACACCCATTCAACAATGTGGTTGATTTAGTAGAGTTAGGGGTAGGTTAAAAATGTCATGGTAAGTCCCCATATCAACTTTGGTGTCCATTGGGTCATTACTTTGCCCTCTATTGCAAAATGATGCTTTGTAGCTTTGAAGGGAACAAGAGTGTTTTACCCATTGTCCCTAGCTCTAACTTGGCTCATCTTCTTCACATACCCCCTACATAATGATGCCAACTCACTTTTCCCATATGGACCTCTCTATTAATCTCGCCTAATAATCTTAAGAAGGCAGTAAAATGAGGTTGAAAATAGACTATGCACGGGTTTTATTCCCTATGGGGATTCCCCAATTCAAAATTATTTAAGCTTGGTTTGATGGCTTAGCGGGGATAGATGGTTTCCTACTCAAAAAACCCACACTTTTTCCCATGTCCAATGATGATTTTACTATCTGTCAAGCAAACTTGGGATCAAAACACTTGGAAGCCATGAATACAAGACCGTGTGTCACATGTAGAAGCTCACGAAAGGCACCAACAAAAAGGCTCTCTAGCTTTCTCTCACACAATCAACAGTGGAAATGAGCTTGTAAATGGCCATGTTGGCCAACTATTCATACCTTGGACTTCCATATGCCCCCAAACACTAACTTACCCATTATCTTCTCTCGAGCTCACCCTCGAGTAAAATTGTTTTGGATTCTAACACTTTTAGGCCCTCTAATTGTTAGGAGCTCTAGATTGAGTCTCCAACCAATTAGGTCATTTGAAAATGTCATCAAAATGCATCCAAATGTTTCCATCCATTCCACTAAGTTTGGATATTTGGTGTTTGAAGTTAAATTTTAATTTTGACATTCTTATTTATTTATTTATTTATTTTGGAATTTAAGTAAGGAATTATAAAAAATAAAAAAATCACTTAAAAATAAAGAAACTCGACTCAAAAATTTTGATTTCTCCTTTGAGAAGGAGATGCGTCATCAAGGAGCAAATTTTTGAGCCCTTCATATGGATTCTCTTCTTCTTCCCAAATCGGAGAGAGGCCTCTTTTGGAAGTCTCGCAAGGAGGCTTCCTAGGTGCTCTCTTGTCATGGTGGGGAGCTTGGAGAATCCCATGAGCACGAAGCTGCCGTTGCACTTCACTTTGGAGGGATGGATTGCCCATGGCTTGTTGACACCTAGAAACAAGATAGTGAACAAGCATCGAGGCATGATAAGTAGCTTTCTCAGTAGCAAAATCAAAGTTATCAACATTAATTTCACTCTCTTTACTATTGTCAACCATTCTAACAACTTTTAGGTGTAAACGTTTTAGGTGTAATTTGGCACTTCAAGCCTTAGTTGCTACTCCTCTTTACCCCTTTAGAAAAAGCACTCAAGCTACTGTACCCATGGCTCGAATACCATTAATTGCAAGGAATAGAAGAGAGGGTTGTTCAACACCAAAACAGCACCGACTCCTGTCAAGCTTCTAATAACTCAATAGTGGTTAATCCATAGGCAAGCCCCGTAGGACTCCACTATTAAGACCATAGCTCTTGACGGTAATGCCCCATTAACTGCACAAAGGCAGGCGCACTGCAAGGCTGAAAAATACCTATTCTACTTACTCACATGCAATTAATAGTACCAACCATTTATAGCTAGCTTGAGGACCTCCCTTCTTGAGCAAGAAAAGAGAAACCTTGTGCTCAGATACCAATGTAATGGTCTAGTAACTTGTATGTAGTGGAAAATAGAATGAACATAGTGAGCATTTCATTAGAATAGCTTTTGCAGTACATAAAGCATCAGTTCCCAGCCCTCTCTGCCCAAAAAAATTTTGCAGGTTTGGTTGTCGGTACAGAATACGGTATAGGCATCGGTACAGACTTCTAAACAAGCGTCGGAATATGATATAAAAATACCGATGCTTATTTCATAGTGTGTTCCGACGGTCATTTGAAAGGTTGTTCCGACGCCACGTATACCGATGCTTATTTCGACGTTACAAAACCGGCGTCTCTTTCGAGGCAGAACCTTTGAATTTTGGAACCTTAGCATATTGGAAGTCTTAATGGGCTGAACCTTAGGGTCTTTTAAGCTCATTGGTACACATTGCTCTTTTGCAGATGGTCCCCCTTTTGGATCCCTATTTTCCCTCCTTTGGATCCCCACTATGGCCGGTCTACTAGCTTAACCAATATTCTAGCTTTTTCTCCCCTGGCACCTCCCCATATTAAATGATCAGTTTAACATGAGAAAATCATTTAGGAGAATTAGATATTGATTATTATAACATTGCACATCACTTACCAAATCATAATTGGGGTAGTCGCACCCTAGCTAGAAGTCTACTTGCTTGATCTTGTGATGCCTTCTCTTCTTGCTAGTTTTTGGCTCCTTCTTGCCCTTGTACACTTTCTCTTTGCCTTTACAGGCTCTAGTTTCTCACTCAATTTTTGTTTCCCTTTCCATTCTTTCCCTTTTGTTGGCCAAAACTTTGACATTCTAATTATCCACATCAATGATGTTCACCCTAGGAACTTCATCTCCAATCGGAGGAGCTGGTCGCACTCGATTCTCAACCACCTGCTCTCTTGGTCCATTAAGTTGTGCTTGACCTCTCCCTCTACCAAATAGCAGGTAAGATACCACCTCTTTCCCTCAGTGGATGAGGACAGTCTGGCGCATAATGCCCTTCTTCACCGCAATTATAGCACCTACCAGGCAGCGACCTTGCCCTGCACGTTGTTCCTCTTGGGTGTCCTCTATCCTCATGCTTAGCAGCAACTCCTGCATTTGTTCGGACAAATCCTGCATAGTTCGCACCCAATTTTGCGGCACAACCCCTACACCTCGGTTCCCTTGGTTCTCCTCATGAGCAGCATCCTTGGGACCCTATGGTTGACCAGGAATCACTGCTTCATAGCCCGACACTCCCTGCTCAATTTTCTTTTGATTTTCCTGATCTTTGCCTTTGCAATTGCTATCACACCATTATAGTCCTCTGGACTTTCAAAATCTACCTTTTCCCTCACTTTAGGATGTAGGCATGCCATGAATTTGTCCAGTTTAAAGTAATCTCCATTAGCGAAGTACATCATCTCCGCCAAGTCTGCCCAAAAAGCTTTAAAACGATCCAAAAAAAACCAAGCTCCTCACCTACATCTTGCTTTAGCGCCTTTAATTTGGCATCCATCTTGACTGGGGATGCTTCTTTATGAAAGTCATGTAAGAACCGCACCCGTAGAGCCGACCAAGCAAGCCTCGATTCACCTTCTAACACTTTGTACCACACTTTGCTTTGCCACGCATCACCAACAAAAATTTTTGCATCGTGTTGTCTTCATTCAGCATACACAACAACAGCATATACAACTCAAAATCTACAATTCATTTGCCAGGACTCTCATCACCTGTGAAAATCGGACCATAGCTCCAAGATGCCATCTTTACCAATGCAAAAACTTGTTTTCTCTTCACCAAGCAGAAGCAATCAGTGTGCTCCTCAGTGTGGGCACCAGAAGATGGAAGGGGAGAAGGGGGTACACACCGAGAACACGACAAAATGCCTCTCTACAGCTCAAGATAAACACAACACCCCAACCCACTGGATTCACCTTCAAAATCCATAAAGTTTCACTTGTATAAACCTGTTTTCCCGCATTAATACACACATATGCTTTATGGGAAGCTCCAACACTTGTCACACACCCCATGACTCCATTCCATGTTGTTGATCACACAAAATCTCTCTCTCTCTCTCTCTCTCTCTCTCTCTCTCTCTCTCTCTCTCTCTCTCTCTCTCTCTCTCTCTCTCTCTCTCTCTCTCTCTCTCTCTCTCTCTCTCTCTCTCTCTCTCTCTCTCTCTCTGCACACGTAGACTTTGGTTCAAGGTTGCCCTCAACCGCATTGCAACCGGAAACACAAGCAAAGACACACGAGTAGAAGGAGGGGGGAATCAACACCAAGAAGGGGGAAGGTGAGCTTCTCATTTCCAAGCACTTACAAAGCTTCCATGATTCACCCTGGGGAATAACTGCTCTCCCAAACTCCCTCACCAGAAATCCCTTTACAATGCCTTTGAAATCCCTCTTATAGGGGAGGCTACACTTGAAAAGATATCAAAAAACGTGGGTTCTTTTGACCCATATAGCTCTAGGATCCCAGTTTTTGAATTGGGGTTCATTTTTTATGCACTTGGGGGGTACTATTTTAGCACTCTTGGTAAGTTGCCGACACCTCAGCCCTTCATTCTCTCACACACACTTTTGAGAACTCTCCCCTTGAGTGCACTTTGGTTGTCACGGTGTCGTACCCAAGTGCACACTTCTTCCTCATCAAAAAGGATGGCTGCTTATGAGCCCGCGGGAATCCTGCCAACCAAATTGGCCATGTCATCACCTTCATCGCACGAGCGACACCACCCAGTGGCCACTAGCACCACTAATATCCACCGCCGTCGTCGTGCACAATGCCCACACAAGGGAGGGCCACCAACAGCCATAGCCGATCACCAAGAGAGCTCCCCTCTCTCTCTACTTGTTGCTTAGGAATGGGGACGCCTTGTGATATAAATACCATGCCCCATGGGGGGTCTCTTGCACATGTGAAATGATATGACCGCCACATGGAAGCGCCATAGAGCACCAGACCTTGAACCTCTTGAAAAATTCCACCAGCTTCACAAACTTCCCACAAGCAAGCCCCTTTTTGGGCCCTCCTTCACAACCTTGGCTTTTACTGCTCAATAACCAAGCCACCAAACATTGAGCATCACCAATAGACCCAATACCTAGCTACAACCCACATGTGAGTGCACGTGTGCATGGATGCATGCGTATGTGCACGGTGGACGGGCGGCCGAACACTGGACGTCCGCCGACCCTGGGCAAAAGGTGAAGCGCCTTTACCCCAACCATCTCCCACTTAAAGGCGATGCATCGATAAGTGAGACCTACTAGCTAAACTACTAGTATGTACAAGTAACTAGGTGAGACCCTCTCCACCTATGCCCACTGGCTCACTATGTTGATCTAAATGCAGTCGTATCAGCTCTTATGGTAGGTGAGTGTGTGTACCTACACTAGAGCCTGCATGTAAATCTCGAAGACTACTCTATATAGTCTGCAAAACTCCACTATGCATCATGCTAGTGTCAGTCATCGCATGAATGACAACCCCTGTTGTGCAAATGCTCCCACTGTAGCTGCTAGATCGGGCCTTGCCACTAACAAGTCAAATATGAGACGCCCGACTGCTAACAAAATCTACACAAACCTGATTGTACTCGCCTCCCCTATGTTATCTGCAATCACTACATCATCAGGACTACCCATCGTGTATGGATGTGTCAACACCGACAATCGAAAACCTACGTCCCTGTCAATCGTAGGAAAAACTTTGTTTCCTAGTACCAACTCATTAGCCTTTTACATGAGCATATTAAAGAACTCCATGTATGTCATCATTGTCTACCTCTAGAGAGCAGACCTGTTCTACCTCTACCTGCAAAAAGTCTAACAACACCTGTTGTGTCTCACTAGAGCACTGCCACTCTATCTCTGTCTCTATAGAGTCTACTAGCACGTCCTGCACAGCTAAAAGCTCTGTCCCGTGAGCATGGTGGAGCTCACTTGCGAAAGAGAAACATCTCGTCTCTCGCTCAAAGCACACCAACAACAAAATCAAGACTACGTCATCTCGAACCTCAGACATGCATAGGATACACCAAGGTGTTGCGGACTCCTCTGACAATTACTAGTGAACCACAATGCATCTGGAAAGACTGCTCTCTAAGCAGTATCTGACAACCAAACTCTACTAGTTATCTCACTGAGATTAAGCTCTATCTCAGTTGAGGAGCATAGCACACATGTCGTAGCGTGTATGATGCACCACTGGGCAAAGACAAACAAACATCTCATGCACCCTCTATGTCAAACACCGAACCATCGGCCAAGTGTACACAACCAAAACTCCCACTATAGAAGGTGCTAAACCAGTCATGATGCGGTGTGACATGGAAAAGTGCATCCTCATCTAGCAACCAATGTGGAGAAGTGTCACTGCTCAGAGACATGTAATCAAGAGGAACGCTAAAGGCAAATGTGACATCATCGTCATTGGCATATGAAGCCACTGCTCTAGCATGTGTCAAAACCTCATGTGCACCATGCATAGATCTATGTTGATATCTCATACGTCAGAAACAACGGTGCCTAATGTGACTTGTGTGACCACAATGCCAACAAAGCAAGTATCGGCAAGAACGAGACCGCCGTCTCTCAAGAGTCATCATTGTCGACTCTAAGCTATCAAACATATCTGTAACCATAAGTGAATGGCTAAGAACCAAAGTATGGCGAGAAATCTAGGAAAAATCTTACAGAGTTTCCCTTGTAAACTGAGTGAAACCTCAAAAATTATCACCAAATATGCATGAAAATAGACACTCAGTGTCTCAATAGCAAAATCCACAAACAGCATACATAACACTCTTGACCGAGTGGCTCTATGGACGTATACCTATCCAAAAACACTTGTAAACTTGTGAACCTGCTACCTGCAAGCTATAGCTAGCTCAAACTATATCTGCATAATGCATACATAGTATGAAACTTCACAAGACCATACAAAAAACCTGCTCTTTAGTGCTCCACACAAGCTGCACTGCAACCTGTGAGCAAAACTGCTGGAAAACTAGCAGCTAGTACCTCATCGATTGGTAAACACGTCGATTGAAAACTCCATCCAAGAGCCAAGTGCGCTCGAGGGAAAAACTTGCTTTGGAATGGTCCGTCAAAGCCGTATGTGTCAGTATGTGCCGTTGAAGCCAAAAATTTGGAAAAGTGTCAAAGCCGTAATGGCCGTGGAGACTACGTCGAAGCCAAATCCGCTTCGGAATGGGTGCTAGGGGAGATCCAAGATGTCAATGCTCAAAGACGGTGCTAAGCCATCGAGGCCAAGTTGTAAAGCATGTCAACGAAGTTGAGCCGCCAAATCAATGTTGAAGACTGATGCCAATAGCTGATGCTCAGAGCCGTAAAGGAGGAATGCCAAGAAGAATGCCGAATCAGTGTCCAAAGCTGATGCCAAGGTCGCATCACACCGTCGGACGGGAGTCTCTGATGCCAAGGAGAACTCTGATGTCGGGTGGATGCTGGGCGATGCTCGAATGCCTCTGTGTGTGCACGTGAGCGCACGCCAAAAGAGAGGGCTCTCTCTCTCTACCTCACACTCGCTCACTATCTCTATCTCATGCTCGCTCGCTCTCTCTCTCACTCTCAGCTATTGAGCTTCAGTCGGAGAGTCGGGGTTCGGGGGGTGCTCGAGGGGATCGTAGGTCGAAAGGCTCGGTGGGGGGGGGATGGGGGGGTTGTTGTCGAGAACCCCGTGGGAGCTATCTCTTGCACACACTCTAAGTGTGTAATGTTGGAAATTTTTTTAAAAAAAAGAATTCACTATCGAAACTGGCAAGGCTCTCGTGAGCTGTAGAAAATGACAATGTTAGACAAGATGAGAGAGAATGTGTGTGCCTGATTTTGCTCAATTTTCTCAAGCTCATGCTACGTGCTGTCTATTGCCTCGCTTTGCAATGTTGACCAGCACTGCCAGATTCAAGCCTTTCAATTATGTCCGGCTCTGCACTGACGGTCCTGCTCAGTCTACCTGAATTACTCTTTGCTTGCTGCTTACACATAGTGTGTGTGTGTGTGTGTGTGTGTGTGTGTGTGTGTGTGTGTGTGTGTGTGTGTGTGTGTGTGTGTGTGTGTGTGTAGCTGTTAAATCTTAGATAATAAGACATAATTGAATTTTTACATTCAAAAGACAACCGGCAATGGAACAAGGACTAGATATGTACAAAAACAACTCAGTATTAGAATCATTTAAGTACAATGTTTGTAGGAAAGAGATCCCCTTTCAGTAAGCAGAAAGTAAATGAACTTCCCAAGTCATCAATGAGTGTTCCATCCAGAGTAAGATAGCTTGCCAAAGTAAAAAAACCTTCCAAGACAAGATAGAGTCCTTACCTGCATCCATCCAAACAAGACAACAATTCAGTTAGCTTTGAATGTGTTTTACATGTATCAATGGACCATACCAGTTGTTATCCATGTCCATCTTATGAACTTTTCTTATTTTAACAAGGTTAGTGGTATATGATTGCAAAAATGTTCTTCTATATCTCTTTTTCCTAATCCAAGTTACTAGAAAAAAGCATTATTCTGATTAGAATGCCACCACCCCTTCTAATCCAAATGTCATAGTTCCCTATCAATAAATCCTTTAAGATTTAATGAAACTCAATCGAAGCTCAAGAAAACTTTTATTATAGTTAAAATAATAAGCTAGTTTATGTTTGTTTAGGTCAAATAGAGTTAAAATGTTCATCATGGTATATGGAATTAAAAACATCTTATAGTGTGTATAGCTATTACCAAATAAATCTCTCAACACGTTAAGTGGCAAGGAGCCCTTTGAAGTAACCAAAATATCCAAAGAGTAGTTCAATATTCATATGCAGCCGGCAGGCCAAGCCTCCGAAAACCATAGAGCCATTATCAATCATTACACAAGAAGTCACCCGATATCATATCATCCTCATGCCAATCCAAGGGGTACATAATATGCAGTCAAATGTAGTCAAAAAAACAGTCCCAAAGTGTATTCTTACCTTAAATAGGTAAAGATTCTTTAGTACGAAAGATGGGGTATGTTACAAAGCATTAGGTGCAACAGGTCCTGGAATATTTATAAACAAAATAGTAAAACTGCCTAGCGAATGCGATAGAGGTAATAGACCACCTAATTTAAACATTTTGGTACAGCAATCATATGCAGCCGGGCCTACCAACCCTGCATACAGTGCGCATAAAGCCACATCAGTATTCCTTGTATACCAAAAAACCAAACAATGAGTTTTACCAGGTTGTGTTATCACCAAATTACCAGTGAACCATTACCCCATGCTTATCAATCCAATTTCAAACCATACCATCTTTAAGCAGTCACCCCAATAGAGCAAGAGAACTAATACAAATATGTTAGCACTCGGGAAAAAGCCCTATTACAATAAGCGAATTCCATTTTTAAGCTAGCCAAGCAAAACCCAATTCCTCCTTTTTCAATGAATGACAATTTACCACCAATTTCCATGCTGAGTAAAATGATACAACCTATCATTTATGTGCAATAAAAACACCAGCTGCACACAGTGTGAAATCCGACAGTCCCCGACAGCTGTAAAAGTCCATCATGAACGCACGCAGAATACACCTAAGGTAAAACAACCGTCACCATGCTAAAACATATAATGTTAACCTTACAATGTCAAAAGAAAGCCTATTGTACAAAATTCCAATAGAACCAGTAACGAGGCAAGCTAGGGTAGAGAAAAACCTGAGACACCTGAGTGGTGAGCTCCATAGCTCCTTTTTGTGAAGCAGGCAGTAAGACTTCTCAGAAAAACACAACAGAACAACACTAGCTAAGTGAGGGGCAGAGATGCACCCTCACCTGTTTAAATAGCAAAAGGAGGATGGTCTGTCAGTCCTCTGAGCTGGAGTAATGAGTGAGTCAGGCCGCCTTCCCTTATGAGTGTGTGGTAGCACAAAACGGCACGCAGATACCCATGAATGGGGAGATCCAAAGCCAGGGAGGAGAGGCTGCCTTCACGGTGGAATGAGGAAAGAAACCTTAATCACGCTCAGAACTCCATTGGGCTTTATATATCTTATTTTATTATTCAAGGGCTAGGCCCCATGGGCTTAATAGGGTAATGTCATATTTCGATTAAAGTGAACCAGTAAGATCTGGGCTAGATCCAAGTGGTGTGTGTGTGTGTGGGGTGGGGTGGGGGGGGGGGGGGGGGGGGGGTAGGTTTGGGGGTGTGTGGGGGTGGTTTGTTTTATATAGCCATAAGAGTATAACAGTGTGTGTGTTTGTGTATTCCTTGCTTGGTCGAGGCCTGCCCGCTGCCCCTTCTGCGACCATGCTCACAACCTGCTGCCCAATTGCTACTACATCCCAAGTGTGCCCCCTTTTGCCTCTGCAAATCGACTCTTGGTATCCCCAATTCCCTTGCTTTTGTCGACTTGTAGATCTTCTCAAACCCTTCCGAGCTTGTTTCTTGCTGTTGCCCGACCAGTGAGCAAAAAAGGCTTTGCTTTTGTTTACTTTGCTCAGCTCTATGTACTGCTCGATTACCTTGCATCTTAAAGCTTCAAATGCTCCAAGCCAAGCTAAGGCTGCCTGAGAGTTTTTCAAAAGCCTTCAAGGCTTTAATTTCCTTGCTCGACTTTCGGTGCTTGGCTTCTCCTTGCTCACTCCACAAGCTTTGCAGAGAAATGATTCAAGATTTTGTTTCTCGCAGATCTCCTCTTTCCTTACTTAATTCCTATAGAATCTTCAAGATCTCCCACATGCCCGAGAGGGGTTGTACGTGCCCGAGAGGACCTTGCCCAATCTCCTCCAATCCCTGCCGGATCCGTCATCGAATCAACTCGATCTGGTGCCGTGAAGCACCGAGCTCCGTCATCGCTGTCGAGAGATTACTGCCAGTGCCGAACCAAAGCTTTGATACCACTTGTGAGTGTACATGTGTGCATACGTGCATGCACAATGTGATGCTTGCATGGAAGGGGAAGATCACAAGATCGGTATGGGTGGAGCAACCTCTCGAAGTAGTGTGAGTGAGGTGCTCCTTATTCTTTCTATATGAAGAATAAGGTATGTACACATGTGGATGAGCGGCCGGACATCAAACGTCTGGCCTCGCGCAAAAGGCATAGCGCCTTTACCCCAACACCACACAAATATCAATACCATTTGACTTCCCTGGGCCCGCCTTTTGAGGTCGCCAAAAACTGAAAAAATTATCTAGCATTACCCTACCGCTAGCTAGACCAAACTTCCACAAGTCGTATTTTCCTAAGCAGGCACCCATTTGGTACGTTGTAACTTTAGGCTAGCTCCATATGGTGCATAATTCATTCTCTAACCTGATCAAGGCCCAAAACCTCCCAGTTGACATGCTTTCCAATGCAAGCAATCGGGCCCATAACCGGCCCCCAACAAATATTCAACTGGCCATATCTTTCCCTTTGGAGCTCCAATTGATAATCCGAGAAGACCAGCGTGCTCCATAACTTGGGCTCTTCAATCCACTTGGGCTCTTCAATCCTATCTGTTGACATTAGCTCTAGTCATCTGCCCCCATCGGTCCTACCCGTCGAGGATCTACAAATCCTTCTAACTTTGAACTTCGTCTAGACTGGCTTCTACAGCACTTTGAACACTACATTCTTGGGCATTAGAATGACCCTTCAAACACTTGGACCTACCTTCCCAATTGGCCTTTCTTGGAGCCTTTTTTGCCGAAAAAACCACATTATGCATACATTTCCACGAGCCTTTGTTTGCCTTGGTCTTGCATATCAGCTTTAACACTTGGACCCCGTAGGCACCCTTTGCATTGCTTGGCACCGCTTTTAGCTTGCACCAACATTTCATGCTTTAAGCAAATGTGTGCAAAGCACAACATGTCGTAAACATGCAAACAAGGGAAAAAGAAAACACCTAGTGCAGTTGCATCAAAATCAGTGCCACATTTGTGCGTGCACAACAGTCTCCAATACAGATTGCAGATATTGATCCCTTGTGTACTTTGGGAGGGGGTGCCATAAAGGCATTGTGCCCCATTGACTCAACCTCCTTTCTTAACCCAACACAAAATTGGGAGTGCCCATATTCCTTCTCAAGCTCAATCTGGCACAAAGCTAAGGAACTTTGCACATTAAGAATTCATATTAGTGTAACATATCACACTATAACAACAAAAGAACTAGAAAAAAGCTCCATGAAGCATACATGATGACCATTTAGTCTCAAATGCACTATTCAGCCCTAAGGCTAGCTTTGCAACTTGATTATTAACTCTTCTATAACCTTCAAATGACCTTAATAATTGACAACATATAACATTAATGACTGACATGCATGCAATAATGTGGTCAAATGTATGGCTAATCAATAATGCAAAGCAACTAGCTATATTTGTTGTTTTCTCTACTTGCATGTTGGGGGAATGGGAAGGACCTTCATGCATAGAACAAAGATGACTAACTATCAAGAAAGTGGTGCTTTGTTGCATGTAGGAAAGACAAGCGCCTGATTTCAAATAAGTGAGCTGACAAGGCCACTAAGTGGGTAATGATGGTTGTTTGTGTGTGGAGGTTGCTCTTTACTTATTCAAGAGCTATATATCTACCCACAACTTGACTCAATAATAGAGTAGTTAAGCTATGGGCCTTAGCTATTTTCTCTTTACATAGCATTTTACCCTATCATGCTTCCGCCCTATACCATCAGAGTGGGATGATTCATGTGTGTTTGGAACTTTTCTTATTGAATTTTGTGAAATATTTCTTGTTGTTTTGTTATGCTCCGTGATTCCTGACAAATCTACCATGATCCAAGAAATCATGACTGATTTCAAGAATGTTTTTAATTTTTCTTGAGAATCTACCTCATGGCCTCTCTCTCTCTCTCTCTCTCTCTCTCTCTCTCTCTCTCTCTCTCTCTCTCTCTCTCTCTCTCTCTCTCAGATGAAAGAACCAAAGCTTTTGAGAGCAACAGGCATCAAGGCGTTGCATGCATGTCCTCTTCATATTGCATGCCATCAAAACACTAACAATGCATCAAAAGATATCCTACCAAAAGATAGGGATTGAAGATCTCAATGCAAGCCACATGATTTTTGAATGGGCGCATATGCATGACCCATGATGCCTAAGGGTCACGTCCACAATGGGTGATCATAAGGCAGACGCACTCATGAGGTCCATTAGCAAATTTGTAAGGTTTATGAGGCCAGTTGCGGCTCAGCAATTGGGTAAGCAATAGGAGCATCTCGTGTTGTTTTCCCTGAGGGCACCATAACTGATGTGAGGGGTGATAGCTAGAAGCAGCCTCTATAGGCAAAGGCGTGATCCTCTTCTTCCTCGTCAATTGGACAAGTAATAGGAGTGTCCAAACATAGGCAAGCATCATGTGTTGTCCACCCTGAGTGCACCATAACAGTTGTGATGGGTAATAGCCAGAACCAGCCTTTGCAGTTGCAAGGCCTCATCCTCTTCTTCCTCTACAAGTGTCCCTATTTTAGCTTCATTGCCATGCAAACCCTACTTCCAATTGGACAAAAATCTACCCACCATCACCAAAATTTCATGAACAGGAAGCGAAGAATAAACCCACCTGCAATAGAGTCTTGGTGCTCTCTCTCATGAAACTCCTCAAAACATTCTATGGCATCACAGAGTGTTTTGAGGAGTTATGGAGTGCTTAAATCATAGCAAAGATTGGAGCTAGGTTGCATCCGATGTGAATAGGGGGATTGGCAAGAACCAATTAAAGCAATCGCGTGTTTTTGTCAAGGTTTGTAGAAACTCTAGTATCATATGATTAATACCTTTAAAAACTTGGTATTAAGCTATTTTTGCAAAAGCCTCACTCTCTTGATTTCATAAAGAGTTTCCTCCATTAGAAAGCCTCCATGGAATATAGCTTAATTCTCTCCACCTTCTTGCATTCACGTGCAAGTGCTTTTGGGTGCCACCTATTAGCATCTTGCACATGGTGTGACTTGGATCTTATACGCTAGGACAATTAGCGACCGTAAATAACGTACAAATTTTGGAAGACAACAGCTCAAATAAGAGTAAAGCAACACAAGTATAACTCTACTATTTGTGTCAAAATTTTGAACCCTAAAATTCTATCAGGTATTTTTGTCACAACAAGCTTGAAATCCAACATATAGATTTAAAAAAAATACACAAAAGGCAAGCGTTTTCGTGACTGCTTGGAGAGAGAGAGAGAGAGAGGGGGGAGGGGGGGGGGGGGGGGGGGGGCAGGGAGCCTCATTGGGTTGGTACACAATGATGTAGTGTGACTAATTTTTAGTTGAGAAAAAGAGTGTAATTAAATTTCATTGAGTTTTTAAGCCGATTTTCCTCCTAAAATTTAGTTTGCCTTTTTAAATTTAAGCTAGTGAGAATATCTTAAAGATGAATTTTTCAAATTCTATAGTACACAACATAGGAAGCACGAAAAAGTTGTAATTAAACTTCTTCCAAAAAAATTTATTGGTTTTCTTCAAGGCAAGCTTAAAATCTAGCACAACATTTGGATTTCAAGCCAATCAAAATATCCTAAAGATTGATATCTTGTAAGCACGGATACATAACATTGGAGATAACACAACATTGTCGCAGAAAATTTGTCATACAAAATTTGATTAAGATATCCTAGCCACAAGTAAAGTAGTGTGAGCAAATAATAGCATTGATATTGTGGGAGATATGTGCAAATTGCATATCAGATAAGCAATAGATTCATTTCAATCATGTATGAATATGCTCCATTTTTTGTTTCCACAAAAAAACATGCTTGGTGTTTGGTAAAACTCAAAATGTGGAAGCACAAGTGCGCTTTTTGGAGTTGAAAACAAAGTAAAAGTGATTTTTGTGCCTTTTTGGGTGTAATGCAACATGTGTAAGCTGTCTGTTGAGAAAACATGCAAGTTTGGGTCATTTCTAGGCCTGGAGATAATAAGCGTGCTTATTATCTAGCTTTGCAATATTTGACAAATTGAACTTTGAATAACATACACTTGTCCTATAGACCTAGTAAGTAGCTCTTAGCCCCTCTTTGATTTTTTTTTTGTTCCCTTGTGTTGTTCTCCCCACTTGGTCCTCTAACTTTGGCAGTTTTGCCTCTGACCCTTGGTGGTGGTCATTTTCTTCAATCCTGAGCTAATGAGCATGTCCCAAAGTTTGTAGGGATCTGTCCTTCCAATATTGGTTCCATTTAGAGTAGATTTGTTACCATAGGTCAAAAATGATGCTTTATGGCCCTCCATGTTGTTTTCTATTTCCATAAGCCCCAAATGGTTTTTTCTTTTATTCCCACTGAAGTACATCTTTATAGCCCCTATATGGGAGCCTCTTGTGAAGTCAGAACTTGATTTTTTGACACTTGGAAAAATTTGAGCTTATTATCTACAGACCCCCTGGACCTCAATCAAATGGTCATCTAAGCTTATGGGATTGTTCTATATGTATACACTATGGCCCCATTCAAGTTTGGTCAAGTATGGTATACTAGGATGACCGCTATGGTCATAACAGTAACAACAAAGGCAAGAAGCCAGTGACAGGAGTAGCACATATAGTCCAAGAAGAAGAAACTGAGGATGAAGGGGAAGTTTCTTTTGTTACAGATGTACTTTGAAGATCCATTTCTACTTTCTCTAGTTCAAGGGGAGGTATTTTCATCATCCTGTGTGGATAGATTTTGTCATCCTGTGTGGATAGTGTCATCCTATGTGGATAATTGGGTCTTCAGTATGTATTGCATGCCCAAGGGGAGGATTGAAAGGTGGGCTTGGGAACTCCTTCGACATCTAATTCAATTTTTGATGTGACGCATATGACATATATGTGGGTAGCCATTTGAAAAGGCACCTGGAGATATGAGCTGTCGGATACTGGCTGTGAGACCTTTTGTACATAAACCCTTCCTTTTGTATATGAATCAAAAACATATGTTGTATAGGTATTGTACTTTTTGTATTGCTATGCTTTTTTCTTTATCCCTCTCTCTCTCTCTCTCTCTCTCTCTCTCTCTCTCTCTCTCTCTCTCTACTGTGTACAACCATGGTTGTTCCAAGCTTCAAACCACCTTGAGCTCATTGTATCAATTCACCCACACAAGCCTTACATTGTCTATTAATCAAGGGCATTGTTATGTGAAATTTTTTGTACAGTTTGCAATTTTTCTTTGCAAGTTTGCAGTCTCTCTTCTCATGGGGTGTGACCTTCTCTTTGGAATCAAGTGGTTTCATGAGTTGGATCCACTTGTTGACCAAAAGCGTAGCACATTCACAACTAATAGAGGAGATGACCCTCTTGTGGTTATTTATAGCAAATTGACATTGCTTCGCTCCTGTTGATCTCTTGTGTGTAGGCTAGGATCAAAGTTTAACCCATTTTAGTGTGAGGCCATCTGTTGCTCCTATTTTATTTGGCCGCTCCAAGATATGGAGTCTTGGCATTCTCTTACTTGCATGTGTGGTTGCTCGACACAATTATGGTGACTTCTCTTGTTCAAATCAATAACTTTCATAAATAATATGTGTAAGCTCCCTTGCCATCAATGTGCGGGACTAGCTTTGGAGTATGTGGACAGTTGGGGACTGAGGGAGGCACCTCATACTGGTATGAATAATTTTCATCTTGGTTTTAGCTTCATGTCTTTAGCATAGACATGGTAGCCGCCTTTCAATATCCTCTTGATGCACCATATCTTGTATTGAGCCATTTAGAGACAGCCAACATTATCTTGCAAGATCAACCTGACTGCTCATTTGCATACCTAGATGACATGGCTTACATCTTTAAAGGATTCGGGGACTAATATGTCCTTCTATTGGGAACATTTTCCTCACAATACACATGATTGCCTCGTCATTGGACCTACATACATGGACACCCACCTCTCACATGGATTGAGATGTGCCATTGGCAAGATACACATCTTCTAATTACATCATCTTGCAATATAGGTTGAGAGATACACATATATAAGTTTAGGGCAGTTGTTGTATTTGTTATGTAAGCAAGAGACATAATGAAATCACATATGCCGCTACATTGCTTACTAAGGATTAGGGGGCCAGTTCACTCTCCTTACATTAGCTTACGATATAGGACGAGAGATGCACATAGATAACTTCAAAGTAGTGGTTATGTTAGCAATGTAAGCAAGAGCTTGAGACCGCTATACAAATTATTATAGACTGGGGGATGATTTCACTTTCTTCCTAAAGATCTTTTTGGACCACGATCTTTGGTTATTCTATTTCACTCTCTTCTTAAAGAGCATCACACTCTTTGGTTGAAGACTACACATACCAAAAACATTTGGGGCTTATTATGCTAAAGATTCACAGGTCTTGAGCAACATTCTTGAGAAGCATAAAACAACACACCAAGCACAAGCTCAGATAGAGCTTAGGGAATATATCACAAGCACCACTCAAGAGGGTTCAAATTTCTATCACAATGTACCTCATCAAAAAGGTGTACTCTTGAATGGAGGAGTCAAGATCGACATGCAAAAATCCCGAGGTCTAGAGATCTATATACAATTGGCGGGTACACATGAGAACACAAAATTTTAGCCTCTTAGGTTATTACTATTAAAGAGGTCAATACTATTATTACAATGATGAATGCAAGAGTTTGAAAGGTCTTGAGTTCAAGACACGTCAAATAGATCCCTGAGGTCTCTTGGGTTAGTTTCCCACAAAGGAAAGAATAACACAGAACCAGTAATCTCAATCATAAGGGATTTGCATGGAACCAATGCTTGGACCAGCACGTCATGCAAGAAGAAAATAACCTCAAATTAAGTGTGCACACATAATTGCAAGAATTAACTTTTAATTAAGCATACAATTATGCAATTAGCTTTGAATGAGTCATGCAACTATTCAAATCAAAAATACAACTTGTTAATGCGTCAACCACACAACTAGATACCCACTAATGACATAAAGGATCTAAATATGATCCCAATTTCGCCATGCAAGCCTCGTTCTCAACATGTTATATACAAACAACTAGAGAAAAATCAATATTTGATCCAAATTTGAACTGAATGATTAAACTAAAGCTAAGCCAAAATGCTTGATTAAGCGTCTCAATAGTCACAATCAACCCTTCCTTGTAGTAATTTGCTTGAAACTTGTGGCACCATTCGAAGGAAAAATCCAAGGCTCTAATACAAATGTGAGATAATCGACTAAGTATTTGCATAACCAAGAAACCTTCAAGCACCTCCCTCGAGCCCTTGCCCCTAAACCAATCAGGCTACAGTTTGACAAATCACCACCCCATTGTCTTATATGTGTGAGGGGAGGTGTGCCCCAAGTGCATGCAAGTATGCAAGAAAGGGAAGAGGAAGAAGAGAGAGCTTGCTTTGAGGGAACCACACTCAAGGAAGGAGCATATGAATGTATTTTCTTTATTGTATATATGCAGAGTAAATGGTTAGTCAAAGTCAACAGTTGTAGGGTCAGACATTGTGGGTGGACAACCACACAATCTCCCACTTAAAGGCTAATGTCGCTATAAGTGGCTATGACTAAAGCTAGTATGTACAATTGTGAAGCACAATAGCTTCACCCTTGTATAAATCTAATCACCCTACACCAGTTAACTCTATGCAATGTGCAAATTGCTCCGGAGCTAGGCTCTTTGTAAGAGAATTTGTTGGGTTGTCACTAGTGTGGACCTTGACAAGCTCCAATCACTTATCCGTCGAGGCATCCCAAATGAGATGATTTCTCACCTCAATGTGTTTTGAATTGAAGTGAAACAGATGATTTCTTTCCAACGCAATGGCACTCTGACTATCACAATGCAAAATTAAAACTCTAAATATCACTCTAATCTCCCACTAAACGTGCCAACCATGTAGCTTCCTTGCTGGCATCTAACATTGCAACATACTTAGCCTCTAGAGTGGAAGAACACGTATAACCTTGGAGAGATGATCTCTAAGAAATGTCTCCTCCAACAAATATGAAATTCAACCAGACCTAGATCTCCTACCATCTTTGCAGCCCACATAATCTAGACCTCCCACCTATAGCTTCCTTGCTCGCATCTGACATTGTTACATACTTAGCCTCTATAGTGGAAGAACACATATAATCTTGGAGAGATGATCATCAAGAAATGGCTCCTTCAACAAATATGAAAATCCAACCAGACCTAGATCTCGTACCATCTTTGCAATCCACATAATTTGCATTTGTGTAACCAATAGCTGTATCGCTCTTACTGAAGCATAAACACGTGCTCATTATACCCTTCAAGTATTTGAGGATGTGTTTCACTACTCTCCAATGCTGCTTGCCAATATTAGCCACTAACCACTCCTATTGCAAATGCAATGTCTAGCCTTGTAGCTATCGTAGCATACATAAGGTTGCGTACAATCGAAGAATATTGAACACTTTCCATTTTTTCTCTCTCATCATCTAATTTGGGAGAATCTTCCTTACTTAGTTTCAAATATGAATGTAGTGGGGTACTCACTGCCTTCCTCCCCTACATATTGAAATGCTGCAAGAACTTCTAGATATAAGATTTCTAAGATAGCTCAAGAATACCCTTTTTCTTATCTCCACAATGGCTACTAGGCCATGGGCAAGAAGGATTCATCTCCCTTCTATTGCTTGAATCTCTTAGCAACCAATCTGGCTTGGGATCATCATATGTAAACTTCTTCTTGTAAACCTATTGTCAAGATAAGGCCTCCTTGACTTTTGGAAATTCAACCAAGTTCCATGTCTCATTGTTGAGAATCAAGTTGTACTCACATTGCACGGTGTGCTCCCACTTGACCTTGTCATCCATTTGCATGGCTTCTTTATAACAATATGGCTCACCACAGTTTGTCAGTATAACATTGTCCAACCACCATAACCAAGAAAAAATGCACTTGCGTGACTTTGGGTCTAGCTTTTGTCGAAGCTCTTTGGGCACGCGCATATGCCTTGCATCCAAAGACACACAAATGATCATGATGTGGCTTCTTTCCATAGCTCCTCTAGAATTTAGTAATTCAATGGCAAACTAGGTGAACTGTTAATGATATGTACCGTTGTCAATACTGCCTCTACCCAGAAACCTCGAGTCAGATTCACCACAAAGAGCATGGTCGTGGCTCACTCCTGAATCATTCAGTTCATCTTTTTTGCAAATTTTGCTTGGGTGTGTAAGGTGTTAATACCTCTCTTGCTACAAAAAATCTCAAACTCCTTGGAGACGTATTTTCCACCATTATCAGTCCTCAAGCTTTTGATGTTCTTGCCCGAATGATTCTCAATCAATGCTAAGAATTTCTTGGAAGTAGAGAAGACTGATCCTTATGTTGCAAATGATAAATCCACACCTTCCTACTAGAATCGTCTATGAAAGTCACAAAATAGCTAGCCCCCTAGAGACTTGAGGGCATAGGACTGCAAACATCACTATGGATGAGCTCCAATGATATGGATCTCAAGCTCATAGACATCATCGAGCTTGACTTTACCACAAATATGTGTATACGTAGATTCTCTATGAGAAGTTACATGGAAACTTGAACCAAAATTGATGACCCAGCTAGCATCTTGTGCAATAAGAGCATCTAGACTAAATTATGCTGCAAAGACTCGAACATCTAAGGAATTTTGGACCTCAAGCACATCTATAATGTTAGGAGATTTTAGAACATTAAGCTCCTCAATCTTAGCTTTTCCCTTGCCATTATTATCAGACTCTTACGGTCTTTAAACTTTTCTTGTCTCTTGGCCATGCACTCTTTCTTTAAATGTTATTTCTTGTGGCAATGTTAGCACTCGACATTGCAAAAAGAACCTCTAAATTCGCTATAAGAATTCTCACAATCCTTGCTTTTGGCAAGGTTATGAGTGCAATTTCTTTGACCTTTACCCCTAGCAATACATGTATCACCTTGCTTTGCAGGCTCCATGGACTTCTTGCGCATCTCTTCACTAAGTAAACTAGAAACTATAACATCATAGGTCAACTCGCCCTCAGAAATAAAGTTGTTAATATCTGTGAAAAATATGTCCCACGCAGAGGGTAGAGAGCACAAAAAGAAGATAGACCACACTTTTTTGTCAAACTCCAGTCCCAATGATGTCAATTGATTGAAAAGTACATTGAACTCATTCATTCAAGTGCTCAAAAACCGTGTTACCTTCTCTCATGAAAATCTTGAAGAGATTTTTTATCAAGTACACCTTGTAAGTTGTGATTTTGATCTCATATGTACCGCATAGCTTTTACCAGAAGAATATAATTGTAGCTTTACCCACTATGGTGAAATACACACACTTTATTCAGACGATATACACTGACTCCAATAAGCCCTTTTGGATTAACACATCCTAGATTTCCTCTTTTCACATATAAAAATTTGTGCTATCAAACTTTCTAATATTGTTAATGTCCTTCTCAGAAGGAGAGGCCATTCTTGCAAGACTTGAGCACTGTGATGGCGAGAACGCCCAAAAACTATGGTGAGGTAACCTAGTAAAATTTTGACAAAACCTCTGGAGTGAGCTGGTCACTTCTAATAGATATCCCATGTTGGAGAATTAGAGTTAGTCAGATCAGATCAGGCATACAAACTTCAGATTAAGACTCTAGATGGCATGATCAGATAAAAACTGAACTAGAAATAGAAGACAAGAGACTAGAACTAGAACTTGAATATATTCAGATACTAATTGTATACAATTGGAATTAGAAACAGCCACGAGAGCCAAATAATGCTCAGAGAAAATGCCAAATGAGTAAAGAGAGTGACACTAGACTCTGGAATAAACAACGGCCTAAAAATGAGTAATGGGCCCTATTTATAAGTACCCAACTGGACCTTTGACTAATTGCACACTGTGCAATTACTGCGGTAACTATGTTCGATAACTACTAGTTCCTAACTGTAGTTCTAGTTTTTGACTAGGCTCTTTTTCCAGTGTCTACATTCCCTCCTCCGTTTTCTTTGAATTTTCGAGGATTCCAAAATTCCAGGTATGCTTCCGAAAATGACTGATATCCTCAGGGAAATGGTCTAAATCCACCAAATTTCCCTCTAGCTTGCTCTTTTGTAGCAGGCCTCAAACTTCTCTAAAAGGCTAGTTCTTGGGCTTTCCGTACACTATCTCTGGAATGTCACCATTTCTTCTTATCTGGAGTCTTCTTTCTTGTGGCCTTTATAACGGACTGAGGTGGAACCTGAATTGCCAGAGGTTGACCCGTATCTTGAGCATTGGTGCCGACATTATCCTTCTGAATAAGCCGATAAATGGCTTCCTACTCTAGCTGCTCCCTGCAATCAGTCCTCATTTCCACTTCATATAGCACCAAAGCATTCCAAATTTTAGCATCAACATCATACATGGTACTCCTACCTCTGGTAAGTCTCGCTCTAGCTAGTTTGTGACAAACTAATGCGATACGGATCTAACCTTAGGGTAAGGATTGGTTGGCTTTGATTTGTTCTTCAAACAATATCTTGATCATCTCTTTAAACTATGGCTCCAATGCTGAGTTGTTTGCCAAATCCTTTTTTGGAAACTTGGAAGCTTTGAATGGCAGTTGAAGGAGCTCGTTAAAACATTAGATTAATATACAGGTTTGATCCCGCCATTGATTCATCATCCCTTTGGAAGTTATGGAGATCTTTCTTCAATTCAAAAATAGTAGATTTATGTTCAGTGTCATTCAAGACATTATTCCAAGCTACCCACATGGATTTACTATGTTCAAACCACTGTCTCAATTGATCCACTATCTTCAGATACAGCTGTTGATCAATTGGTCATTATACTTGGGAATTAGAGTAGGGTAGAATCTTGGCAATTTCTCATCTTTCATAGGCAATGCATAGAGCAAAATTGGTGAATCCTGAACAAATTTGATGATTTTCGTTACCATCTGGTTCCCTTGCAGCAATATCTTTCTAAAAATTTGAATCAAATGAAATAGATTTTTTTGATCCATCTCTTCCCTTAGGCTCATTCTAATTTTAGGTCCTCTGTTGCTGTTGGCGTTGTTCTCCCATAAAATCTTTACTTTCCGTATGGCAATCTGCATCTTGACAAGAATGGCTTTGATTTCCATTCTAAGATCCTTCATGCAACTATATGTGGTCTATCTCCCAATAGTATTTCCAATTGGAGTCCTAAACTCTCAAGGTTCATAGTGGATGGCTATTGCAATTGAGGATTGAACATGACATCATCAACAATAATTAAATCTTCTAGTACTCCTTCCAACAACTTAATGGTGTTGGGATGAGGGGTAATTGACAAGTAGTTTGTTCATGATAACTAGTCATTTACCACTATTGTATCATGTTTCTGGCTCCCACATAAAACCTGGTATCTCTCTATTTCCAAATAAGAATCATCATTCATGCAAGAATTCTTGAATTTTCATTGCCTTCTGCTTCCTTACATGCTTTGTTTAGACAGACATTTGATGGAGTCCAAATCAGTGTTTGAATCCAAATCTATGAGAATACTCTTGCCTTTGCTTATTCTATGAGCATCTTGAGCTCGTTGTTGCCTTGTGGACTCCTGTTGAGTATGTTGTTGAGTTTGATTAAACTGGATCTGATCCACTACTTGCCCGCTTGTCCCCTTTTCTCCTTGTGTATTGCCGGTTTGTTGTCTACCAATAGTCGAATCATGTGTTGGAGGAGGGGGTTGTCCATCATCATCATCATCACTGTGATGGCTCGACCAACTGCATCCTTCTTGTTGGGGTATAAACCCCAATGTGGTCACCCGGGTAAGTGGGCGGGCCGCCAGGTATGTACACATATTCTTTTGTAAAAACCTAATAAGAACTCACTATGCTCTACACATTACAGTAGAGCGAGTTCACCATATCGTCGTGCTCTTCTTCTCACACTCTCTCTCGCGTCGCACTTCCGCTCGTACTCCTTCAACTAGTATCAGAGCTCAGATCGAGGCTCGGGGCAGCACTTCAGGAGGCTTCGACAAAGGTCTGCGCAAACCATTTTCGACTACGTGGTCTTGAAGGGTGCAGATCCGACTCTGCAAATTTGGGGTTTTCGGCCTACGATTGCAAGTGCTGAGGATATCAACACTCCCAGAGTGTTGATTTGTGGCTGTCTACACATCGAAGGACGGCTCACAGTTCTTGGAGGCGTGTCACATACGACACGGGCGCATCTACACACAGACTGTAGGCGACATCCACTAGTTCATCAGGTAGCTTGTGTTTGCTGCTTGATATTCCAGATTTCATCCTGACATTGCAGGTACTTCCACATGGGATGTATTGTCAGAGATGATGTATGTCTGTTGAGGGTTTGCTGGCTGTGAGTCACGCAGCAAACAACCGCTGCAGCGGTTACAACATACAGTGGGAAATTTGTGGATGTATGACTTTGTGGGAAGTCTATGTACTGTCAGATTTACTGCAGCCTTTGTTGAGGGTCGAGTGAGGTTTTATTGAGCTGGGGGATTCTCGAATGTTGAGATCATTTCGGTGATACAGGTCTTGGAGCGATCCCTCGAGCACCCTTAGATAGGCAGCTAGGATGTATTGACTGTGAGTTAGACAGTTGGGATTGCATCTTTGCTTTACTGCCGTTGAGGCATTGTCGCAGTCTATGCTTACAGGACAGTGACAGGACAGTCAGAGACAGTACAGGTGCAAGACATGTTTACCCACAGCTTACAGTGTTAGAGAGACAATGATTTTTTGAGCTGTTTTTTGGTCTGTTTTTAGTACACCAGAGCCATTTTACAAAGGAGACTCTGCCAAAATTTCTGCAGAATCTGAAGCTTTCTTGGTTCATTTGACAGGTTGATATTGGTTCAGAGGTCAGTTTACAGGGGAAACTCTGCCGAATTTTTCCAGGGAAAGTAAACTACTGTGAAGCGTAGCTATGGCTGGATCACAGGACACTGCTCTTTACAATATCAAGAAGCTGGATGGAACCAATTTCCCATTGTGGAAGCAGCAGATTTGGCACGTGTTGGTACAAAAGAAGCAGATAAAACCTATAAAGCTCAAGGGGATAAAACCAGAAGATATGGACGAAGATGAATGGAGCGAAATGGATGAATTGGCACTTTCTACCATTATGCTGACTTTGGCAGAAAGCGTTTACTTCAATGTAGCAGACGAGATGTCGGCTTATCAAGCATGGTTAAAGCTGAGTGATCTTATGAGAAGCACAGTGAAGCTTCACAGGTATACTGGCTTAAGAAGCTTATTGACTTGAAGATGAAAGAAGGGACACCTATGTCCAATCATCTGAATGAATTCAACACCATCTACAGTTAGTTGTCAGCTCAAGGTGTCAAGTTTGATGAACCTGTTAGAGCTATGTTCCTGTTGATCACATTGCCGGAAAGTTGGGACACTTTTCGCACAGCTTTGAGTAATTCTGCACCTCCAGATGGTTTGAACATAGCAGGTGTAGAAGGAAGTCTGCTTACTGAAGAAACCAATAGAAAGACAATGGACAAAGGCAAAGGAACGGCCTTAGTTGTCAGGGGAAGGACCAAAGAAAAGTAGAAAGGTGGAAAGAGGAATCAGTCTCGTAGCAAGTCCCGTAGTGCTAAAGGCAAGAGTGACATAGAATGCTACCATTGTGGTAAGAAGGGTCACATGAAAAGAGACTGCAGAGAATGGAAAGCAGAAAAAGGCAAAGAGAAAGTTGAAGACCATGGTGAGAAGAACAAGTCCTCAGTGAAGATTCAAGAAATAAATGTGACAAACACTGTTGCAGAGGATGACAGTCTAGTGTCAGGAGACATCTACTTCTTGAATAATACAATGGACTCAGCTCTTCTTACAGCATCTGATGGAAATGCACTGAGTGACTGGATTATAGACTCAGGGGCATCACTTCATGTGTCTCCAAACAAGGAGTGGTTTACTTCTTATGTGACCACTAAAGATCATGTTCGGCTAGGCAATGGGCAGACATGTGAGATCTTAGGTGTTGGAGATGTTCAATTGAAGTTTCAGAATGGCTCTTCTTTCATGCTGAAGAATGTGAGACATGTTCCTGCAATTGCAAAGAGCTTGATCAGCACAGGTTTACTTGATGATGTTGGCTACATCACCACTTTTGGACAGAACATGTGGAAGATATCCAAGGGTTCTATGACAGTAGCACATGGAGTAAATTCTGGAGGACTTTACATGATTTATGTATCAAATGTCTCTAAAAATGTAATCAATGTAACCAAGCAGCCGAACGTTTCTTTGTGGCATAGCTGGTTAGGACATATGTCCAAGAAGGGAATGGAAATCTTGTCTCGTTCTGGTTATTTGCCTGGCTTTTCATTTAATGATATTGAATTCTGTGAACATTGTCTGTATGGTAAGCAAACACAGCAGCCACATAAGCATAGAAGCAGTAGAAGAGATACACAGTTGGCACTTGTTCATAGTGATTTGTGTGGACCTATGCCTAACCTATCTCTAGGGGGAGCTTCTTACTTTATGACATTTATAGATGATTACTCGAGGAAAGTATGGTTTTACTTTCTCAAGCACAAGGATGAAGCGTTTAGTGTTTTCAAAACGTTTGTGACACTTGTGGAGAATCAGAGTGGCAAGAAGCTTAAATGCTTACGCACTGACAATGGTGGAGAGTATGTTTCAAAGGACTTTCAGGACTTTTGTGAGTCAAAAGGTATAAAACGTGAACTTACTGCTTCTTACAATCCTCCTCAAAATGGTGTTGCTGAGAGGATGAATAGGACCATACAAGAGCAGGTCAGAAGTATGTTGTCTAATGCATAGCTGCCAAATGGGTTTTGGGCTGAAGCTGTATCAACAGCTGTTCATCTTGTAAATAGATCTCCTAGCAAAGTTTTGCAGAAGGATTCAGTGCCAGAGATGGTATGGTCAGGCAAAATGCCCTCATACAAGTATCTCAGAGTCTTTGGCTGTGAGGCATATACTCACGTTCCAAAAGAATTTAGGAACAAACTTGAGCCAAAGAGTAGAAAGTGCATCTTTCTAGGCTATGGTAATTCTGGTGAGATGGGGTACAGACTTTGGGATCCCGAATCCAGAAAGGTTGTCCGCAGCAATGATGTTCACTTTAATGAATCCAAATATCATTCTAAACCAGAGAGGGTTGAGGAGATTAGAAGAGTTGTCTTCCAAGAAGATGGACCTGCACGTGCAAGACAAAATGTCAGGGCTCAAGAGGAGCAAGGACAGGATAGAGTGGAACCACAGGTTGTGGCTGAGCCTGAGCCACCTATTGTGCATAGATCTGGACGTGTCACGCGACCTCCTGATAGGTTTGTTCCATCTATGAACTATGTCATGTTGACTGATTGCAATGAGCCTTCATGTTACAAGGAAGCAGTGCAAATGAAGGACTCCGGGAATTGGCAATTGGCCATGCAGTCAGAGATGACAACTCTGCATAAAAACCAGACATGGAAGCTAGTTAAATTACCACGGGGGAAAAAGGCTCTACCCTGTAAATGGGTTTACAGGTATAAGATCACCGCTCATGATAGTCAGCCAAAGTACAAAGCAAGGCTTGTTGCCAAGGGCTTTAAGCAAGAACAAGGCATTGACTTTGATGAAGTCTTCTCTCCGGTGGTCAAGATGACTACATTGAGATGCTTTCTTGCATTGGTTGCCATATTAGATTTGGTGTTGCACCAAATGGATGTCAAGACAGCGTTCTTGCATGGTGATTTAGATGTGGAAATTTACATGCAGCAACCAGAAGGGTTTGTTGAGAAAGGCAAGGAAGATTGGGTATGCCAGTTGTTAAAGAGTCTTTATGGCTTAAAACAATCACCGAGGGCATGGTACCATAAATTCCACAAGTTTATGCTTTCTCAAGGCTACAAACGTAGTGAGTTCGATCACTGTCTATATACAAAGAAGGCTAAGGATGGCAGTTGGCTGATCCTTATTTTGTATGTGGATGACATGTTGATTGCTGGAAAGCACTTGGAAGAAATTTCAGCTTTGAAGTCAAAGATGGCAAAATCGTTTGACATGAAAGACATGGGTGAGGCAAGTCATATACTTGGTATGCGCATTGAGAGAGATAGATTAAAGAAGTTGATTTGGTTATCTCAAACAGAGTATATTGACAAGGTTTTGCAACGTTTCAATATGGAGAAGGGAAAGGCACTGAGTGTTCCATTGCCACCATATGTGAAACTTAGCAAACAAGATTGTCCTTTGTCTGAGGAAGAACAGGCTGAAATGGATAAGATTCCATATGCGTCTGCAGTGGGTAGTTTGATGTATGCAATGATTGCTACTCGCCCGGACATTGCATTTGCAGTGGGAGTAGTAAGTCGATACATGTCAAACCCAGGCAAGAAACATTGGGAGGCAGTGAAAGGAATATTGAGATACCTGAAAGCTACAAAGAGTATGCGTATATTCTATGGGAGTCAGGAGCTAAGTGTAAAGGGTTTTACAGACTCAGATTATGCAGGTGACTTAGACAACCGAAGGTCTACGTCAGCGTATGTCTTTACATTGGCTGGTGGAGCAGTATCATGGCGTTCTAGATTACAAGATTGTGTTACTCAGTCTACTACAGAGGCTGAATATGTTGCAGCATCAGAGGCATGCAAAGAATCAATTTGGCTTAATCGACTAGTAACAGATTTGGGAATCAAAGAAGAGATGCTTGTGTTATATTGTGATAGTCAAAGTGCTATACAATTGGCTCGCAATCCAGTTTATCACTCAAAGACAAAGCATGTGGATGTGAAGTATCATTTCATCAGGGAAATGCTCGAGGATAAGCAACTTCAGCTTGTCAAAGTTCACACCATAGAAAATCCTGCTGATCTACTTACAAAAGGACTTCCCTCAGAGAGCTTTGCGCATTTTCGCAAGCAGTTAGGTGTAGGGTAGTACATCACTTCTCTACATCTCTTGTATATTAGCTTGTATAGTAGCTTCTCTCACACTTAAAGTACCACATTGGACTTTAAGTGGGAGGTTGTTGGGGTATAAAGCCCAATGTGGTCGCCTAGGTAAGTGGGCGGGCCGCCAGGTATGTACACATATTCTTTTGTAAAAACCTAATAAGAACTCACTATGCTCTACACATTACAGTACTACCAAAGCATTTCTTTGAAGTACTAGCCTAGGCTTGTTCCTACCCTTTGTCCCCAATAGTTTCTAGAGGTGTACTCGGCAGTTCAATAACTTTATCAGTTGAAGTCCCCTTGATCTGGTCAACTCTAGATTGTGCCTCTCTTCAAATCAATCGATTGTTGGCTTGTGCTTGGCCTTCAACTATGCTAGCAAATTTGTCGCTTTTTGTTTCTTTTTTGTTGGCTCTGATGTACCTATCTTTTTTTTATTGTTTTGTTGTCCTTTTTGAACCAGATGTGACCAGAGCCAATTCACTTGCCTGATCCTCATGTGTCCCATGTTCAGTGTTATGAGTAACCCAAATTCCCTCCACTTTGGCCTTTGTCCAAGCAGTGGTTGCATTCATATGAGGCAGAATACAAGTGGCCCAATATAAGAATTTCCAGGCATACCACTCTTTGAACAGATTCCAAGTTTTAACCTTTGCAGTTGGCTGCATGAGACTGCTATGCAAAAAAATAATGAGGCTAATTTCAGCTTTAGGGTTTTTGATCCTTGCTAAGAGCATGCTGAAAAGAATTTTTGAAACATACGTTAGATTATTTTTCAAACTGATAGCCTCTGCCACAAACTTATATGTTGGTTTGTATTGAATGCTGACATTGGGATACCCTACCCTCCAGTCTTGCGTTTCTTCTTTCAAAAATGCACTTACTTCCTCAATTGAACATGGCTATTCCTTTGTTGAAACAGGTAAGTGCAATCCATGAGCTAGTGCTACCGATGTTGCCTATAATGATCTTCCTTTGATCTCAACTACAATTGTGTCTAGGTTGAATATATCCATTATTCGTTGGATAATTCCCGCATCAAAGCTCATTCTAGTGGCCTCAAGCACCACCTCCATGCCCAACCTGAGCAACGTCCTCTCATTAACCTGAAATACATACTTTCATATATTATAGTGTGGCACATAACATTCTTGTTCAATTGGATGTAGAAGCACTTCAAGCTCCACTATTTTAGCATCAATTGCCTCTTGCATGGCCTGCGACATCAGTTGCTTGTTCTTCCCCATCTCTGAACCCTGCGGTAGACCCTATGTAGAGAAGGAAAACTCACTTGACGAGGAAGGGGAGTGAGAACAAGAGCACCTCAGAGGATTCTGTTGTGTAGCGAATGATGTGGAAGGTAAAGGAGATGGTGATGCACGCACATTGAGCGACGTGGATGATGGTGACATAGGTGATGGCACAGGGAGCTCTGCGGACCAAGGTGCTAATCGCGCAAGACACTGAGGGATTACAACTTGATCATGCATGCATTGCATAGTTATTCTAATTCGAGCCATGAATGCACCACTCGCTTGTAGCAATTCTACCCATCATTTTTGACATCGTGCACATGCATTGGTCGGTCCCCAAAAGGATTTGATCATTAATGACCTACCAATTACTTTTATGCAATTCAGACACCTTCGATTCCTCCTTGATTCGATCTTGAACTTGGACCATCCCCAACAATTTTATTGGTTTTGACTTTTCTCTACGTGGAGTACTTCTAGTATGCTATTCAATAAGTCTAAAGGTTCCTCATTTGGTTATGAATTCATCGTGTTGTGGGATACTGGTTCTGGGGTTTCCTTTGATGTGGGATAGTACAACTTGATTTTGGCCCCATTATAGACCCCTAGCATTGAAAATCCTAATGGATGATACACTGTCTTGATTTTCCATATCTAAAATGGGATTATACAATTGCTAAAAAATCAAGCGATTCATTTTTTGCCGATCCTTGGCCTTCTCAAATATCTCAGACCGAAATCTTATCCTCCTAGCTAGTGCTCTGAAAGATTTCTTGAAGACAGTTGCGTGAGCCTGGGCTTGTTTGTTCTGAGGATGCCCATATGAATTCCTATCTGTTGGTTCGTTGTCCATGCAACAACTCATTCTTTTGAATGTTGGTTATCAGACACTTTTGAAATCGACATCTTTGCTTCCCTAAACTGTGGTGTTCATCTTCCGGAATCTCACCTCGTGAAGTTCGTGTCTAGCCACTGCCTCTTCATAGATTTTGGACTTCCCTACTAAACAACTTTTAATAGAATTACTGACCAAATGTTTAGATTTTGAATTGATTTGTAACATGATGCTACCCCAATCATCTAACCTCAATAGCTTATGCTTAATTTTGAAAAGCTAGAGAAATTATCTCTGAGATTCATTCATAAGTGGTTCCCATTACCCAAGGTCTAATTTTATTGTTGATCAGATATGGTTCCTTGGTTGACTAGGTCTGGTAACATCATGTCACCATTTTGAACTCCTTTGTTCTCACTAAAATTCATGTTTTGACATACAATTGCAGAAATAAGATTCTCATTCGGCATTCCCTGGTCACAACCACACACACCTACCATACTATAGTGTTCTTGAACTCCCCTTGTATAGATGACAAGTACATTCCCCTCCTCATGGATCACCATCACTTCCTTTGTAATGAGTGCCTCCATCTTCTTGGGAACTACCCTCACTTATGGTGAAAGTCGTGCATCCTCCATCGTCAATATGAAAGATAATCTTCCAGCATTTTGATCCTGATAATGCCTTTATATTCATCGTTCAACATCCTTTTCCACCACCTTTGAACGTCCTGCCCAAGATTAGTATCATATTCCATTCTCTATAACAAGTCTTGGAAACGATCCAATTCCTCACAAGCCATGTGTGTCTTGCCAAAGGCAAGAGTAGTCATCAGATCATGTGATACTTCTTACCATTCTTCATTCAAATGTGGAATACTTAATTGCACCATCATCAACTCTTGAGAATGGCACTTTTGGTCCTTCTAATCTTGTTGCTCTGAAGCAAAATTTGTCCAAATGAAGTTTTTTACGATTTGAGAAATTCTATTTGAACCTGCATGTTGTCATCCAATTGGTTTTGAAGTTGCATATGGATATCCACCAAAGTTTGAAGAATCGAATACGGACAATTTTTAGCATTCAAAACATTGTGATCTCTCTTCTGACAATAGCCACAAGTCTTATGTGATTGGATATTCAAGAGCAAGGTTTGCTTCCACCATTCCTTGACAACTTCCAAAATTGCCAAAACATCTTCACGCAAACAAGCATCATGCCTCTGAAAGGACCTCCAAGCAGTATACTTTGCTCAACAATGGTACTTTGAGTGATATTTGGAGTGACAAAGCTGACATTTCGAACTAAACGGTTTGGATAGAAGACCAATTCACTTTTGAACAAATTGTACATCAATGTTCATTCCTATTAGTCCTGCATTCTAGACAGTGTTTCCCTTAGCTATCCTCTGATACATATTCAACCGAGAGCATCCCTCGACTGTTTTGGAATACCGTTGTCTCGACAGAACTCTATCATACTCGAAGGTAGGCCCAGTATCAAATCCTCGCTCTGATTCCCCGAGAATGGTTCTGATACAATCTTGATTCTCCATGAGCCTTCTAGTGGATCTTCTTCCACGTCCCACTCTTTGTTGGTGACATTAATGAACTGCAATAGCTAACTCATCCCAAATGGGAGATAGATTCTCGGTCAAGAGCTATTCATCTCACCACTATGATCACCAAAATGGAATGAGATGGTCACTTCTGATGGTTGGAGAATTAGAGTCAATTAGATCAGATCAGACATACAAACTTCAGATTAGACTCCAGATGACATTCGATCAAATAAAGATTGAAGTGGAAATAGAAGATAAGAGACTGGAGTTAGAACTAGAATATATTCAGAACTGAATGTATACAACTAGAATTACATACAGTCACGAGAGCAAATAATGTTCAGAGCAAATGCCAAATGAGTACAAAAGAGTCGCAGTAGACTTCAGAATGAACAACAACCCACAAAATGAGTAACAGGCCCTATTTATAGATACCCGACTAGATTACTGGCTGACTATACACACTACAGTTACTGTGGTAACTATGTTTGTCAATAACGACAAGTTTCTAACTCCAATTTTGGTTTTCAACTAGGATCTTTTCTCATTGTCTATAAACTCCTTTGTATCGGGAGCAAAATCTCAAGCCAAAACGGTGCTCAAAGTGTTACAAAATGCATAGGTAGGGAATACCCCAACTCAAAAAAAAACCCTCACACAGGACCCTCCAAAAAGCTAAGCAGACATAAGAGACTAGCCATAGTCTCAGAAAGGGCTCTTCTAATCTAAGTCTCAGAAACGGCCGGGACTACCAAAAATGCCCAAAAATGGCTCCACATGAAGTAGATAAAGCAGTTTCTACAATTCAAGTACTTGAGTAAGAACCGCGCACAAACAGGTCCCAAAAACTAATGCAAGCAGTAGACAAGATCGATACCTGCTCTCTAAAGAGCTCAATGGCACTCGAGGTGCTCAAAAAAACAAAATGCATCAACAATGAAATTACTACCAAAAAAATCATGCCAAAAATGCTTGTGATGACCTTGTACCTGTATCCAACAATGAGAGTCGCTACCTGTGTCTATCTAAAGCTCGGAGATAAGTGCGTGCATCAAATGTGACCACAATAGACATACATAAGTTTGATACAAAAGGAGAAGCAAAACCACTCTAAGGCGAGCAATAATGCCTGTCAATGTGTTTGGCCACAAAAAGAAAACACATGTGGGCTCTAAAGCTCCCAGACCTATGAGCAGAAGAGCTAGATATCTGAAGCCAATGCTGTCTTTCGTTGCCAGATGAAAGTGTCAAAAACACAGAGGTCGTAAAAAATCCATCACTGATGCCGCAATCCAATGTATGGGATGCCATGAAAAATTGAGAATGGGTATCAATGGTGGATCTAGAAAGGCCGCCGATGTCGAAGGTACTAACAAAGGTCAAGACCGAGATGGTGTTGGAGGAGAATGGATGTCGAGTCTAAGAGCCTGGCTCATCGATGCCAGGAGATGAACACGATGTCGATAATCAAGAACCACAAAGAGACCTTATATCTCTCTTGCTCTCTACTCATGCTTTGACCCGCTCTTTGATGTCAAAGAAAATCCTTGTATGTGTCGAGCGTGGAAATGATGGAAAGCCGTAGAGTGCCTCTCACTCGACTTGTGATGAGGCCAGAGAGCTATGCCCACTCTCTCTCTACGATGCACTATCTGAGGCCGGGTCGTCTCCTGCTGTGTGCCAATGTTTGCACACACTCCAAAACTACCGGTGCTCTAGCTTATGCACAAGCTCGTGTGCATGTGCGTGCATGTGTGTGTGTGTGTGTGTGTGTGTGTACACAAACAACCACGCTTTCTTAAAAAAGAAAAAATAAGTTGCACTAAATTCCCCTTTTTCAGATGCTGTTCGTGAGCTCCAAAGAAGAACTCTAGCGCTGCGTATTTCTTTTCTTGCTGAATTCTGGAAAACTCCCTCTCTCCCTTCTACTTGCTTGAAATTTATTGTTGATTCTAGAAATGTTGCTTCTATGTGCCCCTTTCCACTCCAGCGCTGCTCTAAGGTTGAGGTTTCATTGATTTCCATCAAGCCGGGCTCTGATACCAATTGTGAGGGCGATGTGTCCCATGTGCGTACGTGCGTGCAGGAAAGGGAAGAGGAAGAAGAGAGAGCTTGCTTTGGGAGAACCATGCTCAAGGAAGGAACATCTGAGGAGCATCAGGGTGTGTGTTCTTTATTGCATATATGAAGAGTAAATGGTTTGTCATAGTTAGTAGTAGCTGTTGGGTCTATCACTGTGGGTAGATGGCCACAAGCCTTTAACCCAACAATATAAAGGCTCATGCTATATATAGATTCTTGCCTATTAACTCTCCTTGGGGTAGGACACTTGTTGTGACACATATCCAAAGGTAGATATATACTCCTTTCAAAGTCCTTTGTTCT
Source organism: Adiantum capillus-veneris (assembly GCF_014529385.1). NCBI lineage: Eukaryota > Viridiplantae > Streptophyta > Polypodiopsida > Polypodiales > Pteridaceae > Adiantum > Adiantum capillus-veneris. The sequence continues at coordinate 4,942,350 of NC_140944.1, read as the reverse complement.
CTCTCTACTCTTTTTTTTTGTGTCACTTGACTTGATTAATGTAGTTGTCGGTGGATTTCTAGTACAACAGTACAATATTCAATGCTATGGAGAGTGCGGAATCCTTGCTTTGGGAGCATAATTCTCCAAGAGATGTAAGGGTATACAAAGACAAATGCATTCTCAACATAGGGATTTATGGATGTACTTCAATGGCTGCAAAAGCTTATAGGAGTGTGTGTGGTGTGTGTGTGTGTGTACATGTGTGCAATTCAAGGAAAGAGTAATGAGCAGTGCAATTGGGAGCCTACAATTCATACTCGTTGCTTGTCAAAGCTTGGTTGTGGGCTTATGCTACTATCAGTAGTAACCTCTTTCTGATTAGACATAGTAGCATCTCTTTGCTTGCACCTCCTTGCGGTGTCTTCTTCTTTGACTTCCTTGCCTACTTGCCCGTTAGAATTGCTCGCCCATCATATAAACGTGCACATGTGAGTATATATGGATTTTGGCCTCTCAAAGGCCTTCACAAAATCTTGAAGCTAGCATCAAAGATCTAAGCCATGATTTGTTTGGTAGGTAGAGAGCTTCCTTGGACCGATATATATGGGAGCAAGAGTGCACAACCTCAACAAGTCGTCAATGTAGATTTGGATGTTAAGAAGCAGTGGAAGGGAAGGGTTCTACGGAAGGGGAGTATTCATGAAGACACCACAAGAGAGAGGGGAAAGAGAAGAGCAAGTAAGCTTAGTGGGTATTTGTCCTTCTTTTTAATACGTAGGCAGGTTTGTGGTTGGATAGAGGTATGACATTTTTTGAGAAGTAGAGAGCAAGTTTATGGTTGGACATAGGTATGACAAGTTGGTGGGTTCATGAAGACATAATGGCAGTTATTGTTCACATGCTTGAACACGAAAAATTCTCCAAAAAAATATTGGTGCTCTCATAACAAGACAAATAAAGCACCACACTAGCCTTCCTCTTCCAAAATGTATTTACTGGAGAATTGCAATGTGCAGTTGATGTTTTTCTCCTTTATGGATCATCATAACAAGCTTTTAAAGGTGAATGACATGTCCAACATCCATTGGTCACATTAATACTTCAACAAGCCAAACTGTGTCCTAATACTCGAAGCATTTATAGTATCCAAGAGAAAGCATTCTTTTGATGTTAGTTTTGAGGCATTTACAAAATCCAATAAAGCGCTTTGGAAGCCACTAATGGTTTCAGATGTAGTTTTGGTCTATATATTTGGGCATGCATGAAAGGTACTTGGATACACATTCCTTTTGTACCTTGTGAATGTTTAAGCTATGGTGCTTAAGGTGAAGAGGGAGCTAGGCTTTTCTCAATATGAAACCAAGCTTGGTGTTTGTAAGGGGCCTTTATTCTCGAGACCTTGTTTTCATTTTAGAACCCCTTCCAATTAACAATAAAAAATTGAAAGGGCTCTTAATACTAGCACCCCCCCTCAATAAGCATGAACAACTATGGTGAAAAGACAAACAAAGGGCTCCCCCATAGGCTCTTAACAATGCATATGGAGGGCTTTCTTAAGGGATAGCATTAGCCCCATACAACTTCTTGCATTTTCAGACCGTTGATGCATGTCATCAGAGAAATTCCTTGCATTTTTGCTAAGAGGTGCTTGAAGAAACCCCTTCCATTTCTTAGTCACCTTTTACTTGCTGCAACAGATATTGTACTGCTGATCACATGACATCTTTAATAAAAATAGCTTGATTTACTATTTAATAGATAACTATAGTTGGGAAAGATGTGGGTATAGCATTACATTTCCCCTTGCTTTGCGTGATCACTGCCTTCGGGGGGTGAGCCTTACTTTCTTAAAAATTCAATTACTTAAATTGGAGCATCAGGCATTGTTCTCTCTCTCTCTCTCTCTCTCTCTCTGTCTGCCTGCGTTGTTGCCCATCCCTTTGCTGAAGGCATGTGGATGTTTTACGCGATCGGATTGCCATTCACCCTGGGCATAGTGGTGGCGACTTTGAGGTATTTTGCTGGGCCTGATGTCTCACGCTACGTCCTCACAGCCGTCGGTTATACTTGGTTTTGCTCCCTCTCCATAATTGTTCTTGTTCCCGCAGACATATGGACGGTACTTATTCACCTTGCTTTGCGTACATTAGTCTCGACTTGGTTCTTGATGTGTGTTTACGCGTGCATGTATGTTATAGCGCTAATTGCATGCAGACTCTTTCAAATGGCAACAATTCTGGTATCAATCTGCTCTGGAGCTGGTCCTATTGGAGTACCTTCTGTCTTACTTGGTAAGGGTAGAAATATACCTGTGTTAGCTCTTTGAAGATCTGAACAGTTACTGAATCATTTAAAATTTATGTTCTTCGTAAGAGAACTTTTACTTGATTCTATGGCATGTTCCGAATTGTTTTACTATTAATGCTTATTTTGCAATTCTATTATTGAACTAAGAGCTTTTACTGTTTTAGAGAGATAAAATTAGCAGACTTCCGAGAGAATTTATAAGGAGAGGAAATTGTTTAGGATAGAAAGTCAGGTTTAGATTGAGAAAATCAGTCTTCTCTGGAGAGAGAATTGACAGAAAATCAGGTTTAGATAGAGGACTGGTTTTGATAGAAAATCAGGTTTAGATGGAGAAAATCATTGAGAGAGAGAGAGAGAGAGAGAGAGAGAGAGAGAGAGAGAGAGAGAGAGAGAGAGAGAGAGAGACGCTTTGTGCTCTGACTTGGAGGTTGAAATGGACCACGTTTAGAATCACATCAAGTAGGTGCAGATCTAGGTAGTAGGAGGTGGGCGCAGGGGGAGTGATGATGGACACTAGGTGGAAATTCATGGCCATCGCAAAAGAGGAGCCCCTCTCTTTAGGTGGCGAAGAAAGGGTGGAGGGACAACAATTTGTGGTGGGAGAGAAGCGAGAGTTTCTGAATCTCTCAATTCAGAGAGTGGATCCGTCGAGATTTCAGCCATAGACAAGGTAGTAACTTCAAGAATTTGACCGAGTGCGTCAACAACTTGATTGTTGGATCCTTTTCTGTAACGAATCTCAAAGTCAAACTCTTGCATAAGCTCAACCCATCTAGCCTTCCGGCCTTTGAGATCACCCTGATCACAGACATAGCGCAAAGAGTGATGGTCTATCTATGCAACAAAAGTAGAGCCATAACCCCTTTTGTCGATCAAGTTGGGCACGGCAGTTATCACGTTCCCCTAAGAGGACGGTGATTGCTTACTACTCGTAATCCCTTGTCCCGTTTAAACCCCACTCCGTAGTTTGGAATCCCTTACTTGATAGACTAAACATAAATACCTTGAGATCAACTTCCGGCCATCTAACCCTCCGGATCCACCCACCCACCCACCCACCCACTGAACCTTTCGGTAAGTGTACATTCCAAGGTCATATTATCCTACTAGGAGGGAAAAAAAGATTGAAGACAGGGGAATCAATTGACAGACAAGTCAGACAATTCACTTTGTCATGCAACCATTACATATCCTTAGAATGTATACTTATGAGGCATGTTCTTGTCTTTTCCAACATTCTATCTATCTTAGCTATACAAGCGGCACACTTATACCCTTGTCATTCTTCCTCAATCAGTTCCTAAATGACTAAGGTGTCTGCCGCTCCATGATAGCTCCATCACAAATTTCCAGCTGATCTATGTATGGGAGGTGTTGCCAAAATTGGGTTAGAGTAGTGGTATTTTTACTCGATAAAAGTGGGACAACTTGTAGAAGTTTATAGGTTTCTCTGAAGTGTTTTAAGAATAAAGAATACCGAAAGGGGCGCCAGTCTTTGGCCAGTCTTTGGGGCCACCAGGGTATCGCTGTCTGCTTGGGAGCCCTCTAGCTACCAAGCCGTGAAATGTCTTAAAGTGTTGAATTCGAGTCACAAGTTTATTCGTGTAGTTCCTTTGTGTCGTAAAGTTAACGAAGTAATGATCGGGTGAAAGCGAAAGTCTACTGCCCTACAAGCCGGTTTCAACGCGTGTCCCTAGGGCTCCCGCACGCAATGGGACAGTTCCCTTGTATTTTGGACGAGTTCTCACGCGAGAAAACTCTCCAAATTCGCAATCTTTTGCGAAGGAACTGTGCGTATCTGTGGGAGATTAGCAATTAGCTAATCCGGTTCTTGTTCAAAAGGCTCTTGCCTTGGGCAAACGCGCATAAAACCCTCAGAACGGTATATAATCATCTGAGTAGCCCAACTAGTGGGGCATTACCATATGTGCAAAGGGGAGAGAGGGATGCATGAGAGCAAATCATCGCGCTACATGAGACAAAGGAGAAGGCAAGCTTTCCATTAAAGTTGTGAACTTGCATCCATTACTCACACACACTCTGTAGGTCAATTAATGTTCAAAAATCAGCCTCTAGTCTCAAAATGGGAGCCCCCTCTTGGGATGAGTGACTCTGGAAGTGTGTTGACTTGCAGGTTGCTCTCGTATTGCCATGTGTCTAGTTTGCCTCTTTTGAGTTAATTCCCTAGCTCCCACCAACTAATAAAGTTGTGACTTACCGAGTGGCCTATTCCATTTGGCGCACACATGCTTCCATACTCATCAGAATTCAGTGCTAACTGGCCCAACCAGTCCCAACTGACCGACCTAGACTCTTGATGTGAGAAACATGTTCGGCCGCAGCCGTTTCACACTGCCATGCAATGTCCACTTGCACCTTTTCAAGGGTTCCAGGGAAACAAGTAAAAAGAAAAAAAATAAAAATATGTACTACATATTTAAAGAAGGCAACCTGAAAAATACACCTCCTAGTGACATACCCCACCCTTGAAATACTGCAAGCAATTTTGCTTGCATGCCAATAATACATGCGGATATTTGTAACAAACTTGGACACTCCAAGTGAAGAATCTACCGCGACACGACAGGAATTCACATTCACAATTAGATTCGACACCGGCCCGACGGAGTTTCGTGCCAAGAGGTATTGGCCCCAAAGACTGGCGCCACTTCGGTATTTCTTTTTGTATTAAAATCTGTGCTCAAGGTACAAGGGAGGGGGAGGGTCTCACTCTCAGACTCTGCGTCCAGATGCTCTGAGAAGTGGGAGCCCAAGCCACACTTATAAAGGTTTACAAGGGATGCCAAAAGCAGAGCCCCAAAAGTTGCCCATAAAAATCATTTAAAATAAAGCAAGCTTCACGAGCTTTTACATTGCGTAGGTCTTTTCCTTGCTTTTTTTTTTCCACGCAAATCAGCCAACGTAAGATCCGTATAGCTGCCGCTTTTTTCTGCCGCGATTTACGGAGACTGCCATACAGTCCTGCCATATCAGCAAGTTGCGGAAACTGTTGTACAGTCCTGCCATGTCAGCAGCTTGCGAAAAATCCTGAAATTTTGCCACGTCAGCACTTCAGCCTGCAGCCGCAGCCAGCCGGGGTGTGTGTCTATGCCACACCGGTTTGTGACAATATCTCTTGATATCACATATATTCTATGATGGGAATCCAAGATATACATGCTTCCAGAAATGTAGCGTTGGATGATTAAACAATCCCACCAACCTGGCTATCACACATATATCAAGCATGGAAGACTTATGGTGTACTCTCAAGCACAAACTTCTCTAGCCAAATTCTGTATGGAAAGAGTAGATACAATTGCATAACTTCTCCTTTCAGCATCATGAACCATGCTCTCACCGGGCTCCAAAGGGCTACATCAAGTCACTGTGGGTTCCATATGAAAGGCTTCAAGATATAGTTGCAATAGTTGAGGTGAATCAACCATCCATTTAGCATCCAAAGATGTATAGTTCTTGAACTTCACCAGATAGCGTCTTGCAACCTTTCCTCTAACCTACCTTGTGTGCCAATATCTGTTTAGGAACAAGAATCTCATCCAATTCTTTCACTTCGGGCTGTTCCTCCTCAAGTTTATTCTCTGGCACATCACCAACACAGAGCCTTAGAAGGCTAACGTGAAAAGCATTATGTATTTTTTAACCTTCTGGTAGCTTCAACTTGGAAGCTACGTCACTGATCTTTTCTTAAATCTGAAAAGGACCATAATATCGCATGCTGAGCTTAGGAAACAAACATTCCTTGCCTTTCCTTAAGCTGTCCTTTTCAAAGCGCAAAAGTACCCAATCACCAAGTAAAATTACAAGTTCACGACGGTGATGATCAGTAGCTTTCGTTTGCTTGGCTTGAGTTCTCTCGAGAGCACCTTGTATGTTTCATCCCTATCTTGCACATACTTGTCTGCCTCAAATATCTTGGCCTTGGTTTGCAGAATGGGTGGGACTTTCTTCCCTCCTTCCACTATCTCAAATGGTGCCTTGCCTGTTGACGTATTCACAATGTTATTATATTCAACCAATGGGAGATGGTGTTCCCAAGTTGCCTTGTGCTCTGTCACATAACATTTGAGCAGATCTAGGATAGTAGAATTTGCCTCTTTTGATTGTCCATCAGTTTGTAGATGAAACGAAGATGAGAACTTAAGCGTAGTGCCCATGTTCTCAAACAATGCCTTCTAGAAAAGTCTCGTCATACGTGGATCCCTGTCACTAACAATTGACTGAGGCATCCTGTGATATTTAAAGATATTGCTCATGATTATCTTGACCATGTGTTCTTGCTTTATCTTCTTCCTAACAGGAATGAAATGGGCCTGCTTATGAACCTACAAATGATAGTCCAAATCCCATCATTGCCTGCTTGCATTCTTGGAAGATCAAAGATAGTCCATCGCTATGCTTTCCCAATGGCTGCAACAATCCCAATTGCTTTCTCCTGTCAAATTTGACTTTTTGGCATTCTAAGCATGATCTTACAAATGTGTCAACATCTTGATGTAACGCTGGCCAATAGAAAAATGCCTCAACCCCTTTCAAGTTTAACTGTTCCACCCAGTTCACAATGGTACGGAATTGACACTGCTGAAATTTGGGGCTTTCGTTACAACGCATCAATCAAAGCAAAGAAACAAAAAAGGAATCCTTTTGTGGGTAAGTTGCTCGAGGAAAAGGTCTTGATGGCTGAGAATAAATGCTTTATATGCGAGCAGCCTGGTCACTTTGCTAGAGTTTGTCCACAAAGGAAAAGACCAGCTGACTCAGATAATAAAGAGGACAAGACCTTATAATTGACTTTGTCCACATATAAAAACATAATCCAAGCCCTCAAAGTGGTGCCCACACCTCGGATTTCAGTGCTGACTGGCTCATACACAAGCCATGCTGAAGGCCAACTGGCCTTGGCCTTGGCCCATTTCACATTGGCAATACATTGTCTTGGGACCTTTAGGCCTTGCCTACTTGCCCGTATCAAAAGCTTCAGGGGAAAATATAAAAAATAAACATAAGATACGTAGATGCCAAGATACACCTCTTGGTGACACAATTCTATGGATGCTGTGGTGCTTTCGCTTCTATTCTTACTGGCAGCCCTGAGCTATAAAAGCAGGTCTCAGAGCCTTTCTTGCATCAGTCACAGTTGCATGCTCAACTCAGAAGGAAACACTGCTCTGAGGCTGATTGTAGTATTGTATGATTTTCATGTCTTTGGAGTAATAAACCATTGAGTCGTTCATTTTTTCTTTTGGAATAGTCGGTGATTTCTTCGTTTTTTGTGACTCTCAAAGAATTCAGTTTGTTTTTTTAGCTTTCAGACGGTGAATGTGGTATCTTAATTCCAAGAAGTTATTTTTCAACTGCTGTTTATCCTGCTATATATGAGATATAGATATATGACATATGTGGTACTATAACTTCATGCTGCAATTCGCAGGCTTATTGTTCCTCTTCTGCAAGGATATGAAGATGCTGGCGATTTTACTGTTACTCAGAGATTGAAAACTAGTATACATGTTAACTTGGTATTCTACTTGAGTGTTGGAACAGTGGGGCTTCTTGGAATTGCCATTCTTCTAATACTTCACAAGCTGCAATGGTAATGCGTTTTTCTCAAAGAAAGAAAAACCTTGAGATACTGTAACTGGTATATTTTTTACTGGGATGTTAATTATGGGAAAGATTTTATTTGCATCATCTAGGAGATGGTAGGCTTTAGAGAACATTGCACTGGGCATTTAGTCACATATGTAGATGCAGTGAGCATTGTTAAGTTGTGAAGTGTAGTCGAAGGAAGGCTCTGTCCCCAGAAACAAGTTAAGGTTAAACAGTTGAATAATAGAGAAGTAAAGGATGGATAGACTTCTTGCCGTTCGCTCAAAGAGCGTTAAAAGCTGACGTACTAAAAAGGTAGGTAAAGACCTTAACTCTTTGGACAATATGCTTAAAGGAATTGTGGCAAGGCTGTGCAAGCTGAGAATTTAATAGATGCTATGTCTGGTAATTTTTACTCCATCATAAGATTAGACCTGGGGCTCAAGGTTGTCAAAAGATATGGCGCATTGCCTGCATCGTTTGAGGCAGGTGCATGATATTATAGTTTTCAGTGTGCTGTGCTTTCATTGAATTTGAGTTTGACAGTTATAAAAGTTAACTGTATTGACAATGTACTGTCTCTTTATAGCAGTATTTGTACTTGCTTGACAGGAATCGTGTTATGGGGCTTGCGATTGCCTGCTCAAATACTTTTGGTCTTGTCACGGGCGCCTTTCTTCTTGGATTCGGTTTACTAGAGATTCCTCGCAGTATTTGGCGAAATGCAAATTGGACTTATCGTCACAAACGGCTCTCGCATAGTGTGGCAAAGGTGGCAGTGAGTCTTGATGATGCTCATCAAGAATTATCAACTGCGATAGTGGTAATATTGTCTTCTATTCATCCTGACATTTCATATGTTTGTGAAGCATGGTCATTAAGGCCTTTTAAGCTTCACAGTCTTTGTGCTGTTACATTAGGCTCCATTATTCTGCAGGTTGGCCTCTATTTGTGACCATTTATGCACCTATGCCAGATTGCTCAAGCCACTTCCAATCAAATGTCAAGGAGGGATCCGTTACGACCATACATGGATGTGATCGACCATATGCTGCTGCAAATGGTCCGTGTTTCCGTTTCTGGACATTTTAGATCGTTTTTTGCGAAGTACTGGCTTGCAGATCATAAAAGTGATTTTGATTGATTTGCTCCAAATCGTGAAATCATGCAGGCTGATGAGGATCCTTCGTTCAAACCTTCTGGAGGAAGAATGGGAGAAAGCGACATGGACTATGATGCCGATGAAAAATCGATGGCTGCTCTCCGTCGAAGGCTGCGAAAAGCCCGCTATTTCTATTGCCGTTTCAAGAGGTGAAAGCAGGCTTTGTTTCTGAACTGACAAGCTGGCTGCATTGGAGGTTGAAATATAAGTTTTATGTTGATTGTGCTGTTTCTTACCATCATATGGTGCTGTACGTTATGGAGGAAACTGAAAAAGGGAATCCTGGCTAGGCTCTTGTTTTCCAGCTGTTCATGATGCTTCTGTGCTGCCTCTTACTTTCCCATGAGTGTAGCAGAATCGATTTTGAATAATTAGGAAGGGCTTCAATGCACAGATGCTGACAGAGAGAAGGAACGAAGAAAGAATCTGAAATGACTATGTCATTAAGACAAAAAAGCCTGAAGATTGTAAGGATGTATTCGTAGACAAGTTATATGGCTAGGTAAATTTTTAAAGGAAGTGGTTGGTAGATATGAAATGTGGGACACGAGGAGATGGAAGTAATTGGAGTCTGTAACTCCTTTTATCATGTGTTTAGGAGTCCTCTGCTTGAGCTGTTGTTGTTCCAAGAGTCTTGTATCGATATTCTATTTTTATGCGTAAGTACAGTGAACCCTATTCAGCTATTTGCCGGTAATAAGGTGGTCAGTGAGGGGTGTATGCTTTGTCGTTGGAGGATCATGTCCAATGGAGTCGGTCGCATGAGGACATTGCAGTATTTATACTTTCCCTATCACGAGGCTGTGCCAACCGCTAACCTTAGTTGTTGATTCCTTTACCTTGATTTTTATTTAATTTTTGGGACCCTCTTTTTGAAGTCACAAATGATTGGACATTGTATGGCCAGTGTGAAATGGCCGATGGCCGAGAGTTTCACCTGCAACAGTGAAGGCCTAGTCGCCACAAGTTGGTTGGACCGATTAGCATTGGAATCCGAGCAGTAAAAGTGGGACACTTCATAAGTTGGTGGGTACTAGGAAATTAACTCAAAAGAGCCAATTGGACACTTGGCGGCTTCAGAGCTCTCAAGCAAGCCACATCAGTTGGGGGCACCCAAAATTGAGAGAGAAGGGCTGATCTTCTTGACTGTGAAGCCTACAGTATGTGTGTGTGTGAGTAGGGGTACAGGTTTACAGCTTTAATGGAAAGCTTGCCTTCTCCTTTGTTCTATGTAGCACGATGATTCCGCTCTCGTGCACCTCTCTCCCCTCTTGAATACAGAAACGTGATGCCCAGCTCAAAGGCTACAATATGTGTGTGTGTGAGTAGTGGGTGCAGGTTTACAGCTTTAATGGAAAGCTTGCCTTCTCCTCTATTCTATGTAGCACGATGATTCCGCTCTCGTGCACCTCTTTCCCCTCTTGAATACAGAACATGATGCCTGCTCAAGGGCTACACATCTGGATGTACAATTGTGTGTGTGTTTATGCGCGATTGTCAATGCAAGAGCCTCTTGCACAGGTACTCGATTAGCTTATTGCTAATCCCCCACAGGTACAGGATTCGGAGAGATTTCACGTGGGAAATCTCGTCCAAATCAAAGGGCAAATAGCCCTATAGGTGCGGGAGCTTGAGGGCTCGCTACGGATGCGACCGGCACGCAAAACGGAGCCCAAAACAGGGAATTTCAGCTTGTTGTGTTTTTCTGCAAGTTTAGGGTTTTGACCCTTTTTGATCCCTAATAGTTCCAGGAGCTTCGGGGAAGTAGGGAACTGTGAAACAGGTGATCCGGTGCATTTTAGAGGAAAAAACCAGAGATTGAACGTGCTGTATTTTCTCTCTTGGTTTGTCAAAGTGCTCTAATGTGTGCGGGAAATCACCTAGGGTATTGGGATTTTGTCTATGAAGCCTCCTTTTGTAGTTATGCTGTCGAAATTGGGCTAGAGTAGGTTATTTTCAGCCCAATAAAAGTGGGACAGCTCGTAGGAATTTACAGGTTTTTCTCCATAGTTTAACTGAATAAAGAAATACTGAAAGGGGCGCCAACCTTTGGGGCTAATGCGGTGTCAGTGTCTACTTGGGAGCACTCTAGCTGCCAAGTCGTGGTTTGTGTGAAGTGTTGAATTCTAGTCTCAAGTTTATTCGTGGAGTTCCTCTGTGTTGTGAAGTACAGGTAAAGTTAATCAAAGTAAAGATCGGGTGAAAGCCAAAGTACCTTGCTTTAGTGAGCCTACGGGCCGGTTACATGGTTTTATCATCGGGACAGAATCACTTTTTCTCAAGAACTGAGCCTTGGTTGGTTTTCGGTGAAGACACAAGCACATGAACTTGGAATTACACTATGGCTGACAGGACGAATGACACCAGGGAAGAGGGTTCCTCTTTGCAGGACAGACATGCTGATCTTCCAGTGTTTGAGGTTGGCGAGGGTTGTTGACCACCGCTGTTTGTACCTTTTGTTGATGCGAATGCTCCACAAGTTCAAGGGTTTATGATTGGGCAACTAGAGGAGGATGCGTATAGGATAGTCGATTGTTGTTGTGAATGTGTTTTCTCGGTTGGTGCAGAATCCCACATTTATGGAATTCCGGCAGGCTCCACCGATGTCACAGTAGACAAAACAATTTTCATGCAGTAGAGCCCATTGAGGCTCAAGCCTAGGTTCCTTATGCGTCCCAATAGGGCAGGGCGCAGTCACATGTTGCGGAGTCAGTTCGGCTTCCAAGATAAATTCTTTCTGTCCACGAAAAGGTGGATAGGACACCAATTCTACAGACTTTATGAGTTCAGCCAGCCACCTTACAGAGGCCAATTGTCGGATTAAATGGACAGGGAGTTTATTTCCAGGCTATGCATCAGGTTTTTCCACCACTGTGGCACATCTTGGGTATTTCAGGGGTTGGATCTGTGTTTCAAAGCAGGGGTGGTTAAGCGCCTGGAAACCAGCAGTACATGTCTGGAACAATCTTTGGGGGTATGTAGTGCATGATGCCAAATCGGCTTCAGGGGTGGATCTGTGTTTCAAAGCATGGGAGGTTAAGCGCCTGGATACCAACAATACATGTCACGAACAATCTTTGGGGGTATGCAGTGCATGTATAGATAGCAATATCGGCTTACAACTAGGATTTCAGTGCAATTAGGGCCAGTTTGGGGTGCCACAAGCTTTTGGGGTATGCAGTGCATGTATAGCAATAACGGCTTACAACTAGGATTTCAGTGCAATCAAGGCCAGTTTGGGGTGCCACAAGCCCCTTTTGGTATGACTAGTTTTTTTGACTAGCAAGCAAATATGGCACCAGGGAACCAAAATGTCAATGGCCAAGGGACACAAATGATTCCCACCATTGTACCAAGGGACACAAATGATTCCCACCATTGTACATGGAGTGTTGGATGGCTTCAACAAAAAGGTCACCTTGCAGCATAGGGGCAAAACTCACATCCTGGATGTAAAGCTTAAAGGGGAGTCTGTCTCTATTGTATCGGCTTTGTCTATCACTTTTGTAATTAAGAATCATCTTTCTGCGTACTTGATTTTTGCACGTGATGTTTCAAATAATTGTCAGTCAAATTTATCTGTGTAGGTCAACATTTTTGCGAGAGTTTGTGACTTTTTTTTTGACTCATTACCGTCTCGGTTGCCGTCGAAGAGGCCTGAGGATCATGCGATAGATTTGGTCCCAGGGTGTAGCCCACCAAATTGTCATGTGACACATCCAACCCTATGTGTCCAGTGGACAAGCTACAGCACGACAAGGGTTCAGTCAGTCCAGTCAGTCTAGATTTAGAAGTGATCTGGCACTTTTGTGAGTTTGTTTGCAGATCGTGCATGTCCAGTCACTTAGTGTAGATGCATATCCTCTGGTTGCACACAACATGATCATAAGCATTCCCATAAGAATCCATCAGAATCAATTTTCCAATGCATTTAGCCTATTTTCCCTATTTTTGACATTTTTTAAAGTGACTTTTGTTGGAAAGTAGGTAGGGCAAATTGAGTAAGTTTGTATATAAGCAAACCTAAACTAGCACTAATTGGCTGAAGAGGCAGCAAGAGCACCAGTGCTCAACATGCAACTTCTCAGCAAGAAATTCCCTTGGTGGCGGTTTCCCTCCAAGCAAGGACTCAGATCCCCTAGCGTTTTCATCAAGCATCCTCACCAGGCATACTTAGCCCCTAGCGTTTTTCATCCTAGCCTCATCGCCAGACAGTCCCAGCCCTAGCGTTTTTCCTCCAAGGAACTATCGCCATAGATCACCCCCCTTGCTGGCGTTTTCAGCATATCAGAATTACCCACAACCCTGGCGTTTTCAGCAAAACATAACAGCAGATTTTCAGCCATTAAGAACCTGCCCACATCAGCGTTTTAGTGTCAGATCGTTTCAGCCATTAACGTTTTTGAGGACAGCAGCCATTCAGCCTCAGATTTCAGCAATAGCGTTTTTGGGACAACATATAAAGAGTAGCAGATTTCAGCCAGAGCGTCGGCCTCGTCATCCCCGTCGTCGACATCGACCTAGCTTAGACGTGCATCCGTCACATGCATTCAGTTTGTATTGGTTTGTGCAATCAATAGTAGACCACTCTCGCCGACGAGAGTGGGGCCTTCGGAGGAGGGTTTTACAACGTCTTCGTGTCGTATTTCTCTTCTCTCTCTATCTCTCAGTCTCATACACTTGCACGCACAGTGTCCATTCACTTTGTTATGATCATTGCACTCTCTCATTAAGAATGGAAGGCTCTACCTTCCATAAGAACAAAAAGGAACCTTGAGCACAGTCCGGAGCACTCATCTTTAGCATAGTTCAAACATTCATTCCGCTGCACCTAACATTGGTATCAGAGCTTTGGCAGCGTTCTGTATCACTCAAGGAAAGAACCACAAGAATCACAAGATTTTTTTTGCTTGTTGCGGTCGCACGAACCCAAGTTTGCTTGGGCGTGTCGATTCCTAATCGTGTTTTTGAAGAGTGACAGGAATCCCAAGAAAGAAGGGCTTGTCCAGCCTCCCCGTGTGCCTCTTTTCACTCATTGAGAGTGGACTGTGCATTTAGCGGCCGGCCAGTCGACGTGAGGTGGGAAAAATAACCTTGGTGTGAGAGCAAGGCCGCCAAGGGGTGCGCCCGCGGAAAAGAGCAGAACTCGGGTGAAGAGAAGATCCTTCTCAAACACAGATTGCAAGGAAAAGAAGACCCTCAAGAACCTCAAGACCCTCAGAACCCAAGACCCGCAAGAACCCAAGTTCCTCGTGAACTTAAGAACCAAAGATCATAGTGCATGGTCATCACCCGAAGCGGAATGGATACTTCGCATACAGGTGATGAGCATGGGAGTGGCAAAGAAGAGTTTTCCCCACCAGGAGGCTTTCCCGACCCCCTTCCCCATCTACGCCACGAGTTGTACCAAATTCTATGGAGGGGATGGTCAAGTCGATGATGGAGATGATGGCACAACACCAAGAAATGAATCGAGTTGCATTGACACAACTAGAAAGAAAAGCAGAACGACAAGAAGCCATGGAACGAGAGCGCGAAGAAAGAAACGAAAGAATTGCCATACAACACATGTCCTAAGCTTGACTCTAATGAATCTAAAGAATCCACAGAACCCACTTCCTCTGTCAATGCAATTAATGATAACACGAGTGTGCCCCAAGTTTCTCCCGACCCTCCCATTGATGAGTCTCTCATTAAATGTTATGGTCATCTGACGGGGCAGCGTTTTGTCATATTGTTTGACCCAGGTAGTATGCATGATGTGATCAGTCCCTCTCTTGTTGAGAAAGCCCGCCTAGAGGTTAGTCAGAAATCTTCTCTCGAGGTCTTTGGCTTTGCTCCTGGTATGGACTCTCTCATCACGAAAGAGTGTCTTGTTGTGTTGTTTACAGTTCAACAAGCTACTTTCCGTAGAATTTTTTTTTGTCTCTCCTCTCTCAGGATCTGATATGGTTTTGTTTGTATAACCCTCTCATTGATTGGGCAGAAAATACGTTCACTCTCAATGCCAATAGTGACTCTCCCATTGTCATTCGTGGAGAGCAAGTTGTTCATTCTCTCTCTCTCATTGCTAATGTGTAGGCGAAGATTGAACGGATTCAGGAGAAGGAGACTCTATCAGTCTCTTCTTCTCCAAAGCATGACACACAGGATTTGCATGATTATGAGAAGCATGATAAATTGAATGATAAATTTGCATAAATTGAGTTTTAGCACGCATTATCTTGGCTCTTGAGCCTAGGTCAGCACGAATGATAATGATTCGTCAGCACGCATTATACGAGTGTTTCATTCGTGATCGTTTCCTGTATTTTAGTAAGCGTTTTTATGTGATCCCTTTCCCTAAGCTTTACATATTGTACGTTGAGCACGTTTCACTCATGAATGAGCACAAATGCATGCGGATTGTTCATGAAAAGCTGAAAGGTATGCATTCAAGGAATTCACATTCCATGTCTCTTCCTTGGCACGACACAGTCGTAGAAAGAGCACATGAAAGTATGAGCACCAAGCATGGGCATTTCCGTTGTGAATTGCCACAGGTGATTGCTTTAGATCATAAGGGAAAGATTCGATCTCATTGTTTGCGTGTGTGTGGTGAACGGTTTGGCACTCTGTCTCTTTGTTCATCTACATTGCATGCACAGTCTTTGAGGAAGACAAGATAATCACTTTACATGGTTTTGTGTTGGAAGTGGTTTCAGGAATTTTCAGCCATGGAGATTCTTGAAGAAGGAAGAAGCATGACTCTCGATGAAGTTGAAGCATCGAAGGAGCCACAAAAGACTATGTGTCGCTTTTGGCGCAGCCCAAACAAGCAAGTGTTGCAGACCTTTATGAAGTTCAAGTACCGCACGACCCACACATCAGAGTGGGCCGGCGAAGAGTCCCTTCCAGGATTCCGGATGCTATTGGCGATCTCCCTCGACGTCATACAGTTCGGTACCAGTACCTCACTTTGAAAAGGAGGGGATGTCACGTGACACATCCAACCCTATGTGTTCGTGGACGAGCTACAGCACGACAAGGGTTCAGTCAGTCCAGTCAGTCTAGATTTAGAAGTGATCTGGCACTTTTGTGAGCCTGTTCGCAGACCGTGCATGTCCAGTCACTTAGTGTAGATGCATATCCTCTGGTTGCACACAGCATGATCATAAGCATTCCCATCAGAATCCATCAGAATCCTTCAGGGGAATTTTCAAGTGCATTTAGCCTATTTTTCCTATTTTTGACATTTTTCACTTATTATTTTTAAGTGACTTTTGTTGGAAAGTAGGTAGGGCAAATTGAGTAAGTTTGTATATAAGCAAACCTAGACTAGCACTAATTGGTAGAAGAGGCAGCAGGAGCACCAATGCTCAACATGCAACGTCTCAGCAAGAACTTCCCTTGGTGGCGGTTTCCCTCCAAGCAGGGACTCAGATCCCCTAGCGTTTTCATCAAGCATCCTCGCCAGGCATACTCAGTCCCTAGCGTTTTTCATCCTAGCCTCATCGCCAGACAGTCCCAGTCCTAGCGTTTTTCCTCCAAGGAACTATCGCCATAGACCACCCCTCTTGCTGGCGTTTTCAGCATATCAGAATTACCCACAACCCTTGCGTTTTTAGCAGGACATAACAGCAGATTTTCAGCCATTAAGAACCTGCCCACATCAATGTTTTAGTGTCAAATCATTTCAGCCATTAGCGTTTTTGAGGACAACAGCCATTCAGCCTCCGATTTCAGCAATAGCGTTTTTGGGACAGTAGATAAAGAGTAGCAGATTTCAGCCATAGCGTCGGTCTCGTCATCCCCGTCGTCGACATCGACCTAGCCTAGACGTGCATCAGTCACATGCATTCAGTTTGTATCGGTTTGTGCAATCAATAGTAGACTACTCTCGCCGACGAGAGTGGTGCCTTCGGAGGAGGGTTTTACAACGTCTTGGTGTCGTATTTCTCTTCTCTCTCTATCTCTCAGTCTCATGCACAGTGTCCATTCACTTTGTTATGATCATTGCACTCTCTCATTAAGAACGGAAGGCTCTACCTTCCATAAGAACAAAAAGGAACCTTGAGCACAGTTCGGACGGAGCACTCATCTTGAGCAAAGTTCAAACATTCATTCCGCTGCACCTAACACAAATAGACCTCCCTACAGGGTTAGTGCGGCTTAACAAAAAGTGATTATGAGCCAAGTAGAGGAGCTGTTAGAAAAAGGGTTGATTAAACCTAGTTCTTTACCCTTTTGCTCCCCAGTGCTTCTAGTGCAGAAGAAGGATAGCTCTTGGCGCATGTGTATTGATTACTATGCGTTGAATAAGAATACCATCAAGAACACGTTTCTTATTTCAAGGATTGATGATATTCTTGATCATTTAAGCGTGTTGCAATTTTCAGCTGGATGGACCCTAAGAGTGGGTACCATCAGATTCGTATCAGGCCAGAGGCTGTGCACAAGACTGCGTTTTGGTCTGTATGAGTTCTTAGTAATGCCATTTGGTCTGACAAATGCTCCTCCTACATTCAATATGATGATGGATTGGATCTTCCGCCCACAACAAAAGTTTGTTGGCACAATTTTTAATGACATGATAGTTTGTTCAAAGAATGAAGAGGAGCATAGGCGTCGCTTGACCATTGTGTTCGAAGAGTTGCGTAGTCATAGGTTGCTCATCAACCCCAAGAAAAGTGAATTCTTCTTGGAAGAGATCCATTTTCTAGGCCATATAATGTCAAAGGATGATGTCTGGATGGATCCTGCCAAGGTTGAAGCAATCAAGACATGGCCAGACTTGAAGACTGTGCATGATGTCCGTAGCTTCGTGGGATTATGTTCTTACTACAGAAGGTTCATCGAGAACTTTGCCAAGATTGCTTCACCCCTACATGCTTTGCAAAAAACTTTTAATCTCTTTAAGGAAAAGATGACTTTGGATCCTGTAATTGCTAAGGAAGGTATTTCTTTATTATATTAAAGCTTGAGCAAAGTACAACACCCGAAGGGGTCCTTTGCTCTCAGACTCTGCGTGCAGATGCTCTGTAGAGCGAGGCCCCAAAGGGTCTATTTATTCTTACAAGGGATGCCCCAAAAGCAGAGTCCCAATAGCAGTAAACTCAAAAGCAATCAACTATCAAAAGCATATGGTCTAAAATCTGCCCCCAAAAGCAGTCAGTGCAAATTGTGGAAGTCTGTATAGCTTGCCACGTCAGCACCTGTCAGCGCCGATTGCGAAAATCCGTATTGTGTGTCCACGTCATTCTGTTGTCCGTACAACTTGTTGCCATGTCATCACCCTCTGTTTGGGCAGTACTGCCACGTCATCTGTTTGTGACACTTCTGTTCTATGTAGCACGATGATTCCGCTCTCGTGCACCTCTCTGCCCTTTTGAAAGCGCTACTCATCGTATGTACAATTGTGTGTTTATTCGCGATTGCCGAGGCAAGAGCCTCTTGCATGGGTACTAGTTTAGCTAATTGCTAATCCTCCACAGGTACAGGCTGATTTGGAGAGATTTCACCCGAGAAGTCTCGTCCAAATCAAAGGGCAAGTAGCACTACAGGTGCAGGAGATGGAGGGCTTGCTACGGATGTGTGTGACCGGCACGCAAAACGGAGCCCAAAACAGGGATTTATAGCCTGCTGTGTTTTTCTGCAAGTTTAGGGTTTCGACCCTTTTTGATCCCTGATAGTCCCAGGAGCTTCGGGGAAGCCAGGGAACCTACGAAACAGGTGATCTGGTGCATTTTAGAGGCGAAAAGCAGAGATTCAGCGTGCTATATTTTCTTGCGAGGTTTGTCAAAGTGCTCTTATGTGCGTGGGAAATCACCTAGGGTATAGGGATTTTGTCTGTGAAGCCTCCTACTGCAGTTATGCTCCCGAAAAGTGGGCTAGAGTAGGTCAACTTCTGCCCAATTAAAGTGTGACAGCTCGTAGGAATTCACAGGTTTTCCTCCATTGTTTGACTGAATAAAGAAATACTGAAAGGGGCGCCAACCTTTGGGGCCAACGTGGTGTCACTGTCTACTTGGGAGCACTCTAGCTGCCAAGTCGTGGTTTTTGTGAAGTGTTGAGTTCGATCTCAAGTTTATTTGTGGAGTTCTGCTGTGTTGTGAAGTACAGGTAAAGTTAATCAAAGTAAAGATCGAGTGAAAGCCAAAGTCTACCGCGCTTTAGTGAGTCTACGGGCCGGTTACATTCCTTGGTAGGAGTAGCAGGCCATTAGAAAATGCTGAAGCATATCTATGTAATGAGTTAAATGCCCTTCCATCTCATAGAATATTGCTAAGTAGATTGCTTCTTCCTGTGTATCGCTGGATAACACAGCTCACATACTGACTGTTTGGTGTTACAACCTGATGCCCATGTTGACGCATAGCTCACAATAAATATTGCACAAGTATTTTAAATAATTCAGAATTGTAAGTAAACTCCTTTTAAATGTATGTGGGAGGATCTCCCGCACCCATGGACAAGCGCTAACGAACCACTGGACCGTCGCCACCATCCGAAAGCACTCCCTAGTTGGGGGGGGGGGTGTTTGAAGGTCATAGGCATGCAACTGTAAGGCTGTGCATGTGTCCCTTATCACCTGCCTCACACGCTTGGGGTGACCTTATGCATACCTGGCCTCACAGACTCTCCAAGTGTTCTACTTGTGGTGGTCATCGTCACAAACAAGGACTTGACCTCCATATATAAGTAGCTGGTGACATTGATTGCGTCATACCAGTGTCGGCTTGGACACATGACATTCATCCCATTTAGTATCCTAGACTAGGCCCTGTTTCTTAAGGTATGGACATAAGATAGTTCCCCCCCTCTAGGATCACTGGTATCTTCATCGATAAGGTATGGAAATTGAGTCTTCAAAGCTCTAATAGACTCTCAAGCAGTGAACCTTTTCACTTAAGTAAGAACTAGTTATAGACACAAGCAAACTGACGACGGTTGGGGAAAACGAGTCTTCAAAGCTTTGTATAGACTCTCAAGCAGTGAATATTTAGGGGGACCATTTCACCTAAGTAAGAACTAGTTATAGACACGAGCCAACTGACGACGGTTGGGTTGTTTTGTTCCAAAATTGCCTTAGGCTCTTGAGGAATGGGCTCTCAAGGAACGTACTTAGTTTGGATGTCTTTCCAACAGACTACAGTTCTCGGTGCAACAATTTTAGTTTCACTTGACGCTTGTATATTTAGATATACCATTGTCTAATATTAAGATTCTTCTAATATCTTCTCACATTTATCATTTGTTGTGCCTGACAGTGGACATTGGTTATCACCTATGAGGTGTTGAATCTGAAGATTGCTTCTGATCATGCCCAGCTTGTAGATGTCTTCCAACACGTTCACCTTATTCCATAATGTCTCATTTTGATGCCTAGTGACAATCTGGAAAGATTAAAAAAAAAAAGAGTACCACTGTCAAGGCCTTTGTATTAAGAAGAAGATTGTTGAGTTTTTGCAATCTTCATCTTGAACACTTCTTCACGTCATTCAAGGCCTTCGTTTGTGAAGGAGATATTTGATCTGTTGCAAGTAAGCATTTATTATCTTCTTGCCCATATTCATCTTGGACAATTTTTTGATTGTTGTCGACGTACACAAAGATAGCTTCTGGTCATGTCCAGACTCCATATTTCATAACAAGCTTGTAGATGTGGAAAGGTAATCACACAGAGTACTACTTTCATGTCATTCATGGCCTTTGTATTGTGAAGGGTTTTATTGAATTGTTGTAAGCATTCATGCTCTTCTAATCAATGTATCCAGCCCACCAGTGCCTACACTTTCTTTTGAAGCACGATTTCTGTTTGCCTGATGTGGTGAGCTAGGTCTTAGGCTCTGGAGGTGATGTTCTGAGCATGGGAGCTTGTAGCTACTCCGGCCTAGTGCCACTGCTCAAGGACCGGCATCCTATATCACGAGCCACACACGAGCAGGCACTGCTAAGGGTTTATGGCCAAAGTGGTGAATGAGCCAAGGGTCCTCTATTCATAAGATTCGGTAACACCCCTAACCTGAGGGCCTGGTTCACAGTTGCCAGACACAGCTTAGGCACCCATCCTGATGTATGGGGACATGACAATGTTCCTCCTTGAAGTCGAGTAGTGGTCCTAAAGGCTTGGTTCTCATTAGCCAAGCACAGCTAAGGAACCCATTGTGATGCATGTGGTAATAACAATTGTTGAGGAGTACTAGACCCAAAGTCACCCTCCTCTTGGTTCAAAGGCTATGTGCACTGGAGTGATTTTAACTGGCTCTCTATGCTTGTAATAATAGTTACTCTTAATGATATTTTGTATTTTCTGAATTGGTCACAGTGAGTACATTTTGCGTGTACGTGAAGCTTTGGAGCTGGAAGATACGGTAAAGAATTATGAAAATGGGAAGTCTCAAAATTGGTGAGTATATGCGTCCGCTAACTTTATGATTGGCTCTTACATCAAAGAGTAGAGAATCACTGCTGGCTTTATGGTTTTTGATAAATTTAGCACAAACTATGGGTTCCAATAGACTTGCACGTTTAATCTCTATACAAACTTGCAAATTTCTATATTACTCAGCAGTTCGGAATCATGCTGGAATGTGAGCAAAGGGTAGTCAAACGGGAAATACAATGCACCATGTATGATGTATTCATTTTTGAATGCTCAAAGATGACTGTCATAGTAAATGCTGCACGATGCTAACCTTCCTTCGTCGTGTTTGTCAATTAATCATAGAATAGTTAAGTCTGTCAATGTAAGCTCTTGATAATTTATTTTTGGCCTCTGCACGGAGATTGAAGATAATTGCAAGACAACACCATTTGCTTGATTGTTGCAGGAGATATGTATCTAGTATGCATCAAATGCGGTCTGGCCCTGTTTCTTTTTACCTAGAAATGGCAGGTAATGTCTTCTATGTCTGAAATTTGCGACATTTGCTTGCTGTTGTGCTGTAAGTCTTGGTTGAATCCTTGAAAATATTTGCAACCTTCATGGTCGAAAATGGTTGACGGTTGTCCAAAGGAGTGTCGCTTGTACCTTCTTTCTTCAAAATATGCTACTCTGCTGTCATCTGCCATTAATGTTGAAATCTTTTAAGTTTCAGTTGTAGTTTATAATTGCTTTTGCTCTTCGTTGGTCAAGGTGGGCTAAGTTTCCTCGGCATTGCTGTCACTTGTTAACAAATAGTTTGTGTTTTTAGGGACTTACTCCTTATTAACCTAAGAGCTAGTCTTGAGCCCTGATGACTTTTTTCTTAGTGAGGATCCTCTTAGCTCCTTTCCCAGCTATGCATATTCTCACAATAGCTGGTCTCTTGTCAATGTTCTTTGGAGAATTTGAGGTATCGTGTGTACAACACAAGCTTTTAGATATGAATCACACTTGCGCACGCACACGCTCGCACGAAAACGAAAGAACAAACAGAGAGACTCTTATGTTCTTGTAACACTATATGTTATTCGTGGAGAATCTTAAACTGAGGGAAAACCCACAATGCATGTGAGTGGGCCATAACTCAAACCTACATAGGGTGGAGATGCATGTAGCTAGAAACTAAAGGAAAAGAGAGATTTAATCCTTGGCGTTTAAAGAAATATATGATAGTTCCTAAGACTCCAAGTGCATTGTCCACAAGGTCCAATATCAAAGCCCCTAAAAAGGAAATGGAGGCATTTGGGTGGGTGAAGGATGTGAAATGATCCCAAATATCCAAGAGCAATTGCCAAAGTGGGTGTCACAAAAACGAAAGCGTGCACTTAAATACTTTTGTGATTAGTTTAATTAATTTCACGTATTGACACGGAGCAGAACTTAGAAATTAACGCAGAAAGAGAACACAACACTAGGGACTAGAAGATGGGTTGGTCCCTCCCCCTCCCCCCTTCCCCTTGAGGAGATTTTCTATTAGTCGTGAATTGTTACAAGCACTTAAACCGGTAAAGTTGCATAAAGATGCATGTATTCATGAGCCTATTTGGCCGAAATTTTTATTACCTGTAGCCGAGAACGGCTATTTCTGCTTCGCTATGGAATCTTCTGGTCGGAGGGATCCCTTCTGTTATTTGCTCGCCTAGGGGATGCCCAAGCGAGTGCTTGGGTGAAAGCTGCTTTTGAAATTCGGCGGAGAGCTAAAATTTATATTGCTCTTGTCTAAGTGCGGCTACTCCCCACAGGGACGCACACAAGCTCTTATGGCTGCCCTCTACCTTCTCCATGTGTTGCCATTGCATGGCCTTCACGGACGCCAGAACATGGAATCGTTGAGGGGAGAGAGAGAGGGCTGAACTGAGAGCTGAGAGAAAGGTGTGTGTGTGTGTGTGTGTGTGTGTGTGTGTGACTGTTGCAGAGGGGTCTCAGATGGTAGGGCTACCTGCTTATGAGGCCTAGCGTAGGATTTTTCCATGCTAGTTGGCGTTAGAGAGGTCTCAGAAACTTGCCAATGTTGGTCTTTCTAAAAACTCAAGCTAGTTACTGTTTTTTTAGCCTTGTTTTAATGTTTTAAGATTTTGACCGTGTTTAGATCGGGCCGGCCACCCATCTTTAAAGGTTTCAAACCTTGGATTAAAAAACGAGCATTAAAACTCCGGTTTCTGATCATTCTGGAGCATTATTATCTTGACCTATTTCATGTCTCTCTTGACTGAGTTTGTCGCCTCTCGCCGGGGTGTATTTTCACTGTGTCAAGCCGGTCAGTTTCTTGGGCGGCCACCACCAAATTATTAAATTGTAACTTTTTTGAGCGAACTGGGGACACCATCTTATTCATGTGCTTGCTCTGAACTGTTTTGCACTATGTCCGAATGTTGCTCTACTTATCATACTATCTGGACACGGATAAATTTTCAGATGGCACATTGCATCAAAAAATTTACTCGTTCTTAAAATCATTATGGTAGACATTCTCTGACATATTTATCTATGTCAGCTCGTAGTGTTGGCTAATAAAAATACTTTTTTTAAGGCCTGGACATTATGCCTTTGTGTCGCGCGTAAGGAGAAGCACGGGCTTCATCTGTCTCGAGGACGTGGCAACTGTTAACTATGTCACGAGGACGTGGCAACTGCTAACCTTAATTGTTGGTTTCTTTCCAATGATTTTTGTTTTATTTTTGAGACCCTCTTTTTGAAGTTGAAAATGGTTGGACATTGTATGGCCAATGTGAACGGTAGTCTATTCGAAGAATGAAAGAGGAGCATAGACGTCACTTGACCATTGTGTTCGAAGAGCTGCACAGTCACAGGCTACTTGTCAATCCTAAGAAAAGTGAATTCTTCCTGGAAGAGATCCACTTTTTTGGCTACATTGTTTCAAAGGATGGTGTCAGAATGGATCCCGCAAAGGTCGAAGCTATTAAGACATGGCCAGACTTGACGACTGTGTTCGATGTCAGAAGCTTCTTGGGATTGTGTTCCTACTATAGAAGGTTTATCAGGAATTTTGCAGAGATAGCATCACCTCTTCACACTTTGCAAAAGAAAGAGGTCACTTTCAGATGGACCCAAAAAGAGATTTCAGCTTTTAGTCTCTTAAAGGAAAAGTTGACTTCAGATCCAGTAATTGTTTTGCCAGATCTCAGGAAGTCATTTGTTGTCCAGTGTGACGCGTGTGGCAGTAGCATCGGAGTAGTGCTAATGCAAGATAGACGAGTAGTAGCTTATGAAAGCCAAATTTTGCAAGGGCCAGAGAGGACTATGCAAGTCTATGAGAAAGAGCTCTTGGCCGTGATTCATGCGCTTTCTAGCCGGAAGCACTACCTCTTAGGTGCCGATTTTGTTGTCCAAACAGACCATCAGACCTTACGATACTTCTTGACACAGTCAAAGTTATCCGAAAAGCATATACGATGGGCAAACATTCTTTCTATGTTCCACTTCCAAATTATGCATGTGGAAGGCAAGAAGAATGTTGTGGCTGATGCTTTATCAAGGAAGCCACAAATTTCAGCTGTGTCAATTCCTTATCATCATGAGCCGGATGACATGAAAAAACAGTATGCTACTGATGAAGATTTTGCAAGGATCTTTGAACAGTTACAAGAGGGGCAACATCATGAGCACTACCTCCTCGGAGATGATTTTATGATGATGCATGGCAGACTTCATGTCACTAGGCCATTGCGACATAAGGTCATGGAAGAGAGTCATGTCGCACTGTATGCAGGGCATCGTGGTATTGATGCGACAGTTAAAGCGGTAGAGACATTCTTCTATTGGCCTACCTTGAGGAGAGGTGGATGCCTTTGTGCGAGCATGCATGATTTTCCAAAAGGTCAAGTTTGATAGGCAAAAGGCACCAGGGTTGTTACAACCACTGCCGATTCCGGATAAGCCATGGGAAAGCATTGCTATGGACTTTATCTTTGATCTTCCAAGAACCCCAACAGGGAAATGATGGTATATGGACCATTATATGTAGGTTCAACAGGCAAGCCCATTTTATCCCTGTCAGGAAGAAGATAAAATCTGATCAAGTGGCACGCTTGTTGTAACAAACTTGGACACTTCAAGTCAAGATTCTACCGCGACACCGAAGGAATTTACTTCAAAACAGTTCAAAGTTCACAATTGATTCGACACGGCCCGGTGGGGAATGATGGTATATGGACCATTATCTGCAGGTTCAACAAGTAGGCCCATTTTATCTCGATCAGGAAGAAGATAAAATCTGATCAGATGGAAGGCTTGTTGTAACAAACTTGGAAACTAGTCAAGATTCTACCGCGACACGACAGGAATTTACTTCAAAACAGTTTTCTTGCGTAGAAATAAAGCAGGCCCTATTGCGTAGAAAAAGCTGCCAAAAATCCGTACGTTGTTGCCACGTCATCAGTCCCACAAAACGCGCTGCATTTTTCGGGAGGCCGTACGTTGCCTGCCACGCCAGCAATGCAAAAATTTTCTTGCTTTCCCGGGTGTGTGTGTGTGTACAGGGCAGCTACGTCACTAGTTTGTGACATACCCCCCTCTTGAAAGCATTGTAATCGCCCTCGATTACGCTTGCAAAACAGACAGAAGCCATAAACTGTCCTAGCAAACATTGACTGTTAGTACCGACGAACTAGGAACACACATCTAGCACATGTACCAATCGACAGTCACATCATACGACATCACAGGACATCACTTGATATCACGGGACATCACATGACAAATCACATTTAACATTCAGATCTCAGACCATGATTTATCGGCAACGCAATTAGCAATCGCATCTAGATCCACTTAGGACCTCATAGATGCCCGATTGACTAATCCCTATTGCAACCATGTCTATCGAGATCATTCAGACCAAAATGCTACAGTCATTTCGTCTATCAGTTCCTGCACTTAAACAAGTCAAGAACAAATCAGTATCATATTGTTGGGAATTCCTGTTCATAAAGTCATTACGGCAGAATACTGTCAGCTCACACTATCCGTGAAACTCAAAGAGACACCAGTGACTTTAGTATTGAAAATCGATGCAATATGTTGACGAAGGTGCGGAGCAACTCCCCTCTTGTGCATACCAGCTGCATTAGATTTCGCCCAAGCCGAGTTCGGGGTTCCATTTAGAATGGACTATGCTAATCCAAATGCTTCGAGGTAAAGATTTACAATCTGAGGAGTATCTGCTAGGTCCTCCTCCTCCATCCACTTCGCATTCAATGCCTGATAGTTCTTGAATTTAACCAAGAACCGCCTTATTGCTTTACCCTTAATCTTTCTGTCTTTATGTGCCAATATCTATTCGGGAACAAGGATCTCCTCGTTTTCTTCCACTTTAGGTTGCTCATCAGGCTCCCCATCTTTGGGCACATCGCCTTTAAAAGGCTTCAAGAGACTCACATGAAAAGCATTGTGAATCCTCCAAGTTTCGGGCAACTTCAGTCTAAAGGAGACATCATTTATCTTTTCGGAAATCTGGAAAGGTCCGTAATATCACATACTAAGCTTTGGAAAAAGCCTCTCCTTTCCCTTTTTCTTTCTCAGGCGTGCCTTCTCAATACGTAAGAGCACCCAATCGTTCTCCTTCAATTTCACATCGCGACGATGGCGATCTGCTGCCTTTTACTGTCTTTTGCAAAGCCTTGTGGACCTTGGCAAAAGTCGTGTCCAAGTCACGCATTTACTCATCGGCTTCAAAAATCTTATCTTTCGTGCTTAGGAAGGGTGGAACCTTTGTAGCACCTTCAATAATCTCAAATGGCGCCTTCCCCGTCGAAGAGTGTATTGTGTTATTGTAGGCAAATTCCACCAAAGGTAAATACTTTTCCCATTGAGTCTTCTGATCCGAGATGTAAGACTTCAATAAATCTAGTACCACGGAATTGGCAATCTCAGATTGCCCGTCAGTCTGCAGGTGGAACGATGACGAGAACTGCAACCGCGTGCCAATGTTCTCCCAAATAGCCTTCCAAAACATACTCGAGAATATGGGGTCTCTGTCTGAAACAATCGTCTCAGACATGTCATGTAATCTAAAGATCTGGGCCATAAACGATCGTGCCCACGTTGTGTTTTCGGGAGATCAAAAATGAAATCCATTGCAATACTTTTTCAGGGGCAGGTGGGTGTGCGTAAAGGCTGTAACAATCCCTATGCTTTATGCCTGTCAAAACTTGACCTTCTGGCATACCAAGCAACTGCGTACAAAATCGTCCACGTCCTTCTTGAGTCTCGGCCAAACAAAAGTATTTCTCTACCCCTTTCAAGGTGGTAACAATGCCGCGGTTACTCGTAAAAGGCGGACAATGGCATTCGGTTAGAACCTTTTCCCTCAACGGCTGTGTAACGCACAACATGGTTTTCCTCATCAAGTAGCCTTCCCGAATGGAATATCCCGCTACTATCTCCCCGTTCCATATCCGAGTGAAAATATCTACAAAATCTGTATTTGTGGCATACTGTTCGACCATATCCTAGAAGCTCCTATGATGTATCGCGGAAATAGCCAGAAGCAACGGCTTCCGAGACAAAGCATTTGCCACCAAGTTCTTCTGTCCGTGCACATGGACAATCTGAAAGTGAAACTGTGACAAGATGTTCGCCCACCGCATCTGCTTTTCTGATAGCTGCTTCTGTGACAAGAAGTAGTGTAAACTCTGATGGTCTGTGAAGACAGTAAAATCCGCTCCGAGTAGGTAATGTCGCCACTGAGTAAGAGCATGGATAACTGCCAAAAGCTCTCTCTCATAAATCTGTGCTGTTAATTCCGGCCTTGAGAACAATCGGCTCTCGTAGGCAATGACATGGCCTTCTTGCATTAAGACGCACCCAGAATACGACCACAAGTATCACAATATTCTTCAAACGACTTCTGCAAATCCAGCAGAGTCAAAACTGGTCCTGTAGTCAAATTCCGTTTCAATTTCTGAAAGGCAGTCACCTCTGTGGGTCCCCACGAGAAAAGAACTCCTTTCTATGTCAACAAATGCAAAGGGGTAAGCAACCTATGCAAACTTTCTGATGAACCGCCGATAGTAAGAATATAAGTCCAAGAAGCTTCCAACTTCATGGACATTCTTTAAATCGGGCCAATCACGGATAGTCTCTATCTTGGCCGGGTCCATCTGCACTCCTGATGCTGAGACAATGTGTCCCAAATAGTGTATCTCTAGGCTCGGCTCACACGGTAAGGTGGTCGGTTCGGTGGTGTATTTCCAGGTATCAGATCAATGGTACGATCCTCAGGACGAGTTGGTGGCAACTCGCCTGGCAGGCCCTCTGAAAAGCAATCGGCATGAGTGTGGAGAAAATCTTGGCGTTCTTTTTTCGAGGTCAAAACCTATTTGACCTTCAATCATCATTCAATACTTTCCAGAAGGTAAAGAAACTGAATTTTCATCAAGTACAATGTCTGTGCCCTTCATTTGTCAAAGTCGCTTTCTTGGCCAGATAGTCAATCACGGCGTTGTTCTTGTGGTACCAAGGGATTTCAAGTAGGACGTCACAACCTCCCAAGGGAATTACGTAGAAATCCTCGTGCCCTAAACACCCATGACATTGCAAACGAAGTTCGCCAATGATCGGTGTAATGGCAACATCCTGTCCGGATGCCGCTAGAACTACCTCCGTCTGTGGCCTCAGCCTGTCGGGCGTAATTCCAAATCGAGCTGCCAAAAGGAGTTGGCCTTGGCTCCTTCATCAAAAAAGAAAGAGGGCTTCCTGATCTCACTTTGCCCTAAAAGCGGCAAAGTTTTGTACTTTCATTCATTTGGTTCGGTTCAGGCTCCACGCAATGTGGTACCAATCTTGCTTTTATCTGCCTTTTCTGCCACGTTCCTCAGTTGCTTTCGAACTCTTTGACCTTTCTTCATCCTGTTCATTCGGTGCTTTTTTAGGGCACTTTACGGAGATGTGCCCAGTTTCCACGCATTCAAAACACTTCCCCTCTTTGATATAGCTGACCCTCTCTCGGAGAGTGAGCTGGGGTCGTGCATCCTTTTCTTTCTTTTCTGGGTTGCTCTTTTTCTTTCTACTATTATTCGAAGTCCGTTCGGTCCTTTGCGTCATGATTTCATTTGTGGGGTAGGTCAAACTGCTCTAGTGAATGACAAAACCCCGTTTTGCATGACTCATCAATTACTGAATGGAGTCTGACTTTTGCTGTAAGTAGTGATCTCGGATCTCTGTAGAAAGTCCCAAGGTAAACCGCTCAATCTGTCCTTTGAACAAGATCTTCTTAAATGAAGACGTTGGTAGAAAAGAGCTCCAGAATCTCTCGCAATATGCGTCCAATGAATCTCTCTTGGTCATCTGAAGATGGTTCCAAGCAGTTCGTATGTCACGTTCGTACTCTCGAGTCAACCAAGAAGAAATAAAAAGCCTTTTAAATTTCAGCCATTTAACTGGCGCTTTCTTGTTCAATAGAAGCGTGGACCACCAAGTTTGAGCATTTTCCTTGAAGTAAGAGGTAGCTCTGTGAATCTTGGAGTGCTCTGAGTAATGTCCTCCAGAGAAAGCTATGTCAAACTGCTGTATGAAGGCCAAAGCCTTCGAAGCATCTCGTAATCCAGAAAACGTGTCAAATTTAATTGACTGTCCACCTTCTTTAAACTCTCTGGCTTTCTTGCTTTTATCCTCCAGAAAGTCATACTGGTTGGCTTTATAGAAATTCTTCTTCTTTGCATAGAATCTGTGATCATTGGAGTCCGAACTGTCTGAAGAGGAGTCCTTTGTAGAACTGTAAGAAACTGGGCGAGATTTAGACTTCTATGCCTTTTTCTTGCCCTTTCCGAAGCTTTGCTTTTTGCTTCGCTTTTTCCCTTTTCTGTCTTCTTCGCTCGAGTCAGAAGAGCTGGAAGAACTATCAGAAGAAGAAGAACTACTCATTCAAATCTGACATTCTTTTTCTGCTTTCTTGCCAAGGCAAAAGCAGATTGACGACCCAAATAACCCGGGAAGTGAATTTCTTTCTTCTGCTTTTTGTTGTGCTTTTTAGTTTTGTTCCGTGTGTCAAAAAACTGAGAAATCCGTGCATCAACCACCTCTTCTAATTCTTGCTCAATAAACATCCTTGGAGTAGGAGGTTTCTTGAGTACTGGTTTGGGGGGTGGTTCTGTGGTTTGCTGCCACTCTGCATACACCTCGTCGAAGGAGGTCTGGGTCATACATTTTGCAAATTTCAGATCCTTCTCAAAATTTAACGTCATCTTTCCTGCATCGTCGATCAATCGTCGACGCTCCATCTCTTCAAGCTCTGCCAGAGTAGGCCGAGGCGGGCTATACTCGTGTGAATCTTCTTCGTGATCTCTTCCCGCATCTCCAGATGTAGAGGAAGTCGATTGAGCTCTGTTTGAATCCGTAAGTGCCGCGTAAAAAGGATCGGATTTCCCGGTAGAAGAGAACTCGTCCGCGCTCTGATACCACTATAACAAACTTGGACACCAAGTCAAGATTCTACCGCGAGACGTAGAATTTACTTCAAAACAGTTCACAGTTCACAATTGATTCGACACGGCCAGACGGAGTTCCGTGCCTAGAGACATTGGCCCCAAAGACTGGCCCCCCTTTCGGTATTTCTTTTTGTATTAATCTGCAACTCAAATTACAAGGGAGTGGGAGGCTCTCACTCTCAGACTGTGTCCATATGCTCTGAGAAGTGGGAAGCGTGACCACACTTATAAAGATTTTACAAGGGATGCCAAAACCAGAGCCCCAAAAGCTGTAAATCAAAAGCCTTCACAAAATAAAGCAATTTTTCCCACAAGCTCTCTTGCTTAGTAAAATAAAGCAGCTTAAAAAATTAAAGCTTTCTATCCTTCTTGCGTAGAAATAAAGCAGCTCCTATTGCATAGGAAAAGCTGCCAAAAATCCGTACATTGCTGCCACGCCATCAGTCCCGCAAAATGCGCCGCATTTTTCGGGAGGTCGTACGCTGCCTGCCACGTCAGCAATGCAGAATTTTCTTGCTTTCCCGTGTGTACAAGGCAGCCACGTCACCAGTTTGTGACACTTGTTCATGTACAATGTGTTTAAGTACCATGGTATGCCACAATCGCTTGTGAGTGATCGTGATTCTCGCATGACAAGTTTGTTCTGGAGAGGATTGTTTGAGAACATGGGCACTACGCTCAAGTTCTCGTCTTCGTTTCATCCACAAAGTGATGGACAGTCAGAAGAGGCTAATTCTACTGTCTTAGATCTGCTAAAATGCTGTGTCAGATGTCAGATAATAAGGGCAAGTGGGAACAGTATTTGCCTATGCTTGAGTATGCGTACAATAATACGGTGCATTTGTCAACTGGCAAGGCACCTTTTGAGATTGTTGGCGGCGGCAAAAAAGTTTCTCCTATTTTGCATACAAAGCACAAGATCTTTGAGGCAGATCGATATGTTGAAAACATGGATGAAATGTATAAGAAAATTAAAGTTGCCTTGGAGAAGACTCAGGCAAAGCAAAAAAAGGTCGTTGATCTTCACCGTAGTGAATTGTTGTTATCACCTGGTGATTGGGTTCTGTTAAGGTTCGAAAAGGAAAGGTTAAAGAAGATGAAGGGCAAGGAACGGCTGTTTTCTCAGCTCAGCATGAGTTACTATGGGCCTTTTCAAGTGCTTGACAAGATAAGCGATGTGGCTTACAGGCTGAAATTGCATGATGCGTGGAAGATTCATAATGCGTTTCGTGTGAGTCTTCTAAGACCCTTCGTGGGTGATGTGCCAGAAGATATGCTAGATGAGGATCAACCAGAAGTTGAGGAACTTGATGAAATCTTGGTACCTGAGCAAGTTTTGGCACATAAGGACAAAAAAGTTAAAGGACAGGTTGCAAGACGCTACTTGGTGAAGTTCAAGAACTATCCGCCTATGGATGCAAAGTGGATGGAAGAGCATGAACTGTCAGAGTCACCAAATGTATTGCAACTTTACCTGGAAGCCTATGGGTTACAACCTACTTATGCCCCAACCCAACGTGTGCAAAGGAGGGGTAGTGATAGGGCTAGCACATCAAATGTACATATATGAATTCAGTGTAATAGATGGAAATGACAAAAGTATGAAGGTCTCATTAAGTCATTTGTATCTATGTGTTCGGACCTTTCTTGCGGATACATGTGATGATAACAGAGTGCTAACAACAGAAGATCATCAGTGGCATGTATTTATGGTATGCAATCGAGGACGTTTGCGATTTCAAGAGGGGGGTATTTCACGAGCGAGGACGTGGCAACTGTTAACTATGTGAGAGGACGTGGCAACTGTGAACCTTAATTGTTGGTTTCTTTCCAATGATTTTTGTTTTATTTTTGAGACCCTCTTTTTGAAGTTGCAAATGGTCGGACATACGGTAGTTTCACCCGCGGACGGGAAGTTGGTCGGCACTAGAATTCGTTTAGTAAGAGGATGTCAGTTCAAGATCATGTAGGCCCCCCCGTCGCACTTAGCAAGTTGGTGGATACTAGAAAGTGAACTTAATAAAGGCATAAAGCCAAGGTGGGGTCACCAAAGGAAAGTACCCGACAGTTGGGCCACATTGCATTTTTGGATGCGGTCCCAATGGGGATAGATGGTCAGATGACCAATGGGAGTCCAACGGAAGCATCCCCCAAAATTTAGGGAACTGCTATTTTGGGCCATGAAATCTGTTCGCGCCATTATCTCTGGAATGACAAGGGGAACATTTTAGAACTCTACTGCAAAGTCAACTGGGCAACCAAGCCGGAGATTTTAAAGCAGCAAGCATGAAACGGGAAATGGCTTGTAAATGTGCCAAGTGGCACTCTATGGTGGACTTTCCTCATGCAAGAGAAGGTAGCGCTCGATTTCTGGGCTTCATTTGCAGCCTGCCACAGGTTAAGAGCTATTGATTGCAAGCTTTCCCTCTCATGTACAGTGTGGCGCAAGAAGTCATGTCCTGCACACCTCACACTGCTCTCTCTCTTCCCTACATGCAATAATGTGATGCCCCACAAGAGGGCTTTTCGTTTGACTCATGTACACTTGTGTGGTTACATGCGTTTTTAGTGAGGGAAGAGCCTCTCTGAGCAGGAACAGGAGTAGCTAACTGCTACTCCAAAAGCAGGCACCGGTGAGGGTGATAACCTCACCGTACAGGTGCAATTTCAGCGCTGGCTATGGGCTGAATTTTGACTGTTTTTCAGCCATATGGACGGCAGAACCATTGGGAAAAGTGCCCCACTGATAGAGGACAGTTCGGGGACTGTTTAGGGCTGAAAACAGGGCAAAAACCAGTAAATACATGAGCTGAATTTATTGTTTTTGGGTAGAAATCAGAGGGTTTATGCCAATGGAAGTGAGTTCAAGGGGAATTGGATTCAGGCAAGTTTTGGGGCTGTTATGTTAACGAAATTTTGCTAGAACAAGTGGTATCTAGCTGGATACAGGCAAAGAATTCCCAGGACTCTCCTTTGTAATTACCCTCTTGAAGAATAAAGAAATACCGAAAGGGGGCCAATTTCTACAGGTTGTCGGCGTCTGCTCGGAGCATTCTAGCTCTTGAGCCGTGTGTGTGCTTAAGTGCTAATTCCCGTCGGAGGTTATCTTTGTAAAGTGCTCTGTGTGTGTCTCTCAAGTAAAGAATTTCGGGTGAAAGCCAAAGCCTACTGCTCCGCGGGCCTGTTTCAAGGTTCCATTGCCAGGACATCAATCACTTTTTCCTCAAGAAGTGAGCTTCGGTTGTTTTGGGTAAAGACATAGACTACAGGAACGCGTGATTACACTATGGCCGACAAAGGGAAAGGCATTATGGAAGAGGGTTCCTCTTCGAAGGACAGACAGGAAATTCCTATGGTGTTCGAGATTGGCGAGAGCTCACGGCCACGTCAGTCTGTACCTCCTGTTGATGTGAATGTCCCTTCAGTACAGGGCTTTATGATTGGGCAACTTGAGGATGATGCGTTCAGGACTCAGTTAGTTGCCGCGGTGAACGTGTTTTCGCAACTGGCGCAGAACCCAAGGTTTATGGAGTTCTTGCAAGCGTCACCAGTGCCACAACAAAATAGGCAACCTACACTGCGAACAGAGCTTGTTGAGGCTCAAGCCCAAGTACTTCATGCGTCTCAGTAGGATATCGTATGTTGCGGAGTCAGGGGCTCCAAAACAGGTTCCTCCCGTCCTTGAACAGGTGGTTAGGACACCTATTCCATAGGCTATGCCAGTTCAGCCCGCCACCTTTCAGAGCCTGCATGTTGTCTTGAATGGACAGGGAACTGGTTAACAGGCAATGCATCCAGTTTTTCCACCACCCACGGTACATCCTGGGTATTTTGGGGGTGGATCTGTGTTCCAAAGTATGGCTGGTTATGCGCCTGGAAGTCAGCTGTACATGCCAGGAACAGTGTTTGGGGGTATGCAAGGCATGATGCCAAACCATGTATGGTACCATCGGCCTGCAACAAGGTTTTCAGAGCAATCAGGGCCAGTTTGGGGTGCCACAGGCTCATTTTGGCATGGCTGATTTTTCTGAACAGCAGCCAAATATCGCACCTCTGACGCAGAATGTTAATGGCCAAGATGTGCCAATGTGCCTTCTACAGTGTCCATGTTGCAGACAATTCCTTATGACAATTTGGGGGCATTGGAAAAGCCGAAAGCTTACAAAGAAGGCGGTGCAGCGGTAAAGTTTAGCACTTTCAGTGGCTTCGAGGATAAAGCAAAGGCTCTCACTTATAGCTTATGCAGGAGGGAATTTTACAGTGGCCTCTAAGGTCAGGAAAGCTGTCACTTTCTTGAAGGACAATGCGCTTACACGGTGGACGACATTGTTAATGCAAGGACATGCACCCGCCACTTGGGTCTACTTCAAATGTTTGCATCTACTTGGCTGTCAAATGAATTTGAAGCCGACGTCATGACAGATTGGCACCAGCTTACTTCGGCTACATGCAAGAGCTTGCTGGAGTACAATCAGAGGTTTTGTAAAGCGTTACTCTCAGTGACCTCCTATAGATTTGTGCCATTGACAGAGCAAATATAGAAGTATTGTTGTAAGCTGCCTAAAGGGCTTCGGTACTACTGTACGAAGAACAGAGTGGCTACCCTCACCAAACTCATGGAGTTGCTAACACTGGTCTTGCATTGTTGAAAGGAGACGACAGTGGGTTTCCGAGCAACGAGAAAGGAGGCCAGCAAAAGAAAAATTCAGCGAAGAAGCCCTTTGTGAAAACGGCTCCTGAAGCGTCACAGGGGTCAGAAAAGGCCACCAAAGACAAGGATTCAGCTAGGACTTCTGGAGGCTGGCAAAGAAACAGAAAAGGAAGCCTTTTGTGCGTAAGTCGCTTGAGAAAAAGAAGGCCCTAATGGTTGAAACCAAATGCTTTATATGCGAGTAGCTTGGTCACTTTGCTACCAATTGTCCACAAAGGAAAAGACCAGCTGACTCAGATGATAAAGAGGACTAGAAAGGCAAGAGGCCTAAACCCACGACAGGTTTGGTGCCAGATATGGTGGGTGACAGGCCCGGTACAGATGCTAGCGAGTTATGCAGGGCATGGGGTAAAGTTAGAGATCAGACGTCACTCATCTTCTTTGATCCAAGTACGAAAGCAAACTTTTTCTCACTTGAGCTAGCTATGAAGCTGGGCATCGGAGCTGAAGAGATGGGGTACACGGCAGAGGCAAGCAAGAGTTTAGTACCTTTCATGCAAAGCAGAAGCTCTCTCTACTGAGACAGATACTCCCACACGAAAGCGGCCTTTAATCAGCCCGAAGGCCGAGAAAAGAAGCCACAAGGAGCTAAGAAGAGTAAATTCCTCACTCCCTCTCAGTTAAAGGCCTACACAGGAGAGAACAAATGTTTCTATTGTGGTGAGAAAGGCCATAGAAAACCAGATTGCCTACAACTTAAGAAAGGCTCTCGTCCTCTTGCATCAAATTCAGTCTCTAACAAACAAGCTAACACCAGGATGGAGAAAGAAAAAAGACAGTTATTCAAGGGGTGGGGCAGTTTTGATACAAGCTCGTCAGATAACTTCATCTCGCTGGACACCTCAGAATCTCTTGGTCTCACTCCCAAGAGGTTGAGAACTCCAATTAGTTCTAGTTCAGCCGTAGAGGGGTCGACCACAAACTCTATTCCAGTGCAAGGGCATTTGAATCTGAAGATCGGAAGTACTCGGATTGAGAGTCTTTTCTAGTTACTCCAATACAAGGATGTGATCAAGAATAGATTTCCGATTCCTTGAATCAATAATATCTTAGACAAGCTACAAGTGGCAAGAATTTTCAGCCATATAGATCTCAAGAGCGGCTACTATCAGATTCATATTGCTCTAGAAGACATACATAAGACCATAGTTACCCGGAACGCGGAACGGGGGAACGGCGACGGGTCCGGAATGGGAACGGCGTGGAACGGGAGGTATAAAAAACACCCAAATAGTGCATTTTTTAGCTCCTTGTGTTTAAATACAAGGAGTATTAGAGTCCTTTGACTCTAATACTCACAAAAAACTCGTTTTGAAGACCATTCAACCTTACTATGACTAGAGAGAGAGAGAGAGAGAGAGAGAGAGAGAGAGAGAGAGAGAGAGAGAGAGAGAGAGAGAGAGAGAGAGCTTGAAGGCTTGAAGCCTTGAGCCTTGAGAGAGTGAGTCTTGAGAGGGAGAGATCTTGAGAGTGTGAGAGGGAGAGAGCTTGAGCCTTGAGGATTACCTTGTGGAGAGAAAGGGGGAGGGGGGTGCATTTTATGAGTCCTTGAGGCCTTGCACACTTCAAAAAGAAGCCCAAACATTTACTTCAATTTTTTTAATTTTTGCCAAATTTGTTTGTAGCCATTGGCCGTTCCGGGGCATTCCGGAACAGTCGTTCCGGTTTGCACTGGCCACCCGGAACGTCTAGACGTTCCGGGCTAGACGTTCCGGGAAGGGAACTGTCCCTCGGAACGCCGGAACGGGGGCTAAGGGACGTTCCCCGGTAACTCTGCATAAGAGTCCATTCCGTACAACCACGGATTGTACGAGTTTTTTGTAATGCCTTTCAACCTTACTAACACTCCAACAACTTTCAATCGAATGATGGATCGAGTCTTTCGTCCTCATTGACAATTCACAGGAATCTTCTTTGACGACATTTTGGTCTTCTCTCACACAGAGGAAGAGCATAAACGGCACGGCACTTACAAACTGTGTTCGAAGAATTACAGCAACATAAACTTCAAGTTAATATTAAGAAGAGTGATTTTTTTTTTAACAGAGATTCACTATCTGAGACACAGTCTCCCACAATCAAGTACACGCAGGGACCCAGCAAAAGGTCAACCTATTTCAGATTGTTTCGGTTCATGATGTCCGAAGTTTCCTTGAACTATGTTCCTACTAGCCGTTTTGCACATGTTGTTGCACCTTTCCACGATCTTACAAAGGAAAATATATCCTTTGTATGGGGGGCTTAACAGAAGAAGGCTTTTGAAAAGCTTAAGTACCTTCTCACCCATGAACCAATCCTCGTTGTGCTTGATCTCTGAAAACCATTTGAAGTACATTGTGATGCTTCGGGTGATTGCATTGGCTCAGTCTCAATCAAGAAGGCCACGCAAATAGCTTATGAAAGTAGACGACTTTGTGATGCGGAGCTTCATGCTTCCATCTATGAGAAGGAACTTATGGCACTTATTCATGCTCTCTCAACTTGGAAGCACTACCTTCTTGGAGCAGATTTTACAATCAAGACGGATCATCAAAGTCTTCGATACTTTCTCTCCCAACGTAAGTTGTCTGAGAAACATATGAGATGGGCCAATTTCCTATCCATGTTTCACTTCCAAATACTGCACACTTCAAATGTAGTTGCAGATGCTGTTTCTCCACGGCCCCAAGTAAATGCTATAACGAGCATACATCATCAAGAGTTAGAATCTCTATCCGAGATGTACCTTGATGACTCCGACTTCGGTGAAATTTGGCAATAGCTACAAACTGGTATTGAAATCTTTCCGTACTCTATTAAAGATGGATATCTTTATTTTCATCACGCTCTTTGTGTGGCACGACCACTTAGAACAAAGGTGATAGATGATGAAACCGGCCCATGTGGCGGTAGGCTTTGGCTTTCACCCGAAATTCTTTACTTTAGACACACACATAGATTGAGTAATACCAAGTCTCCGGCTGTCAAGTCTAAATTCTTTCTGTGCTTGTCTGAAGCGTTCTTATGTTTTTCTTCAGAACGCAAAATCGCTCTCTAGACTTGCCCATAGATAGTGTCCAAATCTTGGAAAGAATCTCAAAAGAAGCTTTGCTTGTAAAAGAATGTATGGTATTGTTATACACGTACTCGTCAAGAAGCAAATACTTTCCCAGTCAGACCATTTGTCCAACACATGGGATTTCAACATATCCAACAGTGTAGTGTCGGCAATCTCACTTTGCCCATCGGTTTGGGGATGATATGCAGACAAAAAGCTCAACTTTGTACCAAGGTTATCAAACAAGGCATGCCAGAAGTTTCTTGTCATGCAAGGATCTTGATCAGTCACAATAAACTTGGACATCCCATGATGATGCTTGAAAATCTGTGCTAGAAAGTTCCTACCCATATTATGTGCGCTTTGATCTTTTTCTTGATTGGAATAGAGTGAGCTTGTTTATTGAATCTGTCTACAATGGTCCAGATTGCATCATTTTCAGTTTGAGTCTTAGGGAGATCCATACTATCCAGATTGCATTATTTCCAGTCCGAGTCTTAGGGAGATCCATAATATCCAGATCATCATTTTCAATCTCAGTCTTAGGAAGATCCATAATATCTCCCAAGGCTTATCAGACACTGGCAAAGGTTGGAGTAACCCAGGCGTTTTGTGCTGATCGTACTTCATTTTTCGGTAAACTAAGCATTTCTTGACATACTGATCGATGTTTGCGTTTAGGCTTGGCCAAAAGAAATACCGTTCCAAGGCTAAGGTCGTAGGTAAAATAACCCGGTGACCAACATAAGGCGAAGCATCTATTTCATCCATGATTTTCTTTCTCAATGGTGCCGCTTGGTGGTGGTAGAGATAACCATCCCAAATAGAATAGGGATACTCATTCTCACCGTTCTGTAGCTTTTTGGAAATAGAGGTGAAGTCAAGGTTGTCTGGATACATGTCGTGATTCCAGTTCTTGGTGATATACAAAAGTGATTGCATTCACTCTCGAGTGTCTAGACAGTGCGTCTATAGCCACATTTTTACTTCCAGTCGTATGGAGGATCTAGAAATGAAACATGGACAAGAAGTTTGCCCATCTCATCGGTTTCTTAGACAATTTCCATTGTGCAAGGAAATATCTGATGATCTGTCTTGATCAAAAAAATTTCTCCTAGAGATAATGCTTTCAGGTAGATAAGGCATGAATCACAATCATAAGTTCCTTCTTGTAGATCGAGGCATGCAATTGTGAATCCTTAAGCCTCTACTCTGAGAAGCCATTGCATGGGCTTCTTGGTTAAGCACTGCTTCGATGCAATCACCTGAACCATCGCATTGTACCTCAAAGGGTTTCCTCAAATGTGGTACTATCAAAATAGGACCATGGCCCAAGAGGTATTTAAGCATATTAAAGAAAGCCTTTTGTCTCATTTCCCACTTGAAGGGGATCTTCTTTGTTAGATCATGGAGTACATTAGCAAAGCCCAAGATGAATCTCTGATAATACGAACATAATCTCAGACAAACTACGTATATCATGTACAATAGTGGGAGCTAGCCAATCTTGAACTTGGATTGTCACAAATCAGCCCTAAAAGTGGGGCCAAGGGATTGGACAATTGAAAAGCCAAAGGACGGACAAATGAAAAGCCAAAGGTCGGACAATGGAAAAGCCAAAGGTGAGACAAGTGAAAAGCCAAAGGTCGGATAAATTGTCCTTTTAAGTGCAGTTCATATCTCTCAAGTTATTCATGTGATTTATAGTCTTCATGATTGACTCGCCCTTTAAATTTACATCAAGGATGATTTCTCTACCCTTAGCATTCTTCAACGTTAATTTTCTCGCCTGATACTCTACCACGACATTGTGCTTGTGGTGCCAAGGCATCCCTAAAAGCACGTCATGCCTCTCAAGAGGCATGATATGGAAGTCCTCTTGCCCTACGTGCCCTTGGCAATGTAACCAAATTTTACTAATAATAGGTGTAATTCCGATGTCATGCAATTTAAGTTGAGTCGCCATATTCGGTGAGATGAAGTTGGCCTTGGCTCTGCTGTCGAAAAAGATTGGGTCTTCCTGAGCTCAATATTCTCATCCCCATGCTCAAAGGTCGTTCCGATGAAATCAAGAACAAGCCCTGCCTTGGTCTTTCCGTTCTTTGCTTGTTCTCTGGTTTATCCTCACCTTTTCTGTCACGGGGACGGTGCCAATGGAAAAGAACAGATTGAACAACTTTGGAGATGCACGACATGAGATGGGAGTGGTGGGGTTCCACCCGGAGAGAGCATTGGCCCCAAACCTTGGCGTTCCTTTTGATATTTCTTTATATTGCTTGAACTCAGTCATCGCCGGCACTCCATCCTTTGCACCTTCACACTGAAGCGTGCGAGAGAATGAGCCCTTGGCTTATATTTAAAGGCCCTTGGCCTCTCAAAAGAAGTTACATGAAAAGCTATCAACTCAAAAGCATCTGGTCCAAAATCACTAGTGCCAAAATCTGCCAGTGCCTTTTACGGAAATCTGTACACCTGCCACGTCAGCAGCGCAAATTGCGGAAGTCTGTATAGTCTGCCACTTGGCATTGCAACGCAAAACGTAGGTGTCTTTATAGCTCCCACGTCATCAGGCTCCATGCAAATCTTTGTGTGCGTGTGTGTGTGTGGCTCCGTCTTTATTCAATCTCTTTAGGTCAATCGGACGGGGTCCCATAAGTTGGTGGGAACTCCTCTTAAAAAATAGGCCTCTCGACAAGAGTTTGCAAGGTGGTATAACTTCTTGTGCCGCTTCTACTTCTTCTGCTACTTCTAGGGTTTAGGCCCCTCGGCCAGGATTTACCGGTTGGCTCCGTTCTTCAGTGGCTTGACATGTGAGCAGTTTGTGACATTTTCTTTCGTTGGACACTTTGCTAGAATATGCCCAACTTCTCTACAATTGCCTTGCTCTTGTAGTATTCTGCACGTTGCTCTATTGTGAGTTTAGGCTGTGTGGTTTTCGTCTTCTGCTTCTTGTCTTTCTTGCTTACCAGAGTCTTTCTTCGATGCTTGGACGCTAGCTCGCCTGTAGTATATGTCAAGGAGCCAGAAAACGTGGAAAAACTATCCATTGCACGCTCTAGAAGCTCGTGGATTTTTGTTTTAAGGAGTATCCTCGGATCTCTTTGGGTAATCCATAGCAATACCACTCTATCTTCTTTTTTTTTCTCCCGAGAAAGAGATCCTTCTATTGGTTAATGAAACTGTCGATAGGGCTACAACCACCTCTACTAGAGAGGGCTACAACAATCATAAGGGGAGACTCTCCCAATGAAAAAACAACATATGTACAATGAGGCTAAATCAGGAGATGGGAGGAGTGAAAAGCCACACAGGTGGACGGTAGTGCCATTTGAGCACACCCTAGACCATGGTGAAGAAAGGCCCAGGGCGCCAGAGTCGAAGGAACGCCTCTCTACGCTTTCGCATGCGGTCGGAGCTGTCTTGAGTCTCTCGAACTGTCCCCTGAGAGTATGGATCAGCTCTAGCCAAAAGTCTCGAATAGTCTCCGATGGTGGCACAAGGTGA
This sequence comes from Adiantum capillus-veneris, assembly GCF_014529385.1. Classification (NCBI taxonomy): domain Eukaryota; kingdom Viridiplantae; phylum Streptophyta; class Polypodiopsida; order Polypodiales; family Pteridaceae; genus Adiantum; species Adiantum capillus-veneris. The sequence goes on along the minus strand of NC_140944.1, from coordinate 4,900,185 downwards.
GCCTCAAAGATGCGGAAGCAGCGGGCCCGCCAGATGAACCAAAGTGTCGAGCCACAGACGAGCTCCCAACACACCTCTCTCACTGCACCACTCCTGTGGAGTAAGCTGTAGCAGGCTGGAGTGTAGGTCGACCTCCCTGTGTCACTATCATCCTGCTGGTGGAGGATAGCTCAAACTGTAATGCAGGGCCCGTGAGAGTGGACCAAGAGGGCCCGTGAGAGTGGACCAAGCAGTTGCCCCCCAAGTGTACTGCTGTGCCTTGGAAAGAGCTGGCATTAGTCGAAGGACTTGAAGCCAAAAATGCTGTTCCATAGGGCAATCACAAAGGCAATGATGTTGACTCTCCAAAGGATGGTCACAAGCTGCACATGCTACCGAGAGGCCACTGTGTACAACCCAGCTTCCTACTGTTGTAGCTCTATGTGCAACCAGCCACTGGAACAACGTGACTCGCTGCGGCTGTCTGGCGTCCCACAACCTCGCCCAAAAAGCTGACAAGAACTCAGTTGTGAGACCCTCCTCCTGCCAATGAGGTGCTGTAGCAGGACGAGCCTCTCTCAGTGCTGCAAGTATGTGACGTCCCAGTCGAACAGTCTACTGAAAGAAAGGGATACCTGGATGGTCGACTGAGGAGAAAGGGTCCCTCCAAAACTACTCTCCAAGATCCCACTGCACTCGTGCTAGTGGAGAGCTCTCCCAAGCCCACAACCTCTTGTGGCCGTTCTCAAAAGCTGCTAATTCAGGATCTATGACACAAGTCCTCCCACAGATGCCCACAATTCGGATCCTCTGAAAACAACACTCTGCAACTTGTTGGGCCTCTATCGAGACTCTGTGTAATCGACCCTTGCCCTGTAGCTCAAAAAACATGGAGGGTACAGTCTTTGAGCAAGCCCGAACTGCGATGAGGACCTCCAATCGTGTGGAGGCACCCATCCCTCTGGGCGCTACTGACTCGAGAGGTGTAAGCCACTCAGTTCGTATTGCCTCTATGATGTCTTGACACATGCTCTGCACCCCTTTCATGCCCTGTAGCTGGATGCTTTGAAGCTCCTCTGACAAACCTGAGAAGTGTAGCCAGTGACCTAGAGAGTGTGCTGGACCCTCTGCCATGGGACCCCAAGAAACATGAGGCCTACTACCAACCAAGTGGCCTCTCTGAGTGCTGACCATGGGGTTTCCAAACAAGGGGCTGTCTCAGGCGCTCCTCGCAAGTAGGTTGGTGTTGCTCCAGGCCTCTCCGCAGCTGCTCCCAGGAGTGAAGCAGGCTCACAACAAAATGGTCCTCTAGTCTCCTGCTCAGGCCAACTCTGCGCATCTCTGTGAAAATCAATCTGGTGGAAGGTCTCCAAGGGCCTCCAGCCTGAGGCACTGTAGCTCCAAGCCGCTGAAGCAAAACCTCCTTCGAGGGTTCCTCCCTTGGAAACAGTCCTTTGACAACAAACTTCCCAAGAAGGCTCTGCTCTGCTGTGCTGGGTCTATGATCCCCCCCCCGAGAACAAGGTAGAGTCGTGTGCACCGTGACATGGCCACCTCCAATCCGATCAGAGAGGTCCTCCAACATGTTGAAGCCCCCCCCAATACACCATTGCTTTGCATGCGGCAAAGACTTCACAACCTGAGACCAGAACGCTGCTCGTGCACTTGCCACATTAGGCGCATAAATGTTCAGGAAATCCATGAGGCAACCCTGAACCCTGAGCTCTGCCTGATACAATAATATCTTTGCCCACAATAGCCTGTTGCAAAGAATACACAATAGTCATACCTCCCCTCCCTGGATGCCTCCAGGTCCAAATGCAGCTGACCAAAACGTCTCATAGTGACCACGCAAAATCTGACCACACCATCTAATGTGGCTCTCACACAGATGATTCTCCTGTAGCATAAGAATATCAATCTCACCACCCACAAGGCATCGCTAAAGCTCCTGACGCAGTTGACCCCTCTGACGCTGAAACTGGGGCCCTCCTAATCCCTGCACATTCCATGAGATGATCGTCATGGAGTCGGTGAGAGAAAACAGATGCTGCAACAGCTACTAACCTCGCTATCTTTGAGGCCGGTTTGGATGGGGAGTAATCCGCATCCGAACGACCTCTAGACAAGCGCGTATGGAGTGATTGTCCCACCCAGGCCCAAGCCGAGCATGCAGTTGTCACAAACGGGAGCGCATAACAAAATACAATCGGATAAATAGAATTTATCACTTTTACTGAAGCCAAAGGATATAGAGAGAAATAGATAGAGAGAGAGAGATAGAGAGTGAGAAGATCGACACAATACTGGGGACCAGAAGATGGGCTGGTCCCCCCCCCCCCCCCCCCCCCTGTAATAGTATCTTTATTACTTAGGAGAAGTCTATACAAGCACTTGAACCGAACGTATTACCACGTTCGTTCTAGAATAAGACTTGATGGTTCCCGGAAGCCTCGGCTTCCGATTCCAAGGGCAAAACCCTATTCCAAGGAACTTCCGTTCCTTATTCCAAATCCTTGAGAACCAAGGTTCTCGCCTCTGGATCTCACCTTCCAGACTCAGGACATGACATCCCTGCAACTCTCTTTTCCAACTCTGTTTCCAGAGTCCTCTTCCTGCAGAACAACTCTGCTTTCCCGGACACGAAGTCCTTACTTGGGAATCCCAACTTTTCACAACTTAAGAGACTACCTCTCTCCGATCCGTGGATCTACTTCCCAAACTCGGGTACGAAACCCTTGGGCTGATCTGGCTCTAGTTCCTCAGAGCGCTTTTCTCCTGCAGAGGCTCATGCCTTCCTATGCTCCTACTCCCTCACGAAGAGGAAGTACACCTGCAATCGAATTCTCAGAGATCATAACATGAAAATCGTTACCTTCAAAGTCTCGACGCTCGAAACGCAACTCGGTTCTCGAAAAGCAATTCCCCGGAAGAGATCTCTACATAGAAAATCCTCTCTTCCAATCCTACACACAAAAGAGGTGTGTTCTCGGGTTCCTTCTCGTAAATCAGCCCCGTCTATGACGTTTATAGGCTGAAAACAGAGAAAAACAGCAGCTTGTCGCGATGGAAACACGCTCCGTAGACACTTCTTTGCGAGGGAACTCACGCACTGGGTCTTGGCGACATCGGGTATACTTGGGACAGTCATGGGCATCACCGGCAAACCTCTAAGAGGACTCTGGAAACAGAGTTGGAAAAGAGAGTTGCAGGGATGTCACGCCTTGAGTTTGGAAGGTGAGATCTAGAGGCGAGAACCTTGGTTCTAAAGGATTTGGAATAAGGAACGGAAGTTCCTTGGAATAGGGTTTTGCCCTAGGAATCGGAAGCCGAGGCTTCCGGGAACCATCGAGTCTTATTCTAGAACAAACGTGGTAATACGTTCGGTTCAAGTGCTTGTATAGACTTCTCCTCAGTAATAAAAATACTATTTAGGGGGGGGGGGGGGGGACCAGCCCATCTTCTGGTTCCGAGTACTGTGTCGATCTTCTCACTCTCTATCTATTTCTCTCTATATCCTTTGGCTTCAGTAATAAGTGATAAATTCTATTTATCCGAATGTATTTGACAGTGGTATCAGAGCATGGTCTCCTCTCTTTCTCTATAAAGGAGGACGACTCTGGGGAGATATGGGAAGAAGCCATGACAAGCCAAGAGAGAAGTAAAGCAGGCGGAACCGTAAGTCCTGCAAGGAAAAGCTCGCAGAGTTGGAAAAAAAAATTTCTTTCTGCAAGAAGTCGACACAAGACTTGGGATTCTCTGAGAAGGTGACCAGAGCATGATGCTCAAGAACCTAGAGAATCCAAGGAGCGGAATGCTCAAGATACTTCAGAACTGATAAAATATCTATGAACATCAATCCAAAACCATAGCCAGGAAATATTTCGGGAAGGATATGAAGGTCTTTAGACCTCAGAACACTCCGGTCAAGTTTGATACTTTTGACGGAAGAGAATATGTCCCAAAAGCTACACCTTTCATTCGACAGTTTGAAGTTGCCTTTGCAAACGGTAATTTCTGAAAAGTGTTGAAGGTGAGGCATGCGGCCAAACACCTCAAGGGAATTGCAAGTACTTGGTGGTATACCAAAGCTTTGCAAGGAATTCACAACAAGACTTAGATTCAATTCAAGGTTGAATTTTTGGACAAATTTTTTTCCTCTATGCTTTGAGGAAGGCATCAAAGAAGATTGGGATCGGTTTGTCCGATAGGAGCACGAGCGAGTCATGGATTATGTGAATGAGTATTTGTTCACTCTTTCCAAGGTGGCTCCATTCTTGAACCTCTTTGAGGAAGACATGATAAAGAAGTTTAACGAAGGACTTTTGCCCGAATTTTTTTTAAACGCATCCGCAAGATACTTTGTAGCAGATGGTGGAGTCGGCATTACAAGCTGAAAGTGTACACCTCAGTGTACATAGAATCTAATCCCCACAGTGGGACGGGAACCATTGAACACAAAAACAATGAATTTTTGTTACCTCTTCTCGAAGGATACATTGCTATCCGGAGAAAGTTTGGAGTAAGGGAATTCAATCTAACTCCTGAGTTCTTGAATAGAAGACCCTCAAATTTTAAGTGAGAGGGCAGGTCTTTGATCAAAGTTAAATCTTTGAGGAATTCATAAACTGCGTATTGCTTTTATGCAGGAGATATGCATGTGTCTAACCAGAACAATCACTCTCGAGTGTTTATGAGAGTAGAATTGAGTTGAAACATTGCTTTATGCGATGGATTGGTCTGCTCAAATATTCGGAAGGTCAACTATTGATCTCATATCCGGTAGTTCACCAACAAATTACCTGCTACTGCGGGTAGGACGGCAAAAAGGAAGGAACCATTTCAAGATTTCAACCAAGAAAAGCTTTCACTAAGCTTGAGTACCTTATGAATCAACACCCCCTACCGGGTCAGGGAAGACATGTAGTGCTTTTCGCACAAGTGAATGAACACTCTCCTTACAAGGGAAGGAACAAGTGATGACTACGGCCTGTGCTCGAGGAATCCAAGGATTGAAATCCTAGATTATTTGATGAGCGGGTTTTGCTCTAAGATCGAGCCAAGGGATCGTCAAGTTGAGCGTCTTCGCTCTAAGGATCTTATGAAGGGAAGGTAATTTCCCAGGTTCACCGAAACTCTAACACAACTTAAGAATTATGTACACTTTTGAGTACATGGATAACACATGAAGATGCAGACCTATGCCAAGGAACTGGACGAGAGTTTGTTATACTCTCTTGAGCGCCTTTTTGCGCGCAAGGATATTTCGACACAAGAATCTCTATTTGAGATGTGTTCGGTAGAAGGAATTTGTGTTTCTCTACGGAGAAGAGGTTTTCTGATGGTCGTTGATCATTGAGTACGTTATGTGCTTTTACCATTACAGTAGCAACTTTTGGTTGCGGTATATGTTTCTCTATGAGCATGTCAAGTAGCATTTACACGTTGATGGAATAAATTCGAACTATTATGTTCGTAAGAATAAAGTTCGCCAACCGTTTCAAAATGGTAAGAATTACATATGGGAGAACATCCCTGAGAATCAAAGAGGGTTCGCTCTATTGTGAACCGGGTTTGAACGTACGTTGAGAAAATGCTATGGCTAGAATCCTATCTGCTTGAGATTTTGCAAGGCGTCATTGATGCTCGCAAGGTGAATCATTTTTTATGATTCTGTAAGGAAGAGACTCTAATGGGCATCTGGAAAACACTGCTGGTGGTAATAACTTGCAGGAGGAAAAAATTGGAAGGAAGTGCCACCGTGCACAAGGAATCTTCGGATTGGAACCGTCCGTCTACGTTGAGCGACGGCCCGGAATAAGAACCTTCTTTAAGGTGATCACAAATTGTGAAAGAAAGACATCAAGCTTAATGCTCTATGACTTGGGCATTCCCTATGTGGGAGGACACAAGAGGCTTAATACCCTCTGGACTAACAGCGCAGGATTATGTGTAAGGACATATACCTAGATTGATTTCTAGGAAGATTATTCTTCTCGAATTTGAGAAGACGGAATCAAGTTAACAGTCTCAGACAAGGAAACTTTGGATCAGAACAATTGGCCTACCCAAAGCAAAGGCCCGGAATAAGAACTTACTTTGGTAAGATGACACACTTTGTCTGCCGCAGGAAGATTCACATGAGCTTAATGTTCTCGACATGCCCTATGCGGGAGGACAAAAGAGGTTTAATATCCTCAGGACTAATAACGCAAGGTTATGCGCAAGGACATAGACCTAAATTGATTTTTAGGAGGATTATTCTTCTCGGGATTGAGAAGGTGGAATTGAGTTAACAGATTCTCGGAAAGACGCGAATGACGAGTTCTTACATGGCTCGTAAGTTTGATGAATGGTGAAGGATATCTTCGAGGTACTAGAGGAAGGACATGAATTGGTAAGATAAGTATTGAATTATGAATTTTTTTGTTTAATTTACTTTTTAAGTTCTCTACTGAGAAAGGACCAGCTTAACTCACCATTGAGCAAGATTTGGAGTTTCTCCCCGGCATTTCATTTGGACCTCTACAGTTGAGGACAACTGTTTATAAGTGAGAGGGACGCTGCTAAATTGGCTTTATCTGACATAAAAATAATTCTAAATGAATTTTTGGATTTATAAGTGAGAGGGTTTTCTCGCTTGGAACACCAGGAAAAATAATTTTAAATGAATTATTGGAATTTTGAGTGAGGGTTTTTCTCACTGGAGACATCCGAGTACAGAGTATTCCTAGTGCATCATTCAAAGTAATGACGGGAGCACTGAGAACGGGAATATATGTAAGGCCACCAGGAACGGGTACTTTTGATGCGTCACATCGGATGGGTAACAGGGAGCATCGGAAAGAAGTATCCGACCATCCGGGAACGAACATCTCTGATGCGTCATAGGATGGGTGACATAGAGCATCGTGAAGGAGATTGTACCGTAAGTTCGGTAGGAAAGGACTAGGTGATGGGTATTCTTGATGCATCACAAGGTGGGTGACGGGTGCATCGGAAAGGGAATATTCATAGTCAGGAGGAAATCCCGGACTGTGTTAGAATTGTGCACAAGGAAAAGCAAGCACGTGAATGAAGATGGGTTCAAAGGAAACATTGAGGAAAAACAAATGCTTTTTGAGAAAGCGGGATTGCTTTTCGGGAAAGCAGATGCTTTCCCGCGAGGAAGTCTATGTCTGCATTGCAACTGTGCATGTGATTACATCCAGGGACGCCTGGGAAGTGCTGTGAAAGCATTGTTTTTAACTTATAAGGTTTTATTGAGTTTTTGGGCAGATTCAGATTATTTTTAAAATATGCCGGCCGCCCACTTAATAAGTGGGCAGCCATCGATAAATAAGGTAACAGATCAGCCAGTGTTTTCTCTCTCTCTTTTTCTGGCAGAGCAGCGCAAAGGAAAAAAAAAAAAAAAGGCCACGATCTCTACGCGGTCAGGAGATATAAAAGCATCACATGCCCTCACTTAGGGAAGGAGGATCAGTTTTTGCAAGAAGGAGATGTTGTTGCAGAGTTCACCTGCAAAGAAGACGTTTGCCGGTGATGCCCACGACTGTCCCAAGTGTACCCGATGTCGCCAAGACCGAGTGCGCGAGTTCCCTCGCGAAGAAGTGCCTACGGAGCATGTTTACATCGCGACAAGCTGCTGTTTTGCTCTGTTTTCAGCCCATAAACGTTGTAGACGGGGCTGATTCACGAGAAGGAACCCGAGAACACACCTCTTTTGTGTGTAGGTTTGGAAGAGAGGATTTTCTATGTAGAGACCTCTTCAGGGGAATTGCTTTTCGAGAGTGTTTCGAGCATCGAGACTTTGAAGGTAACGATTTTCATGTTATGATCTCTGAGTATTGGATTGCAGGTGTACTTCCTCTTCCTGAGGGAGTAGGAGCAGAGGAAGGCATGAGCCTCTGTAGGAGAAAAGCGCTTTGAGGAACTAGAGCGAGATCAGCCCAAGGGTTTCTTACCCGAGTTTGGGAAGTAGGTCCACGGATCGGAGAGAGGTAGTCTCTCAAGTTGTGATCCGGAAGTTGGGATTCCCAAGTAAGGACTTCGTGTCCGGGAAAGCAGAGTTGTTCTGCGGGAAGAGGACTCTAGAAACAGAGTTGGAAAAGAGAGTTGCAGGGATGTCATGCCCTGAGTCTAGAAGGTTAGATCCAGAGGCGAGAACCTTGGTTCTCAAGGATTTGGAATAAGGAACGGAAGTTCCTTGGAATAGGGTTTTGCCCTAGGAATCAGAAGCCGAGGCTTCCGGGAACCATCAAGTCTTATTCTAGAACGAACGTGGTAATACGTTCGCTTCAAGTTCTTGTATAGACTTCTCCTCAGTAATAAAGATACTATTACGGGGGGAGGGCCAGCCCATCTTTTGGTCCCCAGTATTGTGTCGATCTTCTCACTCTCTATCTCTCTCTCTCTATCTATTTCTCTCTATATCCTTTGCTTCAGTAATAAGTGATAAATTCTATTTATCTGAATGTATTTTATATTGTTATGCGCTCCGGTTTGTGACAGCAGCCCGTAGAGCTACATCCTCTGTCCAAGAATCCTCATGTACAAAATACATAGCAAGGATCTCTGAGTGTCAGCAAATAGATGCACCACAACGTGCCTGCAACCCGCTGCATCCGGTGGCGTCACGCTAAACTTTGCAAGAGGCCAAAGTGTCTGTACCAGATCTGTCACCCCTAAGTCCAGTGTGGTGTGAGAACTCAGTACCCTGAATCTGGAGCTAGTCAAGAACTGTGTGCAGGGTCCACTCTGTAGGATCCCTACCCCACAACGGGAAGGAGAAACCCACCGCTGTGTCCAAAGCCTCAATGCCTCGAGCTGCAAGAAAGAGGACGTGGACTCGAAAGCAAGTCTCCTCCAGGTGAGGAGAAGAGTCACCCAGGAACCGTGTGAAGCTCTTGTCGAAGAAGTCCCTCAAAGCTATCTAGGGATTGCTGCAAAAGGAGATGTCTGTACCAGAAAAGGCGGCCTCAGATGGGATTGTCCCTCTCGAGCCACACTGCTCGTAGCGAAAGTACTACGAAGAGATCGCCTCGTGGCAGACGTGTCTAGTCCCTTGCGTCTGAGGAGGAGTGAAGGAGGGGTCGGGAGATGAGGCTGTGGGCCCCGCTGGGGAGAGAGGAGGGACGGGAAGCGGGGGTGGAGGTGGAGGATTGGGAGGAGGCGGGGCGGCAACGTCTGAGGGAGGAGGAGGTGGAGGCGGAGGATATGAAGTGGACGGAGCCTCCTCAAGCGGGTCCTGCTGAAGGGGGTCAAAATGGTTCCCTGTCGGAACCCAGTGTTGCTGAGCTGCAGAAGGTCGGCCACCAGGGGGAGTAGTGGGGCGAGCCTGCTCTGTCGGCGGCGGCCAGGCACGCCAGCTGTCTGATCGTTGGTCTCTGTCGAGGTACCAGCCCGTGCGTCCTGTGTATCTGGTTGTTGGGCATGTGTAGCCTTGGGAGGCTGCGTATGCGCTATGGGTCGAGATCTCCTGCGAGGACAAGCCTTTGCTAAATGGCCCATTTGTCTGCAAATGAAACACTGATTCGGGAGACCCGAATACTCCACACTCTGTTCGATCCAACCCCCACTCACCCGAGGCAGCAGTACCACCTTCGGGAGGGAGTGTGTGTCTCGAACAAGAACCCACACAGTAGGTAAGCCTGCGGCCTTGGCCACAACTAAAGCTGCAGTGCACGGAGACTCGAGAACTGTCCCGAACATGGAACCAATCCTGGGGAGAAGAGGGAGGTACTCTCGCCTCAGGCCTGGGAAGCTGACCGAATTCGGCCAGTCGGCCTCCTCGCCAAGCACATCTGTAGGAGGGTCAAAACCATGATGCCATGTCTAAAGTAAGCTCGAGCTGCTCGGATGCCGAGCGGGCTCATCGAAATCACCTTGGCCGTCATCTGAGACTCGAACTCTATCTGGTAGTACCCTCTCCCGAGGATCTGGACATCGGTGATCTTGCCCACATCGGAGAGAAGGCGGGCCTGAAGTAGATTGCGAACCTCACCCCCGCTGGGCCGAGTGCCAATGATCTTGCAAATAACCGAAGCGGCTTGCAAGTGGAAGGGTCGGCTCCGTGGTGTCGGGCGAGGGGTCTTTCTGAGGTGGAGCAGAAGCGGCCATTCTGTGTCTGCTGCTAAATCGAGAAGGGCGATGGTGATGAGATACTCACAGTAGGCTGAAATATCGTCTACTTGCGAGCTGAGAAAGTGACGTGAAGGCAGATAGCAGGACGCTGAGGCGGGCGGGCGCGAGGCTGGGGTGGGTGGGCGTGGGGCTGAGGCGGGCAGGCTGCGCGCTGGGAGCAACTGTGCGCAGAGTAGGCAGCGGCAGGGTAGTGCGCAGCGCGAGGGAGGAGGGAGGAGGTGTGAGCAATGGCGAGGGGGGTTTGCAGGTGTGTGCGCAGGGGGGGCGTGAGCAGCAGTGAGCTATTCCACCACTCCATCTTCTTTATAAAGGACACCTTCCGAAAAGAAGAAATCGGCAAAAATGTATCCCAAAAAGGTTTCCTATATATGGCCAAAGTTCCATCTTCTTGCAGCAGCCAATGATTCCGAGCTGTAATGACGTCGGGTCTCGCACTGTTGTGTCAACCAAATTGAAGAAAACAGTTTCTTAAAATTGATCCACTTGGTTGGTGCTTTGCTGTAAGGCAGAAGAGTGGACCACCATGTGAGAGCATTTACCTTCGGAAAGATGCCGCCTTTTGCACTTTAGCTTTTGTAAAGTTGCAAAGTGGTGTCAAACTCTTGTATGAAAGGAGCTCGAGAAGAATCCTTGTAGCTTGAAAAAGTATCAAACTTCATTGGCTGGCCACCATTTTTGAAAACCTTTCGCCCCTTCTTCTCCATGTTGTCATATTGGGAAGCTCGTAGCAGATCGTTCTTCTTTTTACCAAAAATCATCCGAACAGTGTAAGTATCATTATCCGATCTGTGAGAGGTGGAAGATGTATTGTCCTCCGAAACGCTAGAATGCTTCTTGTGCTTTCTAGACTTGCTTTTCTTATTCTTTCTTCTCTTTGACCGTCTTTTCTCACCCTCGCTGGATTGGAAGTGGAAGAACACGAAGAGTTGGGATCATCTTCAAAGTGAACACGTCTGCTATTTATCTTAGATCCCTTTGCTGCAAGATTCTCAAAAGTAGATTTCCGACGGAAATAACTGGCATAATTCTTTGCCCCTTGTAAGATAGCTTGCTGCCGTTGTTAGAGTCCCGGTTGGTCTTATATGTATCCTCGCTGGAATTGGGAATCTCATCTTCGTCTACAAAAATGTAGTAGGACTCTGTTCCTCTTTGCTGGATTCATTGTTGGAACCCATTTGTGCTCCACAAAGTTGGATAGTATCCTTTGTAGGAGAAGAATTGACTGAGCTTTGATACCACTGTAACTGGCTTGGACACTTGGACGCGAATCTTCAACAACACACGAAGAGAACTAAAAGAACTTTAACAATTGAATTGCAGAAGAAGAGAAGTTGACACAAAGCGGCAGAGTTCCGCTTCCAAATGCACTGGCCCCAAAGTCTGGCGCCACTTCTTTTGAATTGATAATTACAGAGTACAACTGCCAGAGGAGCTACTCTGCAACTGTGTAACCATACTCGACTCTACAGATTGGTTCCTCAAGGCTCACTTATAAAGAGTCCGATGAAAAGCAGAAGTCCAAAAACAGGGCGCGCCAAAAGCTATCACAGCTAAAAACAGTATCCCTTCAAATAGCTTACTGGTGCTGAATTTGGAACCCCTTGCAGAGCACACAGAATGCAATTAGCAAAGGTCTCACACTAAGACTCTGTGAGTGCAGGCATGTCTGTGAGGGGTTTTGCCTTTGTGGTTGCACAGAGTGGAATCAGAAAGGTCTCTCACCTGGACTTATGACTCTATAAGGGTTTTACCCTTTCTGCTTTGTATTCTGGTTTTCAACTATGTTGGTTTGATTATTCATGCATCTGAGCATTCGCCAGGGTACTGAAGGTCAGTTATAGTGTGTGTAAATATGTATGTGTTGAGCTTGAATGTGGAAATTACTTGTTTGTTGGTTTCTATATATTTTGGTGAATCCCCCTCATCATTGTTTATCTCTTGGCAGAATGGTTCTGGCGTTGCTCTCTTAAGCAACTGCTGCAGCGTGCACTTGCATTTGCGTTGGGTTCTATGAGTTTCGCGCTGCTGTTTGCGGAAGCGACATTGCTGCCAAACAAAGTAGATTTGTCCCTCTTCTCCCTGTTAATAAAGGCTTTGGACCAGCAAGAGATACTTGTGCAGGTTTGTGTTGCTGCTACTATGTACTAATTGAGGTTTGCGCTTCCTTATTATGCTCTGTTATTTGGCAAGCTGTAGACTGTGGCATTTATTCCTCTCATGTACATGTGCGCTTGCACATATTTCTCGCTTTTCAAGTTGGGGATGTTCACATTCTATTATCTGACTCCAAAATACACAAGTTCAGTCAGCCTACTGATGATATGCTCGTAAGTCAACAAATCTAAAGATCAGTTTAATAGACTTTTGCTTGCGTTTTATACTGATCTGAGAATGTCATCATATCTTGTATCTGGTGTAGAATGGTTGCTCGCTATGCAGCTCCAATCGCCTATAATTTCCTGAATTTACTGCGTCTCGGTGATGGAAATACTGAGACCACATTTGAAAAGGTGGTGCATTAACTTGAAAATAGATCCAGCAATTTATTGTCAGTTTTTGGTCTTACAAGTGTAGGGAAGGCTTTCTCATGCAGTTGTCCTGACTTTACAGAGAATGGGGAAGATGGATGAAGCAGCTCCTTTTTTTAACGACAGCTTCAATAGAATATATCCCTTGTTCATGGTGGTGTACACTATCCTCATTGCAAGCAACTTTTTTGATCGGATAATAAATTTTTTTGGCAGTTGGCATAAATTCCTGTTTAAGCTAGACACTGAAGATGCAGATGGATTTGACACATCAGGCCTTATAATTCTTCATAAAGGCAGGAATGCTTCTATATACAATAGCATGTCTTGTTTAGTGGTTTGCTATGGGTTTACTATTGTTTTGTCACAGGTCAAGGTACTTTCTATGGATATTTGATTTTCTGCTTGCATTCTGCAGAACGAGGTTGGATGGAACAGGGACATAGCATCGGCGAGAATGTAGTCCCTCTTGCAAGAAATTTTGCCAATTTAAGTGGAGACATCGAAGCTGAGGCAATGTTGATGGTAAGTAGTTACTTGAATGTTCTGTCAGGAGTATTGGCTCATCGATTGAAAGTATCTCTTTTTTTTCCCTTTTATGGTTTCCTTCTAGAAATCTGCTGATGTAAAATTGAAAGAGGATTTACAATCCAAGTACAAGACACCACAATTTGACAAAAATGGATCACGAGCCAATGGTAATCTCAAGATTGAACCGACAGAAGAGTACCGAGGTGCTTATGCCACAAGAAGCTCAACTGCAGCAAAGTACTTATCAGGAAAGAGCAAGGCTCTTCTAAATTCCTCAGAATCAGCAAGGTCAACCCACAGTATGAATACGAGGAGCGACCAGGAAAACCCTTCAACGACCATGAATGGGCAACCTACAACTGTAGCAGGCCCTTTCTCTACCGGATTAAAGTGGGATGCTTTGAAGTCTGGGTTTCAAGATTTAAAATCAAATCTAGCAGGCAAGAGGTTTGCACCTTTAAGACAGACGGATGAAACCCGCCCTCGCCTAGCAAGGCCACAGCCTTCCTCAGCAGACACATTGGAGAGTATTTTTGAGAATTTGAAGCGAAAGCCAAGCAGTCGAGATTTTGATGATGATGCCATGGATTTGAGCCTTCTAAATTCTGCCCCAAGATAGCACTTTTCCAGTTCTCCCTATATTTATAATTGTGATAGCGGGTGGAGAAAGCTCACACATTTGTCATTTGATATTGCTGGTCACAGGTAAATGTGCCCAGAAGAGCACTAAGGAAGCGGAGCACGAACAGCAAGCAGATTTACAAGTGATCGGGGTATTCATCCTGTTGTTGTAAATTGTTTATAGTACCCTGATGATCACGGGGGGAAGTCGATGCTATTCTAAGTTTGACTTTTGGGCACCACCATTATAATGAATTTAAACATGGCTGGTGCAACACAGGTGACAGCTTGTAAACGGACCAATGAGTTGCCAGAGTAATGGTCTCCTGCATATATTTGAAGTATGAGAAATTAACTGTATCATAAACAACTCATTATTTTCACATGCGCCTAACAAGTCCTCGAGCGTTCTAATATTGTCTCTGCTGACAATCTGCACCTATCAGTTACCTCTGCATATGATAGGGTCAATAGAATGGGATGACGGAGACAACTTTTGAACCAGGTGGCATGGAAATACAGATTAAAAGCCGATAGTAGAATTAGCATGAACGCTTTGGGAAGCTTGAATGAACGCTTTGGGAAGCTCACCGTATTTTTTGTGGACATGTCTCATGTTTTGGGATACGTTCATTCTTATTAATCACTTCTTGTTTAGATACCTCCATTGCCCCCCCTCCTTGAGGGAGATTCCCCTCTTGCTTGGATAATGCAGGTCTACTCTTCTTGGAGTAATCATTCTTGAGCTGCAATGACACCAAAGCCAAGTAAATTAAAGATCTTTATAACGATATGTAGAGTTTGGTCATTAGTTAAGTAGTGCTAGGTGACCAATTGACTTTTGTCCTTTAAGGCATCATGTTATTGATAGCTATCCTGGTTGCAGATATTCTATATAAAAGCCTATAATATTTTTTTAATTATTGAAAGGATATTGCCTACTATTCATTAAAGCATCGTGTTGTCACTAGCTATGTTGATTGTGGATATCTATACCAAGCCTTTCAATTGTCTCTTTCATGATAAGGATATTATTTGTAAGAGTTGGTTCTCTATGTTGCAGTGGTATATTTTTTGACTTGCTTTGCATGTACATATGTTGGCTTCTCCATTGATGTTGGGTCTTTCATTTGGACATCTTCTTGGTCTAGTATCGCTTGGATTCTAGCTTGAACCTTCAAAGTTGTACAAATATCTCAATGCAGTAATTTTCTTTTCTATTTAATGTCCTGTAATGTGTTTGAAGTTGTGAAAAAATAGAAGAGGAGTGATCTTTATCTCAAGTATGCACACAACCAAGAGAACACCCAATGGAGATGGAGTTCGAAAGATGCTTCTCCACTACTCAAAATGATAAAATGGTCTACAAAAAATACACATAATAGAGAGACGATAACAAACAATTTGAAACCTTTAATGAGTGAGATTGCAAGATAAGGGCCATCACTTTTAGGACATGGAAACAGTCAGTTGACTCCTAATGAGCTAATCAATGGCACACAAGAAGAGGCAACTCCCTTGAGGGCTTGAATGTCTTATGTGAGACCAAAGCCATGGATTGGCATTCTCCATCCCACTTCTACGTTGCAATCTTACAACCCATGGATTATCAATCCATTGCTCTATCGATAGACTTAGCTAATTTGAAACAAGAATGGGCACCCCACTACGTAGTTCTTATAAATCATTACTAAGCCATTGTTTAAATTTTGACTATTGTATCGGTAGACACCTCAACCCTTGTGCTACTAGATATTGGATTAAAAGCCAACATTTCTCTTATGAGACCTCCCCCAACTATAAGTTGTTCTTATAAAAGAAGAAGAAGAATTGAATGTCCAATTTGTAAATTATTCCACTGGGCTCAAGTCACCTTAATCGTACGAAATGAAATTTTCATAGCAGTCAACCTTGTATGGCTCGACTAAATCAAAGTGTCCATGTTGATATCTTGATACATGGTTGCATTTGGGTGGTGTCTAATGTATAGGGGTAAACACTCTTTGATTAAAGTGAGTATAGCATACATTTGAAGGGTTGGAAATGGAAATTTCTTCAAACTAATTGGTGAGGTGAATAAGTCTTTAGTTCTCTACATAGGGCACCAAATTATAATTCTTTGAGAAGATAAGGCCTAGGCCAGATATTTAGTTTTCAATCTCAAAGGTCAGCAGATTTATGCATAACACAAGGAAGCATTGGTAGGCTATCAAGAGGAGCTTTCACCACTTGAGTGGCACTTTACATCTTCTTAAGGGGGGATCATCGCCACTAGATTTACATGCTTTTTGGATTCAAATTAGGCTGGTTTTTATGACACATGAGTGTCCACAAGTGGTTTTTGTTTAATGCTATGCAGTCCATGCTATCATTGTTGAGCAAGATGCAACCCGCTGAAAAAAGTTGTGAAATTGAATACAAGGTAGTCTTCACAACTATGGATGAGTGTGTATGGCTCAGATGCCTAATGGATGATTTGGGTGTTGGAGAGGACACTACCAACATCATCTACCTTGACAGTTTGAGTGCATTGGCAATTGCAAATACCCAACTTTTTATGCTCGCACAAAGCACATTAAGGTGCATTATCACTATGTCAGAGAGAGATTCTCTGCAAGAGAGACCATCTCGGCTTATGTGCCGACACATGACAACCTTGTAGATCTATTCACAAAGGCATTGCCTCATGAGAAGTTTGAAGCTTTTCGCAAAGCTTTGGAGCTTGCTTCCCTTTGTGGATTGATCATGTCCTTAGGGCATGGCACTTCCCTATACAATATGTGTGAGCTCTAGTTCACCACATCACTCCCAGGGGGGATTTGTTACCATAAATGTGGTAGTGATGTGTGTGAACACACATAGTATCGTCGGGGATTTTTTTCCTTCACTATGAGGTTTTTCCCCCCGTGCATTGTATATACGCTTATCACTCTAGGGCTAACTTATCTTTCCATTGTGAACTAAAAAATATACTCTGTTGTGTGCCTTGAGCTTCTTGTTCTCCAAGCTATGTATGTTTCCTTGAAACCTTAATTCCAACACTTATGACACTTATATGGCTCGCCATTGTACATATGGAGGAGGTAAAACCCCCTTGTTTTGAGTATATTTCTAAGGATGCATAATGGTAGCAAGCTATGGATGAGGAGATGGCTACCCTTGATGTGAGGTGGTTTGATTGCTAGAGGGAAAGAAGGCAATTGGATGTAAGTGGGTCTACAAGACAAAGCACAATTTTGATGGCAGTTTGAGTAAGTAAAAAGCAAAGCTTGTGACCAAGGGTTATGCACTTACTTATGGGATTGAGTATGAGGAGATGTTCAAACCTATAGCCAAGATGGCTTTCATTTGTGTGTGTATTGCAATGATTGGAGCTTTAGGATGGGTGTTGAAATAGACGGATGTAAAGGATGCTTTCTTGAATGGAGATTTCAATGAAGTCATGTACATGATGCAACCACAAGGTTATGTGAATGTGAATCTATGTGACCTTGTCTATAGGGTAAATAAAGCATTATATGGGTTGAAGCAAGCAACTAGTGATTGTATATGATGCAACCACAAGGT
Organism: Adiantum capillus-veneris; assembly: GCF_014529385.1. Lineage (NCBI taxonomy): Eukaryota > Viridiplantae > Streptophyta > Polypodiopsida > Polypodiales > Pteridaceae > Adiantum > Adiantum capillus-veneris. Next base: position 4,882,816 of record NC_140944.1, on the reverse strand, counting down.
TATGTGAATAAGAATCTACGTGGCCTTGTCTACATGTTAAAGAGATCGTTATATGGGTTGAAGCAAACACCTATAGATTTTTATGAAATGATTGTGGCATTCCTCAATCTCTTTGTTTTTTTTACCTGTTTGATATATATTATTCTTTATATGTGTTGTGATTATTTGTATCGACATGGATGACTTGATTATTGGTGGTGATAATGTGTCTAAAGTAGGGGGTGTACATGCTCTATTTATTCCAAAATTCGAGATGAAAGATCTGGGAGATTTGTGTTACTTTCTAGGTATTGAGATTATTTGCACACAAGCAGTATGGATAATACAAAGGCAAGTATGATTTGGACATGTTAACAAAGTATGCCATGGTTGACTGTTAGCCTATTGCAATTCCTTTCGATCACAATTTGAAGTTGTGATGCAAGCCAAGTACTTGAGAATGCTATCGATTGTGGGTAGTTTGATCTATACTTGACTATCTCATGTCCAAACTTGAGTTACACAATTGAATTAATGAGTCAGTTTATGCAATCTTCTAGGAACCCATACTTGGATGTAGTGATGCACACATTACACTATGTGAGTGCTATTTTGGATCATACATTCCTTTAAGGGTTGATATAAACTTGCAGCTCTATGGTTACATAGATGTAGATTGGACTAGTAGCATATAGTAGATTTATGTTTTCACTTGGGAGTAATTCTATCATGTGGAGCAGCAAGAAGCAACGTACAATTGCTCTATCAAGTACAAATGAATCTCTATGGCTACATAGATGCAGATTGGGCTAGTAGCAGATATGACCGCAGGTCTACTAGCAGACTCATGGTTTAACTTGGGAGTAATGTTATCTCATGGAGCAGCAAGAAGCAACCCACAATTGCTCTATCAAGTTTAAAGGTAGAGTACAAAGGTGTTGCAGTTGTGGCATGTGAGGTAGCATGGCTACAATTGCTACTTCACGAATTTGGGGTATGGGTATAGAGGTCGGTTGTCATCTATTGTGACAGCATGCAATTGGCTCAAAACCCATTGTTTCACGTGAGGATAAAGAACATGGAGGTGCAATACCACTTCATCACAAAAGAGGGTCTTGGTAGGTGACATCAATCTTGAGTTACGCAGGGACAAAGTAGCAAGTTGAAGAAATCTTCACGATGGCCCTTCTAGCAGAGAAGTTATGGTGGTTTTGAGCAATGCTTGAGTACAAGAGATGGGACTGATCTTGAAGGGGAGTGTTGAGATGCCAGGCTCAATATGTGCTACTCATGGATTACCATCAACGGCAATCATTATCACCGGAACAACTTAATTAGTACCCATATCTTTGTCACTAATACTAGAACTACACTACACTAACTCAGTATACCTAGCCGAGTGATGGCACATATTCTAATAGACATGCACTTCTTTCTTATTTCCACAATTGATGACAATTGTTTCTCTATCGAGGAAAATTGTTCTCAATATACTTATTCTTGATCATATTCGGCATTTAGACTATGATTTGATATTTCAAATATGTAAATACTCATTTGATTTTCACAAACAATGAAAATACTGCAATTATGTGATGGACACTCTTCATGAAAATAGAAATCCATTTTAGCTACTATTTTTTAGAGTTCAAGAGAAACTTAAGTTGATTTTTCTATTTTAGAAGCAAACATAAAAAATAACATATTCACAAAATCCCACATCATTTATGCACATTTTTTTTCAAGAAGTAATCATGTTGCTTCAGACTCCACAATGGAGATGATCAACCCAAAGGCATCATGATGAGGTGATCTATAAGGGAGCTTGAGTTCTACCCCCATTTTGAAGCCAACAAAGCAATGAAAATCTCCATCAAAGAAATGGTTCAAAAGTTATACTTTTGGACCTTTGATTTTCTCTACGTATATCAATCTTCATCCATATACTCTCATCTTCTTTAGAATTTTTTTAAATCTCATAAATCTTATTTCTTCTTGTAAAGCTAAATGAATTCATCATAATAAGATATGGAAACAATACTTGATCAATTGATCAAGGGGGATGTTTGGTACCCAGTGTTGTGTCAAATGCACTCTTCACGTCCGGAAAGTTTGGGTTTTGAACTTCCGTGGTCATATTCTTTGAAGTGGTATAAGAAGGAACTTGATATCTAGGATTCTTTGAGACATGGTAACTTATTTGTCATACAATAATAAATACAAAGCTATAATTTCTACTAATATGGAATGATTGAATTACTTAAATCATTCCTTGGAGGGATCCAAGTTTATTCCCTTTTGGTACTTGTGTTGTTGTAATAAATTGGATTTCACGTTAGGGTTAGGTACCGTCTTGGGTTATAGCTCATGTTTTTACCTACGTAAGTTTTGTAGAATAGTTAATTCCTATTCTTAATACTTAAAAAACCAAAACCCTCTTGGAATTTGAATTAGCGAACCATTTTTGTTATGTTACTTGAACTCTTGGACAATAATAAAAATAGGTAATTTGACACTGGGTTAAGGATTTTCTATCCATATTGCTGCCTTTTGACAAGCTGAACAAGTTTGGATGATTGGAAAGCTTTTGATATAAATGATACATGGGATTGAATTGAGGGAAATAACAAAGATTAATACTTCAACTACTTTATTGTTTGTCTCACCTTATGAGGATTTAAGGATGACCATTAGGTGGAGATACTAATCTTTTGAGATAAGAAGCCTAATATCATATATCTATTAACGTGTTTAAGTACATGAAATTGTGACCTCATTTTTAAACTTTGCACATGCTCTTGTAGACATAAAAATTATTTGGATATTGAGTTTTGATCACACTCTCTAACACCTTTGATGATTTATCTAGTTGACTCTTTTGGCTTCTTCGATAGCGTGTAACCTGCGTGGAATGTCTCACTTGCAGATTTACTCCTGAAGTAAACAACTTGCAAAGAATGCTAGGAGGAAATATCAAGGGCCAACTCCTAACCCCTATCGTTAGGCTTGCACTTTGGTCTTTTCACTGAATATTGATAGATCTTCATGGGCTAATGACTAAACAAGGTGGATTAGTGAGTGTGTACACTTTGCCCACATAGCTATTTCAAATATTTTTAATTGCTAATACTAATGATTTTGTACTCTTGTCTTTACTTGGGACGACATGCATCTTATTGAGTTCATCCATGGGATACTCAATAAAGGTGAGTATGTATAACTTGTTAAAGCTTATAGATTTTTTCTCAACTTGTTGCCTAAAAATTAATAGCTGCTTGCTATGCATGTTGAGTCTAAGCTATTGGAGTTAGTATCACTGTACTTTCCATATCTACTTCAAATCAAATGACATCTTGTTTTGTCAAAGGAACTATGGTGATATCAAAGACAATACATTAGTTAAAATTATGAGTGTCATACTTTTGTGGTATGTCAAAGAATTACTTTTGAACCATGCCACACATGATCCAACGTCTTCTTATTATTTTAGTATGTGTCTACCAAGCAATATTGCAAGATTTAAAATTTGCATGCTTTAAAGTTTTGTGCTTTTGCAAATTTTTAGTCTTTTAAACAATGAGTGTTCCCACTTGTAAACCTTTTGGTTAGGCTTGTTTCATGGAAATTTAAGTTGAGCCATCATGATCCCTCATTGAGTGAAGGAGAAGGAGAAGTTGTATAGTGAGATTTTCATGATTTTTGCAAATAAAAAATTTGGTGAAATACCTTAAGAAATTGCAAACAATGGGATGAAGGAGAAGAAGAAGTTGTCTAGTGACATTATAGAACAATCATTGCTTTTCATTCAAAGAGGCCACCATGCATATTTAATAACTAGAATTGTGTGGAGATTAAAAAAGCCAATAGTACTGCCTATGGAAACCACATAACTTCATTTGATACTAGAAAGAGACGTGCATGCAAAATAAACCATAGCCCAAAAGAGTATGGCAGTCTGCCAACACACCAAGAACAAACTTGTAGTACAACCACTGGTACAAGAAAAATGTCCCAAATAAAGTAAAAGGCCTCAAGTCACATATCTAAAGAAATTAGTGCTACCCCTAAACTAGGGCCTCTCTCTATATGGGACCAATCCACATGTAATGGTCGAGAGGCACTCATGGTGCAATTGGTCATCGATCTCGATGCACAATCAAGGCTTGCCTAAGGCGACCACATCTCACAATCATCACTCCATGAAAGTAGCAAGTAGTCACTTATTGAAAACATAGCTCATCAAAATACATTAGACTAAATATTCCCATGCAAAGTATAACAGACATCACCTATAAAACAATAACAATCTTTCTGCATCACCCCTTGTAGGGACCCCTTGCACTAGAGAAGCCCATATAGCATATAGCTCCAATAGGCTAAGTGAAGTGCCTAAATCACCAGCCTTCTAGTCGTGTGAAGGTATCCGCTTGTCCCTCAGATGCCACAAGAAAATGGTGAGGTCAAGGACTTGCATTTAGATTACAAAAAGTGCATGTGCTTACATCCAACATAATAAAAAATCACAAAGCCAAATAACAAATACTAGACCACTAGACCAAGTCCTAAGTTCTCACCTCCTCTCGAGTGATAGGGTGTTTGTAGGCCTTAGTATTGCAAAAAGCATCCACATGTGATGAAGAAGAAGGCCATGCTATAATGAGCTCTTGAATGTGCTCTACCAAGCACATAGTAACCAACAATCCCTTGTCTATTGGGTACTCATATGCCAAGTTCATGGTGATGATCACCAAGTTCTTTGAAAACACATTGCACTTAGGCATAGGCATACCCTTTGTACGTATCCTAACATGTTAAGACTGATAAAACTCAAAAGTGGCATGTGCCCCGTAACACATACCTAGCTTGTGACACATGAAATAACCATCTATTGACACTAAAGCCAATGCATACCCCCATCAAACTTGTGGGGAAATCTACAAATATCTATCACACAACTTTACAACATAGTGTGCCATGTCCACTATAAAAGTCAATCTTTGTGTCTCTTTTGTGTGGAGACATGCCACTGTTAGAGGCACTACAAAATTTTCAAGTGAGTACCATAGTTAATTAATGGAAAACAAAAGTAATGGTTAAGTAAGCGAGTAACATGGTTAAGTAACGGAAAACTAAAGATACCTACCCAATGCAAATCTATCTATGCAAGTGATGTCCACAAGCAACACATTAATAATAGTAGTGCACTAAAAACTTGCACAATTGCTAAGAAGGATAATGCCATAGATGTCATGCTTGGAAATCATATAAGAAACATAATTAACTAGGCCAAAAGTTTTTGCCAAGGCTTTGGAGTCATGCAAGAATGATCCATTGGCTTATTACTTGAGCAAATTACAATAAAAAAGCATTCAATTAATGGAACATACCCTTAAGCAAAGACGACATCAATACAAGGGTGGAGGGACATAAGGGGACAAGAAAGACACGAGGGTATTGAGACTTCTTACCTTTCCTCTCCTACACATATTCAAAAGGAACAATGTTAATTCTATTCTAATTGCTTTGAGTAGTAGGTGCAACCTATGATTCAATAATTCTAGCCCAGATGGATATGGAACATTATAGGTCCATGTTTTGTCAGTGGAAGCCTTGCCATGCACTTTCATAAATTCTAGGAGAACAACACAAAGACAACTATAGCTATCACATCTTCAAGGCATCAACCATTTAGTGAACAGGTTAGAGGTGGATGAAAAAAACAAGTTAATGTCCTTACTTACTTTCAATTTTCTCTCTTGCTTTGAGATGAGCCCAATTGGGTAGTTGAGCCACCAAGGGTAGGAATTTGCTCCCATTCTATGATCCCGCACTCTTGGATTGTCAAGGAGTACATGGTATTCTCATCCTTCACATCAATCCATTCTTTGGCTACCAGAGTAGCATGGAAAGTGTTTGTTCTTCAATGTAGTGTAAGAACCACTTGCAACCATGTGTTAGCAACACAACACAAATTGACGACTTCTCAAAAGAAAAAATGATAGAGCACCCCCTGATCAAGGACACTTTTTTAAATCAAACAAGGGCCAACCATCACCATGGGATTCCACATAAATTTAAGGTGGATCAACAAAGAAAACAAATCCAAAATTGGCCACCCTTCCATTGGTTTTTAAAGGCTTGATTGTACATAGATCCTCTCAACATTCAAGGTCCATCCTTTTGTAAGGGACTTCCACGTGGAAGTTTAAGGCACCCAATCCAAAGACCATAAGCAAACACAAAAAATTTACACACAGTTTTATAAAAACCATCTTTCATTGTCTATTAGCATAGAGCAAAAAAAAGGTGTTTGTTGAATTAGCTAGATTGGCTAGCTAAAGTGATCGAATTATAGCTATACTTGAGCAAAACACTGACACCTATAGAGGACTCTCCTAGCTAAGAAATTCAACTTAGGCGACTTATCTTGTCCTTGGTTGACTTCACCATATTTGAGAAAGGCACAAATGCCTGCATGACAAACCCAAAAGCACACAATGTTATTTTGTAGACTAGATGGCAATAAAAGCAATTGTGATCACAAAAACATCCATGCAAGTAAAACCCGTAGTATGTGTGGTTCTTGATAGAGGCTTTATGATAGTCATTAAGATTTGATGGAAGCTTGCGATATTCAACCTATAGCCTGAGAATTGCCAAGAAAGCCTGTGTACATGTAGGCCCAATATACTTCCTTCTTCATGTATCCTTGAATGTTTTATAATCTCCAAAGCAAGAGACTTGAGAATCTTTTGCATTGTTCAGGCTCACAAGATGCAAAATAATATTCTTCATGTAGAATGCATCCCACTCTCACAAAAAGACACATTACAAAAATAGAATGCAAACATTGTATGCCAGGCACTATAATTTGTCATGGGTTATCTTTAGCATAGTTGGCTCCTCCCTAGCTCATCCCACTGAAGCTCGTAGAACACCTCTCCATTCATAGAATCAGTAATGGAGACAAACTTGTAGCCATAGTCTTTCAAGGGCTCCTCCTTAGGTCTGGTGGGAGCTTATAATATTCTGACAACCCTTGACCCTTGATTTTTTCAATATCCTTCAAAATGTAGGCATTGGTCATCCTACATTCTTCAAAACATTGGAGCACACATTATGATGAAATAATCATGACAGAAATCACAATGCTTGAGACACATCGTTTTGAAAAATTTGGGTAGAGTTCCTTTGTATTTGGAGCAATTTTCCCCAGAATAACAAATCGCCTCATTGAGCGACTTCCTTGTGGAATTTGAGGTATCCTTGAACTTGCAATGATAGATTAGGTCACAAAAAATCTAAACACAACACTAATGTCAAATAAACCATCAAGATGAGGAGAATATCTTCTATACAAGTTGGGATATTAGCAAGAATTGTATGTTGTACAACCGTGGGGTTCCCATGGTAGAATCTCATCTCAATGGACATCTCCACCTTAGCCACTTTTGCTTCTTGTGTGTAAGGCTATCCAACATGCTCTGCTTATTTGCAAATCCAAACATTTGAAACATGTATACTTAGAGGCTAAGGTTTGGAGTAACATGGGCTCTTGAAATTCTGCATTTGCATGAAACATCATTGTGTAAGAAACCAAAAGACAAAGACAAAAGATTAGAGAGAGTAACGTTCATGATGTGGGTGTGAGTGAGTATGCGCGTGCACGCGCGCACACACTGAGAGAGAGAGAGAGAGAGAGAGAGAGAGAGAGAGAGAGAGAGAGAGAGAGAGAGAGAGAGAGAGAGAGAGAGAGAGAGAGAGAGAAAAGCACTTGTTTATTGCACCTTTCAAATATCTCAAAATGTGCTTCATTGCTTTCTAGTGCTTTCTACCAGGATTTGCCATAAATCTACTAACCACTCCCACTGCAAAAGCAATTTCCAGTCTCGTGGCTACCATGGCATCAAAAAGGGGGAAAGGGGAACACACCCGGCACACTCAAAAATTGCCTCTCTATAGCCCAAAGCTTCCACATCACCCCAATCCACTAGAAAACACCCACAAAACACCCCAAATGCCTAGGAAAACCATCGTTTTCACGTAACCCAACGCACACACTCACTGCAACATCGCAAACTAGTCCAATCACTCCGCATTACTCAATTCATAGCTTTCCACACACACATCACCTCTCTTTATCCCTCTTTGCACAACATGACCTCGGGGGGGCACACCTCCCAACACATGCCCGAAAACACAAGCACACAAGCAGAGAAGAGAAGGGGGAAGGTGGAATTGACAACAAAAAATAGCAATGATGGTTCCACTTTGCTCCACAAACAACCATATACAATAGGCTTTGTCCACACACACACACCGATGACTCAACAGCCTCCCTAATTGGCAAAAAAGCAAAATGGCCAAAACCCCCTCGACAAGTTGAGAAAAACCTTCTCATAGGAGACTCTAATCTTAAAAAGAAAAAAAAAGTTTTCCATGCTTGTGCAGCTCTACTTAAGATTATTTTAGCATTTTCCACACATTACACACACTTGGTATATCATATTTAGCATTACATTGCAAGGCTCGCCACCTCAGCCACCTTTCTCCTCTCTCATTTCTCTACATGTGAATCACCTCGTAGCCCCCTTTTTGTTGTCACGGCACCGTGACAAGGCCAAGGGAAACCTTCTCTTCATATAAAAAAAGATTGGGCCCTTATGAGCACCGTGTGAGAACACTACCCAATGCCAACTACCACATCATCAGCCAATTCCGCTCAGAGTGGTCGACCAACATCGTTGAATACCAACAGGCCCGCCAAAACCCACGAAATGGCCGTCCAGTGATGCCATAGGCAACGCCGGCCGTAGCGATCAAAGAGTGGCCATAGCCGACCTCCATGGAGAGCTCCCTCTCTCTCTCTCTCTCTCTCTCTCTCTCCCAACTTCACTTGATACCCACTATAGGGGCGCCTTGCACTATACATACCGTGCATTCTTGGCTTGGAAATCCGCATGTGGGATATGTAGTGTGCCACGTGGCACAACCAGACCCCTCCAAACTTAAGCCCCCAAGAAACTCCCCTAAAACCTTAGCAAAAAAAAAGATTTTTTCCCAACTTCACTGCTTTTTCAGTTGATGCATGAGGCTCCAATCCCCAAGGCATAAAATCCTCCTGAAAATTCACCACATGGGCTTTGAATCCACCTTGTTCATGCCGCACTTTGACCTTCTCACGCCTACAAAATGAGGACGCCAAAATGGGAAAAAAACCCTCTGGCACTTCGTCACCGTTATTTGGCACAAGCTTCCACTCGCAATATCTTCACGCTCGGGGCTCCGTTTGATGCGTCATCACTTCTTGCTAGCTCCATTTGTTGTCCAAACCTTGTCAAGCCGTAAAAAAATTTAGATGGCACATTTACCAATGTAGCCAAATTGCCACATAACTGGCCCTCGACAAACATTCAAATGGAAATATCTCTCACACACTCACTCCGATTGTAAATCTGAAAGCACTGACATGATCCCCATCTCTAGCACTTCATAGCTATCCACTAAAACTAGCTTTGACCACTTGTCACCACCTGCCATGCCTGTCAGGGATCTACAAACCACTCCAGCTTTGAACTGCCATATCTTTCACCTTGTAGCTTTGTTTGGTGAGTCGTCTAGACCAGCTCATAGACAATTTCAAACATTACATTCCCAAGCGAGAAACTATCTCTTCGGATATCTTTACCTACCATCCCATATGGCCCATTTTGGAGCCCTTTTGCCCTAGAAAACCGCATTAGACATACATCTCCGCTATCACCTGCCTTCCCAGGATCTTGGTACTTTGTTTAGCCCTTCAACTTGCACCTATAGACATACATATCCATGTGTGCCCCCTCTGCTATGGTCGACACACTTTGGCTGCACCATCATTGCCCAACCCCCTTGTTGAACATTTATGTTCAACCAAAAGAAATCTTTATTCATCTACAAACCGCACAACTAGAAAACACCATGAGCAATCCTTGCTTCCTACTGCCAACCCTCAAGTGGGTTGCCCCACCCCCTGCATCATAGCATAGTCTCCACCTGTGTCAAATACCTTGCATTGGTCTCTTCCATTCACCTGAAACTGCTTCCCATAATGTTGCACCCCAGCACATAGGCCATCATGCTCATAAGCCACACATGGCATACCTTCATTGGCAAACAAGCATCTTCAAATAGAGCACCATCGTTCTCACCACCTTTCTCAACAAGCATAAGTAACATACTTGACCCACCCTCCCAACCATATAAATTGAGGCTCTCCATGCAAGAAATCTCCTCCAAAAAGCATTGCTGCTGATACAAACACTCCTTCACAGCTATCTTTGCCTGCTCAACCATAGTAGCAGACCATTTCTCATCCAAAGGTAACTATAGCTTTGAAGGGGCAAACCCTTGCATCACTTGTATCCTCGCCAAAGAGCACCTACAACTCTCCATCCATAGCAACCACAGGGTCCTCAAACCCCCAATCAGACTCGTCCTCAAATGCATACTACTCCAAAGAATCTATATCCACAACATCACTCGTGCAATACATAGGCAACTGCAGTTGCTCCCTTTGATCAACACATCCGACACACCAAGAGCACAAGAAAAGTTCCCAACTCCCTTGTTTTCCACTTCATTACCATCCTTTTGTTGACTTGCATGCCCGCTTAGCTATCCATAGCCACAACCTTGCCCTTCTCCATAAAACAATGAACCAACATGGTGCCGCATAGCACCTTCAATTGCATACCTTCCTACACGGGCTCAGACACTTTGACCTGCTCTTCCTTCACATTTCTATCACCATGTTATCAGACATGCAACAAGGCAGCTTTATGCTTACCAACATAGGCTCATCAGAATTTGTCTCCTTGCCATAGGATGTGGACTCATCTGATCTATCCTCCTTGCTTGTCTCCCAAAAACATGATCTTGTACCTTCATCATCATAAGATGGCTCTATATCTGCATCTCATCCTCTTTCTGGTCCACAAAAGCTTGACCACCCTCTTGTCTCTACACACTTTCTTCATCTACCTCGAGGCTCTTGGTATCTGCAACCTGGCTACACTCTGCTACCTCCCCAGGCATAACCTCCATGAAAATAGGATCTCTTACCTCTTCATTTTGCTCTTGAACCTTGACATCGGCTAGCTCCTTTTCACACCGGTTCTCTTCGATAAGAGGCTTATCCTTGTTGACAAGCTCATTGTCCATCAGCATCGGCACACCATAAATTGGAATTCTCCAAGGAGAATAATTGACCATTGGTCTTACCTCAATAGGTTCCAAATTTTGAGCAATTGGCACCACCTTTGGTTGAACCGCAGGACACATTATTGCCCCCCACAGGCACATAATCTACACGCTTTAGGAGCTGTTTGCACCGCACTCTACCTTTTCTCTAATCTTTGGACATAAGGACTCTAGGAACTTTGACAAATTTAAGTATTGGTTTCCTTTAACCCCCATAGCAACCTCCAACTGCTTCCAATAGACTTCAAACTTCTCAAGGAAAATTTAAAACTCTTTACTTACATCTTGGCATTACGCCCTCAACTTTGCACCTGCTTTTTCTAGAGAAACCACCTTCCAAAACCGCTTAAAAATTTGATTCTGTAGCTCCTACCATGAGCTTCAGTCACCACTCTTTAGGCCATCAAACCATACCTTTGCATGTCCGTGCATCAGCAGCGGTACCGTCCGCAACTTTTCCTCATATGTCACCATATGCATAGCCATGCATAGATAGCATCCATAGCTCAAAATTCGCTACCCAGTCTTTAGGGTCTTTAACACCTATGAATATGGGGCCAAATCTTGGCTCCACCATCTCTGCCAACTTCAAATCCGATCACTGCACATTTCACTTGTTGACAAACCATCAGCCATCTATTGGCTTTAAACACCACTTCCAAGTTCAAATAGAAGCATCAATATGCTCCTTAGTGGAGGCACCAGAAGATGGAAAGGGAGCACACCCAATACACACAAAAGTTGCCTCTTTATATCCTAGGGCTTCGACATCGCCCCAATCCACTAGAAAACACACACCAAACACCACAAATCCACATACAAACCACCATTTGCACATAGCCTGATGCACACACTCACTGCAACACCACAAACCAGCCCAAATCACTCCGCACTGCTCAATTCATATATTTCCACACACACAACACCTCTCTTTATCCCTCTTTGCACAACACGATGGTCATACCTACTAACACACGCCCAAAAACACACACACACACAAGTAGAGAAGAGAATGGGAATCGACACCAAAAAATGGCAATGGTGGTTCCACTTTGCTCCACAAAAAACCATATACAATAGGCTTTGTCGGCACACACATCGATGTGCTCAAATCCCAAACCGACAGCCCTCCTGGCTTTGCACAACTTCCATGGTCAACAACCTTCCCAATTGGCAAAAAAACAAAATGCTAAAAATGCCCTTTACAAATTAAGAAAAACTCTCTTGTAGGAGACTCTAATCTTAAAAAAGAAAAAAATTTGTTTTTCATGCTTGTGCAGCTCTACTTGAGCTTATTTTAGCATTTTCCACACACTACACACACTTGGCATATCACATTTAGCATTACATTGCATGACTCGGGACCTCAACCACCTTTCTCCTCTTTCTCATAGCTCTGCAGGTGAATCACCTCTGAGCCCCCCTTTTTGTTGTCATGGCACCGTGACAAAGCCAAGGGAAACCTTCTCCTCATATAAAAATGATTGGGCCCTTATGGGCGCGCGCCTCTTGAGAATACTCCCCAATGCCAACTTCCATGTCATCACCCAATACCGCCTAGAGCGGCCGCCCGACACCATCGAATACTAGCAGGCATACCAAAACCCGCCATATTGCCGCCCAACAAGGCCGCGGCAACGTCCACTGTAGCGATCAAAGAGCCACCATAGCCAACCTCTATGGAGAGCTTCGTCTCTCTCTCCCAACTTCACTTGATACCTACTATAGGGGTGCCTTGCACTATACATATAGTGCGTTCTTGGATTGGAAATCCGCATGAGGGATATGTAGTGTTCCACGTGTCGCAACCACACTCCTCTACCCTCATAAGCCCCCAATAAACTCCTCTAAAATCTTAGCAAGAAAAAAGATTTTTCCCCCAACTTCACTGCTTTGCCAGTTGATGCCCGAGGCTCCAATCTCCAAGGCGTCAAATCCTCCTGAAAAATTTACCACATCCGATTTGAACCCACCTTATTTGTATTGCACTTCAACCTTCCCAAGCTTCCAAAACTGAAAAACCCTCTGGCAAACTGAGGCTTCCAAAACCAAAAAACCCTATGGCACTTTATCACCGTCCTTTGGCACAAATTTCCACTTGCAATATCTTCACGCTCTCGGATTCATTTGAAGAGTCATCACTTTGTGCTAGCTCCAATGCTATCAGCTACCTTTGCAATTTTTGTCGATCTTCAAAAAACTTCATATGACACATTTCCCAATGTGGCCAAACTGCCAGAGAACAAGCCCTTGGCAAACATTCATGTGGTCATATCTCTCATATTCTCGCTCCAATTGCCAAGCCAAAAGCATCAACATGATCCCCATAACAAGAACTTCACACCTTCTCACTAAAACTAGCTTTGACCATATGTCACCACCTGCCTATCCGTCTGGAATCTGCAAACCACTCCAACTTTGAATTGCCATATCTTTCACCTTGTAGCTTCATTTGGTGAGCCATCTAGACCAGCTCGTAGACCACTTCAAGCACTAAATTCCCAAGCAAGAAACCAGCCCTTTGGATATCTTTACATACCATCATGTCTGGCCCATTTTGGAGCCCTTTTTGCCTAGAAAATTGCATTAGGCATACCTCTCCGCTATCACCTGCCTGCTCAAGATCTTGGTACTTGTTTTAGCCCTTTAGCTTGCACCTGTAGACATACATATATACATGCTTCTGACCTCTACTCTGGTTGACACGCTTTGGCTATACCAGCGTACATAAGACTCCCAATTGCTAAAGAATATGGCATCCTAGTCGTTTCTGTTTTCTCAGCGGCGTCGGACTTGGTAGCACCATTCTTGCTAAGTTTTTCCTATTCTTGCACTGGGGTACTCAATGCAGCCTTCCCCCCTACATATTATAATGTTGCAAGAATTTGTGGATATACATTTCTTGAGACAACTCGAGTATTCTAGGTTTCTTGAGACAGCTCGAGTATTCCCCGTTTTTTTATCCCTCTTGATACACATACCAAGAAAATGATGTGCATCTCCCAAGTCCTTCATAGCAAACTGCGTGCTAAGAGATTTCTTCAATAAAGTAATCCCATCCTTGGATTTCCCAACAATGAGCATATCATCCATATAGAGTATTAGGATGATGAGGGAACCATCGTTCAACCTCTTGGTATACAAGCAATGATCTTCCTGGCTCCTTACATAACCTTGGGATTGAATGTACTTGTCAAAATTTATGTACCATTGCCTTGAGCCCTACTTTAGTCCATATGATGCCTTACACAATCTACATACCATTGCCTTGAGCCCTACTTTAGTCCATATGATGCCTTACACAATCTACATACCAGTTCTATCCTTGTAGGCTTTTTAGGTTTGACTTCAAAACCCTCTAGTTGCTTCACATCCATTAGGACAAGTTCAATATCCTCAATGGCTACTAGTCTAAGCACAAGACATAGTCTAGTCTTGTAGGCTTTTCTTGTAGCACCAGTTCTACCCTTGTAGGCTTTTTAGGTTTGAATTTAAAACCCTCTTGCTGCTTCACATCATTTGGACAAGTTCCATGTCCTAAGTGGCGACTAGTTTAAGCACAAGATGTAATGTAGTCATCTTGGCTACTAAAGAAGTATCTCATCAAAATCCATGCCTTTCTTTTTCTTGAAAACCTTAGCAACCAATCTAGCCTTATACTACTTATGCTTAGGATCTTTTGTCATGTACTTCTTCTTATATACCCATTTGCCAGAGGGCAAGGCCTGTTTGCCCTCTGACAACTCTAAAGATTCCCAAGTTTCATTTGCCATAATCAAGTTATACTCAGATTGCTACTCCCACTTCATGCTATCTTCCATCTTAATGGCCTCTTGGTAGCAAGTAGGCTCTCCTAGCATTTCCCTCTTCCAAGCAAGCTTCAGATTGGCTACATCTGTAATGAGTCAAATCTCAAAGCTTCCATGGTTATGGAGGCATTATGAGCTCGGCACTTAGAGCTCACACATGAAGGTGGCAAGGGGTTGAACTTCACAAGCCACGATGGGTGAGAGATTGAGCTTTCTATGAGCTCAGAGAGAGAGAGAGAGAGAGAGAGAGAGAGAGAGAGAGAGAGAGAGAGAGAGAGAGAGAGAGAGAGAGAGAGAGAGAGAGAGAGAGAGAAGTAGGTTGCTCAATTTAGGGCATATCGATAGCATGTAATTAATTTGCTAATAACTTGAACTGCAAAACTCTGATTAATTTTTTTTAAAAAATCAAAATGGAGATCTATTTGAGCTCTACAACTTTGTAGAAGAACTTGTCAGCTAATTTGAACTGTAGATATGTAAAACATAAAAAGCACAAAATTTGTTTTCTCGTGACAGGTTGTTCATTTGGGTTGAGAGAGAGAGAGAGAGAGAGAGAGAGAGAGAGAGAGAGAGAGAGAGAGAGAGAGAGAGAGAGAGAGAGAGAGAGAGATATTTATCTCAACTTCAACATTGAAGACTTAGAATACACAGACTCTCAAGGAAGAAGAGAAAGGGGATTCAACAAAAAGAGGGAGGGATTGTGTGTGTATTATCACACACACACACACACACACACACACACACACACACACACACACACACACACACACACACACACACGCACGCACACACACACACACACACACACACATTCCAATTCTCGGCACATCGACAACCTATTTTCTTGGCTTGCGGCATCGACAACAGCTCCTCCGATATCGACATGCATGGGTGAGGTACCTTTTCCATAGAGGAGTGACACTCAACATTGGCATAGCCTTTGATGACATTGAGTATAGTTTTTCACATATTCTTTCTGGTAGTGTGGAGAGCGAGACAAATGAGAGACATGTTACAGATTGCTATTGGTAGCATTTCTATGCGCTTTTGAGAACAAATTTGGATTGACGTATGCATTCTTGGCATTGATGTGTGTTCTTTGTGGTATAGCTCATGCATAATTGTTGATGGCTTCTCAGAGACAAATCTTAGACACAATTTTACATGCAAAGGGATAGTCACAAGTTCTCTTGACACAACAGATTTATTTGTGCACATCTTTTGGCAAGGAACAACAATTATAGCTCCAGGGGGATTTTGGATGCATATGGTTTATGTGTGACTAGCACTTGAGAGTGATTGTGTATGGAGTCTAGGAAGCTAGTTTTGTGCTATGTTCTGTTGTGGATAATATTAATGTACATTGTTGTGGAGCCGATTTTTGCTTGTTTTGGTAGTCTCGCAACGATTTTTTGAGACTCAATCTGAAAGAGCTTTTTTTGGGACTGTGGCTAGTCGTGTCTGCGTAATCTTTTGTGAGGTTCATTGCATGAGTTTTTTTGAAGCTGAGCACTAGGGGTTGGATTACCCAGTGTGAGGTGGACTAGGTTGCTAGAGATCCCCATTTGTGGCCTCACCATAGGACATGTATAGATGGGTATAGGTGCTTTGATGCTAATTTGGCAGTTATTCAACAATTTCTCTGAGCACTGTTTGTTGGTACCTTTATAGTTTTTTGATCAATTTTTCTTGAGATTTTTATCTTTGTACAAAGGAAACTCTACCAGATTTATTCCCATGAGTCCTTTAGTTTGCAAATAGCACTCTTTTGCAGTGACATTGTAGTGATTTTGTCTGGTTGCAATTTTGATCTTTGTGCAAAGGAGATTCTACCAAAATTTAGGCCAAAAGTCTAGCTTGAGATATGTGGCATTGGAGAAGTGAAGTTGCATATACATAGTGGTACTGATGTCATGCTTCGAGGTGTTAGACATGTGCCAAAGCTAGCTAAGAGCTTGGTTTTAGTAGGACAGCTTGATGATCTTGGATACACTACAGTGTTTAGCAATGGTTTTTGGGTTATCAAAAAAGGTAATTTGGTTATGCTCAAAGGCCAAAAGTTTGGCTTATTACACGCCTTGTATGTCTCTTATGTGAAAGAGAACTCTATTATGTAGCCTAGCTGCCTTCTAGTTGTTAGATTATTATCCTCTTAGGACATCAATGGTTTATTAGGTAGAGTAAGTTTGGAAGGTTTTCAATCAAACCGCTTTTTGTAGGTCAGCTAGAATTCCCTTGATTGGGGCACATTTCTAGTTTGTAATAAAGCCTATGTAAAGGCTCATTCCTTTTCAATAATATATCATTGTGAGTGTTTCTTGCTTTTGGTATTGTGATCTGTAGCTCCAATGGCGATCACTTAGTGTGTGTGTGTGTGTGTGTGTGTGTGTGTGTGTGTGTGTGTGTGTGTGTGTGTGTGTGTGTGTGTGTGTGTGTGTGTGTGTGTGTGTGTGTGTGTGTGTGTGTGTGTGTGTGTGTAGATTTCTTAGTCAATCTCACATTCAACAAGGTATCAGAGCCAGGTGACCTCCTTACCTGAGGTTTCTCAGCAATTGAGCAATACGTGTATTCTCCCTCTGTAAGCCTTTGTTGAAGTTGTTGTCTCAAAGCTATCCTTCAACTTTTGCAGCAAGCAAGGCCTTTCTACTCACCATTAAAATGGTTCTCTCAACTTGGTTCTCAACAACATTGCAACATTGATGCAAATCAACTTTGCACACATGCTCTAAATGCAGCGCTGGCTCAAGAAGAGGCCATGTGGGTGAGCACCTCTGATCAATCCAACCATACAGATTCACTAAGAGTGCTTGGGAAATTCTTACTCTCGATTTTGCTACAACGCTAAGCTCACACCGTCGAATCCCATACTGGACGGTTGTTGGCAATATTCTTTGAGCTCGTTTTCTTTTTTGAAAGGGTATTGAGCTTTTAGAAGTAAAATTAACTAAGTCAGTGCTCACACACAAAGTGAGCATTTATTTCATTTGTAAAGTTGAGTAAGCACACACACTTAGGTAGCTATCTACAAGCTCTTGAAATTTTTTTTCATGTCTTCAAAAGGTAGTAACCACCATTTGGCTCAAAGCATATCCTCCGATTCGTCCACTGCTTTAGTCACTTCACCGGCAAATCCTCAAGAAAACGTTCAACAACCTGAAGTCATGTCTCCCTCAGTTCATCAAGGTGTTTGTTTTAAAAGGATGGCAAGGAAGCACATATTACCCAACAAGCGGTGGTGGATCATTTAGAAGCTAGTCCACTAAATGTTAAATTGAAATCCAAAATGTATGCAAAATCTATTTGTTAGAATTTCAATTTTGTCAAATTCTCATCACTTTTTGCTTAATTTTAACTGTCACATTGTAAGACAATAAAAATTGCTCTAACAAGAGTAAGAATCTGTCATGGTACCTTTAGCAAAAAAGGAAAAGTTTGTTGGCACTAATTTTCACACATGGTAAACAAAGATTAGGTTTCAATTGTTGAAGAAAGGACTGTGGAACATTGTAAAAGGCACAGAGACAGGCACAAGCTCTAGAGAGGGTAGTGAACAATGGGAAGTTAAGATTGATAAGGCCTTGGGAATTATAGGTGAGAATGTTTATGACACCTTAGTGCACCACATTAGATCGTGCACCACATCAAAGGAACCTTGGGATATATTAGATGCCTCTTTTGGAGACTATAGACACTAAAAAATCAGCATACTTATTGATTTTTTTGCACTGATTAAACAACCACAAATCTCAATGGAAAATCATCTAAGAAATTTCAAAAGCCTACTTTCTCAGCTAACAGGAATCCAAGCTATAATTGAAGATAATTACATTAAGATTGCAGTACTTCTCATTGAAGATGATTATTTCATCACCACTTTAAAAAACGTACTAACACCAAAACTTCCAGATGTCAAAGCATCACTGCTCGAAGAAGAGCGTAGGCTCAACAAGAAGATTGACCAAGTCATTGAAGGAGCTTTTTATACCAAAGGACGACCAGCTACTTCCCAGAAAACTAAGAAAAATTCAAATGTACCTTTTGCGGCAAGGAGGGACACTTAGAAGATTATTGTTGTGCAAAGACGATGGCATAGAAAGCTTGTTTAGCAAAATCAAACATTGAAGATCCAAACATTTCACAAGAAATTGCAAAATTTTGTGAAGTCGACAAGGATTGGGCTTTTTAGTCCACACTTTTTTACGCATCTTATTTTTCCTCCAAATCATCCTATGGGAATTGTAAATAGAGATTGGTAAGCCTTTTTTGGGCCATCTAGTTTTTTGAGTTCACACTGTTGATGATCTATATTTTAAAGACGTCTTTTTTGTAATGATTCACTCTCTGTCATCAAAACCTAGAGCCTCTAGCATTGCACATAGCTCAAAGGAGGGTTTGTTAGATTATTGTCCTCCTAGGGCATATCAATGGTTTATTAGGTAGATTAAGTTTGGAAGGTTTTCAATCAAACCGCTTTTTGTAGGTCGGCTAGAATTCCGTTGATTGGGGAGAAATTTCTAGTTTGTAATAAAGCCTCGTAAAAGGCTCATTCCTTTTCAATAATATAGTTGTCATGAGTGTTTCTTGCTTTGACTATTGTGCTTTGCAGCTCCAATGGCAATCACTTAGTGAGTGTGCGTGTAGCTTTCTCAGCCAATCTCGCATCCAACACTAGTGAGTTGTGGCATAGCCGACTTGGTCATATGAGTCAAAAGGAAATGAAACAATTGTAGCATTTAGCTATATCCATGTGTTTAAATATTCTAATTTTGGTTTGTGTGAGCATTGCATATACAGGAAATAGACTAGGATTACCACTTCACCATTGGATAGGAAGTTAGGAAATCCTCTAGATTTGGTTCATAGTGATCTATGTGGACCTATGTCACATAAGTCTATAAGGGGGCATTATATTTTGGCATTATATTTCCTGACTTCCATAGATGACTCTGCTTGAAAGGTGTGGGTCTACCTCTTGAAGAGGAAAGACAAAGTCTTTAATGTCTTCTAGAAGCTCCTAGCTATGGTAGAAAACAAGTCAGGAAAGAAGTTGAAGGCTTTGTGCACTGACAATGGAGTAGAGTACGTCTCTAGTGACTTGAAGAAGTTCTCTAGCAAATGAGGCATTAGAAGATAGTTTACTACACCATATACGCCTAATCAAAATGGATTTTTTGAGTGAATGAATAGAACTATGCAGGAGAGGGTCACTTCCATGCTATCTATGACAAATTTACCTCAAGAGTTTTGGGGAGAGACTATTATGATAGCGGTGCATATAATCAATAGGTTGTCTAGTACACCATGGAACTACAAGATTATGTAGGAGATGTGGAAAGACAAGCATACTAATTATGAAAAATGATGTATTTTTGGGCGTGATGCATTCTCACATGTGCCTAAAGAGCTTGGAAAGAAGTTGGACCCCAAGTCACGCAAATGCATTTTCATTGGCATTGTGCAAATGCAAAGATGGATTATTGTCTCTAAAACCCAAAAATTGGAGATTTATTTGCAACTCACAAGTGATCTTTAATGAATCAAATGATACCACTTGAAGAGTGCACAATGTGTGTGGAGTGAGAGGGAGAAGAGGAGCAAACACGGAGTGCTCTCAGTGAGGATTTGAACTACCTCACTATCCTTGTTATTATATATGATCAAAGTAATAGATAAGGTTAGTAGGATCAATGTGATGAGTGTCTAGCCATTGGCTTGAACCCTACCAATAGTATTCTTGAGACAACTCAAGAATTCCTTTTTTTTAATCTCTCTTGATACGTATGCCAAGAAAGTGACTTGCTTCGCCCAAATACTTCATACCAAAGGTTTTGCTCAACATTTGCTTCAATTTGGCAATTTCCTCAGTGGAATTTATTGCAATGATCATGTCATCTATATATAAAATGAGAATGACTAACCATCACTAAGCTTCTTTGTATACACCCTAAAACCCCGGGACCACATAAATGCATCAAAATTTTGATATCACTCCCTTGAACCACCCTGCTTTAAGCCATAAAGTGCTTTCTTAAGTTTGCATATAGGCTCCTCCCTATTAGGCTGTTCAAAACCTTCAAGTTGATTCATGTAAACATCCTCTTCTAGATCCCCATGAAGAAAGGTTGTCTTCACATACATTTGGGCAAGTTCCATGTCCTTGATCTCTACTACGTAAATCCATTTTCAAGGTAAGGAGTGCTTTCTTTCTGGCAATCCAACCAGGTCCCATGTCTCATTGTTGACAATCAAGTTGTGCTCAAATTGCATGGCCTGCTCCCACTTGACCTTGTCATCCATTTGCATGACTTTTTTGTAACAAGATGGCTCATCACAGTCACTTAGCAGACAGAGTCCAACCCTAGTTGAAACCACTCAAGTGGATGGGAGGATCTAATAGATCATTTCAAAGCCTGACTACTACTCTCCATTCTATCAAGTGGAGCACTACTAGTGAAAGGTGCATCACTAGTCTTCATATTTTTCACAAATTTTGAGGCAATGTCCTTGAATGTGACTTTTATATACTCAATCTATTTGATAGGTTTCTTGCGCATCTTTGATTCATTGAAGATAACATGTGAACTAAAAATTTCTTTACAAGATTCCAAGTGCCAAAGAAGATATCAATTCTCTTCATCTACACCATATCCAAGGAAAATGACTCTGGGTCTAGTTTTTTATATATATCTTGGACACATGTCCATATGCGTGGCATCCAAAGAGACAAAGGATCATAACGTGTCTTGTTTTTGGACCACATTTCTTCTAGAATCTGGTATTTCAATGACATACTAGGTGATTGATTAATGATATGTATTGTTGTCAGTACTACCTCTGAACAAAAGCCTTGAGGCAGATTTTCCATAGAAAGCATGGCTATTCGATTGATCCTTTCTGCAACTCCATTCTATCTAGGTGCGAAAGGTGCAGTTAGATGCCTCTTAATACCTTTCTCACTACTAAAATTCTCACTTCTTGGAGACATATTTTCCACCATTATCAATCCTCAAGATTTTGACCTTCTTCTTGCTAGACTAATTTTCTACCAATGCTTAGAATTTCTAAAAAGTAGAGAAGAACAAATCCTTATGGCGCAAAGGATAAACCCATATCTTTCTCTTGGCCAAAAAATATCTAGCTCCTCCTAGAGACTTGGTCGGCATAGGACTACAAATGTCACTATGGATAAGCTCTAGTGGCTGCAAATGCTTCCTATTCAATAGAAAAGGTGGTCTTAGTTTGTTTTCCATAGATGCAGTGATCATAGAAAAATCAAAATAACTTAACACAGGAAAAAACGACAAGTGCTGGAATTCTAAAGGGCATTGAAGACAATTGGGCAAGCTTGTGAAGTGCAATAAGAAAGAACATTTAAATAGGTAGCTTCCGGTTGTGTTTGAGCTCCTTGAATCAAGCAATGTGTAGAGAGAATCTTGTTTTGTTTTGTTTTGTTTTTTGAAATTTAACCTTAATCGAATTATGTGTATCAAGACAGCCAAGACAAAGGAATTCTTGAGTTGTCTCAAGAATCCTATATCCATAAGGTCTTGCAACATTTCAATATGCAGGGGGGAAGGCAGTGAGTACCGGAGAATCCTCCTTGCTAAGTTTCAAATATTATGGTAGTGGGTAATCATTGTCTTCCCCCCTGCATATTGTAATGTTGCAAGACCTTGTGGATATAGAATTTCTAAGACAACTCAAGAATTCCCTTTTTTCTATCTCTCTTGATACACATGATTTGATTATGGTTAGCTTTCAAAAAAAAAAACAAAACAAGCCTTTCTCTACACAGTGCTCGCTTCAAGGAGGTTGAACACTACCCAAAGCTACCTAATTAAATGTCCTTTCTTGTTGTATTGTTGCCCAAGCTTGCTTGATTGACTTCAATGCCCTCTGAAATTTCCAACACTACTTGTTTTTGCCTATGCAAGCTCAATTTTAGTGTTGCGGGTTTGTTTAAGCAAGCTCAATTTTAGCGATGCAGGTACTATTGCATTGTGTGTGTGTATGTGTGTGTGCGTGCACGTGCGTGTGTGTACACAACCACACAACTCTCAATTTGTTGCAGGGGTTCAATGGCTCTAGCCCCATTCAATTCAAGTGTGGCCCTTTGCTTACTTTGCTCTTAACAACTTTTGTTTCACATAGTGCTCAATTACATGGCTTCAACCAACCCCCCCCCCCCACTTTTCCTTCTCGCTTTCATCCTCCCCGGTTTTCTTGTTGAAACCCTCAATTCCCTTTGCATGATTCAATGTCATCTTGTTTCAATGTGTGTGTGTGTGTGTGTGTGTGTGTGTGTGTGCACGCACGCATGCACATGCACAATCACACAACCAGACTCAGTTTTTCTCTGCCTACTTCTCCTTCTACTTTAGATCTTGAATCTCCCAATATTTGTGGAGGAACTGCACACACACAATGGGGAGCTTAGAGTTAGAGAGGGAGGCTAGGCTCTGATACCAGCTATGAGGCTATTGGCCACATGTTTGTGTGGGCGGGAAAGGGAAGAGGAAGCAAGACTTGGGGGAAAACACACCTCTAGTGAAGGAGTAGTGTGTATGCGTTTCTTTATTTTGCTTTTATATTGTGGACAAGGGTTAGTAAAGGATTAATGGAAGTAGGGTTACTTAAGTTGGTCAGCCATGGGCTTTGCCCAATATATGGGCTACATTTTCACTCCTCAAACTAGAATTGGTAGGTGTAATCCCTTTTGTTGGTCTCATATTGATTGAAATCATGGTTAAGTAGGATTATGAGTGAGGAGGATGCTTATCCATCCCCTCTCCACCACTATCCATAGTGGCACCTTTGGAGGATTGAGATGTAGAAGGAGAGGTGGGCTCCTCAACCAAGGAATTTTGGGAGAATAATGAGGATGAACAAGCTATTCATAACATTGAGAACCTTGCCTAGCTACACCGGGGAATTTGAAACAAAAACAGATATGGTGCCAATCCCATCAATGGCTCACTTCTCAAACCCGGAGAAGGAATCCAAGAAGGAGCACACAACATGCAAGCTGTAATGTTGAAACCAATGACTTGTATCTTAGCTCCCAAAAAATTTCTCTAAGTGCAACCTAATATGTGTAAGGATCTTTTATAGACAGACAATGAAGAAACACACACACACACACACACACACACACACACAAAATGAAGAATCAACCTTGTCACTCACAATTATAGAGACATTCAATGTCGTCTTGTTTCAATGTGTGTGTGTGTGTGTGTTGCATTGAAGACGGCATGGATTAGGGATTTTTCAAGACAATTCCAAGCAACAGATGAAATCATGTGCCTATCCATAAACTTTCCTACAAAGATGAAGATAATACCAAAGGAAATGCCATTTTGCTAGTGGAGTGGGAAGGCTAAAAAGTTTTGGTTGTTTTACACACAAGAGCTGGAATGAGTATAGCCACAAAAACAACCTAGGGAAAATGGGGTTGAATGTCTCTCATAAAAATAAGAATGGTATTACAAATGGAATATGGAAAGCTACAAAAACCCAAGAGACTTTTAGAAAATGTCAAAATCACTAGTTGGGGCTGCAATACATGCATACCTCTGCAATAGTGGATGTGGATAGAGATCTTAACTACCACATCATATTGGGACAACCTTTCAAAGAGCTTATGCTTTTCAAGATTGGGGTTATGGATATCTCTACTTAGGTAATGAGGGGGTGGCAATGAATAATCAACCTTGTCACTCACAATTATAGAGATGTACTGAGGATTCTTGTAGTTAACTTGAGTCAACCACCACTATCTTACCATTCAGTGGGTAAAGTAAGGTCTAAATGGGGAGAAAAACCTTCTACTATTTGAGGATAGAGAAAACAATCTACTGGCTAATAATATCATCAAAATTGATGCCATCATCACTTTTTCTAGTGTACTCCTATAGTGGATTGGAGAATTCATCAAAAATAAGAATAATGGGGTTCCTTTATTAGAATAAAATCTTCCCAAGTATGTGATGAGTCTCCGAAACCATGCAAGATGTGCACCACTAGTTTTAGTGGTTGGGGGATTTTAGGGTTATGGTCAAAGAGCCTTTAGATATTTATAAAATTTTCCACAATTTTAGATTCATCCTTAAAAGGCTACTTGAAACACCAATGCAATGGTTGTTAGTAGTAGCTCTTCCATGTAATAATCGATTCCACAATTTTGGTATGATATCAGGTGGATAGAGGCTAAACCACTTGCTAGCTAATCTGCTACCTATCAAACACAAAAACCTAAATTTTAATAAAAAATAATAGTTATAATTATTAAAATCATGAGTAACGGATTACTTTGACCTTGCATGTTTATAATTCATTGGTGAAGTTTGCATGTGTTTGGATATAAAAATAGTACACAAAGTCACATTTTGGTCTAAAAACCATACAATTATATGTTTTTCTTGAAAATTGATCAAAAGTGCAATAAGCTTCTAGTTTGGTGATACCATTGTGTTTGCAAAGCATTAGGGAAACTTCGTAACACAATCGAAAAAAAATAATCACAATTGACAACATTTGGCCAAAAAAATTGACTTTTTTGTACCAACTTAAATATATTGTGTCTATACATGTTTTATATAGTGTTCTTGTCAAGTTTTATCTAATTTAAATGAAAAAATCAAGTCTAAAAACAAAAGATTCTAGTATCTACTAGAGGAAAATTTGGCTTTTTTGCACTTCAAAACTGTTCAAAATTGAAGTACATTTTCCAGGGTGGATAACTCAACACAGGGAACAAATATGTATGGTTAGAGTCTTTGTTGCAAGAAATTGTTAATAATCGTGATTATTGAAAATCCTTCAAGGTGGGCATATTTGACTTGACATTTGTGCTCCCCATAGTAGGGTACATTTTTGTGTGCCAATTTGGAGCCAAAAATACTCAAAGGAGATCAAGTTATAAGTAAAATAAATTTTTGAGACCTTCAAGAGAATTTTGCAGATTTCAATCACAATTCTATTTTTTTCTTGTCAACACTAGTGTTGGGACAAAGTCCAATATGGATGGGCAAATGGACATGGTTGGCCATTGATCCCCTTACCAATACCTATAATAAACACATTATTCTAGACTCTGTGGACAAAAAACAATAAGGAGCTGCACAATTGCTATGCCTATGCTCCACTAGATGTTTGTGTACCTCTCTCTCTCTCTCTCTCTCTCTCTCTCTCTCTCTCTCTCCCCCTGCACAATTGATGTTTTCAACTAATATTAGATGTGATAGACATGTGTACATGCTCAATTGACCAAAATCATGCAAAATTTTGTCAAAAGTAAATAATCGTGATTATTTACATCTACCCCATTTCTCATCTTTTTTGGCTAAGTGAGCATACCACTAGCTTTACCATGTTGTAACAAGCCCACAAATCAAATTTGGTGAGATTTGGATCATTGGATTGAAAATTGTGGCCAAATTTGCAAAGTCTTGTCTGCGGACACAAAACTGATGACCATTTGAACAAAAATTGAAAATTGTGGCCAAATTTGCAAAGTCCTGTTTGCGGACACAAAACTGATGACCATTTGAACAAAAATTATCCAAACTTGATGAAACTTGGCTGGGAGCTTAAGTTGAGATACTTAACAGATCTGTGTCAAGATTGGAGCAAAAAACTTGCAAAAAGGAGTTGGAGTAAATAATCACGATTATTTATATCTGCTATAAAAATTGATAATCTTGCACATTTCAGTATACCACAAGGTCAAGCATATCAAGTAGATCACATAAATCAATTTTAGTGAAATTTGGATCACAAAAGTGAGACTTAGGCTAGATTCTTGAAAACTGAGTTTGCGGACACGAAACAATTGCTAAACTTCAATAAATTTTGTTCAAACGTAATGAAACTTCTCCAGAGACCTTAACAGCTTGTATACTTAGCAAATCAAGCCAAAAAGTGTAAAAAACTGACAAAAGTAAATAATCACGATTATTTACTATTGCTACACGAAGACACCATTTTTTACTTTTGAACTTGTACAGACCAACATAATACAAGGCCACCGGGAAATTTTGGGTTCAATCGGATCCAAATTGGTACATGTTCAATCAGTTTCTAGGTTGCAGATTAGTCCTTTGGCTTTTTGCAAAAGTAGAATCTGGAAGTCTCAACTGCTGACTCACTTAGCTTGATTTGAAGCGATACACATAGACCCATCAGAATAGTTAGCAAAAACTATATAGTCTTTGTGAAAGAATAGCTAACTTGATCAAAATTGATATAGGAATCAGGTTGCAGACAAGGAATTGACAGCTTGACAGAAGTTGCCATCAAGTCAAATGGAAGAAATTGACAACAAGTCAATCCGACTGTAAGTACTCTATCTGGGCTTCACAAGTCTTTATGAACCTTTAGATCTGTTCGTATACTAGGAAACCAAGTCATAGTTGGAGAGTCCTCCATTAGAGTATCCACCAACGAAAGTGTGAATCAAAGCAATCCCTTGCACACTATCCTTGAAGAAGTCTCAGACACTTTTTCAGATTCAACATCTGAAATGTCTTCCTATTCGACTCACTTAGAAGAAGATGTTCCTAAGGATAACCAAAGCGAGAAAAAAACATCCACCAAACCAGCACAAGTGGGAGCATCTGCTGCAGCACCACTTTCATCCATAGAAGACATGCTCAAAGGGATGAATGACATGATGAATAACATGCAAAAAGCACCTATGAGGGGACCAGGACAAGGGATACCTCGACATGGACAACCAATTAGGCCGCAAAAATGGTGTGCAATCGAGGATATATGGACCAACCATGAGACCAATGAATGCTATTACCGACCAAAGTATGATGGGAATGTTCAATACGTGCCTACGAGGCCACAAGGACAACCCATGTACAAATATCAGCCTAATATGGCCCAAGCTCAAAGGCCACCGATTGGTATGTAAAGACCTCAGCCTGTGCTGGGTCAACAACCTCCATATCCTGGACATAATGAAGTGCTTGTAAAGTACATGCATCTAGAGGTAGTAATAGATGAACAAGCACTAGTGCCTGTTACACCCTATGCTGAGCCTAGTCCATCTTCAATAATGGAAGAAGGAGAGTGGTATAATTCACATCCTCCACAAATGGAAGAACCTATGACTTATGCTACACCAGAGCTTGCACCAATGTACTATGTAGCTAATCAAGGTGTTAGACCTCCAATGGTAATACCCATGATTAAGCCAAGAACTGGAAACTATCATAACTGCGGTGCAGATGCCATTGGAAAAATGAATGCCCAAAGCCTGACAAGAACCTCAAGCCAATTGAAGCTTATTGCATACAATGTTGCAAAAAAGGAGGACACTTCCCTGAAGATTGTTAAAAAACTTTAAACAAGGATAAAATAGTAGTGAACGTAGTCCAAGTAATACCTAATAGCTCATCTGAGAGTGAATCAATTGTTCCAATCAAGGTAATCACCAGAGCACATGCTAAGAAAAAGAAACATAACTCCTATGATGACTCGGAGAATACAAAAATTTCCTCTCAAAAGACCAAAAGAAGCAGAAACAAAAGGTATGAGATGAGAAAATAGAAACAAAGGGCTGAAATCGAGGAGAAAGCAAAGAAGTTATTCCAGGGAAAGGTAAAAGAAACTGGAAGTGAGGTCAAAGAAACCACCATGAAATCTGGAGGATCAATTTTGGTTGACAAAATTTTAAGCCTATTAATGCAGCTTTAGAAGCTTACCAAGTAGGACTTAAAGCAGGCCAAAATATGAAAAACAAATGGAAAAACTATTCTTCTCCAAACATGGAAGCAGCTAAGCTTGAAGCTTATCAAAATTTGCTAAGAATCACGCAAGAGATGCTAGAAAAACAAAAACCCAAGCTCAAGGGTATGGCAAAACCCGAGGAGCTCGTGGTAGGAAACAATAAAGAAAAATCCGAAGTGGTGGTAGAACCCCACCTTGAAACAAAAGGGCCAGAACTTATAGTGCCGAACAACAATGATGCCTTAGATGGAATTCCATTCATAGAAGAAGACTGGCCAGGACACTTATGGAAAAAAGTTAGAGAGATTAATGATGGGAGCTCAACTCTGAGGTCAGCTTCTATAGAGGAAGTCTGGTTAGACAACCTACCTCCTAATATGGACATGGATGTACAATCCTTGTATGGGGATTGTGGATCTGAAGCTTCAAGAATGTCTAAACCATTGAATTTGAAAACACTACCCTCTTACTTGGGAGATAACGAAGATGAATCCATAGTGTGTAAAACCACTCAAGTAAAAAGAGTTGAATAGACCCTAGAAGTAGACAACATCCATTCAATCATGTCTACACCCGTCCAATGCACTCTTATTCTAAGAGAACTGCTGAAAATCAGTCCATATTTATGGAATAATCTACTGAAAACCCTAGAGAAGGTGGGAATAACAGAGTTAATCGCACTAAATTTGGGAAAGTTGAAACATGAAATGGATAACAAAGAGATTAGATCTGTTCCAATGAACAAAGTCGGAGAATACTACAAAGGGGAAGAAGGAAACACAACCCTTTTGGTGAGATATAAGGACATAGAAACCATGGCAATATTGGATAGTGGGGCAGGCATAGCCATAGCCACAAAAGCAGTATGGGAATCTTGGGGACAACCATCCATTAGACAAACTTGAATGAAATTGCAATTGGCTGATGGACATATCAAAAGACCCTTAGGGCTGCTTGAAAAAGTGATAGTTAATTCCTGTGGGATTGAATATCAACACACTTTTTCCATAGTAGACTTTGGAAAGAAACTCAATTACGAAATCATCTTGGGGAGACCTTTCATGTGACAAGTACAACTCATCTAGGATTGGGGAAACAATTATATGTACTTGAAGCAAGTGCGATCAATCACAAGGGTTAATCTAAAAGATCACACTTATAGAGATGTCATGAAAATGCCTATACAAGAATTCAATTAAGTCTCTTTGGCTGAAACTAAGCTTCCATCTTGGTTGAACAAAGACACACCTATTTGGATGTGTGGAGCCTCAAAAAACGGGAGTTTAAAACGAGAAGAATGTATCTTAGAAAGGGATTGCACAGACGAAGCTTATATACCTGAACCCTTTCCAGAGCATTTGTTTGAGCCATTTGAGTGGACTCAAATCTTAGCGACAATGGATGTATGTGTAAATACGTCTATGCCCATTCAATTTTGCAATGAGTACGGCTATTACATATTCCCATCCAAATGATCTCAACCCTTCACATTGAAGACAAAATTTTGAAATCCAAGGACTTGATAAAAGCTCAACAAGTCTTTTCAGACCTCTACTATGATGCAACAGATGAGTTAGAAGAACACTCAGCTACCTCAGATGATTCGGGGTCAGAAAAAGAACATGTGAGAGCTAAGCTACTCATGAAAGAAGGGGAGGAATTTTTTTTTGACTTTCCAAACCACAAACCGAGAAGACAGAAATGGTATAGATGTAAAAGAGACACGAGAAACTTGAAAGCTAGACCAATGCCATCGGTCTCCAACAGAACAAAGTTCATGATGCAGATAGGTGCACATGATTGTGTCAAGGACAAAATTAATGGTAGATATTCTCTAAAAAATGAACATGAAATGACAAAAACATTGAGAAAAACAAGAAAGGAAACTCAAGCAAAACCTAAAAACCAGTGCAAGGATTCAACCATGACACGAGTTAAACAAAAAAAGAAGTATCAAGAGTGGAAAAAAGCTCTAAAGGAGATATATACAACAAAAATGGAAACCACAGAAGAGGATGGTAAAGATGTAATGAGCGTTCCATCTCATTACAAGAAATATACTCTCCAAGATTGGAAAATGCAAAAAAGATAGATCTGGCCAAACCAGGAGAAGAGTCTAGACCTGCCTACATTAAAGATGACCTGATGGAAGAAGAATAAGAGATTTTGTTAAGCTTACTAAGAGAATAACAAGATATCTTTGCTTGGTCTTATAAGGATCTTAAGAGTGTTGATCCAAAAATCTGTCAACATACCATACCCATGAGAGATGATGCTAAACAAAGATAGATCTGCCCAAACCAAGAAGAGTCTAGACCTGCCTACATTAAAGATGACCTGATGGAAGAAGAATAAGAGATTTTGTTAAGCTTACTAAGAGAATAACAAGATATCTTTGCTTGGTCTTATAAGGATCTTAAGAGTGTTGATCCAAAAATCTGTCAACATACCATACCCATGAGAGATGATGCTAAACCAAGTAGACAAAGGCCATACATATAATGAAACATTTACTAGAAAGATCAAAGAAGAGATTGAAAAACTAAAGGAAGCCGAATTAATTTATGAAATTGAACACACAGATTGGGTTTCTTCAATTGTGGTAGTACCCAAGAAAAATGGAAAATTACGAGTGTGTGTCAATCTCAAGAAAGTGAATGCAGCTACCATTAAAGACAACTTTTCTCTTCCAATCATTGAGCATGTTTTAGAACAAGTTACAGGAAAAGAAGCTTACAACTTTTTAGATGGATTTTTGGGGTACAATCAACTTTTGGTTGATCCCAAGGACCAGCATAAAACTGCCTTTGCAACTGAATGGGGTATTTTTGCCTATTGGGTTATGCCTTTTGGGTTAACTACTGCTCTTGCCACCTTCCAAAGATTGATGAGCCATGCTTTTAAAGAATATCTTAGGAATTCCTTAGAAGTATATCTGGATGATCTATGCGTACATTCATCAATCCAGGCTGATCATTTTGAACACCTCAAAAAGGTATTCAAAAAGTGTAGACTTTATAGGATTTGCTTGAATCCGAAAAAGTGCACATTCATGGGTAGACAAGGAAGATTTCTTGGACATATAGTGTCTAAAAATGGCATAGCTATTGATATGGATAAAATTCATGTTATTATTGATTTTCCTAGACCAACATAGTCAAGGGGGTTCAAGCCTTCATGGGACATTGTGGGTATTACAACGATTCATTTACATGTACGCTATAATTACAAAACCCATGTACAGCTTGATCACACACTTTGAATGGACTGATGAGTGTGAAGAATCCTTTATGAAGCTTAAGCAAGCTCTCACTTCAGCTAAAAAATTATAGACATTACATATTAGCAAACAAATTTGTGTTCTTTGTAGACCACCAAGACTTATTATACTTGGTCAACAAGCCATGCAACATAGAAAGAATAGTGAGATGGTTCATCATTCTTCTGGAATTTGATTTCACTGTAGTTGTGAAAAAGGGGACCACTCATCTAAGAGCAGATCATTTGTCAATAATTATTTCAAGAGAAACACCTAAGGGTGTAGATGATGATCTACCAGATGCATATCTGTTCTCCGTAGAAATGATACCTCGATGGTCGGAAAACATGGTATCATTGATGACCATAGCTCAAGTGGAGTTGCAAATACCACTTCCTAGTACAATTAGATTAATTGAGAAATTGGCTATGTATCAATTACTAGTTGGAAGGTTATACAAAAGAAATCAAGATGGGATATTGCTATTGTGCATTAATCCTGAGGAGAAAACCCAATACCTAAGTCAAACACATATTATAGTAGTAGGGCTTCACTTTGCGGAAGACCAAACTATGCAACAGATCTTGAGACTTGGAGTATTTTGGCCAGCTATGAGGAGAGATGCTCATTCATTTGTAACAAATTGTCCTCAATGTCAAAAACAAGATCCCATACCTGATGTAACATTGTTTCAAATGTCGCATGTTCCTAAGTAGAGTAACTATCTAGTTACTTACTTATCAAGCCGAGCATTTCCTGAGGATATGAGTAAACGACTCCAAAGAGCAATTGAAATCAAACCAAGAGACTATGCTTTTATTGGAAACCAATTATATCAAAGAGGTAAGGATCAACACTTGCATCTTTGTGCAAATGAAAACGAACAATTTCCTATTATAGAACAAGTACATGCTAGATTAGTGAGAGGTCACTTTTCTAGTGAAACCACTACAAGAGAAATCTTAATGGCAGGCATATGGTGGCCAACACTATTTGCAGATGCCAAGGAGTATGTTCAGAGGTGTGATTCCTATCAACGAGCAAAAATGCCAACCCGTGTGGATAGTATGCCCTTAAGACCAATCATGGGGGCTAGAGCTTTCGCAAAATGGGGTATAGATTTTGTTGGGCCAATACAGCCACTTGCTTATAGAACCCAAGCTCAATATATCATTGTAGCTACGGACTATTTGACCAAGTGGACCGAGGCTAAATGTTGCATTTTTTTTTTTGGCCAAGGGCATGGGGATTTTGGATAGAGAAAGAGAACACTTGCATGAGCTTGAAAGGTTGTTTTATTATAAATTTCCATTGATGACGATCTCACTTGATCTGCCATGAGGAGTTTGTTTTGACAGACAATGAAGATGCCGCACCTATTATGGAATTATGATTAAAGAGAAGAGAACTTGGAGATGCTCAACTTGATGACATTGACACGGTTGTGCTTTCTATGTATCACGATTCATGGTGGTGCAAAAGTTCGAGTGAAAGTTGAAAACAACTCTTGAAGTGACATTGTTTTTGAAGTAACGCTTGTGGATTATGATCGTGACAAGTAAAGTGAAGGCCATTATGAAGTGGCACCTCGTTTTTGTGCGTATGTTGGTAGCCTACCCTAGCTCCCATGCATTGTGGGTATGCCTATGTATATCGAAGTTTCAATGAGGGAAGCCGAGGCCCACATCCTGGGTGGAAAACAAGCTCTGAAACGACATGAATCGGGAAGGCAAAAGAGGTGTCGCCAATGGATACGGCCCGGCCATGAGCAACAAGAGTCGTAGAGAAGTTGAGTCGGGTGTGAACGAGATCTTGAGCGGGTTTTATTCAATGAAAACAAAGGGTGTTTTAGGGTTTTTTCTATAAAAACAAGCCATGAAAGGGTGGCGGGTCATGAGGACGAGCCGTGGTGAATAGGGGAGGTATGTCAATTAGGGGAGAGGGATGCTAAGGGAGAGGAGGCTTTGCTAAGTAAAAAAAGAGGGTGTTTTAATGGGGTTTTTTAACGAGGTGGCGAGCCAACAGGTGTCAATTCAGGGGATGGAGAGGGGCGGTCAATAGAACGGGGGGAGGAATACCAGAGAGAGAGGGCCCCTGTACGAGTTGTAGGAGGGAGAATTTGCAAAGGGGAGTGTTTTGGCAATCCATAAGCAGCAGGCCAAGATGAGTGCGGTAGAGAAGGATTGTGATGATGAGGGAGATTTGTTGAGGGATAGGAGAGCCACAAGGGGTATGCATGCTAGGGTTTCCAAGCAGGAGAACTGAGGGCGAGAGTATGGGAGGCATGGTCGTTTTGAGGCGGGACTGTGTAGGCTGCGGAAGTTGATTGGGGTAATTGTGCCATTAGAGAGAGACTGAGGCTCTGGTTGTACAGAAAGCGAGAAGGCGTGAGGGTTACTCTGAGTTTGAGAAGCAAGAGATTCCAAGAATGAGAAATGAGGGCATCCTGGCTTTGCTGCAGAGAATCGAAAAGAGGAGAGATTAAAAGAAAGATCTCATTAATCTTATCTAAGGGGTGCTCCCATAGGAAAGGTGTTGAGAGAGGGAGAAAGGGAGAGAGACCTCTCTCGGTAGAGAGAGAAAAAGAAAGAGAGCTCAACTCTCGGTGGCGAAGAGAGAGAGAGAGAGAGAGAGAGAGAGAGAGAGAGAGAGGGTTTGTCTTGTTGGAACCTAATAAAGGGAGGAAGAGAGAGGTAGCTCGAGACATAAGGATGGAAAGAGGTCGCAGAGCACGTGTATGAAGGAACGGCCATCGATGAGATACAAAGTCAAAGCTTCAGACATGGATAAGCTTTATTTCCCTCCTATTTCTCATAGATTTTGTTGTAAACTTGGCATGATAAAAGAAAACATTTGAACATGAACATTTGAGTGTCTCTATCTCTCTCTCTGTCTCTCTACATTTTCATAATAAACACATAAGTGTCTTCTCATGATTTTGTTCTCGAGTCTGAGCGAGTATATGCAGACCGAGCATTGCGTGGGTTAGAGAGAGAGAGAGAATTTGATACATGTTTTGGCAGATGATTTAGCTGCACTTACATTGTCTAGGCTCCTTGTTTTGGGAGTGAGCGTAGCATATTGCTTTAGCTCTTTTGTTTGCTAGGTTTTTCTTGGTCTTGGTCTGCTCCATGGCCTGGCCATAGAAAAATATCTATCACTAAAGCAACTCAGAACAATGATGCCAGAACCACTGCTGCATTCTTATATGAGTATGTGTTCACAAGATATGGGATTGCCAATAGAAATTGTCAGTGTGACAGGGGAACTCATTTCCTCAATGAGGTAATTGAGTATCTGCTTAATGAATTTATGGTCATCCATAGCAAATCGGCTCCCTATCATCCACAAGCAAATGGACAAGTTGAGCATAGAAATAAAATTCTTAGCTTGGTGTTGACTAAAGTGGTTAGTTCAGGAAGGACATACTGGGAAATGAATCTCCATGCTGCTCTATGGGCTTATCGAGTTTCATTCAAAACAGCTTTAAATGCTACACCTTTTAACCTTGTTTATGGTCTTGATGTCATATTGCCAATAGAATTTCTATTGACGACATTAAGGGTAGCAAAGGATCTTGAGTGGACTGGACATGAATTTTCAGATAGACTTGAGGATTTAGAAAAGCTAGATGAGCATAGGCTAACTGTTGTAGCTCACATCTGTGCACAAAAGCGGAAACAAAAACAATTTTTTGATTCCCATCTAATTACAAAAATCTTCAAAAAAGGGGACTTAGTTTTAATCTATTCCCTTTAACACTAGGTTGGTAATGGGACACTTTTATGTCCCGGGACACTGACCATTTTCCTTGAATTATGTCAAGAGTTTCAAAATGGATTTTGAGGTGCTGTCTGCTAGAAAGTTGTCTCATGAGCTGAAAAAAACTCGACATTTTTTTGGAATATCAATTCCATCTTTAACCTTGTCCTTGCACAACATTTCACAACCTAAACTGTGTG
Source organism: Adiantum capillus-veneris (assembly GCF_014529385.1). Classification (NCBI taxonomy): domain Eukaryota; kingdom Viridiplantae; phylum Streptophyta; class Polypodiopsida; order Polypodiales; family Pteridaceae; genus Adiantum; species Adiantum capillus-veneris. The sequence goes on along the minus strand of NC_140944.1, from coordinate 4,846,829 downwards.
AAAAAACGGGTACTATTTTTGGCTTTTTTCAACTTTTTGCAACTATCCCACTCTAGAATTTATGTTTGTGAGGTCTATAATGCTAGAGAACTATCTTTAGTAGTCCTCAACATGTCCTGATGCTTCTAGGGAGAAATAAATGTTAAAGTTGTAAGTTATGACCAAATTACAAAAATTGTCAAATCCTGTTTTTTAGCCAATTTTAGCTCTTCTATGATTTTTTGGGTGGCTTTCATAATATCCAAATGCATTTTTGATTTTCTATGTCGCATATTGTAACATAAAAAATAATATTCCTTGAGTTTTGGGGCACCTAATACCCTATTTTGCATAGTAGACAACGATGGTTGATTTTTTCAATTATAGAAGAAAACGAAACATTCTAGTATATCAAGTATAGATTTTTCAATACTGTTAGTTTCTTGTGACAACTACATGCATTTTGTAGGTAGTAACCATATCTAGTCATAAGGATCAAATTTGGCTAGATATTGAATAGTTTTTATGGGATTCTACAACTCATAATGTTGAACCCAGTTTTTTCATGTTTGTTGTATTTAGCACTTCATCTTCGTCCCCAAGATTCCCCTTGGTAAGAGATGTATTATTCTTTTGACATGCTCCATGGCTCCTTATGAACCTAAAGGAGAATAGGGAACTAAGAAAACATGCATATATTATTTTTATTGAGCGTGGCTATAGAAACTTTGATGATAGGTTTGCAGATTGGTAAAAATTCAACTTTTTTGTACCTATTTCTTTTGGCAAAACAAAAAATAGTGAGTGAGAAGCAATCATATGTTCAGATCACCAACCCATTGAAGTTAACTAGGGAATTTATCTTAAGTCCTACAAAAATCCCTAATCTTATTTTTATGCAACAAAACATAAGAAATGACTGTTTGATGAAAATGTATTGGTCCATCAACTTTGGAGGTTTGGTGTGACCAAAAGATGAGAAATTTTACAAGTTTCTTATCTTTTCCAGGTGTAGTAGGCCTTGAACTATAACCTAATGAAAGGATTTTACAAAATGAGTGGATCTACTATGGTTTTGGAGGTTTTTTCAAAAACCCTGAAAGGACACTTTTATGTCCTGTTAGGTTACCAACCTAGTGTTAAGCAACACATTCCCAAGTTTAAGAAAAAGAGAAATGGGCCATTTTTCATTGAAGACAGTGTCTCCAAGTGGAGCAGTTAAGTTGTCCACCCTAGATGGTGAACCAATGGCTAAGTGGATTAGTGGATGTCATTTAAAAATTATAATTTTTCACTAACCAATGAATTGCTAGAAAGGATGCATGCAGCTAAGCAAAGAAAGATAAAACAACAGCAGGTTATTGATGAAACCTAACAGATTTGAGTACTCAAAAGGAAAGCTGCTCTCAAAAATCAACAAATCCCTATTCCCATCAACACTCTGGAAATAGATTATCGACAATGGGAATTGCAGAAAGATGCAGTGTCAACATATGATCAATGGTTGGATGGAATGGACCTTCGCATCAAAGTAAAGTTGAACAATCATAGAACAAATGCATTGGTCAATACAAGATCTTGAGTAAATGCAGTCAGTTATGCCACATACAAGAAAGCAACAAGTCAGTCATTGACAGCAGGAATAGCGACTATCAAGGGATGCAACAAGAACCCAACACCAATATTGGGAGTAGTCAACTTGAATGTGATAGTATATGGATGTTCATGTACTCATTAATTTGTATGCTTGCCAGATGAACACATGAATGAGACAATGATTCTTAGAATCCCATGGATGCGGACTTACAAGGCAGTACCAGATTGGGATACCAATCAGCTCAAGCTATCACCTAAAGGCAGACAACTCATTGTTCCAATTGCACTAAGAAAAGAGGAATGGAAAGGAGGTTACCAGCATAGCAAACCACGAAGCAAACAATATTCTCCATCCTATCGACAAGCAAATGCTACAAGTAGCATGCAAGGAGTTAGGCAAATTTGGGTGCCCAAAGCATCATCGACAGTACCAAACACGGTTCCAAAGTTCAAAGCACAAAGAGGAGCATCTTCGAACAGAGAGCCTAACACAAAATGGATTTGGAAGAAAAAGGTGCACATAACTTCACCGCAAATTGTAAAACCAATCAAGCAATGGAGAGTTAAGTCTCAGAAGACTCCACCACACCATTCTGCACAAAGAAAACCAAAATATCAATGGCGGGTAAAAGCTCGACAACAATCATTATTGATAACAACAGCTCAGGAAATCAGCATGCCAAAGCATCTTGATGAGACAATCAAGCAAAGAGCACACATGCTACAGGAATTGCTCTTTGGAAGACAACATCAGAAAACGTCAACATCTGAAACCCTTGAGTTACTTACTCGAGACCCAACTCTTGCACAACATAATGGTTTTGATTACATTGATCTTCAAAGCATGGTAGAGCCAACCAAGGCTATGCATAGACACAATTATTCAACCCATGCACATTGTTGTCCCGGAGTACGCTATCTAGGAGGGGTGGAAGGGAACTAAGTAATTAAGGGCAATGTTTGAAGAGGAGGAAAAAAGTTTGATGTTAACGTGTGATTTTTTGCAAAATTACCTTATAATGCCCTTATAAATCATCCACAGGGGAATTTAACTAATAATATCTCCCCGATGAGTGTAATTAATGTATATACTATCAAAAAATCATCAAAAGAATAGTCTTCTTTTATTAATTTTTATCATTTTTCTTGATATTAGGACTTAAAAATGGAGAAATCTAATAAAAAACAATACAACTGTGTTTTTCAATGGATTTTCTTAATTATTGGATTTTCACTTTGCTTTTTTAGCACAATTTGTTATTTTCTTTGATTTTTCAATAAACATTTCAAAACTTAAGAATAAATAGCAAATGAGCTCAGATGGAAAAATTGGAGATGTGCTCATGATTAGAAGGACAAGGCGCACAGACACAAAAAATTTCAATCAAATCGGCAGATGGAAGCGAGAAGCCTAAACTAGGTGGCCATACCTACTTTTGCAGAATCCTTGCAGAATGAGCTACAAGAATCCGATTGGAGAAATTTTTGAGTTACAAGAATTCGATTGTTACTTTTACAAGAATCCTTGCAGAATGAGCTACAAGAATCCGATTGGAGAAATTTTTGAAGACCTACAACCAAAAACTGACCATTGCGGCCTGTCAGTTCAACCAAATCCGACCAGACTTGAACTGTAGCATGCCCCTAGATGGTAGAACACTTCTATATCACCAGTTGACCATTAGGCAGGGGTCGGGGGGGTCCCATGTAGAAAAGCTAGGTTTTTGGCAGATGCCAGAATTGGATTTTGACTCCACAAACAGCTTATAGACTGGGTCTATACACAATGTATATGGTTGGTTTCATAAAATCAATCAAGGCAAGCCCTCGAAAAGCAGAAAACCACTCGAAGGCTACAAAGCATCAAATTTGACATACAAAGTCAAATTGACTCCAAATGGGCCAAAACTGGATTGCTTCAGGACTATGTAGCGGACAAGTCCATAACCTCAAAAGTGACTAACCAACTCCAAAGGCCATGTAGTTACAAAAATTGGTGATTTCAGAGTCGACAAAGTACGAATTGATGCCGACAACACAAAACTTTGCCAAATTCAATTTAAGACTTGTATTAGGTGTATAGAATATGTTTAGGTCAAAATTTTCAAGTTCTGCAAGAAAAAGTTGACTGCTATAAATAATCACGATTATTTACTTTTGCAATATTTTAGCTTGAAAATGGTATCATCACCTCAGCTATCACTTGTACACACTTATTACATGCCACATTTCAAGTATGAGCCAAAATGATCCATGATAAGTTAGAAAAATGTCAAAAAACGCAAAGAAGTCCTTTCAAACCAATTTTTGACTTATCAATCACATTTTTTGATCCAAATCACCTCATATCATATACACAAGGTCTACAACATGCCTAGAGCCAAGTTGCACAAAAAAATGTACATTTTGATGAAAAAGTTAATAATCGTGATTATTTACTTTTTTGGCAAGATGGGGGAAATTGCTATTTTGCCATCCTAGGACCAAAGCACATGGTGTCCTAAGCCCACTAACCAAATTTGAACAAATTTGGAGCTCAAAATCTCAAATTTCCTTTTATATCTACTGTTTCAGAGACAGAAAGCCTAAATCTGGCACCATTCTCACCCTGTGCACTCAAATAAGCCCACACTTCACTCAAAGTATATAATTGATGTCTATTTCAAGCCCATCATGCCAAAATTGCAAAAAATTGAAAAAAATCATCAGTTATAAATAATCACGATTATTTACTTTTGTTGCAAATTTTTGCCTAGACTTTATGAATTTGATCTTTACATGTTTTTATACATCTATGCATGTTCAAAAATTGATTTGAAGCAAATTGGACTAAATTTGTCAGCAATTCAGATTGAAGGACATTTCAGAGCGGAATTTGCCAAATTTTCTAACTTTGGCACTCTATTCACTCAACAGGAGCAATGCAGCTGCGGAGAAGGCCAAGAAGAGGGTCAATCAAAAAGAGAAACTGCAAGAGCTGCCACCATACTAACTGGACCTCAGTTCAGTAAAGATGGCCAAAGCAACGTATCTATCCAAAGAATAGCTTGAAGAGCACAACACCACAATTTTTACCGACAGATTTAAAAGTGAAGAAGGACATCAAGTAGAATTACAGATGTTGTCAAAAGAGGTCTATGATGTCGCGGCAAAGCCCGAAATGAAAGAAGCTAACAAAAGGCTTGGACTCATAGAATTCTATGACCAAGAGCCATGTGGCATAGACTTTCAGAAAGCCTATGAGCTCTGTCAACAATCAAGGTAGACGGGTCAGCCTAGATTATTGAAACCGGTAAGGGCAGAAGGTAGAAGTAATAATAACCAAAGAAATTGTGCCCGAGGCTCTCAAATTGCGGACAGAAGGGATGACAATGAGGGCTAGAGACAAAAAGACAGCAGGTACCTTCATCAAGGAGACTGTTGCGGCTACGTTTGCTGATCTATCCAGAAACAGGTGGAAGAACCAGCACGGCTATATCATCAACACTTCCATTTTCTAGCAAAGAGACCACCAAGGTACACAACACCCAATCACGTACCTACGACTACCTTCATACAAGTGTTGAAGTCGACAACCAGGAAACCTATTTATCACGCACAGTATGTGCTATCCACACTGAAGGGTACAAAGAAAGAGGGCAAGATAACCTATCTGGGAGCACCTGAGGTAATCACAAGAATAGCATACCATGCTATTGGCATGGCATACAATTTTTCACTTGCCCCAAATCAAAACACATGGATTGTTTCTGCACAGCCATCTCCTCGAGCCACAAGGTCCACAAAAAGAGTTTACAAATCTGATGAAGAATCTTCAGAGAGCTCTCATGAAGCATATAGCAGTGAAAGCTCACACAACGAGGAAAAAAGAGCCCGCATAGAGGAGATGAAAAGAAAAGCAGTGGCCGCACATCAAGAAGAGCCTCAAAAAAAAAGGCGAGGTTTGAAAGGGAAAAAGAAACCTATGAAAGAAGCCACCAAGCTACAAGTGAGGACCCTAGAAAGTGGGTTCCAAAAGAGATAAAAGGGCCAAGAACAAAGAACCTTGCAAGGAAAGAGGTGGAGGACCCCACTGAGTTTCTTGAATGCATGTACACGAAAGCAAAAGCCTTAAGACTAAAAGAAGCTCAAGAAGTTGCAAACAAAGCAAAGGAAGATGCGGTGGAGCAGCAGAGACAAGCCGAAGCATCCCAACAAAGTGAAGCCCATCAAAAACAAAGTGAGATGTCTCCCACACCATCGTCACCTACTACGGAACAAGAAGACCACCCCATGCCTAGCCCTCCCCCATCACCAACAGTTAGACCCACTGAGGGAGAACAAACCAAGGAAAAGGAGTATGAGCCGCAAGAAGCAACAAGATCTGAACAACAGGCAAGAACTACTTCCGAGCAAGCCAAAGCAACGGAGCCAAAATCGAAAAGAGCAGCAAGTCCTGAACCACAAGAGATTGCCAGTTTTGAGCAACCAAAGGCACAAGAACCAGAAACCACACTGTCTATAACCACCCAACACGAAACAGCAGAGGCATCCATGAAGCCTCAAAAAGAGGTACAAACCCCTCCACAACCGGAAGTAACAGCCAAAGAGCCACCCACCGAGACTGCTGAAACATCTAGGCAGCCCACAGAGCAAGAAGATTGGCAGAAAAAGGTTGAAGTCATTCTCCAAGTAAACAAATATGCCAAGTAGATGCAGGAAATGATAGAAAAAATGAGATCAACAGCACTAAGCCATAGTGCTAAGGCTAGAGAATTAGAGATGGTAATAGATGCTCTGCAAGGAGAACTAGAGGACAAGATGACTGTCATTACCGAGCTGCAGAGACAGATCCAAGAGTTGAATGCTGAAGCTGAACAACACTAGCTGGCCAGAGAAAGAAACAAAAGGAAATGGAAGAGCTAGGTGAACTTCTCATGAAGTTATCAGACGCCTGCAAGACTAAGGACAAACAATTGATAGAGGTTACCAACAAACTCTTAACTACAACTCTGTCAGGTCAAAAGATCCAGGTGCAGCTCGACGTGGCCAATGCTTCATTACAATATTCAGATCAAAGGATCAATGATCAGGCAACATTGTTGCACAGATAAGAGAAAACCCCGCAGTTGCCTCAATCAAAGGTATTGATGAAGTGTATAAAGCACTGCAACAGAAAAATAAAGATCTTGAGCTCGAGCTAAATCTAGAGCAATCACAACACAGAGACCTTGCATTAATGCAGGTACAAAGAGAAGGAGAGCTGCTCAAGGAGATAACAGAGCTCAATGAGTTAATCAGCTACAGCGAGACGGACAGTAAGAGACGCATGAGGAAGCAGGTACTTTAGAACAACCTCACGTTGACATTTCCTCAGTCTCTTTTGCTAAGATTGAAACACAGCCGGCAGAAGGGCTTGGTGGGGAAGAAGATTTTTAGGCACCAATCATAGATGTCGATCAAGTGCCAATGGTCTAGCTGTCAAAAGCTGAGGACGATGCACTTAAGGACAAGGTCGCACAAGAAACGGATGAGCAATGGAAAGCAAAAATGGATTGGGAGTTGAGAGTTCTCCATTTAGTCAATGTTACCCAACTCACTCCCAACCAAATCAATGGACAATGCCATATCCCTTGATCAAGGTAGAGCTGCTACAGGTTACAGAACGACTATATAAAGACATGCAAGTAGAAGGGGCGGATGAAGTCCACCCCAAGTGGAGAAAAAGCTGGCTGAACAAGAATCCTAGATACTTGATTCTGTTCACAAGAGCACCTGTAGCCCTTCAGAAGGACCCAAATTTTTGTCATGTACTAAGAGTAAGGACATGGCAAGCACATGAGGCAATGAGAAAGAGGCGGCCTACATGGATGAATTATCCAAGATTGGTAGCTCCAGAAAAGGGAACGCCGATAGAGGAATACATGGTGAAAACCCTTACGGGCACCATGTCTTTCTTCAAAAGTCTCCCTGATCTCTCATGTGCTATGCTCTATAAAATTTGCCGCATGCTGCTCACATGCATTGAAGCCTTTCATGAGCCAGAGCAAATAGGAGCACCATGGATGTCCTTCCTCGAGGGAAATAAGGGTCTATGCTACAACCTAAGCAGCTAACCTTCCAAAGAAGTTCTTTATGGCTTCTACGCCCATTGTATGTTCTTACCATCTCATAATATGTTGGCGTTTGAAGAAGCATTCTATACTGGGTTTTTCACTTGGCGAATGAATATTTTTGGGCCAGTGTGATTAGCAACCTGACTTCCAGATTCGTAGGCTACTTAGCCATCGAGCTCAAGAACAGAGTCACTATGCAATTTTTGTAGGTTCCAGATAAAAAAATAAAGATCAAATATGAAAGGCACTCCATGCACTTAAAGACAGCCTCGCCAGCCGCGTCAACCCGAAGATTATTTTAGCCTATAAAGCTGTGTCAAGGGACGACACAGGTGAGGAGAGGGGGGATGTTAGTAGCAAGCTAGCCTGGATACCATTTTTGGAGCTCTCTTTGTAAAAAAATTTATTATTTTGATGGATCAGGAATATTATAACTCCTATTTTTTGGATAAACCTTGTAATCAATGAGCCGGGGCTACAGCTTCCAGATTGTATCAACCTGTATTTACTTAGAGCTCCCAGATTATTAGTTTTGACCATCAAAAACCTTGGCTAAGGTATAAAAGTCAATTTTTGTAAGTTATTTTCAAGTTTTTGGATAATGATATACACAGCGTGAGCTAACGGTGCTCACTTCTCTCCTTCTCGCGCTTCCTACTACCTCCCCGGTTGTCACATTATAGTCGCGTCTGTTGTGTTGCAACCGCAGGTAAGAGCTCTACGCATTGACATAAGCATTTCATGGTATTTTGTAGCATTTGGTATCGCCAACCCGTGGCCTAATTTCATCATAAGTAGGAATTTATACTTCAAAATAAAAAACTAAGCATAGGCGGGGTATTGGGGCATCATTGCTAAGTAGTTGCATTCTGGGTCGAAAACGACTAGGTCAAAAATCCACTGTTGTTAATAATCGCAATTTTTGCACTTGACCTAAAGTGGGATTTGAGACCATAAGCATGTGTGATTAGGTCTTATAAACATGTCCTAGAAGTTTTGTTACATTTGGATGTCATTTGATGCTGTAACAGATGTGATTTGTTTGTCGATCAACAATTGACTTTTGGTGATCTCTATCATTTGAGTGTAGCTTGAGTTAGATGCGAGTTGTTTGTTGTTTTCCAAGAGATTGACAACCTCTTGTAGCCTCTAGTCAGCTTCGTCCCATGGATTGACAATTTATTCATGGTTCTTGCTACATTTGTAATAGGAAAGGAGTGAGGTTAGACACCCGTCCCACAATGGTGGTGAGGGTTTTTGAAGCTAAGAATTGTGGAGCCGAGTTATCCATGATTAGTGTACAAAATTATTTAGTTACACACAATTTTTGTTTGAAATAAAGAAAGTTTATTTGAATACTATATTCCAAAAATGTGTGCACAGAATTCTCAATCATATACAACCATGTGGTTTTGAAGTCATCATCTTGTGCATAAGTGTCATGCATTGAATCAAATGAAGTACCCGTAATGGTTGATAGATTATTAAGAGAGGGTCTTCAACTCAAAGCATTAGCTACAACATTCTCCCTAAGAGGTTCATTAGGAAGAGAATGGGGTCTAGGAAGCCTCTTTATTTAGCAGTTTAAGGGAGTAAAGCCTCTAGTATTAAAACATCAATCAAAGAACAGTTTTTGAATTCAAACAGGCAAAACAGCTAGTTTATTTGTATTCAAATTTCCCCCCAAAATGAAATTCAAAATGTAGCGGGCAAAACCATATCGTGTAACATATCTATGGAAAGAGCTTGATGTGTAGATTACGGATACATGAACTCCGCTCAAATTGGAGATAGTATGCCAAAGTTATGGAAGGACAAATATCATAAAGTTGTTGCCCCCTTTTTTGGGGGGGAAAGTGCACCTTGTGACCACTCTTACACCTCTCTTACACACCCACCATTCTTGCACACATGGCATGAACCTATTCGTCAATCTCATGGCAAATAAAGAGGCCCTCCTAGACCCCACCCTCTTCTTAATGTTGGTATTGAATGTTGGATTGAAAACTTTGAATGAAGGCAGCCCACTTAATATGTCTATCATCTATCAAGGGTTGAGACAGTATATACTTGATACTTTGTTGACCAATTTTGATGCACACACCCATTAAATAGTGTTTCCAAATTTTCAAAGCATGTACAACAATAGTCAATTCTTTGTCATATGTAATAAATTTTGCTTCATACGGTTTGAGAGAGAGAGAGAGAGAGAGAGAGAGAGAGAGAGAGAGAGAGAGAGTTGTAAAGTAGATAGTGGATTATTATGCATGATATTTGTACATAGCATTAGATCTTTCCTAGTGCTAGAGAAGATATTTGTGTTGTCGCACATGCAATCACTTTAGGTGGCTATTGCTAAGCTTTATACATCATGCACTTTTCACATACGTTGTTGACTAGGATGATGTCTTTCACATGGGTTTTGCACACATGACTTCACACTTAGGATAATGACATGGAGAGAGGGTTCACACATGTTAAAGGTAAAATAAATGCAACAACAACTTTAATGGATGAGACATGAGTTGTCTACAAGACTCAAAGAACTAGAAAAATTGTATGAGCAAAGACTAGCTACCATGGTACATCTTTTCACAAAACAAAAGAAAAAATAGTTCTTTATGACTCTCACCTATACTGACAAAATAGTTCAAGAAAGGAGACCTAGTTTTAGTGTACTTTATTGAGGAGCATATTCCTAAGTTTAAGAAGAAAGGGACTGGACCCTTTGTGAGAGTGGATGTCTTGCCTAGTGGAGCGGTGTACCTCACTACTTTGGATGGAGATGTCATGCCCAGTTGGATTGATGGGTGCCAATTACATATGTATCATAGTGTTTGATAGATTACATGTAACCAAAGAATGGAAGTAGTAGAAGGAGGACAAAATTAACCAAGCACAAGAAGAAGCTCACTTGAGGATATTGAAGGAAAAGACAAAATATTGTGATAGAATTAGTAGCTTGTAGATATACACCAACTCTGTCCTCAATAATCAACTACTAGAAGGCGTGTACATTAGGATTTTAGTTGGGTCAGACATTACAATAGCTTGAATAAGTTTTCCATACCTTTTCTATGAGTTATCACATAAAGAATTGAGGATACTCAAAACTCAACTTTGAGAACCTCAACCTAGGCAAGAAACACCTCTAGAGAAAACCAAGTTGGTGTGGAGATGGAAGGAGAACCAACAAAAAATGGAACCAAATAAGGCACAAGTCCCTTGTTTGTTGACTAAGTAGATTAGGGCTTGGTGATCAACAAAGAATGTGAGCTTATGTTCCAATAGATAATGTCAAGATTTCTTTATAACATGTAGGGTGGGTGCATGATCAATTATACTCACTTTTAGCAGTTGACTCCACCATAATTGCTTAAAAATAGTCTCTTTTTTGTTACTCCTATGTCATTTTGACATGGTTTCACCAAGGATTGGTGACCACACAAAACACATAGTTACAAAAAATGAAAAGTTTCAGAGCCTCTATATAATTATTTTCTATTTTTCTTTTGTAGGCTTACTATTTTAAAAAACCTAATTTTTTAACAACAAATTTCTCATGATGTGGGAATTATTTTAAATAATTCTTTAATAGATAAAAAACACAAGGAATGTGACCATGCCCAAAAAAACTTTATAGTTCAATTTTGATAGATCTATACAAAAGTTGCAATATTTTTTTGGAAGACCTACTATATTTTTTTATCTTATAAACATTAGACACTGTGACTTCATGTTGTTTTCACATATATTATAGTCTTTATGCAATTCTTCAAAGAAAAAAAATGCTTCAATTTGAGTAATATAAGGTCACTTTTCTACTGTTTTAATATTTTTCACTTGTCTAACTAATGCACCCACTTGATAAAATGAGTCCCACTCATCCACAACATCCTTCATTGCATCAATTATTGGCAAAAACATATGAAGCTCAGTAGATGCATAGATGGCCGGTAATTTCTAATAGCACAGTAGGTGATGACTCTCGCAATAAGGACCTAGGAGAAACTCATGAAATGAGCATGGAATATCCTTCGAGGCATCTTTATCAACCGCACAAGTGCTAATTTGATGTACAAAACCCATCGCTACTTGATAACTCTGACAATCACATATACTGAAAACCATTTCCTCATGGCAATTACTCCAAGCTAAACGGAGCAGCAATTGAGCAGTGATACAAACGATTGTCAATGTCTAATCATGAAAGGAAAGCACGGTTCACTTGAGGTGCGCCTCTTTAGGGTTAGGAATATACCAAGTCTATGAATTTTGGTACTTGTCCATCATCCAAGGTTTGGTCCTAGTCTCCCAATCCTAGTTGGCTAGTTCACTTCATACAAGAAGAGAACCACATCACCAAATGCTCCTGTTATCATCCTATATCACCAAAGTCAACTCTTTGCTTATGACATTTTACGTGCCACCTCACCTTTTTAAAGTGTCCAAGTGTGTCCAAAGTGACCAAGATGTTGCAAAAGTGAGGAAAAGTTAGCTTTGTAGTTGCAACATGACATGATAAAGCTTGAGAAAGGGCTATAGTCAAGTTTGGATCATCCTACCATTCCCAATGTTGAAAAGTTGATTTTAGAGACCTAACTTTTGAACATAGTTTATACAGTTAAGGGGAACATCAAAATCACTCCAAGATGGGATTAAGGAACATCAAGGAATCAATGGAAATGCCAAGAGCCAAAAAATATATAAAAATCAATAGCTACATTCATAAATTTTGCAAGCAATAGGGATTTTTTCTCACCTACAAGGTTCCACAAGATTAATTCAGTGTTTATGGCTAAATCTCCCTTTGGATCAAGACTCAACACTTAGGACCAATTCACAAAAATGTGGGAGTACTCCAAGACAAATTTGCTACATAGGGGTAATTTATCAACTCCAAATTTACTTTTTTGTACATACAAGTGTTTGGGGGCATGTAGGGAATGCATGTGAGTAGCTAAATTTGAAATTTTAAGGAATGTTAATAATTGCAATTATTAACATTTGTGCATATTGATGTGTTTTGACATCATTTGCTTGCTCTATATGCTCTTATATGGTAGCATATGAAATTTCATCAAGTTTGGACCGTCGCAAAAAAGCCAACCAAGCAAAAGTGTAGTAGTTAGAGAATTCAAGCCAAGATTTGGTCTCTATTCAAATTCAGTGATCCAAATGAGTCCCAAATCTAATAGGGGATGTATATCAACATGGTGAACCAAGTTCTAAACTTAAAAAAATATAGTATGAAGAAAGTTAATAATCATGATTCTTAATTTTCCTTTATAGTGTGGTTATCTCACTTGACAAGGTTGTTTATTCACCATCATGTGATAAGGGTATCTACAAAAATTGGTTTCATTTGGACTTCAAAATCACCAAGCCAATATTTGATCTTATAGACTTAATTTGGTCTATTCATCAACTTTTATTGTTCAAATCGAATGGGATCACACTTACGACAGATAAGGGCATGTATATATAGAATATGAAGTTAAATTTGTGGCTTGAGAAGAATTGTTTATAATCTAGATTATTAACCTAGCTCGTAATTTTTTGTTTTTTTGCTTTTGTGCATTGTCCTAGGTATGTAGACATATCTTGTACTAAAAACTTAAGTTTAGAAGTGCTAACCATTGCTCAACAAACTAAACATTAGCAACAATAAATTGTTGGATGATGCTCAATTTTGAATCTCATTCAAGCTATTGACTACTTAACCCATGCAAAAACCATACCAAGCACTCAAAAGGGAACTCCAAAAAGAAGACTCTAACAGTGAGAATGGCCAAGGTGGAGCCATACCAATTGGAGGATGAAAGCATTCAACAAGAGTTCACAATTGTTGAGTTGACAAAGAGCAATTGCAGGTGGCAATCACAATAGAATTCTAAGAAAAATTCAAAGGTACACAAGGCACAATAGTAGAAGTTCCAATCATGCTAAAGGCGATTGTAGATCTACAAAAATTTCTAGAGGTGAAAACAATGTTTCACAAAATGGGTTTGTAGACATATTTCAAACAACCACCTTACGGAGAAAATTTCAAGAGAGCACATGAACTATTGTCAACCATAATAGAAGAATTACAAGGCACAACTCAACTTCCAAATTTGAACTCTGAAAAGGTTGAGTCTAGAATTATTGAAGATGTTATTGTTGCAAATGGTTGAAAGCTTCTTGATTGGGGGGAGGCCATGAGGATAAGAGATAAGTCAAGTGGACACATTTACCAAGTCTATCAACACATTCTTTTGGCTAAAACAAGTCAGATAAGATACACTAAACCACACCCTGCAGTGGACAATACCTTCACTAGAGTATATGATTCACATTCTAAAAATAAAATTTGCTAAATACATACATGAATCTTTGACCAGGATGCCAACTCTCAAGGGTGATAAAGTTATATCAAAGGAGGGGAAGCATTAATTAGGATATCATCTCTTGCACTGGGCATGGTTGATAACTTACATCCATATGCTTGAGCAAAAAGGGTAGCTAGCACTTGAGGAGGAGAGCCAAAAACATAGAAGAACATCGGGTATAATAACCAAATTAGCTATTTTTTGGTAGTTTCTTCAGTTTACACTCTAATGTGACCAATCCCTAAAGCCAAGCATTCATGCATGCAACTATATGTGCATGAATACATTCTCCTACATAGAACTCCCTAGCACATGCTACTCATGCTATGCACACCTGCTACACATTGTAACCCACATGAATGACACAATGGTTTATCCACCACAGCTCTTACATGTGGTACTAGAGCTAACATGTAATTAGTATTTCCTAAATACATTGGTTAGATTCCTATGCTAGACTTATGAATATCTCCCTCCAAGAACTAAGTTGATTCATAACTCTTTAGGGTTTTAGGATCAAGTTGATGTTGCTAGCCTTATCAACAAACTTAAGATTATCTTAACCCAACTCATTTATGCCAAGGCAAGGATAAAATAGCCATCCTCCTTAAAGCCCTACCAAGTAGTTTTTACAACATTTTAATTGTGCTAAAGGAGAAGGATCCCATCCTTGCACTTACAAATGTAACAATTTACTTATAGAGGAAGAAACTTGTTACTAACCCACAAGGTCTCAAAATAGCGCAATGGCTATCAAAGGTAAAGGTAGCTCACATTGTTGCAAAAGAAACCATAAATTGCAAGAATTCTTTTGCATCAAGGTCTACCTCATTGCAAAAAAGGGACATATACATCTTGAAAATTAATGCTAAGAATCAAGAGAATCCTAGAGATTTTAAAGGCAAGGTACATGTATTCAAAGAAGAAGAAGAATAAGGAGATGTTAACATTGTCTAATATGAGGATGTTTTATAATGGGTTTATACACTACCCCAAACCAAAAGCTTGGTGGTAAGACATGCCCTCTTGCATTTGATTCTTCTTTACAAGCCATATTAGCTACCCACCAATGTAATCCATATTAGACTCCATAATTAGAATCCATGCTTCTCCTATAAGCTTTAGCTCATGGGGGTGGTTTTTGGGGTAAGACTTCAACTTACACTCTAATGTGACCAATGCCTAAAGCCAAGCATGCATGCATGCACCTTTATGTGCATGGATACACTCTCCTACATAGAACTCTCTGACACAAGCTACTTATGCTATGCACACATGCGACACATTGTAACCCACATGCTACTTGTTGTATACACATGGTACTTGCCCCCTACCATATGTGGTGCATACCCCTCTAGCCTTTATTTATTCATTTCACCTTGGGCTTATATTGCCACTATGCAAAGATTGTATCGACTCTCTCTATACTCTAAACAATCAAGAAAGATTACATTCCATTGTATTGAGTACACTCTATCTAGTCTATGTATTCTCTATTGCTATGGTGCCTACACAATGTTGCATGTTGTAATGGTTTATCCACCATAGCTCTTACAACTAGAAGGTAAGTCATAGTGGACTCATTTGGGAAAGACATAACAAATAAAGATGAAGATAAAGATGATAAAGACATAACTTCATCTTTATCTTCACAAAATGGTGACAACATAACATGTAGGGTTGCATATTCTAGATTATCCTTGGTCTCCTCTTGAGGTGGCTCTATAGATGATGAATTACCCACCTCTTGCATTGGCAGTATTTCAAGGATAGCAATAGCATTTGCTTCTTCTTTGTTAGTTTCGTCTACTTTTGTAGGTTCCTCAACCTCTTGGTGCTCCCCTTGGGTCTGCACTCTTTCTTCTTATTTCTTCATAGAGAAATGCTAACCCTGCTTGTTGATCATCCTACTAGCAGAATGTAGGGTTTTTTGTTTGAAATCCTTAGGGTTGGGCTGCCAAAATTCTCCCAAATCCCCTCTTAGGCCTCTTTCAATCTCAAAGGATTTTCTCTCTCTTTCCAAGCAGGCTGTCCTCTATTATGTCTCATCTACCTTCATTGGTCATGGCATTCAACCTCTCTTACTGCCTTGCTCTTCCACGTTTTGCATGCCCTTGTTAGATTTCTTCTTTTCCTTTTTTGTATCAAATGGTTGTTGTGGAGATGCCTTCTCTGACTAACTCGATGGTGGTAGTGTCTTCTTATTGAGCTACTACAGCTTTGGCTTCCTCTTTTAACTCTCAAACTCTCACTAATCTTTTTCTAAGTCTAGTAGAAATGGGTAGATCCCTTGCGGTGGTTTTTCTTCATCTTCTTCTTCTCTCTAGACTAGCCAGTCATTCTATGCGGGAGCTGGTGATAAGTGCTCCACTTGCCTAATGGCATGGTATGCTAGGTGAATGACCACTTATGGGACTCCTAATCAGGTGATAGTGTTGGGCTTCTTTGAATTTTTCAATGCAATGTGCATGAGTTGGGCATGGTTCATAGATAGATTCCCTTACTTTAAATAAGCATGTGTGAATGTTGATGAAACCATGTGGTTTGAGCAAGTGTACTTGGCTAGCTTCTTCCTCCAAAGTGGAAATATTGGTGGTAAACCCTTAGTGCATCTTCTACTTCTCATTGCTTTAAGCTCGCAAAGGAGGCTTACTATCTAGTAAGAGTCTCTCTAGTTGCCAAGATCCAGTGCTTCATGGAATGTCCCTCCCTTTCCAACCTTAGTGCCTCGGTCATTGTGTCTTTTGAGAGGATCACCTCCACTATTGTGTTTTTGAGGTCAGATATGGTGGCACTTCCATCTTACTTTATAGATGACACTACTAGCTCATAAGCCCTTTGAAAGTGCACACCATAGGGAGGTAGCTCTAGCAACTCTTTCAAACCCACCTTCTCTAGTAGGGGTGACACCGTTGGTTCCTTGGCCAAATTTGCGGCTTCCTTGGGTAGCATATATAGATTGACCTTTGGCACCATCTACACCCTTGAAGATACCATAGTACACAGTCACCTATTGAGCCTCCAGCTATTCTTTGCTCACCCATGTGACATTCACTTTCTTTAGTGATGACTCTTCTAGCTGATAAGGTGGTAATTCTACCAACTTCTCCTTCATGGACTTCTTCTTTGGGGTAGATTAAGCTGATGAAATTTCTCCTATAGTTAGGGTCAAGTTAGAGCATTTTAGTATAGGATTTTCATTTTGTGGCTTCAAACATACCAACACTCGGCATGCATAGAGAAGATAGCAAAAATTTCAAACTTTGCCAAATGCTATAATAGGCATATGTGAAAATGGCCTTGGACCTGATGTAGATCATCAATGTTGGATCCTTTGGTGTTGTAGAACATGTGTGTAAAGTTTGGTTGGGTATGGAGTTCAACTTAAGAGATAGAATCAAAAACAAATCCGCTTTTCTGCTATCTGACTGACATTGTGATAACTTGAGGTTGGCATGTCCAAAAATGGATGAAAATTGGTGTAGGGACATTATACTAAGTGTACATGCTTTCCATGCCCAAGTTTGATTAAAATCCCCAAAGATTGGGCATTTGGAATATAGGCATGCCTATTATCCAATTTCGCAAATTAGTGTTTTTTTTTTTTTGCTTTCGAGAGCTTTGGCATGGGTACTTGGTGATGTTTTATGACTTTTCATGCAAGATTTGCTCAATATGAGTGCTTGGGGTCATTATGTGCCTAGAGTTGGATTTGTGTGTGTTTTTGGCCCTTATAGGTAAAAATTGGCATGGAGTGATGATGTGAAGTGTCCAATATGTAAAGCATGAATGTGTAAACATGTGTAAGCAATTTGAAGTGCAAAAAAATAAAAACTTACAAAAAATTTATATAAGGCGTGTCTATCTGAGACTTATCAAAATTTGACATTTTTGTATCCCTAGTTCCCTATACATGGCTCTAGTAGCCTATTGAAGTGTTTTTATAGCCCCATTTTGTTTTCTTGATGACTTCGTTGACTCCTTTGTGCCCAAGGCCTCTAACTTGGCTTAGAATTTGTATGGCGCCCCTCCATCATTTTCTTGAATTAATGGGGTTAATAATAGGTTATGCATGTCAAGATTAACTCCCCTATGAAAGTTGGTGGTCATTGGATCGGTATTTTGCATGTTAGTCCAGAATGATGCTTTGTAGCCTTGCCTCTAGTAGCTTTATAAAGGCATTTCTCCAAATAGGCCTCCTACAATAGGCGCCTGTTATATTAGGTCCAAAAAATGGAGTGAAATTTCAACTTTGAGCTTATACAAGTGTTCTATACCTATGAGGATGCCTTGATTCAATTTTGGTACAATTTGGTCAAGTGGTAAAGCCGGTGTAATGGTTGTCTACCCAGAATCTCGAACTTTGCCCCACATTGTCTATGATCATTCTTTCAACACGTTATCCATGTCCTCGATTAAAATGCTTCTAAGTCATGTTAGGAACCTACCCCTCATGTTTGAAGCAGGTAAGAGGTTGCAAATTGCAAATATGAGCTCATGGAAGGTGCCGACAAAAAGGCTCTCTACTCTCTCTTCACAAAGCATCTATGGAAATGAGCTTGGAAATGGCTCTATTGGCTATACATACCTTGGATTTTTGTATGCCCGTAGATACTAACTTACCCATTATAATTGTTAGTTCATGTTATGTGCCCCTAGATCAAAAATTTCTAAATATCACACTCGTAGGTGCTTCTACTATCTACAACTCTAGATTGAGTTGTTGGCCAATCAAGTTGCCTAATGATGTTCTCAAAATTGATCCAAACGTTTTTTCATCCATTCTTGGATTCAAAAATTTAGGATTTTGTTAGAAGTTGGACACACCCCACGGCATCTAACTACTCGGCGGACTATTATTTTTGTAATTATTCATTCATTGAGGAAAACCCAATTTTCCACCTTATAAATATTGGGACTTACAGAAGTTTCCAGATTGTATCCCAGTTTTGATAGTTAGATTGAGTAGATGGTTGATTTTGGAACTTTAGGGTTTGAGAAGTTGTAAGGTATATATACCACTTTTTGACCTTAATGAAAAACCTTTTGTCATTTTAAAACAAGTTTGAAGTCTGTGAGTAAGCGTACTGTGTACGAGAGAAAGAGTGTGAGCTTCGTCTTGACGCTATGTGTGCTACGGTGGTCGAAATCGAGTGCGGAGAAGCGCAGCGTGTTGGCCCCGACTAGAGCTACGCGCCGATACCAACATTGCGAGCGTACGGTCCGGCTTTGGGAGCTCCTTCTACGAGCTTCATCGGTTGTTTGGGTGAGCACACGTTATCTAATTCGCATTGCAGCATATCCACACATTCACATTGAGTAGAACTACACATTAGACACTTCAGATTTCGGAACCGAAGACCTGCAGATTTCGGCCAGACATCCTATGTGTTTCTGCACCGGGTGTTTTAGGTCGTGATTTTGGTTCATAGACCTTCGGGAGAGTGGCCTATAGGTATTAGTAGGGTCTCCTTCAAGTTCTATGGTGTTTAGAAAGTGTTTGATGGGTGTACGGCTCTAGCAAGCGTTGTAGGAAGTTTCCTCTTTTGCACTCTTGAAGGCTGTGACTTAGACAATTGGTAGAGACCTCTGTAGGAATTAGTTAGGAGTCGGTCGAGTGTAGGTTGACACCTTATGCTTGCTTCCACGCGCCTACGGGTCGAGCTTCGTCCTTAGCTGACATTACTTGTTAGGTGAGTTCTTGTTGTGCTGACGTTCGTCGCGGCGTACCCGTCAAACATTGGCGCCGCTGCCGGGGACGAAAACCTTAGGTAGGTGACCGAGACTAATCCTTGAGGATTGGGATTTTTGGCTTGCCAAAAGTCTCGCTTTACATTTAGATAGGATTAGAGGGTGGAGGACTCTCTAGGTCTTAGAGGGAGTCTAGGAAGTGTGTGTCTGGCCTCGATCCTTCGACTTAGGTAGAGGAGGTAGACTTAGGTAGTTTTAGGTAGTAGTCTAGTTCTAGAATAGGAGTTGGAGTGGTAGAAGTGGTGAGAGGAGATCTTGAAAGTCCGGAGAGGCCAAAAAGCAACCAAAAACACCATTATCACCATTTCTTCATGATAGGTAGGAGTAGAGTAAGTAGGACATCATGATTCAGATCTAGAGCATTTCATGCATGTACACTTGCTTGGTAGAAACATTACAAGTTTGTAAAAAACGCAAAAAGCCTAATTGAAGTCCAAAAGTTACTGTGAGTGTTTTTGATAGATCTACAGAGCATCAGGAGCATTCCTGTCAGAAAATACTTTACTTTTAAGCCAATAGACATCCTACGCGTAGGATGTCTACAGGCCAATCTGGTAGGAATTTTGAGATTTTGAGTTGACCAGTGTGTTCAGAAGGTAGGGTTTACCCTAATTTCAATTGGAAAGTGGAATTTTGGCCATATCTTGACAGGATAACGCCAGATAGACTGAAATTGCTAGACATCCTACCCAAATAGTGCCAAAACATTAACTTGAGACCAAAACCATAAGTTGGCTGCATGAGTATGTCTTGCACGATATATTGAGTGACTAAAAGGGGTTTCACCTCATTTGGGTAAGAAAATTGGGTTCAAAGTGGACTTAAGCACTTTTGATTGAAAAAGCAAAAACAGCTGAAGATTGGGACTTTTGACATCCAAATCAAAATCTAAGCATACCACAGGGATACTGACATCAAGGGGAAGCTGTGGGACAAATCTTGGGTCAAATAGGCCAAAAAGACATCCTACGCGTAGGATGTCTTCTGAGTGATTTGGGACTCCAAACTGAATTTTGAGTATACCCAAGTGATCAGAAACTCAAGGGGAGCCTGGGCTTTGAGTTTGAAGCCATTCTGATGAAAAATACATCCTACGCGTAGGATTTCTAATGCAAGAAAATGAAGCCAGACTTTGACTTTGAGCATTGTAAGGTGTTATATAGCTTAAGGCAAGCCTCCTAGTCAATTTTGGTCCAATTTGGAGTTGATTAGACTGATCAATACCATCAACAGACCGTCGGAACAGATTTCTGACTCATTGACTAGTTAATAGGTGTCCAAATCAAAAAGTAAAAGCAGCTGTAAGCTTAGCACAACAAAGGGAAACAATTGTGCAAAAATCCAGGCAAAACACAGCAGGAGACATCCTACGCGTAGGATGTCTATTGGGGCATGCTGCAGAGAAAATTTGACCTGGCCTAGACAGTGAGGTTCCATTTGGCTTAAGGGTTCCAGAACTTCTTTCAAAAGTGAATTTGGACCTTGTTTGCCCATTTGACGAAGCAAGGATTGAATTCGTACTTTTTCGCGTAAATTGACCAACATCTGAGGGAAGTACTGTTTCAGATTAGCAAACCTAATCCAGAACATCAACAGTGTATAAAATACAGTAGTGGTTGAGATTAACTCTCCAGTTATACCAATCATTACTAAGATAACCTCTAGCAGATAAATGCTTTGATTCAATTGCCGAACTTAAAATGCTTGTGTACAGGTATATTCAACAACAAAGCAAGAAGTTGTGCAGAGACTGATCCATTGCCAGGTGAGTGGTTGGAATTGTGATAAATTGCATTGATAAGTTTGATGAATTTAAGATCAGGAAGATACATTGTTAGAGACCAGAAGGTGGTAGGTGACCAAGGTAGCTTAGTGTCCACCGAAGAGAGTGTAACTCAGGCAAGGCTAGATCCGCTAGCACCGATTATTGAGGAAGGTAGTGATACTGACACTTCGTCAGACATATCTTTCTTCATGATGGGTAGTCAACAGCCAGGAGGTTTCACCTATGATGGACCTATGCAAGGAGGAAGCACCTCCCAAAATCCTTTGAATGATTCCAGGCTCACGGTGATCTTATTGGAGGGAACAAACTCAAGAGGAGCCCTAGTCTATTCTGACTATCGAGGCCGCATGTGCATTTGTATCGAAGAGAGGCCAGCACAAAGATTGGAGATAATCCGAGTGTATGATGATGGAGATAGATTCCAAGACGAAAAGGGGAACCACTGTTTAATAGTTAGCAACCCTGAAGATTACAACAGATATGGAGATAATGTGGCAAAAGGGAAAATGGTTTCAGAAACTCAAGAACCGCCACCAAACATTGATCGGCCCGGAGCTATTTTTATGTATGATAAGAAAACAACCAAGATTCCAACTTATAACGAGAATGTGGGAATCTACAAACAGGAGAGTGAGGGTATTGTCTCTTACTTTCGCAGCAAAGAACCATATGTAAACGAACTAAGCAAAGACGAGGTTCTTTACTTATTCTCTTATGAAACTGCTACGGGGAAGGGCATAGTTTTCGTTGATAGATACGGGCGAGAATACCAATGTATTCTCCCAAAGGAAGTAGAAAGAGCAATAGGTCCAGGAGCATTAGCATATGCCCCTGAGGAAATGCCGAGAGCCGCCCACACCCCAAGAAAGTCAACAAATCCATTTTCAGATGAGTATGACACTACCTCACATTCCACCAGACCGCAATCATTCAACAACCAAGACCAACAAGCAAACCAGCCATCATTGCAGGCATGGCTTCGACAGAGTGCAACAATGGAACCAGATCGAAAGCGAGATGGTTATCAAGCCGCACGAGGGCTCAGGGATTTGCAAGAACCACCACACTATTCAAGGTATCAAGCAGAGAGTAAGCCAAAGCCACAAGGGTCGACAGAGCCTGGAGGACCACCCATGGAACGAGTTCGAAGAGAAGAACCACCTCCAGCGAGAACCGTTAGAAATTATGGCTTAGGAGCACCATTGGGAGAGGAACCAGCCTATTACAGAAGGCCCGAGGAGGTGTATTGACTGGGACGGGGTGATCCAATGATGAGGTTTGTAGACCATCGCAGAATTAGACCTTCTCAAGTGCAAAAATGGGTAAACAAGAAATACACAGGAAACAGAGACCCAAGAGATCATGTAGCAGCCTTTGTGCGTGTAATTAGAGCCGAAGAGGTGTTAGATTTTCCTACCCAATTCGCAGGGTTTGGACTAACCCTAGAGGATGATGTTGCAACTTGGTTTGACTCTGTGGAGTGTAGAGACTTTGAGTCGATGGAGGAAGTGTTTGACGAATTTATTGAGGAATTCTCTCAAAGGGGAATAGCTCATAATACCGTCTCACAAATCCATAAATTCAAACAAAAAGATGGAGAATCCGTACGGAAGGCAGCCCTAAGACTAAAAAGATATGTTAAGTTCTGTCATGTTGAAGAACTGCCAACTCAGTCCAGACTTATGCTGATATTCATCCAAGGACTAAGGAATGCAGATCTCCAGAAAGACTTACATATGAAGAGGAGCACGACGTTGAATGATTTGACCAAGGAGGCTCTGTACCTTGTGGACAATTGTGCAGTCTACAAAGAAGGAGAGTTCAAGGACCTTGATGACGATTCATCTTCACATCAAAGTGGAAGCAAGTCTTCCAAGACAGCACAGAAAGGCGAAATAGCGGTAAACTAGGAGCACCTCATAGATGAAGTGCTAAAAAAGATCAACTTGTATGCCAAACCCCAGGCTAAATAGCCCAAGTGGTGTGCTATTGAACAAAAATGGACAAACCATGGGACCGAGGAATGTTATTATAACAAGGGATATGTGAGGGAGAGACCTTACGCTCCCCAAGCTCCAGTAGCTTCCCCTCAAGTTCCACCGATGCCCAGATATCAAGCAGGCAACTTACCAGGACCTGTAGGTGTAGAAAGACCACAACCGGTGTTGGGGCAACAACCACCCCTACCATGTTTACGACCAGTTGGTATAAGATACGTGCACCAACGGTAACTGAATCAGAAGAAAAGGCTTTGGTGCCTATGCATGCATATTATGAAGATCCCAATGGATATGCGGCAAACCCTGTCTATTATCCACCGGAAGAACCCTCGACACCAGAACCATGGAGCATGATAGGGAATCAAGGACCGTCTACTGCTGCACAGGCCGCAAGAAAAGGAAGATATAGCTTAGATGAACGAACACTGATGTTCATAGCCAATGGAGGCATGGGCGGACAGAGACAGGCTTACTAGCAAAGAGGGGCTCAAGGAGCACCTCAACAACCCAAGGGACCCTGTTACAAGTGCGGAGGAGACCATTGGCTGAGAGACTGTCCTCATGATGAAATCATTAGAGTCAATGCGTATTGCCCAGAATGTGGAATTACTCATTTGATTCTCGATTGCCCTAAAAACCCGAGCAAAGGAGAAAAACCACCCTGAACATGTTAGAAACAGTACCCTCCAGTGGAGGATCATAAAATGAAACAATCATACCTATTCAAGCGGTAACACGAGCCCAAGTCCAAAGAAGGATGAATGAACCCATAGTTGAAGAACCAAAAACCGATGCCCAAAGTTCAGAAACAAAAAATCAGAGAAGCACTTGTAAAGCTAGAAAGACGTGTAGGAAGGCCAGGAAAGAACGGAAGCAAACAGCCCTATCCGAGGAGTTGAAACATACAAAGAACAGATTGGAGCGGTTAGAGGATCTAGCTAGCTTAAGATCACACACCACAGCAGCCATAGCACCCAAGGAAATACATAGCCCAAAAGTGTAGGATCAGGAGGATCTGTACTGGCAGACAAGGTAAATGAGCAGTTGGATGCACTGCTACAAGCTTAGGAAGCTCGACTTAAAAATAACCAAACCCAAGAGCAAAGGTGGACGACTTATCCATATGCAGAAATAGAAAAACAGAGGTTGGATATGTGCAAAAAGATGATCGAGACGGCTCAATCATTGATGGAAGACCCGTTGGGTAAACCGGCAAATTGTCATAACGCACCAGCACCAACCCCTATCCAACCAACATTAGAGAAACATGAAGAAACAAAGGAAAGACTCACTAATGCTTATGAGTCCAGAGGAGAGCCTATCGTAGTGCCAAATACCACTGATAAGGTAAGTGACGGGTTCCAACCTAAAATATTGGCAAAAATGGGTAAGGACGATAACGGTCTAGATGATCTGTGGAAGCAAATCCGAGAGGCCAACGAGGCTAATAGGATGAGTAACCCCATGAATAGCATGAGAAAAGAAAAGAATGTGATCTTACCTCCTATTGAAGAATTTGAGGCAAGATCGCAGATGAACTTTCAAATACATTTACAAGGGGGAGACCAAGGATCTATTAGTTCGGGGCACAGCCAACCAGACTCTTTGAGAACTTTACAATCTTACCTGGGAGAATATGAAGCTAAGTCGGAAGTGAAAGCAATCCCATCTCAAAGACTTTCTTCTAACAAGGTGATGGATTCACAAGGATTGATTGATCTGTTATCCACCCCGGTGGCATGCACAATCACGTTAGCAAAACTCCTAAGGTTAAGGCCAAACATATGGACCACAGTAGGAAAATGCCTAGAAAAATTTGGAGTGAAAGACCCCACCTTGAAGCTCCAAGAAGGAATCAGGGAGTTGGACAGACCTAACCTAAACACTAGACCAGTACCATTGAATAAGGTTGGAGAATATTGCGAGGGAGAAGACGAAAACACCACGCTACCGGTAGAATTCCAAGGAGTAGTCTCCAAGGCTATTCTTGACAGTGGAGCAGGAGTTGCTATCGCCACCAAGGAAATCTGGAAAAAATGGGGAAAACCAGCTTTGAGGGCTATCAGAATGAAACTGCAGTTGGCAGATGGGTTCATGGAGAAGCCTCTAGGACTCTTAGAAAAAGTAATTGTCACTTCGTGCGGAATCAAGTATGAGCATACATTTGCAATAGTCGATTTCGACAAAAAGAACAATTATGAGATAATCTTGGGACGACCATTCATGCGACAACTGAAGATGGTCCAAGATTGGGGTTATGACCACATATACCTCAGACATGGCGAAACAACAACTAAAATACACCCGAAAGACCATAGTTACAAAGATGTAAACCAAACACCAGTGGAAGAGTTTGATTCGGCTACGGTAGCAGGATCGGAACTACCAACATGGTTAGGGCAACCAAAAGAGCTATGGATGTGCGTAGCTTCACATTGTGCAAGCTTAAGAAGAGAGGAATGCGTCTTAGAAAGAGCAATTGAGGACAAGGAGTATATCCGGATCCTTTCCCCGAAGATGCCTTGGAACCTCTAGAATGGGAACACATACTGGCAACATTGGATGTCTGTACCATTACCGACAGTCCAACAACAAAATTTTGCGATAAGGATGGCTACGATGTGCTACCCTATTACATGGTAAGCGTTGTACCAGAAAAAGAGACGGTAGAACCTCCAGAACAAGAAGAGTTTTACAACTCCTCTGAACAATTGGAAGTAAATGAAGATGCAGATAATGAGTGTTCAGACACCTCAAGTGAGCGTGGAAATGAAGCCGAGAATATCAAGTTTTATGATTTTGCTAATCAACACCCTAGACGCCAAGAACACTATAGGAGGAAAAGAGCAGGAAACAAAGCGAGAGAGAACCTGGTGCCCAGGATAAAAGGTAAAATTCACTATTTGATGCTTGTAAAAGCAGAGGATTGTGTGAAAGATCAAATATCAGGAAAATTCTCAGAAGATCGAAAACAAAGAACGCGAGAAGAAAGAAAACAGGTACGAAAAGCTAAAACCGAAACAAAATCACAAAAATCTGAAAAATCAAGAAAAGAAACAACAAAAGACCAAGAGTGGACCAAACTGGAGCGTAAACAGAAATACCAAGAACTGAAACGGTCTTTGAGAGAGATATGGACTACTGAAGAAGATAGTGATGGTAAAGGGGAGTCAGAAAAGGGCAACATGAACGTACCAGCACACTATCGGAAATTTACTATCCAAGATAGAAAAATCATCATGACACCACCAATCAGGGAGAGAACCAACCAAGAATCTTACGATGGGCCTGAAAATGCAAAAAAGATAGACCTCGCGGAACCAAGTGAAAAACCTCAGCCGGTCTATATAGCTAACGATTTAGAGCCTAAGGAGGAAGTGCAGCTAACACAACTTCTCAAGAAGTATAAAGATGTGTTCGCTTGGTCCTACAAAGACCTCAAAGGATTTGATCCATTGATATGCCAACATACAATTCCTTTGAAATCGGATGCAAAACCTAGCAAACAACGTCCTTATACATATAATGACACATTTGCTAAACGAATCAAGGAAGAGATTGATAAACTGATGGAAGCAGAATTCATCTATGAGATTGAACATACAAATTGGGTGTCACCCATAGTGGTAGTTCCCAAAAAGAATGGAAAATTGCGGGTGTGTGTAAACCTCAAGAAGGTGAATGCAGCAACCATAATGGGTAATTATCCCTTGCCAATCACAGAACATGTACTGGAGCGAGTGGCCGAGAAACGGGCTTATTCCTTTTTGGAGGGTTTTCAGGATACAACCAACTGGCAATAGCAAGGGAAGATCAACACAAGACAACCTTTGCCACAGAATGGGGGATTTATGCGTATCGAGTTATGCCATTTGGCTTAACTAATGCACCAGCCACTTTCCAGAGGTTAATGACTCACGCATTCAAGGAATACCTAAGAATATTCTTAGAAATTTACATGGATGACCTGTGTGTACACTCTCTTCTGCGAGAGAAACATATAGACCATTTGCAAAAGGTCTTTGATAAGTGCAGAACATATCGAATCTGTCTAAACCCGGAGAAATGTGTGTTTATGGTTAAGCAAGGACGAATCTTAGGACACATTGTCTAAAGAAATGGCATAACCACAAACCTAGACAAAGTCAAAGTCATTGTAGACCTGCACAGGCCTACTAATGCGAAACAAGTGCAATCCTTCATGGGACATTGCGGATATTATCGAAGATTCATATACATGTATGCGGTTATCGCACAACCTCTGTATCGGTTGCTAGTCAATTTCGAGTGGACCGAGGAGTGTGAAACTTCATTCCAAAAGCTGAAGGCAAACCTTATATCAGCACCTGTATTAAAGGCACCAGATTGGGAAAAGATATTCCATGTGCACATTGATGCTTCAGCATATGCCATTGGAAGTATTCTAGCTCAACCTGGAGACGGAACAATGGATTTTCCGGTTTGCTATGCGAGCTGACAGTTAAACAGTGGAGAAAAGAACTACACAACCACCGAGAGGGAAGGGTTAGGAATGATTTATGTTGTAAAGAAATTTCGGCATTATTTGCTTGCAAACAAATTTGTGTTCTTCACGGATCATCAAGCTCTTTTGTACCTAGTAAATAAACCTTGCAATACAGGAAGAATTGTACGCTGGTTTATTATATTGCTAGAATTTGACTTCACAGTGGTGGTCAAAAAGGGTAAAACTCATCTGCGAGCAGATCATCTTTCAAGGATACACAACGGGGAAGCTCCAAAAGGAGTAGATGATGACATACCAGATGCTTATCTTTTCAACATTGAAATGGTACCCAAATGGTCTCAGGAAATTGTTAGCATTCTTTTCGGAAGTGAGTTTAATAATATGGAATACAGATCCAAACAGCAAACAATTCGACAAACAAAAAACTTCCAGTTGATAGCAGGACGGCTGTATCATCTTGGATCGGACCTAATCCTACGATTATGTATACATCCGGAAGAATTCGAGTGCTACCTTGAAGAGGCACATGTCCAGGGTTGTGCATTTCATTGTTCAACAGTGAAAACACACCAGAGACTGAAACAGTTAGGGGTTTATTGGCCAACTATGTATACAGACACACATTCTCATGTTACCAATTGTACAGTATGTAGTGCCAAACGACCAGTGGATCACGCAACTTTGTTTCAGGTGAACATAGCACCTGCATGGAGTCAATATATTATTGACTTCTTAACCACCAGGACGTTCCCTGAGAACATCACAAGAGCACGGGGAAAAGATATAGAGTTGGAAGCTCGTGACTTTCAGTTAATTGGGAACCAACTCTATAAGCGGGGGAAGGACAATCAACTTAGAATCTGTGCAAGTGAAAGCGAATACCTGCTGATTCTAGAACATGCACATAGCGGAATAAGTGGAGGCCATTTTTCGGGCGATAAGACGGCAAAAATTGTCTTAACTACAGGAATTTGGTGGCCTACATTGCACATGGATGCCGATGAGTTTGTAAAGTGTTGTGATGCGTGTCAACGCACCAAGATACCAATAAAAAGAGATGAGATGCCATTAAGGCCAATGATGGGGGCAAGGGCATTTGCAAAATGGGGCATTGATTTTGTGGGACCTATATCACCCCCTGCATATCGCACCCATATCCAATATATCATTGTGGCTACGGACTATCTCACAAAATGGGTCGAAGCCAAAGCAACACAAAAAGCTGATGCACGCACCACGGCACAATTTTTGTATGATAATGTTTTTGTACATTATGGGTTACCCATAGAAATTGTTAGTGACCGTGGAACACACTTTCTCAATGAAGTCATTGAATATCTGCTAGAGGAATTCATGGTCATACATAGGAAATCAGCACCATACCATCCACAGGCCAATGGGCAAGCTAAGGCCACAAATAAAACACTATGCACGGTTCTCACTAAAATAGTGTCAGACTCAAGAACAGATTGGGATCAACAACTACACTCAACACTATGGGCATACAGGGTAGCTTACAAAACATCAATAGGAACAACACCATACAACATGGTGTTTGGCCTAAATACTATACTACCCATAGAGTTTTTAATCCCAACTCTACGAGTAGCAACAAGCTTGGAATGGACAGGGCATGAGCTCTCTTCAAGGATTGATGATCTTGAAAAGCTAGATGAAGTCCGCTTGCGAGCTGTGGCTTCAATCTATGCTAAAAAGAGAAGACAAAAGGAATTTTTTGACAAACATGTGCGTACCAAAGAGTTCAAAACAGGTGATTACGTACTTGTTTATACCTTGAAGCAACATGCCAAGAAACTTAAAAAGCGAGGGATGGGACCATTTGTGATTAGTGATCTATCACAAAGTGGAGCTGTCAAGCTTGCTACATTAGCAGGTGAAGAAATGCCAAACTGGATTAGTGGATGTCCACTGAGGAGGTATCATCTACCACTCACACAGGAAATGCTCCAACAAATTCATCAAGGAAAACAACGAATGAAGAAAAAAGAGAGAGTACAGGAGGAAGCTCAAGCCGAAGCACAAGAACGCATTGCAAAAAGACAGCTTCTGCGAAAACAGCAGAAAAGTGGAGCACCATTGCGAATCAATGCCATTCGCCTGACTGAGTTGGAGGAGGAAACAGTGGAGCCAATAATTACAGTCAAAGTAGGAAACAATCAAGTTGAATCAATAGCTTTGCTTGATTCGGGTGCTCAAGCAAATTTGATCTCTTACGGATTATACCAACAGCTCAAAGTCACAGATCAAATTCATCCTACTCCCCAAGTGCTGGAAAGTAGCACATCACACCCATTGAAAACATTGGGATGGACTATATTGCATGTATAGCTACATCAATATATTTATCCACACAAATTCTATGTGGTGACAGATGAAAGCACACAACACCTAATGATGCTAGGGCAACCTTGGCAAAAAGCATACAATGTCTAGATAGATTGGAAGGCGGTCAAAATTCAACATGAACATGAACAACAGGTGATAGCTTTTGCTCAGCAATACCATCATGCTCAACTGCAAGCCATGCAATCACTAGCAACAGAGCCAAAAACACGAATTCCATCAATGAACAACAGGAATACCGAGACCAAATATCAGGTAAAATCCAACCATGCTAATTACAGACAGATGAAGTCACCGGCCACAATGCAAAAATCTAGGCTACCAAAACAAGGTAAACAAGTATGGATGCGGAAGGATAGAAATGCAATGGCAAAAAAACAAACATGTAACAAACGTATTCCAAAAAAGCAGACGGTTCAACCCCAAACCAAGGACATAAAACGAATGTGGATCCCAAAGAAAATGCTTAGAAATAACCCAAATGTCACTCACATTTGGATACCAAAGCAAAAGAAACTACCTGCAGTACAAGCAACAATGGAAGGCAGACAATTGCATTTCAAAAAGACGAACCGACATAAGTGGATGCCGATGAAAGACAAACCAGTGGCAAACAAGCCAGAGCCAAAACATCTAC
Source organism: Adiantum capillus-veneris (assembly GCF_014529385.1). Classification (NCBI taxonomy): domain Eukaryota; kingdom Viridiplantae; phylum Streptophyta; class Polypodiopsida; order Polypodiales; family Pteridaceae; genus Adiantum; species Adiantum capillus-veneris. The sequence continues at coordinate 4,815,764 of NC_140944.1, read as the reverse complement.
AAAAAAAGGCAACAACACAATACCAATGGAAATTCAAGGCCATAAGGCCCATAGCCATTACATCCCCGCCAATTTTATCCTTAGACACAGCTACAACTCCATCAACAGTGTCGGCAAAGCAATTGCCTTTTGCCAAAAAGACAATTAAACAGAAAGCAGTAGAGTTATAGCTGTTACTTGCAAAGAAAGCAGGAAACCTCGACGGCGAATGCCAATAAGCATTTTGCTTATTCCCTTCTCTTGCACAGCATTAATTTTTCCATGCATTGACCGAGTATGCATAAAATAGGGCCACATTAATCGGCCAGGCATTATCACAACTTTTTCAACCTATGCACGGCACATACTTCGAGGCGAAACCTTGTCATCCGGGAGGACTCCGGCTAGGAGGGGGAGAGGCATTCTAGAGGCACTCTCAAATGCGGAACCAATAACAAAAACAGCAAAAAAGGGCATGATTTTTGACTATTTTAAGGGTTGACGTTTGATTGCGAAATTTTCTGGAGTAACCCAAGCACATATGCCCTTATACAGCATGAATCTACAGGTATATGGGGCCAAACGCCAAATCAAGCCCCTAGGTGTGTGTATATAAGTAGAAATAGCCATTTTTCGGGCAAAATATTGGTAAAACGAAGAAATCCGGCCATAAAAATTGCATGTGAGTGTACATAGTGTGTTGCGGTGATGTTTATGATTTATTCTGATTTTTGGGGATTTTCTGGGTTTGATTTGCTATTTTCCTTTTAATTTTGCTAATCTTCGGCAGAAAAACTTCAAAAATACAAAAAGCAGGTGAAAAACAGTCGTAATGAAAAACAAAAAATATGGGGATGACCAGAGACTAAAGGACAACCTATGGTACAGTGGGGGTGCAATTATGAGACTGGAGCGGGAAGCGTGTTTTGGCCAAGTTTTAACCGAAATGCCAAATTTCTAGAAAATAGAGCAAACGGAGTCCAAATCAGGAAATTTTTGAGCCTAAACCGCATCTCGCAAGAAGATAGGAGCACATGTCAAATTTCATGAAAAGTGGTTCGGGGACCTCCATTATAAGAATTTTTCACCCCATTTTTAGCTCATTCTCACTATTGACCTTGTGGAGAGAGCTTCTGCCACCTAGAGCGGATCGACCTTCCAGCAGCTTCTACGACACGCACGTCTACCCGACCAGCTCCAGACATGAGAGGTAGGCTCACCACCTTGAGCTTTTCGCGCATGTTTGTCATTATGTCGCGAAAACTAGCGTAGAGGTCACACACAAAGCGAGCGGTAGAGACCTGCAAGTAGAGACGGCGGCCTAACGGCTAACCCGAAAGAAACAAGACTTCATCAGCAGCTTACCCTAGTCTAGGAGACCATTCCTGGATAGCCAAAGGCAGTGGAAAACCATCAGGAAAAACCCTAATTCCCAGAAACCCACAAGAGGCCACCAAATGGGAAATCGACGAAATGGCAACCAAATGCTACCAAAATTCATGGATAGGAACATCTCGACATGTTCGACAAGTCCATATGACCCGCATGACCAAAAAATGACTCGAAGCGGCACTAAACCTCAGAAACGGCATCAGACACACAAAGCGTCAAAATGCACTTGCGGCCAAACCACAAGTCTGTTTGCCACCAAACTTCACGAGCGGCTTTCCTAGACCATCAACAACCAAGTCCTATGGTGGAAGACCACCACAAATCATCAAAGGTATGTAAACGCAACCACGGGTGCTTCTAGAGCGACCAATTTCCAAATGGAGCTCCGGTGAAGCCAAAGTCGACAAAAACCATACAGCAAGGATCCCCAAGGGATTGGGAAGCTATGGAGACCAACATCGACAAATTTCATCGCCAAAAACCACTCCAAAAGTCAGAAAAAAGCTCGGAGGCTCTGAAGTCCACACATGGAGTTATACTCTATCCATTTGACTTTTTTGTTGAAATTAGACTCAAAAGGGACTTAGGGGGGCAAAGGGCAAGCACTGGGAGCACTAGCACTGAAAAAATCACCAGGAGACATCCTACGCGTAGGATGTCTCAAGGGCACTTTTTGGCACAAACCTCATCAATTTTTGTCATGCACATGTTCTGAATGACATTTACAAGCCATACACCAAGTTTCATCACATTTGGACCAGATTTGACCTCATATACGCAAAGTTAGGGCATAGAGGCAATAATGGGCCATTGACCTACCAAATCTTGTTCAAATCTCATGAAACTTGCAGAACACATTCACATACACATCAGCAAACAATCTGTGTGGTCAGGGAGTCAAAATGATGAAAAAGACATCCTACGCGTAGGATGTCTAATGGAACTTTTTGGCATGGAAGGGATGTTTTGTTATTTCAGATCTAATTACCTCATCATCAAGAGCCCATATGTCAAGTTTGAAGCCATTCTAATCACTTTTGACCCCCAACACCTTCAAGATACACTTTTTGAGCCCAAAAACACCTCACAGAGCCCTACAAGCATCAAATCTTATCCAAATTCAGATCCAAGAACATGGCCATGTTCCATAGGCCAAGGACAACCCACAGAACAAGTTTCATGCAATTCTGATGAAAAATACATCCTATGCGTAGGATGTCTCCAGCATAAATTTAGCCTTCTGTACAAGGAATGACATCATGGGAGCCAATACCATGGTGCAATGAGCCCATATACCAATTTTCAACCCATCTGGACATCAAATGCTACCTATGATGGACATTCTACCCAAATTGTGACCTAAAGCCTGAATCAGCCCAAAAATCCACTTTTTGATATCCAAATTCAAATCCAAGCCTATAGCCATGCTCCATGAGCCTTACACTACCTGCATGTCAAGTATGAACCAATTCTGAAGAAAAAGACATCCTACGCGTAGGATGTCTAAATAGAAATTTTTGGCCAGATTTGCACTGTGAGTTCATGCACAGCTTCACAAGTTCCTTTTAAGCTATAATTTCAATTTTCAAGTCATTTGGATAAGTAAAACTCAGTTTTGCAGCTAATATGGAAAAAACGCTAACTTTGGATTACTGAGTGCAACAAGATCTATGGCAGCCTCGAAGTCAACGGCAAAGAAGAAAAGAATGAAAATCAAAGATTATCTGGACGAGGTGGAACCCTTTGTCATTCCAGAAGGAACATTAAAGCCCACCAGCACATGGATACAAGAGGATTTGTTAGAGTCAAACGACCTAAGGATCTACCAGGGAGTGTTCAAAGACAATGAAGGCAATATAATAGAGCTACCAATGCTGCCAAGAGAGCTCAATGAATTTGTACGAAGCAAAATGGCCGGCTACTTGGAGAAAATTGACCTCCATAACTACTTCGAAGCGATACCAGCAGGGGTGGACATCAAAAGAGTATGGGAGTTTGTAACAAGCATCAAAGAGAATGGAGTGGCCAAGGTGACAAATTTACAAGGCAGACCAGATACAGAGATCATAATCACGGAGCGGGTTGTAGCCCATGCACTAGACCTCTCCAATCAGAGAGACAGTGTGACAAAAAGAAGGGATGAAGTCAAGGTGTACAAAGAGAAAAAGGCAAATTACACCTTTGAAGACATTTCCAACCCAAAGGTGGCAATCATGAGCCAATTATGCAACCAGTACTTACACATGTGCACGAAGAGGCCACAGAAGTATAGGATGCCGCCAGGTGCAATTGCCACAACGTTTTCTTGGGCAATGACAAAAGGCACCCCAAAGATAATCAACTATGCGGCATATATACATGACAGCTTGGTAAAAATGGGCAACAAAAAGCCAACCTACATAGTGCCAGGAGAAATGATAACCAAGGTGGTTTATGCAGCACTACACGCTAAAGGAAGGTGGCCTGATCCCCCATCTCAGAATGATTGGCTAAGGGTAAAAGAAGACAAGGAAGATGAGCCACAAAGAGCACCAAGGGTGGCTACGAGGTTGAAAAGACGGCTAGAGCCAGTTGAAGAGGAGCAACCTGAGCAGAAGAAAGGAAAGAAGGAGTCTGCTCAAGTGCCAGCCAAAGAAACCAGGTCTCAGAAAGCGGCAAGACTCGAGAAGTTGATGGAGAGTTTTCGAGCAGAAAGATCCCTCAAGGGTGATTTAAACGAACTCTGGAAGCCATCTCTTGAGTCTATGTCCGGATCATCTAGAAGAGTGCAAAGGGACCGCTTTGAAGATTATATCAAGAATTTCGAGATTCTTGATGCAACAGCGGAAAACATTCCCCATGTCCCTTTCACCGAGGAGGAAGTGGAGCAGATAAGGCAAACATTGCTAGATGAGCAAGAAAGCCAAGAAAGGGAAAGGAAAACATGAGCAGACAGGGATTTAGAGGGAAAACCGAAAACTTTACCAGATAGCCCTAAACCCAGCCCACAGCCATCACCACCTCCTAGCAGCCCTCCACCAGAAGATAAGGAGGCTGAGGACAAATAAGAAGAAAACCAAGCTGAGGAGCAACAACAAAGGCAAGAACTTGAGTCAAAGGAAGAGGCCAAGCCTGAGTCTGAACAAAAAGGACTAGATGAGGCCTATTATGCATTTTTGGACCTGCTAACTGCAGGCTATACAAGGGAAGAAGCCGCCACAGTCGCATTCGACTTGGCGAGGACAGGGCATAAAGAACAGATGCAAGGCATTCGGCTAGTGGAACTTAAAGAAATTGCTACAGACATTGTAGACCTGCACCCGTCCTCCAATGACTGGGATGTGGTGATGACAAAGCTAGCTGGAATACGAGAACAATCTATGGCATCAGAGAAAAAAATGATAACTCTAAAGGCCACCGAAGAAAAGACCAAGATGGAAAGGGATTCTCTGCAGGCACAAAGCCAAGGGCAAAAAGAGAGAGAAGATGACCTCCAGGCCAGTTTGGCAACGGCTCTACAAAACTGCCAAGCAAAGGAAGAAGCAAATGAGGCAGCAGCAAAACGAATACAAGCAGCTGAAGAAGAGTGTCTGCAGCTCAGCAAGTCATTACGAGATGCTGAAAAAGAACGGGATAATCTGACACTACAACTGGCAGAAGAAACAAAAGAAGTAGAGGCCATGAGAAATGCCAAGGAAAAAGCAGAGATAGAACTAGAAGCAAACCTGGATGAAGTCCTTGAGCTCAAGGACCAATTAAAAGTCAAAGATCAAACCATCCAGAGGCTACGAGCATCACCTGCTAGAGTTAGAGCTACGAGCTCGACTCAAATCATTTTCGAGAGTCAAATATATGAAGAGCAGATGCAAGAACTTCAAAAGGAGCTGACTCTCGAGAAAAAGCAGAGGTTAATGATGGCTGAAGGTTCTATAGCAATGCAAACAAGAATGGAGGACAGCCAAAAAGCCCTACAACAAGAGGTGGAAAGCATAAAGAAAAAGCTCGAGGAGGAGGAAAGAGTAAACGCTGAGCTTAATGACCTCCTCGTAAATATGGGCGGAGAAGCTGAAGCGGAAAAACAAACACTCCTCGGGCAAATTGAGGAGTTAAAAGGCCAGCAACAAGCAGAGGAAGAAAGCTCAGGGCCAGCCACCAATGAGGGCATCGACCTTGAAAATGTGGCAGATCCTGTGGACACACCCATGCAAGAGGAAAGCATAGCAAGATCCTCTCAAGAGCTGCAGGATCTAACACAAGAAGAGGAGGAAAATTTGCGTAAGAATATAGAGGCAGAGCTAAGAGAAAGCACAAAGGAAGCCTGGGAATGGGAGCAGAGGGTCTTCAAATCTATGACCATTCAGAAGATCGATGCCAGCAATCTCAGGCGCGAGTGGCTTCAACCCTCTCTCCCGTATCCATTGCTAAAATATGAGGCAGCAACAATAAACAAGCAAATCAGAGAAGAGCCAACGGAACCGCTCTACAATGCAGACACCTCGAAGCCAGAAGGAGTTAAGCTCATAGTGGATTCTCAGCCAAAGTGGAGGAAGGCTTGGCTTACCAAGTACCCACAATACCTAATCCACTTGGTAGAGGCACCTAAACATATCAGAGACAACCTCAGCTTCTGTCCTCTACCAAGGGTTAGGACGTGGAAGGCACAAGAAATCCTGCAAAGAAGCCAACCCACTTGGTTGAATTACCCAAAGCTGCCAGGCGTGAAGGCAGGTGAGAGAATAAGTGTCTAATACATGGTGAAAACCCTAACGGGCGCCATAAAGTTGTTCACTGGCTCACCTGACCTTACATGCATTATGATGAGAAAAATCTGCAGAACCATCCTAGCAGTGTTTGAGACCTTTAAGCCGGGCCAGGTGATCGACGGCATATTCTTCTTTAAGGATACATACAGATGTGCTTACGATCTGTCAGGTCAGCCTTCCAAGGAGGTGATACATGCGCTGTACCAAAGAATCATGTTTCTACCATCCTATCACCTCCAGGCTTTTGAAGAAGCATTTTATTCGGGATTCATTACCATGCACACAGATATCTTTGGCCCAACAATGATGAACCTACATGCAAGGTACGAATCACTGCTAACGATGCGGGAAACCATAAGATGAAGCAGTTGATCCAGGCCATGTCGGGGACAACATGAACAAGGAGGGGGGGGATGTTAGAAGCTTGACACACCCCACGGCATTTAACTACTCGGCGGACTATTATTTTTGTAATTATTCATTCATTGAGGAAAACCCAATTTTCCACCTTGTAAATATTGGGACTTACAGAAGTTTCCAGATTGTATCCTAGTTTTGATAGTTAGATTGAGTAGATGGTTGATTTTGGAAATTTAGGGTTTGAGAAGTTGTAAGGTATATATACCACTTTTTGACCTTAATGAAAAACCTTTTGTCATTTTAAAACAAGTTTGAAGTCTGTGAGTAAGCGTACTGTGTACGAGAGAGAGAGAGAGAGAGAGAGAGAGAGAGAGAGAGAGAGAGAGAGAGAGAGAGAGAGAGAGAAAGAGAGTGTGAGCTTCGTCTTGACGCTACGTGTGCTACGGTGGTCGAAATCGAGTGCAGAGAAGTGCAACGTGTTGGCCCCGACTAGAGCTACGCGCCGATACCAACATTGCGCGCGTACGGTTCGGCTTTGGGAGCTCCTTCTACGAGCTTCATCGGTTGTTTGGGTGAGCATACGTTATCTAATTCGCATTGCAGCATATCCACGCGTTCACATTGAGTAGAACTACACATTAAACACTTCAGATTTTGGAACCAAAGACCTGTAGATTTCGGCCAGACATCCTACGTGTTTCTGCACCAGGTGTTTTAGGTCGTGATTTTGGTTCATAGACCTTAGGGAGAGTGGCCTATAGGTATTAGTAGGGTCTCCTTCAAGTTCTATGGTGTTTCGAAAGTGTTTGATGGGTGTTCGGCTCTAGCAAGCGTTGTAGGAAGTTTCCTCTTTTGCACTCTTGAAGGCTGTGACTTAGACAATTGGTAGAGACCTCTGTAGGAATTAGTTAGGAGTCGGTCGAGTGTAGGTTGACACCTTATGCTTGCTTCCACACGCCTGCGGGTCGAGCTTCGTCCTTAGCTGACATTACTTGTTAGGTGAGTTCTCGCTGTGCTGACGTCCGTCGCGGCGTACCCGTCAAACAGATTTGAAGTCAAAATTCGATTCTAATATGCTTGCTTATTAATTTATTTATTTTGGACTTATATCAAGTAAAATAAAGAGAATTACACAAATCCACTAAAAAATATGAAACTTGGCTCAAAATTTTTATGAAAACTACTCATTGAGACTTGGGCAACTTGATGACTTTAATTGTTTATTGAATTTTTATGGCTATTTTTAGTAAAATTGGCTTTATTTTTTAAGTTCAGCCCACATATTCAAATATATACACTCAATTAAGACCTCATATTTGGATTTTTTTCCTAATTCTTATTATTGCCTCTTAGTACGAGCATTTATAGGATTTTTGGAAGTATCTCAAACAAGAAAAATGTGGACATCAACATCTCAAAAATAATGCCCATATTTAGCATGTTATTATCATGTTGTGTCTACATGTGCTCAATCTACACCCCTCCCCCCCCCCCCCCTCTTCACTTGAGTTCTCTGAGACGAGGGGTGATCTCCAAGGTTGTGTTATACATGGGTAGAAATAATAGGTCTATGCATAGTCATGATGGGCTCTTCCATGCAATTGAGGTAAATGCAATCCAAAGAGTCATGCTATGTAAGATGAGGGTCTTGAGCGGTGTGCTCACGGGTGTCTCATGGAAAATTTTCCTATAAGAGTAAGAAATAGAACTTTGAGGGCTCATTGTCCACAATCTCATCCACTATTTCGTGTCGGAGTTGCAGAAGTTTGCATTGCTCCCTTATTGTGACCATTGTCACAAGGTTGAGCTCGTTGTCCAATGCCTCCACATCTATGACAGCATTGTTCTCCAGGCCTGCCAACTCTTGATCAATATGCACAAACTGAGAGCGGCCTACAACAATTTGAGAGTGCTTGTACCAATGCTCTTAAAATGTGCTTGATGAGCTTGGTGGTGGTGACACCAATAAGCACAATAGTGGGCCAGAGTGACTATTGAAGTGTGATTGATTGCTAGAGGTTGTATCTTTTGCCATATCTAGGGATTTGTACTAGATATTTTGTGCTTGTACCATTATCCAATTGGCCATAACAACGCCATCTAATGTGGCAAGTTTTATTGCACCACTAGGAGATAAGTCTTCAATAATGAACATTCCATTTCTCTTTTTCTTGAACTTTGAAACATGGTGTTTTGATAAGTATACCTAAACAAGGTCTCCTTTTTGGAAGTCTTTGGTGTGAACTTTTGAGTCAAAAAACTATTTTTGTTTCTTAGTTGACTCCCCTAACTCTTTTCCATAGTTTTGTTGGCCAACCTTCATCCACATGTGGAATTCTGTCTATCCCATCTATAGTGTTTGGCACTATCTAAATTGTTTCCCTTATCGGTTCAATAGGTTCATTGTGAATGATCTCCTTATACTTTGTCTCTATGGTCTCCAATTTTTTGAGATTTTTTTGTAAGATTCCATAACTTCTTGGGTTATTCTGACCAATCTCTCAAAAGCTTCAAATTTTGTAGCTTCAAGCTTCGGATGTGGATAGTTTTTCCATTTGTTCTCTAGGTCTTGCCTAGCATGTAAAGCTGCTTGATATTCTTCTAAAGCTACTTATATGGATTTGTAGATCTTATCTACCAAGAATGATCTGCCTTATTCCATCAAGTTTATGATGGCCTTATTGACACCCTTTGAAGTTATTATTTAGCATTGTGCTCCTTTAAATGGTCCACAAGGTCATGGTTATACATGATAGAAGAATGTAATGTTTTCATAACTTCAATGAAGTTTGGGCTCTTTTTGCCTTACCACATCTACCAAGTCCTTTCTATTCCTCTATTATAAAAAAATATTAAGGTACATGCCCTTTGCTCCACTTCTCTATTCATTTTGATTGACAAGGTTCATAAACTATACATTGTCAATAGGTGGTGGTTATCTTCCACCCAAGATCTCAAACACCTACTTGAAAAATGGCATTCCCTTAATTTCATGCTCATTTATTTATTTTTAAAATCAACTATACACTATAGCATTGTTTAGTTATACCAAGTTTTTGTGGTGTATGGGGTCTGGTAGATTGACACTTATTTCCATGATTTTTGTAGTATTGTAAGAATTCACTTGATGGGAACTCTCCACCTCTATCCAATATGAGTTTCTTCTTTTTGTTGCCACATTTTTTCTCCACCGCAACCTGTCATAATAATCAATATCTAATTCTTCTAAATTATTTTCTCATGTTAAACTGATTATTTAATATGGGGAAGTGCTAGGGGAGAAAAGGCTAGAATATTGGTTAAGCTAGGAGACCGTCCACAGTAGGGATCAGGGGGGGGGGGGGGGGGGGGGGGGGGACTATAGAAGATCCATGTGCAACAATGGGCTTATAAGACCCTAAGGTTCAGCCCATTAAGACTTCCAAAATGCTAAGGTTCCAAAATTCAAAGGTTGTGTCCAAAGGTCAAACGTTGGGGGACTTGGATGCTTTGTGTGTGTCCCAAAAGTCTTTAGCAATCCCTACATAGGAAAGGGTGAGCATTGCAAGTAGGGGATAAGAGAGAAACTCTCTCACACACACACACACACACACACACACACACACACACACACACACACACACACACACACACACACAAGCTCCCTTTACACAAAGGGAATGAGGGACACATGTCAGCTCCCTAGCCCAGATGCCCACAAGGTGTACCCAATTCCTATTGGATGGCCTTGGAGGTAGACCAATGAGAATCAGGCTAGAGTAAATCTAGTTTAATTAATTTAAAAACACTTAATAAAAGAACCAATAAGAATGAAGCTCTATGGAAGACTATTGGACAATCTCCCAAGGGGACTAATGAGCATTCAACAGCCCAATGGCTTGCCTGATTCCTATTGGCCAGGAGGCAAAGCGGTCCAATGAGAGTTTATTTGAATTAAATAATTGCCTAAAGCTCTCAAAAAAGTGGAAAGGGGGACACATGTTAGAAGGCTATCACTTATGTTGCTTAATTACCATTGGCTAAGCATGGGGAGGTCCAATAGGATGCTAGCAAGAGCAAATAGCAAGAGGGGTCGACCAAGAGAGAGAGGGGGCTGATTTTTTCAAAGACATTATCACACTCACACTCACACTAGCTCATGTGTAAAGTAAAGAAGACTCTCTCTCCTTCTCAAGCTTTAATGGAAAGCTTATCACCTACCCCAAGCTTGTGAGAAGGGAGGCCTACATCAACAACTCTTGGCTTTGTGATGCAAATCCAACCAAGAGTCAAGCTTCAATGCATGCTCATCTCCTCTACCATGCTAATTACGAAGCTAAGATATGCTAATATGAGTGATTATGTGAGGAGATGTACATCTTTCTCGTAAGAATACTCCTTCTTCCTCTCAATCTACTCTCATACCCCGCTAGTTCTCACCATCTTCAAAGGTGCGTGAGGTCTTGGGTCTGAGACCGTGAGGGAATTGATGTTGTGTTTGAAAGGTGTTTTGCGTAGTGCATGAAGTTTCCATCTTCATTGCACTATCTAGTATTGAAGGAACACAAGAAATTGTATTGTAAAATGTCTCTCTTGATGGGAGAAACCATAATACAAAGCCTTTTGGAGGGGGGACCGACTCCATGCAAATCCGGTCCTCAATTGTTGTCAATTGATTAATTTCTCTCTGTTTTGAAGTATTGTTTATGCTATCTAGCTAGGTGTTATGCTTTTAGTTGCTTTCTCCACCCAAGCACTCTTGTTAATCTCATTTGGAATCCATTCTAATGAAATGCTCACTATGTTCATGCTATTTTCCGCTACACACAAGTTACTAGGCCATTAATTGTTACATTGGTATCAAAGCACAAGGTTTCTCTTTTCTTGCTCAAGAAGGGAGGTCCTCAAGCTAGCTTTAAATGGTTGGTACTATTAATTGCATGTGACTAAGTAGAATAGGGATTTTTCAGCCTTGCAGTGTTCCTGCCTTTGTGCAGTTAACGGGGCATCACCGTCGAGAGCTATGGTCATAATAGTGGAGTCCTACGGGTTTTGCCTATGGCTTAACCACTATTGAGCTATTAGAAGCTTGACATGAGTTGGTGTTGTTTTGGTGTTGAATGACCCTCTCTTCTATTCCTTGCAATTAATGGTATTCGAGCCACGGGTACACTAGCTTGAGTGCTTTTTCTAAAGGGGTAAAGAGGAGTAGCAACTAGGGCTTGAAGTGCCAAAGTACACCTAAAAAGTTTACACCTAAAAGTTGTTAGAATGGCTGACAATAGTAAAGAGAGTGAAATAAATGTTGATAACTTTGATTTTGCTAATGAGCAAGCTACTAATGATGCCCCGATGCTTGTTAACTATCTTGTTTCTAGGCTTCAACAAGCCATAGGCAATCCATCCCTCAAAAGCGAAGTGCAACGGCAGCTTTGTGCTCACGGGATTCTCCAAGCTCCCCACCATGACGAGAGAACACCTAGGAAGCCTCCTTATGAGACTTCCAAAAGAGGTCTCTCTCCGATTCGGGAAGAAGAAGAGGATCCCTATGAAGGGCTCAGAAATTTGCTCCTTGATGACGCAAGGTCTCCTTCTCAAAGGAGAATTCAAGAGCCTCCACCGAAGGAACGAGAAAGAAGTGAGTCTCCCGCCACCTAGGCGGAGATGGCTCCACGAAGACGGCGGGCTAAACGCTCTCCATCGCCTCCAAAATGGAGAAGACCATCACATACTTCTCCACACCATACTTCAAAGAGGGATGACAAAATGCAAGAGAAGAAAAAGGCGAGAAAGACGACACCCTCTTCTCCATCTTCTTCATCATCTTCCTCTTATGAAAGTGATGGTGAAGACAACGAATTAGATCAAGGAAAGAAAAAGGCGAGAAAGAGGTGACCCTCTTCTCCATCTTCCTCAAATTCTTCATCTTCTGAAGAAAGTGATGGTGCAACCTTTGAACCATCAAAAAGAAGAGGCCATAGGAAATTCTATGCCACGGGAAGAGGTCATTCAAGCTCAAGAAGTTCAAAGAGGGAGGGAAGAGCATCTCTTTCCTTACCTACGATGCCACTTTTGGTGCTACGGACAAAGTTTTGGCCTTTATCCAACAATTCGATGCAGCGTTTGGAGATGAGGGCTTCACGGAATCCTCTAAGCTACGTCATGTAGCTATGCACTTTCAAAATTCCGCTAGGCAATGGTGGTCTAGGCTACGGGCCAACGATGAAGCTCCATGAACATGGAAAGCTTTAAGAGCTTCCATTATGAAGCAGTTTTTGGCCACTGATGCCAAAGACAAAGTACTCATCGAATGGTGAAGCTTAAAGCTCTCTCCCTATGATACCATCCACAAATATGTAGACAAGCTTTGGGGCCTACAACTTAAAGCCACTGTCTTCAAAAAGTTGGATTTTGGAGAGCAAAAGCAGCAATTTTGTGCGGGCTTAACCAAAGAAATGGCGGAGTATGTCAACTCCCAAAGGCCACGCACCATATCGGCGGTAATACATCATACTATGGTGGCCTCTTGAATCAATTTCCAAACAGGGGCTAAGAGAAATTCTAAGCCCCCTGAAAACAAGGGTTCCAATGAGCCTAAGGGGAAGGACAATGTCCAAAAGTCTCCTAAGGGCAATTCCAACAAAGCTAAGGAGAAGGGAGTTTACAAAGGAAAAAATAAACTCTCTCCTGAAGAGCTTGAGCGTTATTGCAAGGATAACTAGTGTTTCAAGTGCGGCGAACAAGGGCGTGCGTACCACGCTTGTCCCCAAAAGAACAATCGCCATGATCCTCCTAGAGCTACCTTGGTCCAAGAGGAGGAAACTCACCACAAAGGATCTCCTCTATGCCATGCTTGGGGAAAGCTAAGAGGACATGATGCTTTTATTCTCTTTGACCCTGGTTCTACTCACAATTTCATATCTATAGAGTTGGTCACCAAGTTAGGCATACAAGCCTACGAGATGGGAGATGTCCTACCCGCAGACGGTGCTTTCAAGGGGCAAGAAGCTTCAATCACTCCCTTAATCGGGAAATTGAGGCACCATGTCCAAAGCTATGTGGACAAAGAAGACTTCTTTATCTCTCCTCTCAAGCATGAGGATGTAATCCTAGGGGCACCATGGTTTGATTGCATGGCTGCCAATGTTAAATTCCCTGAAAGGAGAAACTCCTTTAAGTTCAGGGAAAAAGATATGTATATAGATGCTAAGGAAATGGGTAACACTATACCCATTGTACATACACAAGCTTTCAACAAGTCAATAAAAAGCTCTATTTCCGTGTACATGATTTTTGTTAAAGATTCTCAAAATGAACCTAATGTTTTAGCAAAAGAAAATATACACAATCAAAAGGAATTAGAGTTATCCAATTTTCTCAAGGGGTTTCAAGATGTCTTTATTGACGACATCCCTTGTGAGCTACCTCCTAAACGAGGCAATGATGACCATGCAATTGAACTTCTTCCAGGAATTTCACCGCCTAACAAACCTCCTTATAGAGTTTCTCAAGCTCAACAAGAGGAGATTATGCGGCAAGTGCATGAGTTAGTTGAGAAGGGCACGGTTAGGACTAGCTCATCTCCATTTTGTTCTCCTGTGCTATTAGTGCAAAAGAAAAACGGCACATATCGATGTGTGTCGACTATAGAGCACTAAATAGGATCACTATCAAGAATAGGTTTCCTGTTCCACGGGTAGAAGACCTATTTGATAAGCTACAAGGGTCCACCTACTTCAGTAGGATTGACCTAAAAAGTGGCTATCATCACATAAGGATAGTTGATCAGGACATTGTAAAGACCACATTTCGTACTACGTTTGGTCTTTATGAATACATTTTCATGCCTTTTGGCTTGACCAGCCACATTCAACCGCTTAATTGGAGAAGCTATTCAGGCCTCACCGAACCTTTACTGGAGTGTTCTTTGATGATATCATCATCTACTCTAGTTCATTAGATGAACACAAGCGACACCTCCAGATAATATTTCAAGTTCTAAGAGAGAATAACTTTATGTTAATTGAAAGAAAAGTGAATTTTTCTTACAAGAGATTTAGTATTTAGGTCACATTATCTCTCAAGATGGCATCCAAATGGATCCATCAAAGTTAGAGGTAATAAAAGGATGGCCTAAACCAAGGAATATTCATGAGTTAAGAAGTTTTATAGGTATGTGCACATACTATAGACGCTTCATAGAAAAGTTCTCACTAATAGCAGGACCATTACATGACCTAACAAAGAAAAACGTTAGGTACACATGGTCTGCCAAGGAGAACAATGCTTTTGAAAAGATTAAAGAAAATCTTATCTCTCAACCTGTGCTTACATTATGGGATCTCTCAAAGCCATTTGAGGTCCAATGTGATGCTTGTGGTGATTTCCTTGGAGCTGTTTTGCTTCAAGAAGGGCACGCCATAGGCTATGAAAGTCGAAGGCTCGACCCTGTTGAGCAAGCTCTAGGCATTATGAAAAGGAACTCCTTGCAGTTCTACATGCCTTAGACTCATGGAAGAACTATTTATTGGGGACTTCTTTCATTCTGTGAACGGATCACCAAAGTCTTAAGTACTTCATGACGCAGACCAAGATCTCCAACAAACAAATGAGGTGGGAAAATTTCCTCTCGCAATTTCATTTTCATATTTCTCACATTGCTGGAAAGCATAATCAAGTAGCCGATGCACTCTCAAGACGGCCGAGAGTGAATGCAGTTTCCATAGCAACTCACAATGATATGATAGATGAGTATGCTATTGATCCCAATTTTAGAGATTTGATTTCATCCCTTGCACTAGGGAAGAAAGAGAAACCATTTACTTTACAAGATGGTTATCTTCTCTATGGCAATAGACTATGCGTTACTAGCTCACTATGTGAGAAAGTAATGTATGAATCTCATGCTCCTCCTTATGCGTTTCAGCCCTTGCACTAGGGAAGAAAGAGAAACCATTTACTTTACAAGATGGTTATCTTCTCTATGGCAATAGACTATGCGTTACTAGCTCACTACGTGAGAAAGTAATGTATGAATCTCATGCTCCTCCTTATGCAGGGCATAGAGGGATTCAGTCTATCCTAAAGGGATTGAAACATATTTCTATTGGCCTACCATGAAAGCAAATATACAAGACTATGTTTCTAAATGTGTGGTATGCCAAAAGACAAAGTTTGATAGAGGGAAGCAACTTGGATTGCTTCAACCTTTGCCAATACCTAATTCACCATGGGAGAGCATATCCATGGATTTTATCTTTGGATTGCCTAAGTCTATCCATAGGAATATGGATGATAGTAGACAGGTTCAGTAAACAAGCTCATTTTATACTTGTCAAAAAGACTAGCAAAGCCCATCAAATGGCAACCCTCTTCATTTCACAAATATTCAAGTACCATGGCTTGCCAATGTCCATAGTGTTGGATAGAGATCCTAGAATGACCAGTAATTTTTGGAAGGGTCTCTTTGAGAATTTAGGAACAAGGCTAAACTTCTCTTCGGCCTATCACCCACAAACTGATGGCCAAAGTGAAATAGCTAACCTAACAATTCTTGACCTACTCAAAGCCTATGTAACGGAAGTAGATCAAAGATCCCAATGGGAGAAGTACTTACCCTTAGTGGAGTATGCCTACAATAACACTGTACATACTTCCACGGGAAAAGCACCTTTTGAGGTAATTGAGGGAAGATCAAAAAGTCCCTTGCTACTTAAGGTACACGGGAAGATCTTTGCTACAGATGAGTATAGCCGAGACCTACAAGAATCTTTCCAAAAGATTAAGGATGCTATCTCTATCTCACAGCAAAGGCAAAAGGCTGTTGCTACTGACAAGCGCACAGAATAGCCCGAGCCTTTAAAGAAAATGATTGGGTCTTATTAAAATTTCCCAAGGCTCGATTAAGGCACGGAATAGCCCAAGCCTTTAAAGAAAATGATTGGGTCTTATTAAAATTTCCCAAGGCTCGATTAAGGCACACGACGGGCAAGAATCCTACGGGACACCAAAAGTACTATGCTAAGTTAGCAAAAAGGTACTATGGTCCCTTCCAAATTCTTAGTGCAATCAATGAGATAGCCTATCAACTCAAGTTGCCCAACCATTGGCTCATACACAATGCTTTCCATGTGAGCCTACTAAAAGCGTTACAAAGGAGAGCCACCACAAGAACCAACAATTGAAGACCCACCGGAGATCGAGGACCAAGAAGAGGTGCTGCAGCCCCGAGTCCATTCTCCGACATGAAGACAAGGTACAAAGAGGCGGTAAGACTATCCAACGATATCTTATTAAGTATAAGAATTATCCTTTTGAAGATGCTAGATGGATGCAAGGCATACAATTAAAGGATAACCTAAACCTTGTCAATGCTTACAATGCTTCCCACGAGTAAGCAAATGTACAAATGTTAAAAATGAACAAAATTTTTGTCTTATAAGACTCTCTTTTTCTTTATTGTGCACAAAAGTGAAGTAGTATGCATGCTTAGATCAAGTTTGCGGAGACGACGTCTCCCGAACACCAAGTAGAGCTTGTCACTCTACTATGGAAGATGATAGGACTAATGTGTAGACATGCTTGCGGCAACCTCAGGCTCTCAAGCACCAAATGGACTAGTCATCCATTGTGGAATGATGTCATAGGGTAACATAGGGATCCTCTACCCGCTAAGAAAAGAACTAATGAATATGCTTTATCTTCTCTACCCCATAGTTGAGGACGACTATGATTTCAAGAGAGAGGTAATGTCATAATAATCAATATCTAATTCTCCTAAATGATTTTCTCATGTTAAATTGATCATTTAATATGGGGAAGTGCCAGGGGAGAAAAAACTAGAATATTGGTTAAGCTAGCAGACCGACCATAGTAGAGTAGGGATCCAAAGGGGGGGGGGGGCATCTGTAAAAGAGCCATGTGCAACAATGGGCTTAAAAGACCCTAAGGTTTCAGCCCATTAAGACTTCCAAAATGCTAAGGTTCCAAAATTCAAAGGTTGTGTCCAAAGGTCAAACATTGGGGGAATTGGATGCTTTGTGTGTGTCCCAAAAGTCTTTAGCAATCCCTACATAGCAGGGGGCGAGCCTTGCAAGTAGGGGATGAGAGAGAAACTCACACACACACACACACACACATGCACAAGCTCCCTTTACACAAAGGGAATGAGGGACACATGTCAGCTCCCTAGCCCAGATGCCCACAAGGTGTACCCAATTCCTATTGGATGGCCTTGGAGGTGGACCAATGAGAATTAGGCTAGAGTAAATTTAGTTTAATTAATTTAAAAACACTTAATAAAAGAACCAATAAGAATTAATCTCTCTAGAAGACTATTGGACAGTCTCCCAAGAGGACCAATGAGCATTCAACAGCCCAATGGCTTGCCTGATTCCTATTGGCCAGGGGAAAAGGGGTCCAATGAGAGTTTAGTTGAATTAAATAATTGCCTAAATCTCTCACAAAGTGGAAAGGGGACACATGTCAGAAGGCTATCACTTATGCTGCTTAATTACCATTGGCTAACCCTGGGGAGGTCCAATAGGATGCTAGCAAGAGCAAATAGCAAGAGGGGTCGACCGAGAGAGAGAGGGGGCTGATTTTTTCAAAGGCATTATCACACTCACACTCGCACTAGCTCATGTGTGAAGTAAAGAAGACTCTCTCTCCTTCTCAAGCTTTAATGTAAAGCTTATCACCTACCCCAAGCTTGTGAGAAGGGAGGCCTACATCAACAACTCTTGGCTTTGTGATGCAAATCCAACCAAGAGCCAAGCTTCAATGCATGATCATCTCCTCTACCATGCTAATTACTAAGCTAAGCTATGCTAATATGAGTGATTATGTGAGGAGATGTACATCTTTCTCGTAAGAATACTCCTTCTTCCTCTCAATCTACTCTAATACCCCGCTAGCTCTCACCATCTTCAAAGGTGTGTGAGGTCTTGGGTCTGAGACCGTGAGGGAGTTGATGTTGTGTTTGATAAGTGTTTTGCGTAGTGCATGAAGTTTCCATCTTCATTGCACTACCTAGTATTGAAGGAACACAAGAAATTGTATTGTAAAATGTCTCTCTTGATGGGAGAAACCATAGTACAAAGCCTTTTGGAGGGGGGACCGGCTCCATGCAAATCCGGTCCTCAACTCTTGTCAATTGCTTAATTTCTCTCTCTTTTGAAGTATTGTTTATGCTACCTAACTAGGTGTTATGCTTTTAGTTGCTTTCTCCACCCAAGCACTCTTGTTAATCTCATTTGGAATCCATTCTAATGAAATGATCACTATGTTCATGCTATTTTCCGCTACACACAAGTTACTAGGCCATTAAATGTTACAGCAACCTAACATTCCTTGAACTTTGCAAGAGATCCATCTTTTCCCTCTTGTTGATCTCAGCAATCAGCATCGTGAAGTAGGGAGAACAACCAAAGTTTACCCATTCATCTTTCCACAATAATTATGAGAAATCCCTAGAGGAGCTTTGAACTATAAAGAGGGTTGTCTCTTGTCCACTAGACAAGCTTCGCATGCGTGTGGCAAGTCAGACTTTTCACCAATCTAAAATTCAAAACTTCTTTCAAAACAACAAGACTAAATGAAGAAGCTCTTTAAGCCACTAATTTCTTTTGCTTATTCCTTCTCTTGCTAGATTAGCCATTACTCACAATACACAGTATTACTACAATTTCCTTTGAAATAAAATCTCTATTCAAATCTAATATCTCTACACTAGTCTTGTCAAAGTGAACATTAATGTCACAATTAGTACTTGCAACAACACAAAGCAAGTTCATCTTGATCTACTATATGTACAGAACACATAAGTCCCAATAGAAACTGTGAATAATGTTCTACTAAAATTTTATTGAGAGAGTGAGTTGTCTTACAAAAATATTTTTCTATTGTGAACCCCAATTCTAAGTTAATTTGCCCATTATTCCTATCCCCATTCATGCTTGGTGCTAAAGACTTCACGAATCATCATGTTTCTCTTCTCATTTGTAGCATTCTTGCATAATATCTTTGGATGCATCTGACTTTTTGCAACAATAGTGGACCAATATGTCACTATCATACTTTAGTGGTAGACATCTTGTAGAAAGAGATACCAATAAATCCCATCGCTCATAAGCAAATTTGGAAATTTTCAAAAGTAGACACAATTCTAAGATCCACCTTCATAATAGAATATTACACACATACACATCTTGATCCCAAGCAAAGTTTGATTCTCACGATGGGTGTATACATCACTAATTTGAACCACCGTAGTGCATAACCATATGATCTTAGCACTAGGGCTATGTGACATCGAGCCACTTATGTCTTTAAGCAACCTTTGCTTAGATTCTACTTCCTTTTAACCAAAGAACCTCATTATACCATTTCAAGGATTTTTTTCCCTAAGAGATGTAAGGAATTATTAAAAAATACAATTGTTTACCTTCAAAAGGAAATTCCAATATTGAAGGGTCAATTATGTACAGTTGAAAGAAAGCTCACATTGTTACTAATATTCCATGTAGAGTCTTTAAAATGTCTCAAAGCAAACAAATTTTCTTTTTTTGGATGAAGTAGGAAATTGAATTAAAGAGAAGATACAAGAAGGGATCTTGTGGGAGGGGAGAGATCAAGCCCACACACCAGGGAACATATACAAGCAGCAAGGCACGCCTTTGAAGATAGGCCAACTGCTAATTATCATGGGGTAGAGGCTACAAACCAACATGTATGAGCCATACATTCAATAAAAGAGGAAAAAACCATGGAGACTTATCCATAACAACATTGAATTAGAGAGGGAGCCCCATAAGGCATAGATGAGCTCCCCCATTGGAGTGAATCTACTAATGCCAAATGACTGTAAGAAATCTGAGAACAACTAGAGCCTTCTTGATGAATAGTGACTCGGGCTTAGAGCTTTCCATCTTTGCCATTGTGTTGATGAATAATGTGTTCCCACAAAATCTCACCATCTTCAAAGGTTGAGACCTTTGTCATTTGAACCACAAAAGATCACGTAGGTAGCATAGGTAAATGCATCAACTGGGTTGAATTTGCTTTTGGAGAATATTTATTTATTCCTTTGCTTCTATGTTTCCCATAAGAGCTCAACCCTAAGCATGTTCCAAATAGCAAGGCCCAAACCTTTGCATTCTCTAAGCAAAACTTCTCTCCAAGTAAAGACCTCAAGATGCCCATATATACACAAAGCTTGCAAGAGGCACAATAGTTTTGAGTTACTTGAGCAAAAGAAGAAGAGGTGGAAAGTTGTCTCCACTTGGTTGAAACATATACAGCCCATTCTGCATATTTTTCAATTATTTTGACGTTAGAGCCAGTCTACACAAATTGATGTAGCATGAGCCATTATAAGGTAAAGTATTTGATAGCTATTGGGAAGGCCCACATATTCTTGAATGTGTATTCACATTGAATTGGGCTCCAAGACATCCTCCATCTTTTATTCAGAAGTTTTGGAAAAGCTCATTGGAGGAGCATTTTCTCTTGAAAACCTATGAAGCATATATTATGTAAATTGATGGATGGAATTAGAGAGGGTCTATCCACTAGTATCAATGTTCTTGTGTTGTAGCATATGTATCCTAGAATACACAAAGTTAGCATACATAATAGAGATCTATGAAGTGGGTGAGAAGTTATGGAGAGTGATTTGAGAGAATGAGAGATGAGATTAGAGAGAGAGAGAGAGAGAGAGAGAGAGAGAGAGAGAGAGAGAAATTGCATGACTAAAAATCTACATAAGAACACACACTGATTTCATTCATAAAAGGGGTTCCTTTTATAGGATTTACAATTTTCCTTGGCCAGCTAGTAGGATATTATCTTTTCTTTTACATCATTCATGATTCCACCAAAGCTTAGCATAAAGGAGCTTCTCACAACAAGTCAGGCTTACTCAACAATCCAAAATGTGGCTTGAATCTCTACTTCACTCATAAATACTCCTGTGACAAATAGATCATGTTGGTGGTGGATACCACTCTTGAAGCACTTATGTCCCCTAATGAAGAATTCCGGTTGCAACCCTGAGATGAGGTGGCCAAACCAAACAGAGTCGGTAAGAAAATAGCTAGGATGAGAATGGTCAAGGTGAGTCTTCTTGAAGTTAGACCTACCTTCAAGCCAAGCTCTCCACATCCTACAAACCAAGGCAGTATGAACAAGACAAAATTTGATATTAGATAGGATTAGATCTCTAAAGGAGAACCACTTCCAAGCTCTACAGTTCTAGAGTGAGAAGTTATGATTGTTCGTCTTTATCAGACAAGAATAGTAGTTCTCAAAAGCACTAGCTCTACATATCCATTTGGCAAACAACTTTGTAGCCAATAATTTAATGTCTATTTGACCAAGCCCCCCTCCCGCTTTAGCAAGGTGCAACATTTGAATACCACTTTAGATACTCCCTCACAGCTTCCCCATATAAATCTTTAGCATAATGTACGAACTTTCATCATTTGTTGTCTAAAGAATTGCCACCATGCTAGAAATCCATAAAAGGCATTTTGTAATGATTCAAGACAAAAACTCTTGAAGCTAGTGTGGGTTGCATTAATTGCCAAAAAAATATGTTCATTGTGAATTTGTCAACCACCCAACACCATCTCTACCTTTGAATATCTATCCACCCTGAATGTTTACAATTGACATCCATAGCAATAGGACTCAAATGAAGAGCTAGATTTGACACCTCTTTTAGAGTGAATAATCTTGGAAGCACTTGCCTAACAAAAAAGGTAAAGACGCAACAAAAATTATCAACACCTTCAATATCATTAATCATAACTACATTTGTGTCATCTCTGCAAATTGCTACGAGCTTAAGTCTCTAGCTACACTTGAAATGGCAATACCTTTGATTTTGCTCTTGTTCTTATTGTCTTTGACCAAAAAACCTAAGCATCAAAAGAAATGGCAAAATGCAAAGAAAGAAGAGGGCAACCGTGTCTAATAGATCTCCTAAGAGGGGTTGGAATGATAAGCTCACCATTATCAGATCCCTTAGGAGAGGCATTGCCAATTAAAATGTGAACAAATTGGATAAAGCTTCTGCCATTACCCAGATCATGCAAAGACTAAAACTAAAAGATAAGGAGTGTGCATGAGTATGTGGCCTTGAAGTTATTTCTCCAAAGCTTAAGTAAATGATGAGAAAGGATGTACATAATGCCTCTTAAACGTTTCGCCAATGAGCTTACATAGGCATCGACAGGAGCGGGCTCATGACTAAACGGCACATGGTCTTTAATGAAGACCTCGTCATGGGATCAACGACAAACAGTGGAGGGCGTGGATCTCAAGGAGATCTGATGGCAATTAAAAATTTGGCAACAAGCCCCCCACTAGCCCAAGATTCGAACACAAACGAGCACTATGGCAACCCAATGCCCTAATCTGGCACACATGTGTATTTTATTGAAAATGGGTGTAATTACATATACTTTTTCTTGTCTGAGTTAACTCTCTGGATGTCTGAGTTATACAAAATCTCTTTGTGTTTACTTTTTCCAAATTCGATGATGTCGTATATCTGCTTTTGTGCATGGACTTCTCCTCCATGGATCCCATCGATGGGGGGGTCATTTAAGACCCCATGTTCTTTAGTCCTGAGAGGGGGGGGGGGAGGCCAAGAAGAGAAGGGTATGGCAACCCCTTTTTGGCATCACTAGCTCGTGCTACCAGCGTACCCGCGGGTCTTGCTCGCTCTTACCACCTCACTCTGTATGTGTTTTTGTGTGTGTGTATCTTTATACATCTCTCCATGACACACACGATCAACACTATCACCAAAAATCTATGGATACTTATTTACCCATTGTTCAAATTTGAGTTTTTGTCTCACTCTATCTTTGGCCCCTTTAGACTACTCCGCCTACATTTAACCTTTTTGCATCTTTCTCTTCTCCTTCCCCCTTTTGCACACACACACACACACACACACACACACATTACATAAAAGCACATCACTAAAGAGTCAAATTTATAAAAAAAACAGTTTACATTATTGCCAAAAAAGCTCATGAATATATTTGTATTGCACTCTTAGTCGTGCTATTTCAACAGGATCAAGATATTGAGTTGGAGCTCTACACACTTCTCTTAAATCTATTTTTTAAACCCAGCTCAAGTAAATCTTGTAATGATGAATCAACCCAAGATCTTGCTTTAAGAGCATGAGCCTAAGATTAGGAAAGAAATAGGGATCAAGCAACCTGATGTAAATTGTGTTCAACTCTTCATCTACATATGACCTCCAAATGGTGTAGTTTTTCTCAATCATTTCACATGCCCATTGCCATCCCCTTTCAGCAGGTAACAAACTTTCTTCAAAGGCATCAACAATAAGATTTTTTACACTTGGAAAAATATTCACAATTTCGTGGGCCATTTAATTGGTTGTAAAAGAAGAGGGCAACATTAGTACTCAAAGCTTAAAATTAGAGAGAGAGAGAGAGAGAGAGAGAGAGAGAGAGAGATGATCAACATGACCGCTTATTAAAAGTGCACTTAAACACTTAAAAAAAGTATAAGCGCAATACGAACACTTCAATTACTAATTGTCATGCCAGAATAGAGCAGCATTACCAAAAAGTGTCAAGAGATCCATTAGGTCAAATTCTTTACAACAACCTCAATATTTTTTTTTACAACGACTCATATTCAACTCTATAGTTGGACGGCTGAGGATCACTCCAATATATCTCATTGATGAACCTCAGAATTAATTTCAAAACTTCAAACTCATCTGAAATAAAAGATTTATGATTGTGATATATATTTTGCAAACTAAATATCACAACCATAAACATTGACATAATAAATATCAACCATATGTAGTTCTTGTAGAACTCTCATCAATTTCAGCTCGCTCAATATTTGTAACACTTTGCATAGTGAAATGCTTAAGCATCCACAATTTCCATACCACCCATCTGCATATGAATACACCCAATGATGCCACCAGCACCATGTATCATTTCTTTGACAAATGTACTCTTCCTTAACTTTCAAATAAATAAGCATCTTTATATGTATTGGGAGAATAGCTAGTACATCATGACCTATGTTAACCTACATTAGCAATTAGCAAAGTTCTCTCTCTCTCTCTCTCTCTCTCTCTCTCTCTCTCTCTCTCTCTCACACACACACACACACACACACACATTAACCTATGTAGTAGATAAAAACCCACTTCAATAAGCCAACAGTAAGTTAAAAAATATGGTTCTTAGAATGCATAGACAATGAATGAGAGTGTTCGATCATCTAGAGAAGTTGAGCCTACGATACACTCTACTTGGAACTCTCAATATCCAAGGTCCAACAAGTCAAACACTCCGACCGAGGCGTCGAGGTGAGTCACCCAAAGAATAGATTCTAAACATTCATTAATTCACTCCATAGGGACCGTATGAAAAGTTGCAATTGAGAGGCCGTTGCATACCTAATTCTTGTATAGTGATTCTCATATCATCTTTATCAAATTCTATGTGATAATAACCTACAACACTTCTAAAATATTGTAATTCATATAATGCCAAGACAAAATATATGCAATAATATTGAAGCTTGCAATGAAGATAACAACCAGTCATTCACGCATAAAAATCTACAACACATTTAGCATCATATGGATTCAAGTTCAAGCTATACGCACCAAAGGATCTCAAAATCCTTGATAATATGAATAATATCCTTAGCATGTGCAGGACCCCTCCACAATGGAGGATCTAGAAAAAATGTCACACATGTAAATACCCATAATAAAGACCACAAATTTCTCAATCATGGTAAAAGTAAGTATCAAAGATAATATTTTACATACCTCTAATATAAGAGGGTACATCATTGAGGTGTACAAAACCATGATGTATCGTGTCATTCTTTATCTGCTCTAACAATGGAGATTTAGAAGTTTAAGAGGAGGAGAGATGAAATAGAATAAAGAAGACTTTGACAATCATACCGTAGAGAATTGTGTCCTTTCTTTTGTTTAAGTGAAGGATTTAAGAGAGAGAGAGAGAGAGAGAGAGAGAGAGAGAGAGGAATGAAAGCAATTCAAAAGACTTTGAAATTTCACAACTTCACAAAGATGCTTTGAATATTTTGAATGTAGTAGAGACAATACAAAATATTATTCAAAGTGTAGCCTTTGAGAGACCATATTAGGGATTCTATAAGTCCAAGGACCTATGTTGTATACATTTTGCAAGATATAGGGGGTGTTTCAACTTGAGTAAATATCCTCAATCGATATGGTGTAGTGCGGTCTCCAGCAACCCCCACCTATTGTGCATTGACTGGCCTTTCATCACTCACAAACCAGATATTAACTTGAATTTGACGATGCTCGTGGTCCGAAGAAAAGGCAACATGGTAGTATCCAACAACTTCCATAGACATATCCCTACCTAAGTATAGCATTTCATAAACACCTACGATGATAAATCCTCGATGGCGGTGATCTCTGCAAAGGCATCCATGAATTATGTAGAGCAAGAAAAGATTAAAACTACCAATATACCATATAGAAACTTTTACAATATAATATGAGTTGTATCAAATAAGATCACCAAAAACGTAGCAGGAATTCTTTCCCTCCATTGCGGTGGATCTTCAACAAAGTAAGTCAATGTATAAGCCAACCTTCTCAAGAAAACAATAGGTCAAGTTAATACACTAATTTAAAAAAGAAGATAAATACCTCGAATGAATTTAGTGATGTGACCCACTATATAGGATGCACTGCGTCGAGGATCCATTTGTGGCCAATACTTTGATCTAAGAGATATCAATAAAATTTAAGATCAAGTGTGTCTCACTTTAAGTGAGAGCCACAATGTCAATTTGAACGTAGTAACACTCCTGTTGAGTTTTTTCAGTATTGACAACAATCCTCATAGCAGCTGCACTTCGCACACGTAACATTGGAATATACAATTTTCCGTGAGAGAAGATTGATGATGTAAGATATAGACCAAGAATTCCCATTGTTTGCCCTTGTGCTTTGTTGATAGTCATCCCAAAAGCAAGCTTGACTAGAAACTGACGATGCTTCATTTGAAATGGAAGCCTCTGATGGTTTCCAACAATAAAGTCAATCCTTGAAAAAAAAAATCTCTCTCCAATATTCAATTCTGTAACTATCTCTACCTCAATTAACTTATGATGAAATTGCTTGCATATCAATTTGGTTCTGTTACATAATCCACACCGTGGATCCAAGTTTCACAGCAACATGATAGGAGCATTTTCTTTCAAGACTAAAGCATGAGGTGGAAAACCACCACCAAGAGTAAGGCTATTAAGATATTCAATTGTGTACAAATGTGTGTTTTCCTCTAACATACAATGAATCTGCACTCAGATAATCTTTGCAAACTCCATGCATTCTTTGCAATGCATAGTCATTGATTAAATCCACCTCTTTATTCCACGGAGCAAGTATTTCTCGATCTTTGAAAAAACTTGCATGATCTTTCACATGATACAAATCTCCATATATAAAGCTTAGAAAATTTACCAAACTATTTCCTGGAAGCATCATGTGTGAAGGTATTTTGACTCTATCTAAGTCTCCTCCATCATCCATATCCTCGTTGCCAATATCAAGTACCCAACATGAAAAACTTTGTTGAAGCGAATTTGAACCGCAATCAAGTATACGATATTTTTGGTAAGCCTCAATATCTTCGTTTATTTCCATATGTAAGAATGACACAATGAAGCATTTACAATGTCTGTACGACTACCTTTTGGTACAACAGGTAGTATTTGTCAAAAGTCGGCTCCAAACAAAATGACTTTTCCACCAAACAAAGTATCTCGCTGCATAATATCTCTTAAAGTCTTGTCCACTGCTTCAAATGCATAGTGATGTGTCATGGGAGCTTCATCCCATATAAGTAAAGTTGCATTCCTTAGAAGTTTTGCAAGTTGACTATTTACCTTTATATTGCAAGTTGCTTCAGAGTGAAGCTCCAAAGGTATCTTAAACCTAGAATTCCATTACTCAAAAGCAAAGCTACAATACCTGAGGATGCACATGCAAGAGAAACTATACAACTTCCTCGCGCTCGTGAAAGAAGTGCATTATATAGGTAATTTTTTCCTAAGCCACCAGGACCATCTAAGAAAAATACCTTCCCTGAATGTGTATCAACAGCTTGCAACACTTGTTGGTAAGCATCTCATTGATCCTCATTTAAGGAAGTCTCCATACCATCTGTTGTATTACACTGCTCATCAACATTAAACATTCTTTCTTATTATGCTACTCATTTGAATATTAAACATTGTATCTTCAGCCATAGCACCAATTTCACTTAAGGATATCATTGTTGAGTCTATTGTAGGCAAGATCTAATCACAAAGCCTCTTGCCACGTTGTTGCAAAAATCATTCTATATGAAGCAAAGCGTAAATTTTTGCCACATCAAATCGTACACTTGCATCTGAAATACACATCCCTAGGGCATAAACATAGTCCTCACAAAATTCGATACAAAACCTGTCCCAAAGAGCAGCCGGATGAAGTGGCTCACAAAAGACTAATATGATTGCAAACAATTGTCTCAATTGCATTCCATTTTGAAAAAAAGATGCCTCTTGGAGGCAAAGTGACCATTCTTCATCGTCTTGCAATAATCCTCTAGCTATACATGCCTCCTTGTATGTATCATAAATGTGACCATCATACACACGCAAGTCTTCAAAAGATTTACATCCCTTGCAAATATTGAGTAGCATTCGTAGGTAATAAACCTCACCAGCAGTAGGGACAATATTATATATTCTTCCAAGAGAAACACCATGTTGTCATGGAGACCATGCCTTTTGACTTTTATTCCATACCCAACCACTTGGAAAGTCAGTATATGTGAACCTATTTGCTTTTGGATAGTTTTGATTTGCAACAAATCATTCTATCAAGTTAGTTTTTTTATTTTGCTCATTATCTAACAAATGTGATACATAATCACCATCTTGAAATGTAACCATATTCTTAAATGGAAGGTGTACTTGCAATTGTTGATAGCTGGCCTTTCACTATGCATGTCAAAGCCAAATATTCTCCACATAGCTTCAGATGCAGAAACATAACATGCATTGAGATAATTCTTGATCTCATCAGTAGCTCCTTCACAATCTTGAAGAACAACAATGGCTCGATCATGTCCCTTATAGTCATACTTATTATAAAGATATTTAACGGCAGTGATAGTTGAGCATATCTCCACATTAATATGGGCTTTGTATCTTAGTGATAAGAGAGGGTTATAAGGAACAACCCAATGATATCTAAATTGTAATTTTTAGATGGAACAAATTTTTCATCATCTCGTCTTATATACACAGGATATCCACTTCCGTTTACATTTGTAGACGTAGAAAATGTTCGTAGAAACTTGAATCTACACTTTCCATCAACCATACATGGAGAACTTGGGTTCAAAGGACCACATGGCCCATGAACATTACAACGTCTCACTACATCAAAAAATTCTGAAAACACATTCTTGTTAGGGAGCTCTACACAAACCAACTTGTCATAGTGGAATGTATATAGCTATGGGCTTATATTCGGATGCAAGTATCAACAATATATGAGCATGAGGAAGACCTCTCTTTTGAAACTCAACCACTGAAACATGTCCAATCACCTCCCCAAATAGGGCTTGCTTGATACGTAAATGCATCAAATCTTGGAACTTCTGATAAAACACGTGTAGTCACATCAGGACAATCAACAGCACTTTGTCCAGGTAGTAATGCATCATCTATTTCCTTCCATCGTGGATTACATGTGAATGTGATAAAGAGATCCGGTTTACCCCTACTACAAACAATTGCTATTGCATCTTGAAATAGTTGGCACATATATCTTGGACCTCCAACAAAAGACAAAGGCAAAACAATTCTACGGCCAACATTTTGACCTTCAACCATCTCTAACCTCAACCATGTCAACCAATCCTTGGTACACTTCACCACGAAGTGTTCTTTGGTTATTTCGCATCCACAATAGCCATAACTCCTCTATAGTACTATAAGCATCCACGACATATTGTTGTAGTAGCCTACTCCCTCGAAGAAGACACTCCACTGTATCATCTCTTATTTGTAAGCGAAAGACATAATATTTCTTTTGAGTCAACTTTTTTCCATCGCTAGTCTGTAAATAAAGATGCCACCTATCCTCTCCACTTGGAAATAATAAAACATACAATAAGAACATGTAAGCTCGATGCATGCTAGAGATTCTTTTCAAGCCCCATGTCAAAAATTCAGTACAATGTCGCGATAGCCAATATTTCTATCATCCCCTTGTCTTGGAGTCATTGCAGCAACTTCAAAACCCCTTGGAGCAAGATATTGCCAACCATCACAACAATGCTCCGTAAGCAGCATATCGTAGAGCATTTGCATAGGGAATTACTCTATGCATCATCAATTGAAAACACTCTAGAATACTACGATCTAAATTTGAAACATGATGCAATCTGTTGCTCAAATCATGTTCGATATCAAAAAAATATAATTGTGCAAAGTGTGGAGCTTCATTCTGTCCTTTAGCGGCACTAAAGAACCAATGCTATGATAAATAGAGCCATGTTCCTTAAAAGTGAATACACCTCTCCCACCAAATTAATAGTCTCATTGATATGGGCACCAAGATACACAAATGCCAATGCATTCTTTTATTCCCGAATGTTTTGTAAGAACTATCTACTTCTTGTTGTGGATGAGCTCATCAAATCTTTCAATCCATTTGATGGCTCATTCAAAGGAAGTAATCAAACTCTTCCATCAGAGCAACAATAATTATGGATAGTCTTTCCTTTGTCCTTCTAGGCCTTTGCTCCACATTTGGGGCAAACAAAACCTAAGCTTCCTAACTTGTGCAACACACACTTTTTGGATAGAACAAGTGCCATAGACTGGTGATGTAAAAGGAGAGAAGTTGGGTATTCAAAGTGGATGGACAAACAATGCTTTTCTACTTTAGAATAGTTTCCCTCTTCAAGGATAACAACATGCTCTACAGTCTCTTGATTACATCGCAATGCTATGTTCATTGTCATCCCAAAATCCATGGCTTTAGAGTTTCCTTCATGTATATCATGCATGCACTGTCTTTCATTGCACTCCAATAAATTTCCAATAGTACTTTGTAGTGAATGCCTTGTTCTCTCTCGTGCTATTTGGCATCTCGCCTTTCGCAATTCATCACATAGTCCGCTATGTCGTGCATGACCAGGTGATAATATACTTAGTCCAACAGATACCATCTATGAAATCACATGCAAATAGATCTCATATAAGGTACTTGCTATAATTTTGATCAATCAGTAAAAGGACATTCTTATGCATATTAAAAAATCAATACAAAGTGGAACATCAAATTATGTCCTCTAAACTGAATACAATTGACACCATGATAGTGACTCAAAAAAAAAGTAGAGTTTGATGAAGATAAACATAACATTACATATTTCATCCATTAGTAGGATTAGATCATTGAGAAACTTGACGTTGATTTGGTCAAACTAATCTAGCCAAAGCACTTAATTTATTTGAGGTAGCTCGGATATCTGAAAGTCTTGAACCTTGAACCTTTGTCATCAAAGCACCCACCCAGCTTGTTGAAATTACTTCTCAATCCTGGCACGATGTATCGTAGAGTATTGTCTTGAATTCGTCCTTTTGATCCGTGTTGACTCCTTGAAATCTCTTTTTGAAGATTCTCAATAGATGCCAATATCATCTTTTGAGAATCCTCAACTTTAGAAAGTTTCTCTCTCAAGTATGCCTCTCTCTAATCTCTGCAAGTTTGTTGCTTTTGTCTCTCGCAATTTCCATAGTATCCCACTTTCAATGTCCAATGCAGAGCTTAAAGTTTCAACCACATCAGAGACATTGGTTTGCATTGTCTCCATCCTATTGCGAGAGGAGGATTTCATCTCTAGCAAAGTTTCACTAATTTGCTTTTAGAATTCCTCTCGACATTTTGAGCTGCTCTCTTTGCGCACGCACATTGCGAATAGGAAAAGATGACAGTATCTCCTCTTCATTAGCTGATGCACTACTCCTCCTAATATTTCGAGCTGCTCTCTTTGCCGCACGCACATTGCAAATAGGAAGAGATGATAGTATCTCCTCTTCATTAGTTGATACACTTGCATCTATTCGAGAAGGTATCAAGCCATTGGTTGCAATAGCGAGTGGAATGGCATGACTAATCTCCATTTTAATGTACACAAAAGACTACAGTGGTTGCAAAGAGAAATGTGACAACCAAAGAGAAAGGTTTGAATGCTTGTGAATTAAAAAATAACCATTTTAAGTGCTTGCTTTTTTAGAAACAAAAAAATACATCATCTCTATCTAGGTGTCAGAAATAACAAAGAATTGCATGAGAAGTGGAAAACAAACCAAAATGCTCATCAATCATCTTTGCCAGTAGACAAAAGTTCTGCTCAATACATGATCAACCCCATCTACATTTCAAAATGGGAAAAGAGTGTTTAGCATTGGGACGATTGAAAACAGGCTCCTTATGATTCTCTATCTTATCAGGTCCTACAATGCTCTTTAAAGCATTGATTTTGTTATAGTCTTCAGATATAGAACAACAGCCTAACTCAAAATCAAGGTAGAGGGCATCTGAGTATCCCAACTTTACTCAGATTTTCAAAAGGCGTAGGTTGCAAAACCATTGATTGGGAATCATTCTCGATTCTGACAAACACCTAGTGAAAGGGTACCCCATCTCGAGTCATGGAAGTGCGATTGTAGGTTCTCTAAGCTTCTTCTATAGTAACACTTAGAAAGAAACCTCGCACAATGCTTTGAAAGAAGTCAACTTTATTTTTCGGAGAGTAGTGAATCATTATATGATCCAATACTATCTCCATTGCTTCCAATCCATAACCAAAACATTCAGTAGATACCCTAGGTGCCATAAAGTTCCTAATGGAAAAAATAAGAGACAATGTAAGTGTAGTTGCTCTAGGACTTCGTCCACAAAACTTGACTTTACAATATGTCTCTTTAAATAAGTGCTCAAAGCATTATAGATTTCTAGCTCTCTCTCCCTCTCCCTCTCTTTGGAAACTTCATATAACATTTTATTTTAATTTCTCTCTCTCTCTCTCTCTCTCTCTCTCTCTCTCTCTCTCTCTCTCTCTCTGTGTTTTTTTTTTCTCAGTGGCCATACATGGCTATAACCTTGTGGATTCCTAGGTCGTCTTCAGATAATTCATTTTATCTCCATTTTTAAACTTGATTGGTTTTTTTCTTTGTCTATCCTTCTTTCTGTGTGTGTGTGTGTGTGTGTGTGTGTGTGTGTGTGTATGTGTGTGTGTGTGTGTGTGTGTGCGCGCGCGCATGTGTGTGTGTGTCTAAATAAACAAATCAAATAGTTAAACTGAATTAAAACGTTAACCAAAACATTTCATGTCATTGTCATCTCTCTCTCTCTCTCTCTCTCTCTCTCTCTCTCTCTCTCTTTGTGGTATTTTTTCTCATTGAGGTCTTGGGCATGCAAAGGGTTGTGGAGTACATGCTTAAGACACAACGTAGCCCTTTGCATCGACTTCCTAGAATCACATATGAAGCAAGTCAAAAGGTCCAAAAGACATGCAAGAGCAAAATACTAAGTTCGGGGTGGATGCTTGACATCAAGAAATGGTTTGGAAGATGGGATGCATGTCACTTGGTCAAGGATGTATCGATCGACTCCCAAGTTAATGAGGCCTTCTTACAACGCCAATGTATCACGGCTTGGGAGAAATCCGGAGGTTCTCGCTTCAGCCATTACACCACAACGTTGCCCCAAACAACAAATCTCTCTTCTTCTCCGAACGAGGTAACCGAACCCATCCCTACATCCTTGAGCCCATCCCGTTGAGTGCGATCTGCACCATTGCCTACATTCGTCTTAGCTCCCATTCTCTACGTTGCGAGACAAGACGTTGGGGCACTGGCGAGGAGCCTCATCGACTTTGCACCTAATGCCCTCGTCAAGTGCGAGAGAGTGAGTACCACACACTACTTGAGTGCTCAGCATTTGACCACATTAGGTCCTCTTTTCCCCATATATTCAGCCATGAGCTCTCCCTACATACCTTCCTCTTCCAACCACGATGTGGACTCTCTATTACGACGCTCATTTCAACCATTTTTTAGCATGGAGAGTCACTTATGACCTCCACTCACACCACATGACATGTTCATTTGGTCCCATAGGTCATATTTGACCTCCGAGGACGATAATGGAACTATCTATCTATCTATCTCTCTCTCTTTGTGGTATTTTTTCTCAGTGGCCATATATGGTTATAACCTTGTGGACTCCTAGGACTTTGTCTCGCCCCTATTTTTTATCTTATCTCACTCACATTTAACTCTCTCTCTCTCTCTCTCTCTCTCTCTCTCTCTCTCTCTCTCTCTCTCTCTCATATATTTTATCCTCTCTATGGTCACATGGATGTACTCTTTTGAGCACATTACCATAACATTTCATTTCATTGTCATCTCACTCCCACCAATTATTTTTATTCTCTTTGGTCTTTTTCTTCTCTCTCTCTCTCTCTCTCTCTCTCTCTCTCTCTCTCTCTCTCTCTTTGTTTGTGTGTGTGTGTTTTATTTCTATGTGTGTGAGGCCTTATGATCAATTTTGTGTTTCTTTCTCTCTCTGTTTCTCTCTCTTTGGACCCCTGTGTGTGTGTGAACATGTATTGAAGCAATCTTATAGTCTCATGAGCCATTTCACTATTTTGAGAAAGTTTATACCATTTCAATTCACTTTCATCTCTCTCTCTCTCTCTCTCTCTCTCTCTCTCTCTCTCTCTCTCTCTCTCTCTCTCTCTGTGTGTGTGTGTGTGTGTGTGTGTGTATGTGTGTGTGTGTTTTATTTCTATGTGTGTGAAGCCTTATGGTCAATTTTGTGGTTCTCTCTCTCTTTGTCTCTCTCTCTTTGGATTCATGTGTGTCTGTGTGTGAATATGTATTGAAGCAATCTTATAGTCTCATAAGCCATTTCACTATTTCAATTCTCTCTCTCTCTCTCTCTCTCTCTCTCTCTCTCTCTCTTTGTGGTTTTTTTTTTCATTGAGGTCTTGGGTATGAAAGGGTTGTTGAGTAGCCCTTTGCATCGACTTCCTAGAATCACATATGAAGCAAGTCAAAAGGTCCAAAAGACATGCAAGAGCAAAATACTAAGTTTGGGGTGGATGCTTGACATCAAGAAATGGTTTGGAAGATGGGATGCATGTCACTTGGTCAAGGATGCATCGATCGACTCCCAAGTTAATGAGGCCTTCTTACAACGCCAATGTATCACGGCTTGGGAGAAATCCGGAGGTTCTCACTTCAACCATTACACCACAACGTTGCCCCAAAAAACAAATCTCTCTTCTTCTTTGAACGAGGTAACCGAACCCATCCCTACATCCTTGAGCCTATCCCATTGAGTGTGATCTGCACCATTGCCTCCATTCGTCTTAGCTCCCATTCTCTACGCTGCGAGACAAGATGTTGGGGCACTGGTGAGGAGTCTCATCGACTTTGCACCTCATGCCCTCGTCAAGTGCGAGAAAGTGAGTACCACACACTACTTGAGTCCTCAGCATTTGACCACGTTAGGTCCTCTTTTCCCCATATATTCAGCCATGAGCTCTCCCTACATACCTTCCTCTCCCAACCACGATGTGGACTCTCTA